>NC_136510.1:61231592-61866592 GCF_053919585.1 Euprymna scolopes
AACACCGCATTTCACGAGCGTTTGGAACTGCGAAAACTACAGCTCCAAATTGGCTCATATCGACTGTGTTGATCGGGCATGCGCACAAGAATGTGTACCTGTGAATTTCGCAGCTCCAAGCAAAGTTTTGCTTTTATGCTTATATGAGTATGGGGACAGTTATCGACATCAAGCTTCAGGATTAAATATATATATATATATATATATATATATATATATATATATATATATATATATATATATATATATATATATATATATATATATTCTTTTTAACGTGTATCGATAATGTTGAATAGAAATGACTTGGGGTGCTGGAGTTCCACAGCTCCAGGCACGAGCCGCCACTGTAGAGGACACATCCTTTTTAAACATGGAATGCAGAGGTAGGTCAAATATGAATGTACGGAAGCTATCCCAGTCAGCCATAGAGTATCGATATACAGTACGGTGGAGAGGTACATCTGAAGACTTATTACATTTCATTTTTATCCTAACTGCTACAACAGAGTGGTCAGAGGATCCCAGAGGAGATAGAACGGAACATGAACACAGCTCAGGGGAAGTTGTGAGGAAAAAGTCTAGAAGGCTTGCATATTGACTGGTTGTATCGGGCACATGGGTGGGTTCGTGAACAATCTGAGTGAGGTTATAGGCAATGGCAAAATCATGACAAAACCTCCCCTCGTCATCGGTTTTATTTGAGTGGGTCAGCCATTCCACATTATGGACATTGAAGTCACCGCAAATGTGAATGTTAGGCGAAGGATGAGCAGACAGGATGTGGTCAATTTTCTCAGATATGCTCTTAAAGATAGAGGGCAAATATAAATGCAGTGGCGTAAGCTAGTGCAACCCGGAACCACATATAAGGTAAATTAGGGTCTTCTCTGGAGATATCCCTACCACATGGAAAGCCATCTTTGATGTAGGCACATATTCCATGCCCATGGCGATCTTGGGGGTCAGATTTAGATGTTAAGTTGGAGTATCCTTTAATTATGAATTCGTCTAGAGAAGTGGTTGGCCCTATGCCAGTTTCACTTAGAAAGAATATGTCCGGTTTCGTCTCTTGTAATTGTGTTTCAACCTCTGGAAGGTTGGAACGTAAACCCCTGATGTTGGAGAAGGAGACCTGATAGTAGGGGTCTACATTGGAGGATGGGGTTCTAGGTTTATTTGTGTTTCTTTTTTGGAGATTTGTCATGACTGTTGAGGTTTTGGGGTTTGTGGAGCAGGTCGGTGGACTTCGTTGGAGCAGGACAGAGAGAGAAAATAAGAGAGAAAAAGACAAGGATTTTTTTTTTTTTATTGTGTATATCTATATTTTGGTGGGGATGTCAAGAGTATTTGTAGGAGCTAAGAAGTCCAATATCTGATATCTAACTATATATATATATATATATATATATATATATATATATATATATATATAGAGAGAGAGAGAGAGAGAGAGAGAGAGAGAGAGAGAGAGAATAAATGACAAAAAGTTATATTCCAAAATTCATGATGTTGACCATCTTATAATTTATTCCTTTAATTCAGTTGACATTTACAATTCTTGACAGTATCTGTTTCGTAGCGCAAAATCAATCACTTAATTATTATATCAATCAGTGAATCTATTATGCCCTTAACTCATCAGAAGCAATAGCAACAATCAATCCGACAAAAGGAATTGAAGTGTGATTTGATGTGATTAAAATCCGAAAATTGGAAGGGAAGCTGCAAATACCTTTATATTTTTCCATACATATTAAACCCAACTATTTGTACCAACAATTTTAATTAATTTATGAATCTTCTACCAAAATTTTCTATTTAATAATTAGTAAATATATCAATTCTAATTTGTGTATGCATACTTATGAAAATAATATCAACAAATTATAAACTATTATACATGTTTGTAGATACGAAATTAAACTAAGTTAAAAAAAAATAACGATTGATCATTTCGGTCGGTTATCTTAACTAATCGATTGATTTGAATGGAAAACCGTACGTAATTCAATTCTGTTAGCTATTATAATCAAGCTTATTAATCCTTACAATTATAATTTTTAAAATCATACAATTCAAAAACTATACTTACGTTTTGTTAAGTTTAAAATAATCTGAACACTCCTTTATATCGTAATTGTAAATGATTAAATTTACTTAATAAAGTTAGGCAGAGTTACAAAATATAAATGTGATGTAATAGATAGTAACAGAATTAGAAAATATATTGGGGCCATAGGTTGTAGTTTTAAAGAAAGATTCAATAATCATATAGCATCTGTTGCGGACCAGAGTATAAATACCCTAACTTGCTACAAAAGAAAATAATGAAACAAATGGAATTGAAGGAAACAAAAACTCAATTGATGGGATGGAATAAACATGTTGTTTATTTTCTGTTGGAAATAAAAATGGTTTAGGTGTAACACGTGTTCATTCAGGTGTTGACGGCTACATGCATGGAAAAGAAAGAAATGAAGTCGAGGGCGAGAAATGGGCGTCCCGCACATAGAAAGAAAAATAGAAAAAGAGTGTTTGCCTCAGCAAAACCGTGCGTTCATGATAGCAGTCGTCCACGCGGAAAAGTCTTCAAACCAAGAGCTATGGATGCCGAACTTGCCTGATTGATGAAACCAGGCAAAAGGGAAGAAAGAGAGGAAGTTGAATAGTGTTGTGGAGTTTTATATCGGGGCGAGTGTTCTGACTGTGCATGTCTGGAATTCCTTTCAGGGGAAGTGACGTTTTGCATGTGTGCGTATATGTGTGTACGTTAGCGCGTGTGTGTGTGTGCACGTGAACGTGAGTATATATACGTGAACGTGAATATATGTACATATCTGTGCGTATGTGCTTGCGTACATGTGGGTGTATGTATGAGGATGTGTATATGTGTGTGTGTGCATATGTGCGTGTGATGGAGCGAATAAGACGGTGGTCGGTTCAACAATTGTCTGTACTGGTCATTGCCCTGGTGTTCAGCACATCACAGCGGTCTTTGGCACGGACAATGACATAGTCAATGAGGTGCCTGATTTTACTTCGAGGGTGCATCCATGATGTTTTGAATGCGTTTTTTTGTCGGAAAAGTGTGTTCGTGATGATCAGGTTATGTTCTGAGCACTTTGTCAGTAGGAGTGTACCATTTGAATTAATGTTCCCAACTCCTTCTCTTCCAAGCGTTCCTCTCCAGTGCTGATGGTCTTGTCCCACTCTGGCTTTGAAGTCCCCAAGTAGGATTATCTTGTCCCCCTTGGGGGCCCCGGATAAAATGGTGTCAAGGTCAGCATAAAAGGTCTCCTTTATTTCATCATGTGCATCAAGAGTTGGAGCATACGCACTAATCACAGTGGCCATTTGGCTGCCCGCAAGCATCAGGCGCATGGTCATGTCTATCCATTTAATGCGGAAGCAAAGGATGCAAAAAAGATAGAGCCGACCAAAGCTCAACATCGAGCAGCTGGGCAATATCACCTACCAACAACACCTCCAGGCGGCTCTTAGCGCGGACCTGCCCAAGCAGTATCCGCATGACGCTGAAGAGCACTGGGACAAGCTGTCCTCTGCCATCATGGACTCCAGTATAAGCATCCTAGGGCAGAAAAAGCGGAAACATCAGGATTGGTACGATGAAAACGATACCGAAATCCAACAGCTTATAGACATCAAGAGGCAAACTTTTATCACCTGGCAGAATAACATCAATTGCAAGGTTAAAAGAGCTGCCCATGCCAAGGCTAAAGCGGCTGTCCAATCGACAGTCAGGAAGCTGCAGAACCTCTGGTGGATGAAGAAGGCTCAGGAGATCCAGCAGTTTGCTGACTCTGGGGACACCAGACGATTCTTTGAAGCCACAAAAGTGGTATACGGCCCCAGTTACCGTTCTCTGACCCCCCTTCGGTCTAAGGATGGGCTTACGCTGCTGAAAGGAAAGGGAGAAATAACAAATAGATGGAAAGAGCATTACGAGGATCTTCTGAACAGGGACACCACTCCAGAAATGGAGGCCCTTGAAAAACTCCCCCAACAGCCCATAATTGAGAGCATGGGAGAACCACCAAGTCTGGAAGAGGTGCGGGATGCAATTAGGAAGATGAAAAACAATAAGGCGACTGGTTCTTACGGCATCCCAGCAGAAATCCTGAAGAAAGGCGGGCCTGATCTTCTCAAAATATGGGAACATGCCCTGCTGCTCAAAATATGGGAACAAGAGAAAATCCCTGCACAACTTAGAGATGCCCTAGTTGTCTCCATCTTTAAGAAGGGAGACAAGACAAACTGTGGGAACTACCGGGGCATTTCTCTCCTCTCTACCACAGGGAAAGCCCTAGCTCGGGTTTTGGCCAACAGGCTTACACCCCTTGCAGAAACCATCCTTCCCGAGTCCCAAAGTGGCTTTCGACCAAATAGAGGCACGATGGACATGATCTTCACTGCTCGTCAACTCCAAGAAAAGTGCAGGGAGCAAAATTTACCATTATACATGGCTTTTATAGACCTTACTAAAGCCTTTGACTCTGTGAACCGTCAAGCCCTTTGGCTGGTTCTTGCAAGGTTTGGATGCCCAGAGAGGTACATTCGGGTACTGAGACTGCTACATGACAATATGTCAGCTACAGTCCTCAGTAGTAGTGGAGATGAAACAGAGCCCTTCAGGGTTGACACGGGAGTGAAACAGGGATGTGTCATTGCCCCAACCCTGTTCTCCATCTTCATTACTGCTATCCTTCATCTCATGGACAAACATCTTCCCCATGGAATTCGGATTATGTACAGAACTGACGGGCGACTTTTTAACAGCAACAGATTTAGGGCCAAAGGTCGAACGAACACCATATTCATTATGGAGCTACAGTATGCAGACGATAACGCCCTTGTAGCCCTCTCAGAAGAGGACCTACAGTGTACACTGGTTGCCTTCACGAGGGCGTACAAACAGCTAGGACTAACAATTAATATAAAAAAAAACAAATCTTCCATCAATCACCACCAAACAGTACTCCAGTCTTACCTCCAAACATCTCCATCGATAAATTGCAAGTAACTCTCTCGAGAAAGTGCTATATTTAGTCTGCGTTTTGTTTAACTTGGCAGAGAAGAATGAAATAGGGGTCATTTTGTTGTCAGAAATTTGGTGAATGACAGCTCCTACTGCTATTTCCGATGCGTCCGTTGTAATCGTAAGTTCCGTAGTATCGCTATCTTGATATATGTAAGTTTGGTGAAATTTGCCAAAGCAGTTTTCGATTGTTCGAAGGCCTGTAGTGCAGATCCTTCCAAAACTAACTGTTGGTTTTTGGTTCGTTTTTTTAACAAGTCCGTTAAAGGTGCGAGTAACATGGAACAGTTAGGCAAAAAACGTTGGTTATGCCTACAAAACGGCGTACTTGTCTGACAGATGTTGTTAGAGAGAAATTCGAAATAGCACCTACTTTTTCAGGCAAAGGGGAGATTCCATCCTTGTCAATTAAATGACCGAGAAATTGAACTTCCTGGTGGCCAAAAACACATTTATCGGTGTTTAGTTTAAGACCAAAATGTGACAGTCTTTCAAAAGTTTGTTCCAGGTGTAGCCAGTGTTCTTCGAGGTTTCTGCTGGCGATTAAAACGTCATCCACATAAGCGAATATGAACAGCAGACCTCTGAAAACTTTGTCAATCAAACGCTGGAAAGTTTGACAGGCGTTTCTCAGCCCGAAAGGCATCCTTAAGAACTCGTAAAGGCCAAATGGTGTGGTCAGTGCAGTTTTATGAATGTCTTCTTCTGCGAATGGAATTTGAAAATATGCCTTAACAAGGTCCAGTTTGGAGAAAATTGTGGCGCCTTGGAGTCCATTGACGAAGTCATGGATATGGGGAATAAGATATCTATCTGGAACAGTTTTCACGTTTAAGCATCTAAAATCTCTGCACGGGCGCCATGTGGTGTTGTCAGGTTTCTGTACCATGTGGAGTGGTGATGACCAAGCACTTTTCGAGGGCCGTATTATTCCCATGTCGAGTAGGTTTTGAAACTCGGATTTTGCCAATTTGTATTTATCCGGTTTCAAGCGTCTGAGGGTTGAATAGATGGGCGGTCCTGTTGTCTTAATATAGTGCTCAGCGCTATGTTTGATGGGGTCCGTGTTTTTAAATGGCTAGGAAAGTTGAGGAAATTTTTGGAGTAACCAGCGGACGTGTAAATCTTCGGGTAGGGCAGCGCTAATTCCGGTGGTTAAAAATTTCGAGGTAGTTCCTCTCACTGAAATTTTTGTTTCGTTGTCTGTCAATGTGTGATGAGTCATGTCGACAGACAGGTTGAAATGGGCTAAAAAATCCACCCTCAAAATTGGAGTGGTCACGCTGGCTATAGTGAAATTCCATAAAAAATTCCTTCACATTCCAAGGTTTAAATTTAAAGCTTTTTCGCCAAAAGTGGGTATTTTTGTACCATTGGCGGCTTGTAAGTTGAAAAATTGGGTCCCTGTTGGGTGGCCATGCGGTGTCGGTATGACGCTGATTTCCACTCCGGTGTCTATTAAAAAGTTATATCCATGAATTTTGTCACGGATATAAAACACACAACCTTTTTTTTGTGCTCCAGCCACAGTTGTCGTCGTTACTGGCTGGAAGGTTCATTTCCATGTGCTGGTTTTTGAACATGCAGGGTGTACTGCATTTCCTCGCGTCGGCGCCAAATCTCCTGTGGTAGAAACACACATCTTGTCTATGTCGTGACGTGGATTTGTTCCTGCTTGAACTTCGTCGCCTGTAACTTCGCCGCGTGTCATTGTAGTTTCTGTGATAATGTTGACGCGTTTGCAGTGCGTCGGCTAGCTGCTTCGAACGCTTTTCAACGACAGACTTTAATTCTGCTAATTCCTCGTCTCGGTTTTGGTCAGGTTGCCGAATGTTTAATGCCATGGTTTCGTGTGTTGAAGTTCCATTGTTTTTTGTTTTTTTGTTGAAATTTTTATATTTCAATTTCCTGTGCGCGGTTTGAAAATGTTTCTCCTCGTGGTCGACAAGTTTGTTTTTTGTTTTTTTTAGGGAAAAATTATTTTTCGTCGTGCCGTGGATTTGTGTGAGAGAGTTTAGTTTACTGCGTGTTTCGTTCAAACTCATTCATTTCATTTTAAAATAACGAGGGTCACCATCGTTTGTTGCGGACCAGAGCATAAATACCCTAACTCGCTACAAAAAGAAAATAATGAAACGAATGGAATTGAAGGAAACAAAAACTCAATTGATGGGATGGAATAAACATGTTGTTTATTTTCTGTTGGAAATAAAAATGGTTTAGGTGTAACACGTGTTCATTCAGGCGTTGACGGCTACATGCATGGAAAAGAAAGAAATGAAGTCGAGGGCGAGAAATGGGCGTCCCGCACGTAGAAAGAAAAATAGAAAAAGAGTGTTTGCCTCAGCAAAACTGTGCGTTCATGATAGCAGTCATCCACGCGGAAAAGTCTTCAAACCAAGAGCTATGGACGCCGAACTTGCCTGGTTGACGAAACCAGGCAAAAGGGAAGAAAGAGGAAGTTGAATAGTGTTGTGGACTTTTATATCGGGGCGAGTGTTCTGACTGTGCATGCCTGGAATTCCTTTCAGGGGAAGTGACGTTTCGCATGTGTGCGTACTTGTGCGCGTGTGTGTGAATGTGAGTGTATATACGTGAACGCGAATATATGTACATGTTTGTGCGTATGTGCGTACGTACATGTGGGTGTATGTATGAGGATGTGTATATGTGTGCGCGCGTATGTGCGTGCGTACATGTGGGTGTGTATATGTGAGGGAAATCATGTTCGAACACATCCTTCAAAATAACACATGTCAACAATAAGAAGAAAACAACATCATTAGCAAATTGGATTAGGGAATTAAGGAAAAACAAAATTGAATCCAAATTGAAATGATCGATATTGGGAAGTGCCAGTAAATACTTATAGGAGGGAAATGTGCATTTCTCTCCTAATAATTACTTAAATAAACACAAGGCCAAACGACATTGGTTTTTACAAAACAATAATAAAGGGTTTATTTAGAAAAGACGAGATTGTATCTCAGAATGAAGAGAAAGAAAGTGTAAATGTCTTTGAAGGTGTTGTCTGCCATCAGACTGCAGTTGTCAACAAGTAGCAGTGGGAGGGATGAGTGAGAGAGGTTTGTACAGGTTGCTTACTGGCGTCTCTCTGGTAATCGCAGCTGAGATCCCAAAGGGCTAAAAATAGTCCTTAAGAGGACAGCTCAAATCAATGCGCCCTGCCAACCGATTGGTCAGTGTGGCCGAATCACTTTGACATCGGGCATTGATTCGCTTATAGTAAATAGTTGGTTAACTGCTACATCACCCCCTGCTTAGGCAAAAAGCCGATGAAGAAAAATAAAAAGGTAGCAGTCTTTAGAAAAATACAGAACACAAGTCAACGTAATGTCTGGAAGTTTATGTTGTTGAAGAAAGAATATATAAATGGGTTATTGAGAAAAGAAAGTTCCAGCTAAAATTTCTTTTTTTTTTATTTTTAAATAAACCGAATTTACAGGGGTTTAAATATACAAAGTTTTGCATAATTTTTTGGGCTCATGTACACGGCGGCCACTACGTGTAGTAGTGACATAGTTGTCATTTTCAGTATTTACTTCAGGTGTATGCTGTGTGAATGTAGGTGGGATATGTGTGTCTTGTGTTTCTGAGTCAAGAAAAGCTCTTTTCACTCTGTCAACAAATACTGTTTCTTTTTTGCCCCTAATATCCAGGGTGAAAAGTTTAGAAGTGCGTGATAACAAGTGATAAGGACCAGTAGAAGGCAGTGTTAGAGGGGCTTTCACACAGTCTTTTCTAAGAAATATGTGTGTCCATGAGGAGATGTCTTTGGGGACTGAAGATTTTATGGTCTGCTCCCTAGGTTTCATGAGTGGGAGCTTACTAAAGTAAGCTTGCAGTCTGTTTATAAACAGAACTGGATCTGACAATCCTAGTTCTACCAGGATCAGTATTTGACCTGGCAGCGATAGAGGTACTCCATAAACAAGTTCGGCTGGAGAGTATCCCAGGTCCTCTTTGATAGCTGCACAACAGCCAAGAAAGACAACAGGTATGTATTTGCTCCATCGTTGTTGGTCAGGGTAAGCACGTAAGGCAGCTTTCAATTGTCGGAAATGTTCTATCATCCCGTTCGTAGTTGGGTGATAGCTTGTTGTTCGAATACGTTTGATCCCTAAAATCCTGGAAAGTTCCTGGAACAGGTGGGATTCAAACTATTCTCCATGGTCTGTGGTAATTTTTGTGGGGACTCCATAGCATGATATCCAGCCCGATATAAGGGCTCGCGCTACAGATTCAGCCAAAATGTCCTTAAGGAGAATAGCTTCAGGCCACCGTGTGAAATGGTCTATGCAGGTAAGGAGATAAATAAATCCCTGGCTGACTGAACCAGATCGATGTGAACATGGCTGAAACGAACATCTGGGGTGCTGAATGTTCCCAGGGGTGCACGGATATGGTTGTGCACCTTTGACTTCTGACAAGAAACGCAGGAACGTGTCCAGGCAGTGATGTCACACCTCATATTAGGCCAGAAAAATCTAGCTGTAATCAGCTTCACTGTGGCTTTGCGTCCGGGGTGTGCCAGATTGTGTAGTGTGTCAAAGACAGCTCTATGATGAGTCATGGGAACAAACGGTCTAGGTGAATCTGTTGAAGTGTCACATATGATCTGCGTGTTCGAAGTAGGCATGAGCAGATACGCGAATTTGCAAGTTACAAATTCAGGTGACGACAGATCCAACGTGTCCAGACTTTGCTAGTCTAAGGCCATTTGTTGTAAATCGATATCCGAAGGTGAGGACACGGGAGATGGGATAAAGCGTCTGCCACAGTTTTATGTTCCCCAGAGATATGTCGGATATCGCTGGTAAATTGTGAAACAAAATCCAAGTGACGAGTTTTGCAAGGTGAATATTTGTCTGGCTTAGCATGCAGTGCGAATGTAAGTGGAGGGTGATCAGTGTAGATCACAAATTGTCGGTCCTCAAGTGAATGCTGAAAGTGTTTCACTGCAAGGTACATAGCCAGGAGTTTGCGGCCAAACGTGCTGTAATGTTGTTCTGCCAGTTTCAGCTGCCTCGAAAAATATGTGAGGAGTTGTAGTTGTTGTTTTTTTTGTTTTTTTTTTTGTTTTTTTTACAAAGGCATCACCACATTATCAAGGCCCAGAGGCCACTCAAGGATAAGGGTTAAAGAGTGTACAGTAGAAATTGGTCAATATAGTAATCATTAGTAATGAAAATTTGGTAAATTTAATAACTTATATGGAACGGCTCATCAAGAACTTATTTACTTTAGACTTGAACACAACCATATTGTATTCAGCCGGAAAGCAGGAAAACGGAAGACAATTCCACAGGCGTGCAGTTCTAAGAAAGAAGCTTTGTTCATGGAATCTACGTTTAGGTTTAGGCACAGATAAAGAGTGGGGGAAATTATTGATAGTGTTTACAGCTAGACGAGTGTTTCTTGTGAAAGTTTGGCGAGGGGGGACCATAGATTGAAGCTCAGTTGAACACTTTCCATGAAAATAACGATACATCAGAGACAAACTCGCAACATCTCTTCTGTGAGATAGAGGTTGCAAGGAGGAGAAAAGGACATCTTCTACGAGGCTACGAAGTCTATTTTGAACTCTATCAAGGCAGGACAAGTCCTTTCTAGCAGCTCCTGCCCAGATGTGGCAACAGTATTCCATCCTTGGTCGTACCTGGCTCTTATATAGGTAGAGAATAGCATCAGCAGTGAGATATCTACTGGATCGATAGAAAGATCCCACCATTTTTCCAGCGGCCTTGGCAACAGATTTGATATACGTGTTCCATTTAAGATCAGGAGTAATGGTCAAGCCAAGAAGCTTGTCAAAACTTGAGGCCTCCTGAAGACGAGAGCCATTCATTTCAATTGATGACAAATGTGAATTAGAATGTTGATGATGTAAAGAGAGAAGCTTGGTTTTAGATGCATTAAAAGTAACCAGCCACTCCTTTCCCCATTGTACTACGTGCTCAAGATCAGAGGAGAGAGAATTGGAGAGAACTTGGTCGTTTACTGTCTTAGATGTGCTACCATAAATGGTAGTGTCGTCAGCATAAATGTCTACAAATGATGTAAGGATATGATTTGGAAGATCATTAATGTAGATCAGGAAAAGAGTTGGGCCCAGGATGGATCCCTGAGGGACACCGGCATTAATACTGTGAGCTTCTGATTTTTGCCCCTCAACTACTACTCTTATGAACCTATCAGAAAGAAATGATTTAATAATTGAGAAAACTTTTCCAGCTATACCATAGCTAGCGATCTTACGAAGTAAACCTTTATGCCATACCCTATCAAAGGCTTTAGATATGTCAAGAGCAATTGCCCTAGAAAGATTGCCACCGTCGAGAGATTTGCTAATCCTATGCGATATAACTGTAAGGACATCTGCTGTAGATCTAGCAGAACGGAAACCATATTGAGTGTCACTAAGAAGGTTATTTTTGTTGAGATGTTTGATTACTTCTGTATTTAACACAGATTCTAGCAACTTACTCATGACGCACAGGAGACTTATTGGCCTGTACTGAGAGGGGGATGAGCGATCACCTGAATTCTTAAATACAGGGCATACTGATGAAATTTTCCAGGGAGATGGGAAACTATTCTCCTTAAGACAACGTTTAAACAGTTTTGTAAGTATGGGCGCTAGTTCAGGTTGAAGTTTTTTGAGTACTATAATTGGAATACCATCAGGGCCAGTTGCTTTACTCGAATCAAGGTTTTTGATTAGCTTCGCAACATCACGTACAGATATACGTATATCACATAGCGTGTTTTCTGATACAGGAGGAAATATTGGGGGTTGGCGGTCTTGGTCGCAAAGGGTAGAATTAGCTGCAAAGTTCTTGACAAAGAGTTTGGCTTTGTCTGATGCTGACGAGATTACCTCAGGTCCATTGATAATAGTTGGGATGGAGCACACGCTTCTGTTCAGGATTCTGTTTGCTATTTGCCAAAACTGGTGGGAACCAAGCCGCTGCTCAGCTACTTTGGACTTAACAGATTGAGCATACAACTCTCTTGCATTCCTTATTACTTTCTTACAATGGTTGCTGGCAGTCCTGAAAACGGCTTTAGTTTCCATACATCTATTACGTTGGAAGCAGTGGAAAAAGTGATTTCTGTGCGCAATGGCAGCAGCACATTCTGGAGAGGTCCATGGCGGGCTGTTAGGTTTTTGCTGAAACTTTTTAGAGGGTATGAAATGGTCAATACCTACAATTAACCATTCAGTTAGGTCTAATACTATAGAGGACACATCCTTTTTAAACATGGAATGCAGAGGTAGATCAGATATAAATGTACGGAAGCTATCCCAGTCAGCCTTAGTGTATCGATATACTGTACGATGAAGAGGTACGTCTGGGGACTTATTACATTTCATTTTTATCTTAATTGATACAACAGAGTGGTCGGAAGATCCAAGAGGCGACAGAACAGAGACTGAACATAGTTCAGGGCAAGTTGTGAGAAAAAGGTCTAGTAGGCTCGCATACTGGCCGTCATTATCGGGCACACGGGTAGGTTCCTGAACAATCTGAGTGAGGTCATAGGCAATGGAGAAATCATGACAGAACCTCCCCTCATCATCGGTCTTGTTTGAGTGGGTCAACCATTCGACGTTGTGAACATTGAAGTCTCCACATACGTGAATGTTAGCTGAAGGATAAGTAGAAAGGACTTGGTCAATTTTCTCAGATATGCTTTGAAAGATAGTAACTCCGCTGTTGTGGGGGCGATAGAGAGTAAATATAAATGCAGTAGTGTGAGCTAAAGCAACCCGGAAGCACATATAGGGTAAGTTAGGATCTTCCCTGGAGATGTCCCTCCCACATGGAAAGCTATCTTTAATATAGGCACATATTCCATGCCCATGGCGATCTTGGGGGTCAGATTTAGAAGTTAAGTTAGAGTATCCTGAAATTGCAAACTCATCTAGGGAAATAGCCTGTCCAATGCCAGTTTCACTTAAAAATAAAAGGTCTGGTTTAGTCTCCTGTAATTGGGTTTCAACCTCTGGAAGGTTAGAACGAAGACCCCTGATGTTGGAGAAGGAGACATGGTAGTAGGGGTCTACGTTGGAAGTTGGAGAACCGGGTTTAATCGTGTATTTTTTCTTGAAACTTGTCATGATGAAATTTTGGAATTTGTGGACTAGGTCGACAAATTTACTTAGAGCAGGACAGAGAGGGGAAACTAAGAGAGAAAAAGAAACGAAGAATTTTTTTTTTTTATTTGTAGCATATGATAAGGTAAAGCCGTAACAATTACCCACTAGTATGGCATCGAGAGGCCCCACCAGAAGCTACTGCATGGTCCAGATTCCATTCACCAAATGGCAATACAGCAGCCCCAGTACTTTGGTGCTATTGTTGCAACACTGCACCTACAGCTGTGCCCGATGCAACCACAACCAGTGAAAACTGGGCATCAGGCACAAGATGTGCAAGTAATGCGTGTGTTGCTAGTTTCTCCTTCACTTCTTTAAAGGCTTTCAGCTGAATATCATTCAGTGAAATCTGCTCATTTTTATTCTTCCTGTTATGTAACAAGTCAGAAAGAGGAGACAAGAGATCCGCACAGTATGGGATGAAGCGCCTGTAGTAATTTAGCAGGCCGAGGAAGTGCCTTAGTTGGCGAAGTGAAGTGGGTGGTTTAAGGTCTTGTAGAGCCTTAACCTTTTCAGGTAAGGGAGATATCCCCTCTGGGCTGATGATGTGGCCCAGGAAAACTAACTCTGAAGCACCAGAAAAACATTTACCAGGGTTAATTCTAACCTGGTACTGTTGAAACCATTCAAATAGTAGGCGGAGGTGATGACATGTTCCTCAGGTGAGGCACTTGCCACTAGAATGTCGTCTATGTAGTTATAGATAAAGTCTAAATCACGCACTACCTCGTTCATGAAGCGTTGAAAGGTACTAGCTTCGTTTCGCAAACTAAAAGGCATAGTTAAAAATTCAAATGCTCCAAACAGAGTTGTTACAGCAGTTTTCGGGATGTCGGCTGGATTCACTGAAATCTGATGGTATGCCTTAACCAGATCTAGTTTGGAGAAGGTCTTACAACCGTGCAGTGAAGAAGCGAAGTCCTGTATGTGTGAGATTGGGTAACGATCGGGTACCGTAGTGGTATTCAATCGTCGGTAGTCCCCAGTCAGACGCCAATCTCTGGAATGTTTCGGGAAGCCCATGGACTGGATGAGGTACGTATGATTCCCAGTTGCAACATATGGTTGAACTCTGCTTTTGCTGCTTTAAGTTTGTCAGCAGGAAGGTGTCGAGGTCGTGAGAATACAGGAGTACCTGTGGTCTCAATATGGTGAGCTGTTGAGTGAGGTAGTTCACTCACAACAAAATTCAAGTTAGTTAAATCCGGGTAGGAGTTTAATAATGTATGATATGGATCATCGGTAGAAGAGATAAAAAATACAGGGCCGATAGATGTGAAGTTCAATTTTTAGCCTGTGACGGAAAGTTCCGTATTAGCATCTATCAGCTGTTGTCTGCGTATGTCAACTAATAGGTTGAAGTGATGCAGAATGTCCGTGCCTATAATGGGATAGGGCAAATCAGCTATTGTAAAAACCCACGTAAAGTCTCTACGTAATTCCAAGTCAAGAGAATGAGAAATTTGACCGTACGTGGAAATAGACGAGTGATTTACCAATTGCAGTGTGATGGGTGAAACTGGCGGCTTCTTGGTGAGGAGTTTCAGTGGCCAAATGCTGCAAGCCTCACCTCTATCAACCAAGCAATGCGCTTGGGATAAAGAGTCAGTGATAAAATAGGCACGGTTGTGGGAGGTCTGTGGAGAATGTGCCATGCTCAGTTCTGCAGACGATCGTTTCCCTGGTCAAATATGAACAGGGCATTGTACAGCGCCGTGCGTCCTTGCCAAAATGACTATGATAAAAGCATAGTCCTATCTTGCTAGAGTGATGACAGTGATGTCGGGATGGTGAATGGCTCTTGTAGCGGTGTCTGGGGGATTGTGATCTGGCCACACTCAGCTTCCTCACCTCTCTGCTAAGCCGCTCGAGAGCGTCAAGGAAGTTGCTTCTTGACTTGTGTCCCTAACTTTAGCTTAGAGCGTAGAGACTTCAGTCGAAATCTGGGGGATAGCTGCGGTGGTAGGATCCTTGGTAAAGTCCATAACTTTATCTGCCGATGCCGCTACAACGTCGACAGAGTTTTTTTCCAACATAGGAGCTAAAATGGCTTTCACCTGTACCGGCAGCCTCAAAAAGAAAAGCTGTTTTATAAAGGCACTGTCAGCGGGGGCGTCTTCAGCTAACTCTCTCATTCGGTGGAGTAGCTCACTAGGCAAACGGTCTCCCAAGAGCTTGTCGTGGACTAACGTTTGGAAGCGTGTTTCCGCTGACACTGACGTCCGGAGTAAGACCTCCCGTTTTAACGAGTCATATGTGGAGTTAGGAGGGATGTCAGTGATCAAGTCTTTGACCACTGGCGTCAACGACGCAGGAAATGCACTAAATAATATTGGCAATTGACAATGCTCTTGAACGTCATTTGCTGAAAAATATGACTCAAGCTGAATGAACCAAACTCGGACGTCACCCGCATAAGCAGGCAGGTGGTAGACATTAGATTAATAAGTAAAATGAACAGACCAAAAAATCAAAAGTCGAAAAGTGAAAAAAAACTTCTTTAAAGAGATATGAATGAGAGATAGAAAAACGAAGGAAAATAAGTCAGAAAAATTACAAGTAAGATAAAAATAAATAATAGCAATAGTATAGGAAAGGAAAGATTTAAGAATTGTGTGTGTGTGTGTGTATGTATGTGTGTGTGTGTGTGAAAAATGAAGTGAATACTGTACTTACAGTGTAGTTGGCCGTTAAAAAATAAATAAATATTTTTGGAACAAAGTTCTTCAGTTTTTTTTTAAATTTTATATATATAATATATATTTATATATATAGTTTGAGTTTGTTGCGTTGAAGGATGTAGTAGCTGGTCTCTTCGGTTAAGAAAATGGAAGGCGAAATGTCGTCTGCCCGTGGTTGATGAGCGCGTAAAGAAAAACAAACTATTCGTAAACAAAATGTTTTTCGCTTTCTGTTTTTTTTTTTTTTTTTTGGTGGGGGGGGGGGTGTTTTTTGTTTATTTTCCGGGTTTTTTAAAATAAAATTCTTCAGTATTTTTTCTTCTTTTCTTTGTTAGTTTTTTTTGTTTTGTTTTTTAGAAGAGAGAGACGGGAAACCCGTTTCAAAGTTTTTTTGTTATTGTTTTCTTCTTCAATTTTGAACGTGCTGTCGCTGTTTGTATCGGCGATGGCGACAAAAGGAAAATGAATAACTTTCTTCTTGTTTTCGTCGAAGTTCTTTTCGTGAAAAAAAAATACCTCTTCCAGTCTTTCTGCCTTTGTGATTTGGTCCCTTGTCGTTTTTTTTTATATTTTGCTAAAAATAAAAAAAAAAAGAAAAAAAGAAATGCTGCTTTGTAATCAAAAGGTCTGTGTTCGTTTCAGGTCACCATCTTATAGGAGGGAAATGTTGTGCATTTCTGTCCTAATAATTACTTAAATAAACACAAGGCCAAACGACATTGCTTTTAACAAAACGATAATAAAGGCGAGATTGTATCTCAGACTGAAGAGAAAGAAAGTGTAAATGTCTGTTTGAAGGTGCTGTCTGCCATCAGACTGCAGTCATTTAACAAGTAGCAGTGGGAGGGGTGAGTGAGAGAGGTTTGTATAGGTCGCTTGCTGGCGTCTCTGGCGATCGCAGCGAAGATCCCAAAGGGCTAAAAATAGTCCTTAGGGGGACAGCTCAAATCAATGCGCCCTGCCGAATCACCTTGACACCGGGCATTGATCCGTTTATAGTAAATAGTTTGTTAACTGCTACATCCTCACCAAAAAAGTTGGTCCGATTGTAACCTTTGCAATCTCGAATCGTAATATCTAAAGAAAACCTTCGTAACAAATGACAGGAAGTAATTCAAAATTGTGTACATAAATCAAATTATGCATTATCGTGATTAAAACCTGATTAGTAAAATTATTAAATTGAAATTGAATTAACATACTTATCAAGTAAAGTTAATTTTGATTTATTGAGACTAAATTGTGAATAAATAAAGTTGAGAATAAAAATGAAAATAATAAGTTTAAAGTAATAATAAAGGTTAGGTAAATAATTAAACCTAAATTATATATGATGATTTTAAGGATAATTTAAACAGTAAATAAAAAGGGAAGGATATGAATGTTTATGTTGTACTATTTAGTATGACTTCAAATTATTATGTTAGGATATAATGTAAATAGTATTAAATTCTATAATAGTAATTTATAAGTGGTTGAATTAGATGTAATAAGTAACCAATGGACTTAAATAAAATATGATTCGGAAAATAGATTATATATATATCTATATATCTATAAAAGTGAACGTGTCTGTCTGTCTGTCTGTCTGTGTGTCTGTGTACATTTCCCTATGCAATAACTCTGTCAATTTTTAGTCTATAGACTCGAAATTTGAAATACCGGGTACTGAGATTTGGGAAAATCGATGTGACTAGCAGGGGTGCCCGGCGTTGCTCGGGTGTTTGGAGGTGTATGCTGTGCAAAAAAAGCAAAAAAACAAAAAAAAAATGGTTATTTTTTTTAAACTTTGACCCCTATTATGACCCCTTAAAATTTATAGTTTCGGGCTCAAATCACTTTATTAAGTTAGATCCAGGTTCAAGGAACCTATATCTAAAATTTCAAGTGTCTAGACCCAAAATTGTCGGAGGAGTTTGGTAGAGTTCTTAAAGGTCAAATATATATCACTAACGAGACGCCAACAACCTAAACCTTAGAACTCGAAATTTAAAGTAACCCCACCTTTACATATCTCCCTTCCTCTCCATGTATCCCTATGTCCTTAGCCACACCAGAGATGAACTTCCCAGATCCCCCACAACCACCTAATGTTCTTGAGCTCCAAAACTAAAGCACTACCGACCTACCAAGCACCCCCTCCCACCTTTCTTCCTTTTTCTTTTTCAGCTTTTCTCACAACCTCAGCTTTTCTCACAACCTCATTCCACCATAAACGAACATTTCTGTAAAGTCTGAGGAGGCTACATGACGGCCAAAAAACGGTCGCGTAGCTGAAACAATAATGTAACTAAACAGAAAAAAGCGGTAATAAAAAATAAAACACATATTTGCTCTACGACAGTATTGAGCACTTTCTTCAGGTTCTTATTAATTACCATTTTTACTATATATATATATATATATATATATATATATATATATATATTGTTACGGACCGATATGAAGCTGAGTCGGGGTGGATGTCCCCTGGTAAGAATCTTATGACTCTATGTCAGCGCTTCACCCTACGTTGTCCGTAACACAATATAAAAATAAAAATAAAATAATGACAAGTAAAGTGTCGGCCATGATTTGTGACCTATTTGACACGTTGTCTGAGGTTCTCATTAGCACATTTTGTTCCGAACGATTCAAACTCAAACTTTCTTTTTTATTGTAAGTTTCTTAAAACGTGACTAGCTAAAGTTCAGAATAAAATCACACTTTTCTTTTAACGGTTAATTTAAAAGAAAAAAAATCTTTTTGAACGCTGTTAACTTAAATTCCTCATTTCAGTTTACATTATGGAGACGGACGTGTTTTTCTTGAGATAAGTGATTTCAATTTTAATCATACTTTTTATTTTTAGATTCAAATATTAATAACTCCATTTTATTTCAGTATTTAATTTATGTATTTCTGTTTTATTAAATGCTAGCTTTTTTTTTTTTTTTTTCTCGTCCATAAATGTTTATTTATCTACCAAGTCGATTGCAAAAATAGATTACGAATTTGTACTCATTCTTAGTTCGTGAGAGGGGAATCTATCACCATACTTTCCCTTAAACACGTCCGTTGGACTTTTATTAAGTAGAATACTTAATAGTTTTTTTTTGTTTTTTTTTTTTTAATGTTATCGGCAGCTCCTGTTACTCTCGCTTCTTATTTGTCCCTCAGTCCTCATTTTTTAATGAGTGATTTTTCTGACAAAGGGAGAAGAAAAAGCTGTTTTCTAGGTTGGCAGTATTTTGCGCGAACAGTTGGCAGAGATGGCGGAAATTTTCTGTTTCTATGTCTATCCTTGTAGCCATGTCACTAGTAAGGGTGCTGGAGGTAAACGTTTTGTCTGGGCTGACGTTATCCGCCTGATAGTCAGGGACTCGAACCTTGGATTAACCACCAAGGAGGCTGTCCTATCAGCAGGTGCAAAGTACTGGAGCTGCTGTATTGCCATTTGGTGAATGGATTCTGGACCATGCAGTAGCTTCTGGTGGGGCCTCTCGATGCCATACTAGTGGGTAATTGTTACGGCTTTACCTTATCATTAGCTACAAATAAAAAAAATTCTTCGTTTCTTTTTCTCTCTTAGTTTCCCCTCTCTGTCCTGCTCTAAGTAAATCTGACGACCTAGTCCACAAATTTCCAAAAATTCATCATGACAAGTTTCAAGAAAAAATACACGATTAAACCCGGTTCTCCAACTTCCAACGTAGACCCCTACTACCATGTCGTCTCCTTCTCCAACATCAGGGGTCTACGTTCTAACCTTCCAGAGGTTGAAAGGAGACTAAACCAGACCTTTTATTTTTAAGTGAAACTGGCATTGGACAGGCTATTTCCCTAGAAGAGTTCGCAATTAAAGGATACTCTAACTTAACTTCTAAATCTGACCCCCAAGATCGCCATGGGCATGGAATATGTGCCTATATTAGGGATAACTTTCCATGTGGTAGGGACATCTCCAGGGAAGATCCTAACTTACCCTATATCTGCTTCCGGGTTGCTTTAGCTCACACTACGGCATTTATATTTACTCTCTATCGCCCCCATAACAGCGGAGTTACTATCTTTCAAAGCATATCTGAGAAAATTGACCAAGTCCTATCTGCTTATCCTTCAGCTAACATTCACGTATGTGGTGACTTCAATGTTCACAACGTTGAATGGTTGACCCACTCTAACAAGACCGATGATGAGGGGAGGTTCTGTCATGATTTCTCCATTGCCTATGACCTCACTCAGATTGTTCAGGAACCCACTCGTGTGCCCGACAATGACGGCCAGTATGCGAGCCTACTAGACCTTTTTCTCACAACTTGCCCTGAACTATGTTCAGTTTCTGTTCTGTCGCCTCTTGGATCTTCCGACCACTCTGTTGTATCAATTAAGATAAAAATGAAATGTAATAAGTCCCCAGACGTACCTCTCCATCGTACAGTATATCGATACACTAAGGCTGACTGGGATAGATTCCGTACATTTATATCTGATCTACCTCTGCATTCCATGTTTAAAAAGGATGTGTCCTCTATAGTATTAGACCTGACAGAATGGTTAATTGTAGGTATTGACCGTTTCATACCCTCGAAAAAGTTTCAGCAAAAACCTAACAGCCAGCCATGGTTCTCTCCAGAATGTGCTGCTGCCATTGCGCACAGAAATCACTTTTTCCACTGTTTCCAACGTAATAGATGTATGAAAACTAAAGCCGTTTTCAGGACTGCCAGCAACCATTGTAAGAAAGTAATTAAGAATGCAAGAGAGTTGTATGCTCAATCTGTTAAGTCCAAAGTAGCTGAGCAGCGGCTTGGTTCCCACCAGTTTTGGCAAATAGCAAACAGAATCCTGAACAGAAGCGTGTGCTCCATCCCAACTATTATCAATGGACCTGAGGTAATCTCGTCAGCATCAGACAAAGCCAAACTCTTTGTCAAGAACTTTGCAGCTAATTCTACCCTTTGCGATCAAGGCTGCCAACCCCCAATATTTCCTCCTGTATCAGAAAACACGCTATGTGATATACGTATATCTGTACGTGATGTTGCCAAGCTAATCAAAAACCTTGATTCCAGTAAAGCAACTGGCCCTGACGGTATTCCAATTATAGTACTCAAAAAACTTCAACCAGAGCTAGCGCCCATACTTACAAAACTGTTTAAACGTTGTCTTAAGGAGAATAGTTTCCCATCTCCCTGGAAAATTTCATCAGTATGCCCTGTATTTAAGAATTCAGGTGATCGCTCATCCCCCTCTCAGTACAGGCCAATAAGTCTCCTGTGCGTCATGAGTAAGTTGCTGGAATCTGTGTTAAATACAGAAGTAATCAACCATCTCAATAAACATAACCTTCTTAGTGACACTCAATATGGTTTCCGTTCTGCTAGATCTACAGCTGATGTTCTTACAGTTATATCTCATAGGATTAGCAAATCTCTCGACGGAGGCAACCTTTCTAGGTCAATTGCTCTTGACATATCTAAGGCATTTGATAGGGTATGGCATAAAGGTTTACTTCATAAGATCTCTAGCTATGGTATTGCTGGAAATGTCTTCTCAATTATTAAATCATTTCTTTCTGATAGGTTCATAGGAGTAGTAGTTGAGGGGCAAAAATCAGAAGCTAACAGTATTAATGCCGGTGTCCCTCAGGGATCCATCCTGGGCCCAACTCTTTTCCTGATCTATATTAATGATCTTCCAAATCACATCCTTACATCATTTGTAGACATCTATGCTGACGACACTACCATTTATGGTAGCACATCTAAGACAGTAAACGACTAAGTTCTCTCCAATTCTCTCTCCTCTGATCTTGAGCACGTAATACAATGGGGTAAGGAGTGGCTGGTTACTTTTAATGCATCTAAAACCAAGCTTCTCTCTTTACATCATCAACATTCTGATCCACATCTGGCATCAATTGAAATGAATAGCTCTCGTCTTCAGGAGGCCTCAAGTTTTGACAAGCTTCTTGGCTTGACCATTACTCCTGATCTTAAATGGAACACGTACATCAAATCTGTTGCCAAGGCCGCTGGAAAAATGTTGGGATCTTTCTATCGATCCGGTAGATATCTCACTGCTGATGCGATTCTCTATCTATATAAGAGCCAGGTACGTCCAAGGATGGAATACTGTTGCCACATCTGGGCAGGAGCTGCTAGAAAGGACTTGGCCTGCCTTGATAGAGTTCAAAATAGACTTCGTAGCCTCGTAGGAGATGTCCTTTTCTCTTCCTTGCAACCTCTATCTCACAGAAGAGATGTTGTGAGTTTGTCTCTGATGTATCGTTATTTTCATGGAAAGTGTTCGAGTGAGCTTCAATCTATGGTCCCCCCTCGCCAAACTTTCACAAGAAACACTCGTCTAGCTGTAAACACTATCAATAATTCCCCCCACTCTTTATCTGTGCCTAAACCTAAACGTAGATTCCATGAACAAAGATTCTTTCTTAG
Source organism: Euprymna scolopes (assembly GCF_053919585.1). Lineage (NCBI taxonomy): Eukaryota > Metazoa > Mollusca > Cephalopoda > Sepiida > Sepiolidae > Euprymna > Euprymna scolopes. The sequence goes on from NC_136510.1 coordinate 61,253,955, forward strand.
AACTGCATGCCTGTGGAATTGTCTTCCGTTTTCCTGCTTTCCGGCTGACTACAATATGGTTGTCTTCAAGTCTAACGTAAATAAGTTCTTGATGAGCCGTTCCATATAAGTTATCAAATTTACCAAATTTTCATTACTAATGATTACTATATTGTACAATTTCTCCTGTACACTCTTTAACCCTTATCCGTGAGTGGCCTCTTGGCCTTGATAATGTGGTGATGCCTATGTAAAAAAAAAAAAAAGAATGACACAACGCTAGAATCTTAAAACACAAATTTTATTCAACATCCTTAAATTTAATATCACACCGCAATAGGTTGGGGTGAGGTCGGATGATAAAAAAGGAAACATCATAAAAGAAAGAAAATAAAACAAGGTCACCAACAAAAAAAATAATATAAGAGAAAATGTATATACCATTTCCATTATGGTATGACAGTTCGGCCCAGGACAAGGAGCGGGGATATCGGGATGGGGAAATCATAATAGTCACTCAATTGGACTTTTGTGTTTCATAATGTCTCCGCAAAGTTCATCATTCACAAGATTTTTCCTGTTTGGTTTCTTCTTGGATGGGGACGCCCATCGACATGACGATATTTTTGTTCGTTGCAACCCTCTTCTTATTCATCTTTAATGTCTTCGCCGTGAACTTTCCATAATGTTCATTCTCGGCCGAAAGTATTCAACTCCTGTTTATTTCAGGGAAATCTGTTTACGCTGTGCTTTGGGCATTCCTGAGCACCACCTGCTCATAGCGAGTTTTTTTTTTTGATTCATTATTTGCTCAAACATAAACAAAACAACTGGTCCATTTGACACCATTCACTGCTCTCCCCAGTCTTTTTTCTTTTCTATTTTTTTTCTTGCCTCTCAATTTTTTTATACAAACGCTATCGTTTTTCACCATTGACAAAACGCTCGGTTCAAAAACTGCTTTCTTTATTTGTCCGCGTCGATTTCACTTTTTCTTTCTCACCCTTTCCCTTTTCATCGGCTTCGCTGACAGTGGGCTCTCTCGCACATTGTATTTTCAGAGGGAGGGAGGGATGTGTGTGTACACCTCGAATGCTAGTGCGTTTATTTATTTTTTATTATAATTTTTTTTTATTGAATTTAAATTCACGCTCACCGAAGGTGAGGAGGGGTGCATGCTTTCATATTTATATTTGAATTTAAACTCACCATTCACCATAGGCGTTCCCTAAGAGATAAAAAAAAAAACTATTTCTTATTCTGTTATGATTATTTCTTAATTTATCAACCAGCCTTTTTACCAATATAACACCTCCAAGCATAACAGAAAAAAATTTTTTCCTTATTCTCTCTCTCTCTTTTTTTTAATCTGATTCGTGCTTTTGTTTATTTATTTATTTGTTTATTTATTTAATTATTTTTTAATCATGTTTTCTCGATAGGGCATCTGCTACCACATTGTTCTTGCCGCTAATGTGCATGATATCTAAATTAAATTCCTACAGCATAAGGTTCCAAGAAATTAATCTTCTATTCTTGTTCTTCATCCTATTCACATAGACCAACAGATTATAGTCAGTAAATAGTAGGAGTAGGCGCTGAGGTCACGTATATCTCAAAGTGGAGAAGGCTTGATGTTAGCGCTAATACTTCTTTCTCTATCGTTTCTGGAATTCATTAAACTTTTTTGAATAGAAACTAACTGGATAAAGCTGCTCGTCTTCCCCCCGGTTGCAATAGCACTGCTCCGATGCCTTTGTCACTGGCATCTACAGCTAAGCTAAACGGTTGACTTAATGAAGGAGCTTTCAGTATTGGTTCAGTACTCAACGCTCGTTTTATGGTTTCGATTGCTTCCTGGCATTCCACTGACCATCTGAATTTACTGTGCTTTTTCAATAATTCCGTCAGGGGCACAGCGATGCTCGCAAAATCCCTACAAAACTTCCTATTGAAGTATATCAACATTAACAAGGCATAATGAATAAAAATGCACAAGACAAAATAACATTATAGATAGATCGGCAGACGGTACGTCTCGTAGGGAAAGATCGTCTCCCGGTCCTTTTATTTACAAAAAGAACAGATTTCAAGACTGTCGCGCCCTCTAGTGGTAGTTCATTGAAGTGCAAGGGAGATAATCCGTAGTTCATTGAAGTGCAAGGGAGATAATCCTGTCCAATATATTACATCCCTTCAATCTTACTCTGGATCACGAACATAGTCTTCAAATTTTTTTGGTGGTCTCCGAATACGCCCTGACTTGCGAGAGGGTGGTGATGCCGATTTTTCTACCACTGCTGGAGTCTCTGCAACCTCTTCCATATGCCTGCTCTCAGGTATTAAACTTTCCTCAGGACTGTCGGGTGTGCTGGAAACTTCAGGTGTGCCGAAACTCTCAAGATTCTTTGCAGCATTATCTGCTTGTATCTCAGGCGTAAGTTCCACTGCTACTGGTGATGAGAGTTTCACAAGCTGGTCCACATGCCTCCTTATTAGCCCTCTACCGGTTTCCACTTCAAAATTCACTGCTCCCAACTGTCTGGTAATGGTACCTTCAATCCATCGCTGAGTAGATCCATAGTTACGTACAAGCACAGGATCGGCTACTTTAAATTCACGGAGCGGCACCATTACCTTGCTCCCCCTTTCCATTTTATTTTTTACATCCATAGCCTTGTACGTGTCTGGCTTTGCCAAATGAAACGCTGTTCGTAACTGCCGTTTGAACATCAGCTCGGCAGGAGAAACCCCAGTTAATGAGTTTGGAGTTATCCTATAAGTGAATAAAAATCGGTTCACCTTGGTTTCAAGTGTTGCCTTGCCGTCTGTATTCATCCTTTTAAGCGCTTCCTTGAAGGTGCGTACACTGCGTTCTGCTAGTCCATTCGAGGAAGGATGGTAAGGAGCTGTGAAAATGTGCTGAATTCCATTAGCATTCATGAATGCTTTGAATTCTTCACTTGTAAAACAGGGACCGTTGTCACTCACAATTAATACCGGTAGTCCATGAGTTGCGAAGATCCCTCTCAATTTTTCAATTGTGGTCATAGCAGAAGATGATTTTGTAATGCAAACTTCAGTCCACTTTGAATGAGCATCCACTACTATCAAAAACATGTGCCCCAAAAATGGACCCGCATAATCTAAGTGGACTCTCTCCCATGGTGAATGGGAGCCTTGCCGGGGTTGCTTTGATAATGTATGCAGGTTCCACAAGCTTTACCGGCTCTCTCTCAATATCTGCATCAAGATTTGGCCACCACACATAGCTGCGAGCAAGGGCCTTCATTCGCACGATCCCTATGTGTGTCTGATGTAATTGCTGCAACACTTTTGTTCTGAGTATAGCTGGAATTACTACTCTACTCCCCCATAAAACGGTACCATCTTCACATGTCAACTCTGTCCGTTTGTTGAAGTAGGGCTTCATTGCCGTGTCTGGAATACACCTACTCCAGCCATTCAGGATGTATTCGTACACCCGACTCAAAGTAGGGTCTCTTCTTGTCTCCAATCTTACTGCCACCACAGTCAATGGAGCATCAACCAAGTTCATCATGTGTATCCTGTTAGAATTAGGTGTGACATCTTGCTCCTGCACACTGATTGGAAGACGACTGAGGCAATCTGCATTTCCATTAAGGGACCCGGCATGATACTCCAACCTGTAATTATAGGCAGCCAGAAATATGGCCCAGCGTTGAACTCTGGCAGCAGCAAGAGAAGGGATCGGCTTGTTTTCAGCAAACAACCCCAATAACGGTTTGTGGTCAGTGAACAATGTAAAATTATTCCCATACAGATATTGGTGCAACTTTTTCACCGCAAAGACTAGAGCCAGCCCCTCCTTCTCAATGTGCACATAATTCCGTTCTGCCTCAGACAGCGTTCATGATACGTAGCATACTGGTTTCTCCCTTCCATCTTCCATTTTGTGAGCCATTACAGCTCCCAGTCCATAGGGAGAAGCATCTACTTGCACCAGAATCGGTCTAGATGGATCAAAATGAGTTAAAAGAGGTGCAGAATACAGCATTTTCTTTGTTTCTTCAAAAGCCCTGGTTTGTCCAGCACCCCATACCCAGGAAGCACCCTTCCTCATTAAGTTGTGAAGCGGTTCAAGTATAGTTGATAAGTTTGGCAAATGACTATAATAATAGTTAAGTGCCCCTAGGTAGGCTCTTAATTCTGTGATGTTTTGCGGTCGAGGTGCCTCTGTCATGGCGGCTACTTTGTCTGGAAGAGGCGCTATGCCTTCCTTACTAATTCTGAAACCCAGATATGTCACTTCAGGAAGGAGAAACTTGCACTTACTTCTCTTTAATTTTAATCCGGCCTTATCTAGAGCAGCAAATACACTGTATAAATTCTTCAGATGACTACTGTCATCACTACCTGAAACCAGGATGTCATCCACACGCACCTTGCAAAAAGGAATGTTCTTCAATCTTTTGTCCATCTCCCTTTGAAAAATCCCTGTAGCACTGTGTACCCCAAATTGTAGTCTGGTGGGCTGATATAATCCTTGGTGAGTGTTTACTGTTAACAGTTCCTGGGTTTCTGCATCCAATTCCAGCTGCTGATAGGCATGGCTCAAGTCGAGCTTGCTAAATTTTTTACCCCCTTTCAAAGTAGCAAATATATCTTCTGTCCGAGGAAGAGGGTAATAGTCACATGGTGATGCCCGGTTTACTGTTTGTTTGTAATCTCCACAGATCCGGATGCCTTCATTATTATTTTTGGCAACCGGTACAATGGGGGCAGCCCACCTAGAGTATTCCACTCTTTTGTAAATTCCCTGGTTTTCCAGGCGATCTAGCTCCTTTTCCACATCCGCTTTTATGGCATAAGGTACTGGTCTTGCCCGACAAAATTTGGGACTCACCGTTTTATCAATGGGTATTTTGACCTTAAAATCCTTTAAGCACCCCATTTCTTCACTGAACAGCGAATCAAATTCTTTTAAAAGCCTTTCCAACCTCGAAGGGGAATCTTCCTGGTATAAAGGAAACATGCTTCTCCAATCCAGCTTTACCTTATTCAACCAGTTGCGGCCAAGAAGTGTCGGTACATTACCTTTCACCACCAGCAAAGGTAGTCGATGCTTTAACCCTTCCTGGATTACTTCCACGTCTGTGGTCCCATGTGGTTTCACTAATTCACCAGTGTACGTTCTCAACTTGACATGGCTTTTCTTTAGATCACGAACTTGGCCAATTTTATTGAATTTTTCTAGGCTCATTACTGTGCATGCAGCTCCAGTGTCCACTTCCATGACCACTTTCTCTTGATTAATTAGCAGTTCCACTAATACTGGTGGTGTCTGAAGGTTAGCAACTGTGTGCAAGTCTAGCCTTTCCATATTTATTTCCATTTCTTCACAACAATTTTCCTCCACATTGTTCACCATCCTGCTTTCCTTACCTCGTTTTGCGGAGTTAGGAGGCCTGCTCTCTTCTTGCCTACACTTCCGACGAGTATGCCCTATTCGCCTGCATTTAAAACATTCCTTGTTTTTAAACTGGCACTTGTCCGCTTGGTGGCCAGTGCTTCCACAACGATAACACTCTCGTTTTAATGGTAACCTGTGTACGGACGTTTCACTTCCACTCGTCTGTGCTCCCAACATCAACTTGGAATATTTCCTTGCCGATTCCATAGACACTGCTATTTCAATGGCCTTGTGCAAAGTTAGCATTCTTTCGCCCAGCAAGCGCTCCTGTATCTTCTCATCTTTCACTCCCATGTATGTGTTCATTTACTTTTTCTTCAAAGTTGCAATATTCCGACATTTTTCTCAGTGTGGCCACATATTCACTAATGGACTCACCTTCTTGTTTGTCTCTCGTGTTGAATAAGAAACGTTCATGTATCTCGTTGGGGGCCGGCCTGATGTGCCTCTCCATCAGAATACATAGTTCCTCAAATGTTTTCTGCTCTGGCCTGTTTTCGGCTAAACCCCTGAGAATAGCATAATTTTTTGCCCCAATAACTGACAAAAATATAGCATGTTTCTTACCTTCATTCAACACATCATTGGCAGTAAAAAAAAACTTTACTCTCTCAATATAGTGCGACCATTCTTCTTCCGCACTATTCCATTCTCCAATGGTGCCCAATAAAGCCATTTTTATCCGCTACTCGGCAACTTTTCCTCGTTCCATTTGTTGTGAGTGTTCGCTTTTAATTTTAAATTGCCTTGTTACTCCTCCGCATTATTCGTTCTTCGTCGCCAATTGAAGTATATCAACATTAACAATGCATAATGAATAAAAATGCACAAGACAAAATAACATTATAGATAGATCGGCAGACGGTACGTCTCGTAGGGAAAGATCGTCTCCCGGTCCTTTTATTTACAAAAAGAACAGATTTCAAGACTGTCGCGCCCTCTAGTGGTAGTTCATTGAAGTGCAAGGGAGATAATCCGTAGTTCATTGAAGTGCAAGGGAGATAATCCTGTCCAATATATTACACCTATGGTATCCGGCCATACCCAAGAATCGCCTTAGGCTCCGAACATTTTTCGGTGCTGGGTATGTTTCAATCTCTTGGGTTTTGGCCTTTAGTGGGGTAATTCTCCCGTGTCCTACCACGTGCCCTAGGTATTTTACCTCGGCCTGACAGAATTCGCTTTTCGCTAGATTTATGGTTAGCCTGGCTGATCGCAGCCTTTGGAATACTTTCCTTATTGTTTCGACATGCTCTGCCCACGTGTCGTTATAGATCACTATGTCGTCTGTGTAGGCATCTACATCTGTTATCCCAGCGAGACACGCATTCATTAATCTTACAAACGTGGCCTGCGAGTTCCTCATGCCAAAGGGCATCACTTGGTATTGATATGTTCCCTCAGGGGAAACAAATGCCGATATTTGTTTGGCTCGTTCTGTTAGGGGTACCGCCTATACCCCTTCAAGAGATCGCATTTGGTGATATATTTTGCTGGCCCTATTTTATCTATACAGCCGTCCATTCTGGGAATAGGATATGAGTGGCCTTGGTGAGCGCGTTTACTTTTCGATAGTGCAAAATCGCACTGTCCCATCGGGCTTGTCTATGAGCACGCACGGTGATGCCCACTCACTCTTACTGGGTTCTATTATCCCATGATCTAACATATAGTCTATCTCTTCCTTTAGAACTGCTAGTTTTGTTGGACTTAGGCGATATGGGTGTTGTCTAATCGGTTTATCCTCTTTCAATTCTACATCGTACACTGCTGTATTCGTGCACCTGGGCGCATCTGAGAATAAGTCTCTGTACTCTGAGAGTATTGTTTTTAAACTCTGCTCTTCCTTCGAACGTAGGTGGGCAAATTTGGCATCTAAATTTCCCAAAACCGCTGAGTTGTTTAACTTCCTAAGTGGGTCCTGGGCCACACCGGCTTCCCCCTCAGCGCTGGTTAGTTCCAGTTCTCCCTGGATACGTGGTGCTATCAGCACCACTTTCTCTTCCGTCCTTCTAAAATACTTTCGCATCGCATTAACATGACATACTTGTGTCTTCTTTCTACGTTCTGGGGTATCTATTAAGTAGTTAAGGGAACTAATCTTTTTGGCTACTGTATAGGGTCTGTAGCTGCGGCCATAGTAGTCTCATCAATTTTAATAACCCCTCCTCCCTATCCTTATCACCTATCTGCGGACTCTAAGCGGAAGTAGGGAAAGGAGCTAGAACGATTCCACATCATTTTGACTACTAGCCCTTGGAGAGACAACATGGTAATTGACATTCATTAATTTATCTCAAGAACTTATCAAGTTTCTTTAGGAAATTAATATTAAAATGTATTCCTTATTAAATGTAATATTTTCTTTTACAGTTTTCATGGTGTTTAATAAAGCTATATACATCAGTTGACGTGCCCGGAAAACTCGTCCCGGGAAAACTCGACCCTGGAAAACACGTCACCTTTCGCTAGGTAGGAAAACTGGTCCCTTATTAAATAAATATCGATTGAAAACACATTTTGTGATCGTTCTTGAAGGAGATATTGTTTTTTAAAATAGACTATAGCCCCCCCCCATAATATTTAAAAAAATATTTTTACTTGTTTAATGGTTTTTTTTTGTTGTTTTTTTTTTAAATAAAATCGATTTTCTAAGTGTCCGTTTTCTACCTAACTGGCTAAGTTCTTAGTGGTTTCACTTCTTTTAAAGCGTTTATTATGTTCATACAAAGTTAATTACAATTTTTTTTTTGTTCTTATTTTAACGATGTTTTTTTGGAGTTATAAAAACAATAATAAAAAACAAAACCAAAAAATTAAAAAACAGGGAGCGATTCGATTCTTCGTTACTTTTTTGTTTTGGTTTTTTAATTATGATAGTTTTTTTTGTTGTTGTTTTTGTTTTCTCTCATACCAAATGCACTCATGCATGCGTTATTTAAAATTATAATTTTATCAATTATCAACTGTCAAATTTTGCAAAAATTAACTAATAAATTAAAAGCAAAATATTTTTTTGGAGCGAGATTTTAATGATTGATTTTAGAATTTTGAAGTAAAAATTAAAAAAAAATTAAAAATGAGTTAACGAGAGATTGTTAGCACATGGCATCTATCGCGCCAAAAAAATATTTCGCTTTTAATTTATTAGTTAATTTTTGCAAAATTTGACAGGACGACCATAAATGTTGATAATTGATAAAATTATAATTTTAAATAACGCATGAGTGCATTTGGTATGAGAGAAAACAAAAACATAACAACCACAAAAAACCAAAACCAAAACAAAAAAGTAACGAAAAATCGAATCGCTCCCTGTTTTTTAATTTTTTGGTTTTATTTTTTTATTATTGTTTTTATGACTCAAAAAAAAACATCATTAAAATAAGAACAAAAAAAATTTGTAATTAACTTTGTATGAACATAATAAACGCTTTAAAAGAAGTGAAACCACTAAGAACTTAGCCAGTTAGGTAGAAAACGGTCACTTAGAAAATCGATTTTATTTTAAAAACAAAACAAAAAAACATTAAACAAGTAAAAATATTTTTTAAAAATATTATATAGTCTATTTTAAAAAAAAATATCTCCTTCAAGAACGATTATAAAATGTGTTTTCAATCGATATTTATTCAATAAGGGACCAGTTTTCCTACCTAGCGAAAGGGGACGAGTTTTCTGGAGACGAATTTTCCCGAGACGAGTTTTCCGGGCACCGTGCTTACCCTCTCTGGTACTTATACAGTTTAATGACGACATTAAAAAATGGAAATATTGAAAAAAAATTTTTTTGTACATACCTGTTATAGACTGAAGTTCTCCGAAAAAAAATTTCACTTCATTTGATCAAGTAGTTTTTTTTTTACAGCGAAAAACAATTATTTATCACGACGACGTCAACGTGCCCATTTTGGAAATGTACCTAGCAGAATACCTCCATTTTAGGCCAGATTTCGCAATCTAGCCTTTTTTTCCCCGCCAGAATGAGATGCGCACACGCACATCACATCTGCAATTTTTTTCCGTTTTTTTTTTTTATTTTTAAAGCAGAATACTATTGAATATGCCAAGAAATTGAAGAATGCAAAGAACTGAAAAATTTTTTACGCGATTATTTTCGAAACATGCGCCGTAGTGTTTACCGATGTATTGGAAAATTCAAAATGGTGCCCGACACTCTCTTTAACATGGTAAGTTTGGGAAAAGGTGTTATAAATAATAAACTACACAAAATACTATTTAAAAAACACCGAATATATGTCAACTTATGTCACGGTAATATATATTGAGCGAATTTCTAACAGTACTTTGTCTAGTTTATTATTTATAACGTCTTTTCCTGAAGTTACTGTGTTAAAGAGCGACTCTGGCGCCATTTTGAATTTTCCAATACATCGGTAAACACTGTATGCTTTTCGAGCTGAATAAACATGTTACATTGAATAAAAACACTAAAAACATATCCATATACAGTAATACAAACCCTAAGTTTTTTTTTTAAATTCGAAAATTTCGGTTGCATATTTCTAATTTTCCTAATATTTTATTCTTTTTATTTTCTTCTGTTACAAATTAAAAAAAAAAAAAAAACACTCCAAAAATGGCATCTGTCTTCGCAAAAAAAAAAAAAAAAAAAAAAAAAAAAAATTCTCATTCTGGTGGAAAAAAAAGGGCTAGATTAGCCTAAAATGGAGGTATTCTGCTACGTAGGGCAGTTACCTGCCCTTGGGGAAAGTTACCTGCCCTTAGGGAAATCCTGGGCGCTGCAATAACGTTTCCAAAATGGCCACGTTGACGTAGCCGTGATAAATAATTGTTTTTCGCTGTAAAAAAAAAAAACTACTTGATCAAATGAAGTGAAATTTTTTTTCGAAGAACTTCAGTCTATAACAGGTACGTACAAAAAAATTTTTTTTCAATATTTCCATTTTTTAATGTCGTCATTAAACTGTATAAGTACCCAATCTCTCGTTAACTCATTTTTAATTTTTACTTCAAAATTCTAAAATCAATCATTAAGAGAAAAAGTAATCACTAAATAAATTTATTAATCAATTTTATTGAAAACTCCGCTATCGTTTATCAAGAATCTTTTTAATTTCATTTTTTGTTGGTTGTTTTTCGGAAGGAGATATAGTTTTTACTCTCTAAATTATATTTTAAAAAATATCAAAATTTAATATTTTCTTTTTAAAAGCAAATCTCCCTCAGTAATTTCTTTAATTTTCTATTTTTTAGCGATTATCAAGACTCCTAAGATGTGATATACCGGGCATTATTTCTCGTTCTCACGTAACACTCGACATGTTTTTTGTTTGTTTTCTGTGTGTGTGTGTGTGTGTGTGTGTGTGTGTGTGTGTGTGTGTGTGTGTGTGTGTGTTTTACCGAATAAACGATTCCAAATAAATTAAACAACATAATCGGCGAGGTAGAAAAATCGATTTTACCCTTTTATAAACAACAGTAAATAAGTAAATTCTTTTTATATTAATATAAACAAAAATGCGGTCTCGTTTATGAACATAATAAACGCTTTAAAATAAGTGAAACCACTAAGAACTTAACCAGTTAGGTAGAAAACGGTCACTTAGAAAATCGATTTTATTAAAAAAAAAAAAAAAAACATTAAACAAGTAAAAATATTTATAAAAAATATTATGGGGGCTATAGTCTATTTTAAAAAACAATATCTCCTTCAAGAACGATCATAAAATGTGTTTTCAATCGACATTTATTCAATAAGGGACCAGTTTTCCTACCTAGCGAAAGGGATGAGTTTTCCGGAGACGAGTTTTCCCGAGACGAGTTTTCCGGAGACGAGTTTTCCTAAATTCATACCCGACATTATTTCTCGTTCTCACGTAACACTCGACATATTTTCTGTTTGTTTTCTGTGTTTTTTTTTCTTTACCGAATAAACGATTCCAAATAAATTAAACAACAAACAACATAGTCGGCGAAGTAGAAAAATCGATTTTACCCTTTTATAAAAAGCAGTAAATAAGTAAATTCTTTTTATATTAATATAAAAAAAAAAAAATGCGGTTTGTTTATGAACATAATAAACGCTTTAAAATAAGTGAAACAACTAAGAACTTAGCCAGTTAGGTAAGAAAATGGACACTTAAAAAATCGATTTTATTTAAAAAAAAACAAAACAAAAAAAACATTAAACAAGTAAAAATATTTTTTTTAAATATTATGGTGGGGCTAATAATCTATTTTAAAAAACACTATCTCCTTCAAGAACGATCATAAAATGTGTTTTCAATCGATATTTATTCAATAAGGGACCAGTTTTCCTACCTAGCGAAAGGGGTCGAGTTTTCCGGAGACGAGTTTTCCGGAGACTAGTTTTCCGGAGACGAGTTTTCTCGGAGACGAGTTTTCCGGAGACGAGTTTTCCGGAGACGAGTTTTCCGGAGACGAGTTTTCCGGAGACGAGATCTCCTAAATTCATCAGTTGAAGCGTCACTCTTTTCCTCGAAACCGGTCGGTAGTTACAGTGAAAACATGGTCTATTTCGCCCTGTGATGAAACACCAAGAAAGTAGCCACACGCGGGTTCAGGTCAGGAAATACGATTTTCTAGGCAATAATAGCCACAAATTCTCTGTCTTGAATAACTACGTTGTGTAAGTTAACGCCATTATTATGTTAAAAATAAGACAAAAACACACACGCACAAAAAAAAACAAACTAATGACCAACATCATGTCACAACGTAAAAACTTTAATTTTACATGTTTAAAATATATATATATATATATATATATATATATATATATATATATATATATATATATATATATATATATATGTTACACTTGACATGTTTGATATAATTTGGCAGTCGGGAAAAAATAACGAAGTTCGACACAACAGGAGAAAGGTTCACCACATGTTTATTCACTCAAAGAGAAAAGGAAAAGAGAAAGAAAAGGACTCCTTACAAGGGAGAGTTAGAAATCAAAGGGACATAACTGAGGATGTTAATGGTTATCCCTTAACACCCCTGCTTAAACTTAACATCCTGATAATTTTGCTTTTACGCAATGTAGGCGAGTTCTAGCCATGGGTTTAGTAAAGCAATCGGCAGTATTTTGGTCAGTCAGCACATAGATTAATTTGATCATACCCTTGTTTATTTTGTCCCTTATGTAGTGGTACTTAATATCTATGTGCTTTACTCGCTGGCTTGTGATGGAATTTTTTGCTATGCAGATTGCACTCTGGTTGTCGGAATATACTATTGCTTGTTCCCATTTCCTTGGGTAGCCCATTTCATTTACCAACTGCGAAAGGTATTGTGCCTCTTGTATAGCTGGCATCATTGCCATATATTCTGCCTCACATGTGGATAATGCTACTGTGGGCTGCTTCTTGCTTTTCCAGGCAATGACTGGTCCTTCCTCATTTAGGGAGAAGCAATACCCTAACGTACTCTTTCTGTCTTCAGAGCTACCCCAATCAGCATCAGCATATCCCGTCAACTGCAGGCCGCTTTCACATTTCCTGAAAGATAAACAAAAAACAAGGGTTCCCTTTAGGTATCTGAATACATGTTTAACTGCATTTCAGTGTTCAATTGCGGGACTTTGATTGTATTGCGATAATTTGTTTACAACCCATGAAATGTCAGGTCTGGTGCAAGTTGATAGATACACCAAACTTCCTATAGCCTCTCTGTATCTAGTGGGATTAAAGGCTTCCGCTTCCTGAGAAAAGGTTACTTTTTGTTCACAGGGTGTTGATCTTGGCTTGCAGTCTAACATATCGAATTTTTCGAATAATTTTTCTGTATATGCTCGCTGATTCATCTCTATTTTGTTTCCTTCGATGATAAAATCTACACCCAGAAATCGCGAGATCTGCCCCAAGTCTATCATGTCGAACTTCTGCTTGAGTCGGGTCTTAACTGCTGTTATAGTGTTTAAACTATTTGCCGCGATTAAGATATCGTCTACCCATACGAGGATACTGATTCTCTTACCTTCGTTTACTTTCACAAACATGCATGGATCGCTAAGGCTTTGCTTAAAATTTCCAGCAGAAGTTCTTTGCTTAGTAGGTCGTTCCAATTTTTGCCGCTCTGCTTTAGCCCATAGAGCGACTTATTTAATTTCCAAACAAGTCTTTCCTTGCCTGGAACTCTGTATCCTTCTGGCTGTTGGGTATAAATGTCACAGTCTATATTGGCATTTAAGTATGCGGATTTGACATCCATCTGATGTATTATTAGATCATATTGCATAGCAAATTGCATTAGGATTCTAATGGTGGTCATTTTTGTGGTAGGTATGTCCTTTATCTGGCTGTACCCCTTAGCAACATATCTGGCTTTGTACTCATCATCATTTTTGTCGTCTTTTTTGATGTTATACACCCATTTTCCCCCAACTACATTTTTTTTTCAGGGAGGGTTGTCAGCGTGAAAGTGTTGTTTTCCTTTAAGGAATTCATTTCCCTTTCCATTGCTAATTTCCATTTGTTTGCATCCGGGGAATTAATGGCTTCCTGGTATGATCCAGGGATAATTTTTGTTTCACACGAGTTTATATGTTCTTCATCACTTGGGTTATTACTGGTGTCATAGTCTATTAGGTAAGGGGGCGGTTTTCTCTGCCTTAGTGGATATCTTTGATTTCTGTTTCCAATATTGTCATTAATTCTGTTATTTGTCTATTCCCCTACTAGATTTTCACTATTTTCAGCATTACTCTGGTGGGGATCATGGGCAAGTTCATTTGTTTCATAGTCATTGGTTTCGTGTTCACTGAATTGGGGATGATAGAGGGGATTAAAGTTGGTTCAATGTAATTATTTTTTTGGGATAGCCGGAGTTCTCTCCCTTACACTGACGAATTTATTTGTGAAAGTTACTAATCGTATCTTTTTTACAGATTTCTTTTCGTCAAAGTAAACAAAGTAGGCTGGGCTGTATTTGTCGTAGCCTACAAAAATACCCTTTTCCGACCGGGGGTCTAACTTTTTTTAATTTTGAGTGTGAGCGTAGCATATTGTTCCAAAAATGTTCATGTTTTCAACATTTGGTTTTTTATTCTTTAAAGGTGTTAATTTTATCCTATGGTTATAACATAATTTTATCCTATGGTTATAACATCGATTTCGGATGTAGGTTGCACACAGGAAAGCATAAGGCCAGAGTTTGTGTGTTAAATGGGACTCTATAAGCATGCATCTCGACATTTTGAAAAGAGTTCTCCATCCCCGCTCCGCAGTTCCATTTTGGTGCGGTGAATATGGTGCTGATGTTTCATGTCGGATTTTGTGTTGGATAAGAAGTGATTTGAATTCTCTTGATGTGAATTCAGTACCATTATCACTTCTTATTCTCTTAACATTTCCATAAGGAGCGGTATCAGCTAAAAACTGTTTTGCATTTGTTCCTTAGGAGATATGCCATTACATAGCCTGAAAAATCGTCCGTAAATGTTATGGTGTACCAAAACCCACCAATACCGACTGGCTCTATTCCACCTGCCAAGTCGCAGTGGACTAGTTCCAAAGGGTACTTGGCTCTTTCGTCTGGTTTTCTTGAGCGGATATCCTGCATTTTTCCGAGGGTACAAGTTTCGCACGGTGTGTTACTGTCTTTTTCAGTAATGGTCATTCCCTCAACCACAGTTCACATTTTTAAAATATCAGGAATATTGCAATGGCCGAAAATTTTGTGCCACGTGTTTAAAGCTGTTTTGTATTATTTACACTGTTTGTTACACATTTATTTAAATAATAAAGTTTCCCTCTTTTCTTTATTTTAAATTTAACGCCATCTTTGGTGCTTAGCATGGCATGGCATGGTTTTGTGAAAATTTCACGTTGCAACCCTTCCCTACAGCAGCCTGAACAGACAATATATTTTGTGTAAATGTAGGCACGAATAAGGCGTTTTTTAGATAGATGTTGTGTCTTTTTTTATCTATATCATATAGCGATACTTTTGCCGTTCCTTTCTTTAACGCTAAGTTATTGTTTTTTGATCCGTCAGCAAGCTCAATATAATGTTCCTCTGGGTTAAAGTTATGCTCAAAATGAATAAATTTTTTTTTAATCATTTATAATATGTGTAGTAGCCCCACAATCGACTAATAGTTCAAAATTTTCAGAAATGACATTTGGGTTTACTCTTACCTTGTAGTATGAGTGATTGTTTTCTTTGGTAGTAGTCCGCTGTATTTTCCTGCAGAATTTTGTGTTGTGTGTCATGGTTTCGCAAAATCTGCACCACCTGTTCTTATGACAATTTTTTGCGAAGTAGCCATTTTTGTTACACCGAAAACATGATGGGGGGTCTCTTTTTTTATATGAGACTTTCATGATAGATTCCTCCTCCTCCTCCTCGATTTTTTGTGTAGAGTTTTCCTCATAAGCTTGGAGAGATGCTTTAAATTCTATCAGAGTTTGGGGCGTTTCTCTTTGTGTAATTATCGCTTTTAGGGTATTAAATGATGCTGGTAGTCCTTTGAGTAATATGGCTATCGCCAGTGGGTCTGAAATTGTCTCGCCACAGTTTCGTAGGGCAGCAATTGATTTTTCTGCTCGTATTACGTACCTTGTGACATCTTCGTCGTCATTTTTTGGAGGGTTGATAGGTCCGTATATAAAGCAATTATTTTTGGTTTGCCTTGGGATAAATAATGTTCCCTGAGGATTTTCAATGCCTTCTTTCCATTGTCCTTTGCATCTCGCATAACCAGGGCTAAACTCCTATCGTCCAGTACTTGGACAAGTTCGGCAAAGATGTCTTCATTTTTCTGTTGGTCTATCTCACCATCTTCCTTTTTTAATTCAGCCTTCAATTTTAGTCTGTGTAAAAGTCCCATGAATTTTATTTCGAACATTTCATAATTGTTCTCATCACCATCAAACATTAGCGTCCTCCTGGGCCCATAACCTGTTACACTTGACATGTTTGATATAATTTGGCGGTCGGGAAAAATAACGAAGGTCGACACAACAGGAGAAAGGTTCACCACGTGTTTATTCACTCAAAGAGAAAAGGAAAAGAGAAAGAAAAGGACTCCTTACGAGGGAGAGTTAGAAATCAAAGGGACATAACTGAGGATGTTAATGGTTTATCCCTTAACAATATATATATATATATATATATATATATATATATATATATATATATATATATATAAAACAAAATATAAAAATAATAGCAACAACGTCGATGCTAAAACGACGGTCGTCTTGTAAATGACAATACAAAAATATGGACACGTGATTCGCTGAAACAAAGAAGGGGTTGATTATCAACGTATAGTCCGGCACAGTTGTATCCTCTTCCTTCCTGTTCCCTTTCAGAAAAATAAAATAAAATACCTCAGTCTAGAAGGATTTTAATTTACCAACCAACCGACACATGTTCATGCTATACTGTCATCCAAGCCTTTTGGTCAAGATCAAAGTGTAGTATCTGTTCTTCAGATGCGGCACTTCCATTTCTCGTTCTCTTTCGGTGGAGGAGAAATCCTTCAGGACTGAGACAATTTTTATTTTTGTACCTTTTCTCCACGTTAAAAAACGACCCTGGTGTCTAACTCTGCCCCGTGGGGAGGCATTGTAAATAGGTCATCCAACAATAAAACGAGTAAGCTCCTTTTAACCCTTGATTTCTTAACTCCCTTTAACTGCTCAAGATGGAACATTCAACACTGTCTGAATACAGATCTGCAAGAGACTCAACCTCGAGAAGTAAGGCAGTCTGGACGACAAAGATACCAAACAGAGAAGATGATGGAATTCCAAAGAGAGGAAACAACTAAGAAAGAAAGAAAGTTCATCAGGGCTTATTCCAGGTTTAAAGAAGATGTGAGCTTTGCTAGAATAAAGCTTAAATCAGAATGCTCAAGGGATCAATTGGAAGAATTAATCAGGATTTTAGAAGAACACAGGAGAGAAGTGGAACAAGCTTATGAGGATGTACGAAAATTAACCACTCCGCTCCCTGACATAAGGAGGAAAATGGATACGTGCACTTCAGTTACCTCTGAGGTAATATCCCTCTTAGAGGAACGACATAGAATGTCAGGAAAAATCCTTGATCCTATCGCAGTAAAAAAATTTCTTTCCAAGCTATTACAGAGGGAAGATGCAAAGTCAATATATGGTTCAACCGTATCCAGACTGAGCACAAGTAGTTGCCAGAGTTCCCAAATATCAATAAAGAAGGCTGAAGCAGCTGCACGCTTGGCTTCTAAAAGGGTAGAAATCCAACAAAACCAGGAAATTTCTAAATTAAAGGAAACACTCAGGGAACTGGGAAATCAAAGAGACCTAGAAATAATTGAGGCAGAGTACAATGCTTACGCAGAAGCAGATAGCGACAATGCACTGGAGAAGTTCGAATCTGAAAACATCTCGCGTGAATCTACTAACAGTAAGCCAAACAATAAGGCTCTCCAAATAGCCTCGAAACCAACTACAACAAAAACTGACAGAGAGGATGCACTTATCCAAGCGCTAAAGGAATCCTTGCTGATATCAAAACTCCTCACACCAGAGCCATTTGTTTTTAAAGGAGACCCTCTTGAATTTATTGAGTGGAGCACTACATTCAAATCGCTGGTAGAAGTGAGTTGTGAGAGTCCAGTGCACAAATTATTTTACTTAAAAAAATACATAGGCGGCGAAACTCTTTCAGCATTACAGGGAATGTTCTATCGAACAGATGAAGAGGTATATACCCAAGCTCGGGATATTTTGCACAAGCTCTATGGGCACCCCTTTACAATATAAAGAGTTCAGAGAAAAGCTCAAAAACTGGCCAAAGATAGGACCCAGAGAATCCTTCAAGCTCAGGGATTTCAGTGACTTTCTTACAACATGCAGCAGTGCAATGTCTCATATTTCCGGTCTGCACGTGTTGAATGACTGTGAAGAGAATCAGAAATTACTTCGAAAACTTCCTGTTTGGATCACAGAATAGGTACGTCACTAACGCTCTAGATAAGAACCTACCATGGCCAGACTTCCAGGAATTTGCAGAATTTGTGGCAGAGGAAGCACGAATAGCATGTAATCCAATTTCCTCCCTTCACGCCTTGAACCAAACCGAAAAGGGTTCGGAGAAAATTCAGACTAGAGTTAATGCACTAGCAACATCAGCAACCTCATCCAAAGTCAGAGACCCCAAGATAAAGGAAGGTCAGAAACCCCCAAAATATAATGATTCAGAGAACACAATATTACAGCCAATGCGGTGCCACTTCTGTGAGCATGCTCACTTTATTTACAAATGTGAAGAGTTTCGAGCTCTATCATTAGATGAGAAAAGGAGTTTTATACTCAGCAACAATATGTGCCTTAGTTGTCTCAGGGTGGGCCACTTTGCAAAGGACTGTAAGAAGAAAGTTACTTGCAACATTTGCAAACGGGCACATCCAACACCACTTCATGAAAACAAACCTCAATACAAGGAAGTCGAAACAACCAGGGAAGAAAATAGTGCTACAACCTTGTACTGCAAAAGGATGAGCAACAACAATCATACATCTATGATCATACCTGTTTGGCTCTCCTGCACAGATCCTAAAGGTCCAGAAATATTAGTGTATGCCTTATCAGACACTCAAAGCAGCAACACATTTATCAGTGAAGATATTTTTGAGAGAATTAAGGTAAACTCCAAGCCAGTTTGATTGAAGTTATCAACAATAGCTAGTTGAAATACAATTGAGAACTGCCAACGTATTTCAGGACTGAAGGTAAGAGGGTATTTTTCACAGAAACAAATAGAATTGCCACCCGCCTACACTCAAGAATACATCCCTCTGGAAAGGAATAACATACCTACCTGCAAAACAGCAAAAGCATGGGAACATCTCATAAATATAGCAAAGGAAATGCCAGACGAGTTAGACTTCCCTGTTGGACTGTTAATTGGGTATGACTGTGCAGGTGCCTTAAAACCAAGAAAAGTGATCACCGGGAAGGATAAAGACCCATTTGCCATCAAGACAGATCTTGGGTGGTGCATAGTCGGACCAACAGCACATCTGAACAATCCAGGAAACACAGTTGGACATTGTTACCAAATCTCTTCCAAGGAGATTCCACTTATTACACCTACCTCAGTAATAAGAGCCTTGGAGATGGACGTCCGTGATATAAACCACAAGGAAAAGACTGTGTCTCAAGAAGACAAAATTTCTCCAGATATTAAAGGAAGAAATGCAACATAATAATGAGGGACGTCTAGAAATGCCTTTACCCTTTCGTGCACGTCCCCATCTTCCAAAAAATAAACACTTGGCCGAAGTTCGTCTTAAACACCTCAAGGCCAAATTTACAAAAAATCCAAAATTTGAAGAAGATTACATCAAATTTATGGAGAAAATCATCAACGAAGGAGATGCCAAAGAAGTCTGTGATGCGTCAAACGATGGTAGCACATGGTACATTCCTCACCATGGCGTGTATCATCCAAGAAAACCTGGGAAAATCAGAGTTGTGTTTGACTGTTCTGCTAAATTCAAGAACACATCATTAAATGATCACCTCCTGACAGGACCTGATTTGATCAATGCACTACCTGGAGTGCTGTGCAGGTTCCGAGAACATCGCATCGCTCTTACATGTGATGTAGAAAAGATGTTTCACCGCTTTCATGTCAGTCCTGGAGATAGAAACTTTCTTAGATTCCTCTGGTGGAAGGATGGAGAGACAAAAACCGAACCGAAGGAATACCGTATACGAGTCCACATTTTTGGCGCATCCTCATCTCTGGGTTGTGCGAATTATGGGTTCAAATACCTAGCCAACAAGTATCAAAGTGAGTACCCTCTGGCTGCGGCATTTATCCAAAGGAACTTCTATGTGGATGATCGACTCATCAGTGTTAAGACAGACGAAGAAGCAAAACAGTTGATCAGTGAAGCAAATGAAATCTGTGTGAAGGGTCAACTACATTTGCATAAGTTCGTGTCAAATAAGAAAGTACTCTTGGACGAAGTCTTGGAAGGCAATAGCGACACCACAACCAAAGAAGTAGATTTGAATCACAATATCCTTCCAACACAAAGTGTATTAGGGGTAAAATGGAACCCGGACACGGATACATTTGCTTTCAACATAACTCTTGATCCAGGAGCGGATAACCGACGTAGAATTCTGTCAGCAGTTGTGAGTGTGTATAATCCATTGGGATTTATTGCACCCTTTGTTCTGGTCGTTAAGAGGGTGCTACAGGAGATGTGTAAACAAGGGGTTGGATGGGATGAGCCCTTCCTTCTGAACTAAAACCAAGGTGGGAGTCATGGATTAGAGACGTGAATAATCTCAAACTAGTTCAGATACAAAGATGCTTCATCCCAGATAATATAGGCCCAATTTAAAAAATAGAACTACATCATTTTTCCGATGCCAGCAACACTGGATATGGCCAATGTACCTATTTGCGAGTTGTTGCAAGGAAGAAAGTGCATTGCACGTTGGTCATGGGTAAAGCTAGAGTGGCACCCATTAAGGTTATCACTGTGCCTCGTCTCGAACTAATCTCAGCAGCAGTAAGTAACTTCCTGAAGGAAGAACTGGACTTAAAGGTGGACCAAGAATATTTCTGGACAGATTCCCAAGTTGTTCTAGGTTACATAAACAATGACACTAGACGATTTCATGTCTTTGTTGCCAATCGAGTTCAAAAAATTAGGGATAGCACTGATCCTCGCCAGTGGTTATACATTGATACCAAACAAAACCCTGCCGATCATGCATCTAGAGGACTAACGGTGGGAGAACTGATTGGCTCAAATTGGTTTGCTGGACCAAAATTCTTATGGGACCGTGAGCTCATTACCATCCAAGAGTGTCCTGAACCCATCATCGGAGATCCTGAAGTGAGAGTTCTGAAAACAATGCTCACTCAAACAGAACATTTCTTCGACAGATTCTCCAGATTATCGAATTGGAGTAAAATCCTGAACATAGTCGCTCGAATAAAATGCCTGGCAAACAAGTCCCAATCAGGTCATATCAGCGTAAAAGAAAGAGAATCAGCCTCCTTTGCACTCATCAGTATTGCACAAAGGGAAACGTGGGAAGAGTAAGAATATCCAGTGCAATTGAAAAAAAACAGTGAGCTCTACCAACTCGACCCTATCATTAAAGATGGGCTTCTAAGAGTTGGAGGGCGTTTAAAGGAATCTACTTCAATTGGGACGAGGCACCAAATACTATTGCCAAAAGAGGGCCTCATGACTCGTTTAATTATTGAATATTATCATAAAAAAATACAGCACCAGGGTCGGGGAATGACCCTAAATGAAGTTCGAGGTAATGGCTACTGGATTATCAGTGCCAGCAAGATAGTAGCAAAATATATTAAGAATTGTGCAGACCCCTGGAAGAACAACACATGGCAGACCTTCCAGTTGAAAGAGTCGAACCATCCCCACCATTCTCCTACATAGGAATAGACTGTTTCGGACCCTTCTATATAAAACAAGGAAGGAAATAAAGAGATATGGCCTTCTGTTCACATGCCTTAGCTCCAGAGCCATCCATCTAGAGATGCTGGAAGACCTCTCCACTGATGCGTTCCTAAATGCCTTGAGATGTTTTATAGCTCTCAGGGGTGCAGTGAAACAAATACAGTGTGACCAAGGAACAAACTTTGTAGGTGGAAAGAGTCAACTTGAGAGAGACATTAAAGAATTGGACAAAGACAGAGTTGCATGTTTCCTTGCTGAGAAGCAATGTGACTTCAAAATGAATGTTCCAGGAGCAAGCCATATAGGCAGTGTATGGGAAGGACAAATACGCACAGTCAAAAGTGTAATGAGCACTGTATTAGCTTCAGCAACTGGTAGATTGTTATGGCGAGATGAGCAATTCACCGCCGGAACTTTTTATCGAAAGAACGTTATCACCGGTCACCGGTTGTGAGAGCCTTCCCTGGGCGGGAACACTAAAAAGGTAACATGCTGTCTCTGTAAATATTCTCAATAAACTTCTCTATTTCTTTATTACTTCAGAACCTCTTTATTCATTTATTTCCCTGGTGGAATACCTTTCCTGAATATCCTTTTATTACGGCCACCCACCGCAGGATATATCAACTGGCGACGAAGATGAGATACGAACTGTAAATTCATCTAAAAAAAAAACAAAAAAACACGTGGTAACCGAGAACATTCTGAAAATTGTTGTTCACAAAGTTCACTTTTAATTGAAGAAAAAGCTTCTTAGAAAGCGAAAGACTGGTGTCTGCCACAAATTTACGCAAGTAAAAAATAATTTTTATATTATTGACGAGTTAAACTCCGTTTTTCTCTTTTTAAACTCCCAAAGAGTTGACGTTATATAACGTGTGTGCGTGCGCATATTTTGACTTTCTTCATGATTAACGGACGTGTTTTTTTGTATTTGGTTAATACGATAAAAAACCAACAAATGAACAATACAGAGGAATCTGTGTTTATTTAATAAAGAAAATTTTTAAAAGAAATTTACGTGTGTCTGCTGAAGTAGACGAAAAAAGAGTCTCTTGAAATTTTGTCAAGTGTTTTTTTTTTTTTTTTTTACATAGGCATCACCACATTATCAAGGCCAAAAGGCCACTCAAGGATAAGCGTTAAAGAGTGTACAGTAGACATTGGACAATATAGTAATCATTAGTAATGAAAATTTGGTAAATTTGATAACTTATATAGAACGGCTCATCAAGGACTTATTTACATTAGACTTGAAGACAACCATATTGTAGTCAGCCGGAAAGCAGGAAAACGGAAGACAATTCCACAGGCGTGCAGTTCTAAGAAAGAAGCTTTGTTCATGGAATCTACATTTAGGTTTAGGCACAGATGAAGAGTGGGGGGAATTATTGATAGTGTTTTCCGCTAGACGAGTGTTTCTTGTGAAATTTTGGCGAGGGGGGACCATAAATTGAAGCTCAGTCGAACACTTTCCATGAAAATAACGATACATCAGAGACAAACTCACAACATCTCTTCTGTGAGATAGAGGTTGCAAGGAAGAGAAAAGGACATCTCCTACGAGGCTACGAAGTCTATTTTGAACTCTATCAAGGCAGGACAAGTCCTTTCTAGCAGCTCCTGCCCAGATGTGGCAACAGTATTCCATCCTTGGGCGTACCTGGCTCTTATATAGATAGAGAATAGCATCAGCAGTGAGATATCTACCGGATCGATAGAAAGATCCCACCATTTTTCCAGCGGCCTTGGCAACAGATTTGATGTACGTGTTCCATTTAAGATCAGGAGTAATGGTCAAGCCAAGAAGCTTGTCAAAACTTGAGGACTCCTGAAGATGAGAGCCATTCATTTCAATTGATGCCAGATGTGGATCAGAATGTTGATGATGTAAAGAGAGAAGCTTGGTTTTAGATGCATTAAAAGTAACCAGCCACTCCTTACCCCATTGTACTACATGCTCAAGATCAGAGGAGAGAGAATTGGAGAGAACTTAGTCGTTTACTGTCTTAGATGTGCTACCATAAATGGTAGTGTCGTCAGCATAGATGTCTACAAATGATGTAAGGATGTGATTTGGAAGATCATTAATATAGATCAGGAAAAGAGTTGGGCCCAGGATGGACCCCTGAGGGACACCGGCATTAATACTGTGAGCTTCTGATTTTTGCCCCTCAACTACTACTCTTATGAACCTATCAGAAAGAAATGATTTAATAATTGAGAAGACATTTCCAGCTATACCATAGCTAGAGATCTTATGAAGTAAACCTTTATGCCATACCCTATCAAAGGCCTTAGATATGTCAAGAGCAATTGCCCTAGAAAGGTTGCCTCCGTCGAGAGATTTGCTAATCCTATGAGATATAACTGTAAGGACATCTGCTGTAGATCTAGCAGAACGGAAACCATATTGAGTGTCACTAAGAAGGTTATTTTTATTGAGATGGTTGATTACTTCTGTATTTAACACAGATTCCAGCAACTTACTCATGACGCACAGGAGACTTATTGACCTGTACTGAGAGGGAGATGAGCGATCACCTGAATTCTTAAATGCAGGGCATACTGATGAAATTTTCCAGGGAGATGGGAAACTATTGTCCTTAAGACAACGTTTAAACAGTTTTGTAAGTATGGGCGCTAGTTCAGGTTGAAGTTTTTTGAGTACTATAATTGGAATACCGTCAGGGCCAGTTGCTTTACTGGAATCAAGGTTTTTGATTAGCTTGACAACATCACGTATATCACATAGCATGTTTTCTGATACAGGAGGAAATATTTGGGGTTGGCGGCCTTGGTCGCAAAGGGTAAAATTAGCTGCAAAGTTCTTGACAAAGAGTTTGGCTTTGTCTGATGCTGACAAGATTACGTCAGGTCCATTGATAATAGTTGGGATGGGGCACACTCTTCTGTTCAGGATTCTGTTAGCTATTTGCCAAAACTGGTGGGAATCAAGCCACTGCTCAGCTACTTTGGACTTAACAGATTGAGCATACAACTCTCTTGCGTTATTTTAACGGTGATTTTTTTTTTCGGAACTTTCCTATGTGTTGACAATTTTCTGTGAAAATAAGGATCTTGTTTTTGAACAATATTTTTTTTTTTTTTCTCTGTGGTATACGTTAACTTGCTATTGATATATTTAAAAAGAAAATGACATCGGAACAAATAGCGATGTTGACGGAAATGTTAACTGAGAGTTTAATCGCTCAACAAAAAGCCCAAATGGATTTTCAAAAACAAATGCTAATTCAACAAGAACGTTTTGAAACTCTTGTAATACAACAAACGACGGATAATTGCTTATTTTGTGAAACGATTTTGTCAGAAAAATCTAAGGAGGGTGCATCCAGATTTTTTTCGGCTGAGAGTTTAAATATGACCCAGAAAAAGGTGACACTTTTCCAGCCTATTATCGTAGGTTTGAAACGATATTTACAAAACGATGCAAGAAGTGGTCGGATGAGGAAAAAAATAACACTATTACTCCAAAAAATGGGCACAGAAGAAAATACTAAATTCACGAATTTGATATTGCCTAAAAAACCGGAAGAGATCTCTTTTTCTGAAACGGTGACAATTTTGTGTGTTATATTCAGTGAAAGAGATAGTCTTTTTCATACACGGTATAGGTGTTTAAATATGTAAAAAGACGAAACTGATGACATTGTCACATATGCGGGCAAAGTCAACGCCCAGTGTGAACTGTTTAAATTAAAGGATTTATCAGTGGACATGTTTAAGTGCTACATATTTGTCCAGGGACTGACAGCACCGAAGGACAAGGATTTAAGGTCAAGGATATTATCAATCATGGAACAAGACCCGGAAATGAACTTGCAAAAAGTGACAGAAGAATGTCAAAAATTGATAAATGTAAAAAGGGACACTACGAGGATAGAGGGAAAAGTCACATCCCAAGTCCAGGTAGTAAAACAGAAGACATTTCCAAAAGACAAAGGGAAAAGTTTTGAATGTTGGAGTTGTGCGGGTCCGCACTTAAGAAAAAACTGCCCTTATAAAGACCAACGTTGTACCAAATGTGGCCTAGTGGGACACTGGGCATCCCACTGCCGAACTAAGCAAGACAAAAGACGGAAATGGAAGCAAAAAGTAAATGTGGTCTTGTCCAAAGAAGAAATAAAACAAGGAGGGAAACGGAAATTCGTTCACACACAAATAAATGGTCACTCAGTGAAGCTACTTTTAGACACAGGTAGCGACATATCAATTATCGATGAAGTGACCTGGAAGAGAATTGGTGGTCCAAAACTGAGAAAAACACAAAAATTGCAAAAGGTGTTTCCGGAGAGCGATTAAAATTCATGGGAGAATTTAATTGCAGTGTTTCTCTTGGATCGAAAACTTTTTCCTCAAACCTTTCAGTTGTTCCAGGAATAAATTCTTGCCTTTTTGGAATTGATTGGATTGTTTTGTTTGATTTATGGGAGCTTCCCATAAATTCATTTTGCAATAATGTAAGAGCGTTGGAAAAGAAAAATTCCAAACAAAATGACCATTTTCTGGCAGTGTTAAAAAGTGAATTCCTCAAAGTTTTTTCAGAGGGATTAGGAGTGTGCATCAAAACTGAAGTAAATTTTGAATTAAAACAATGTGAAACCTGTTTTTAGACCAAAAAGAAATGTGCCTTTTTCTTCAAAAGAAGATATTGAAATTGAACTAAAAAGAATGGTGTAGTCGAAAAAGTTGACTATTCTAAGTGGGCGAGCCCCACTGTGTATGTTAAAAAGAAAAATAAGAAGATTCGGGTATGTGCCGATTTTTCTACAGGCCTTAATGACTGTCTGATGGATCATAGTTATCCACTTCCATCTCCTGAAGACATTTTTACAAAGCTGAATGGAGGTAGAATTTTCTCCAAAATCGACTTATCGGAAGCTTACCTTCAGGTAAAAGTCAGTGAAGAATGTTCTAAGTATTTGTGTATCAATACCCATCTAGGACTTTTCCGACTAAAAAGACTTCCTTTTGGATTAAAAGTAGCCCCAACATTATTTCAGCAAATAATGGATACGATGCTTGCTGATTTAGATGTTGCAATCGCATATTTGGATGACATCCTTGTCAAAAGTAAAAATGTACAGGAACATAAGGAACACATCAGAGCAGTTTTCCAAAGAATTGAGGAATTTGGTTTCAAGTTAAGTGCCGAAAAATGTGAATTCTTTTTAAAACAGATAAAATATCTTGGTCAAATTATCGACAGCCAAGGCAGAAGACCGGATCCTCAGAGAACAGAAGCAATCGAGAGGATGCTAGCACCCAATAATGTTGCCCAGTTACAATCTTTTTTGGGTTTGGCTCAATATTATGCTATTTATATTCCAAACATGCATAAGTTGAGAGCACCATTGAATGATTTGTTAAAAAAAGGACAAAAGTTGATTTGGTCAAAAGAATGCCAAAATGCGTTTGAAGATATTAAGAAATGCCTACTATCAGATTTAGCTCTAGCACATTTTGATCCACAGAAAGAATTGATTGTTGCATCAGATGCAAGTGACTATGGAGTAGGAGCATTTCTTCTCCATAAACTTGAAGATGGATCAAGAAAGCCAATAGCCCATGCATCCAGATCACTTTTGCCGGCTGAAAGAAACTATTCCCAAATTGAAAAAGAAAGCTTGGCGATTATTTATGCCATTAAAAAATTCCATAGATTTATTCATAGAAGGATGTTTACTTTGCAAACCGACCACAAACCCTTATTGACTATTTTTGGCTCTAAAAAAGGCATACCTACGCACACTGCGAACAGACTCCAACGATGGAGCATAATTATACTAAATTATAACTTTAATGGATGGAGTACATTTCATCCAAAAATATCGGACATGCAGATGGACTGTCCAGGCTCATCCAACAGTGTGCTGAACCTTTGGAAGACACAGTAAGACACAGCTACATTGACAGAGGAAAAAGAACTCTCCAGATTACTGTGCAACACAATCAGAGAGTTACCAGTGACTCTAGACGAAATAAATAAGGCAGAAGAAAAGGATGATTATATTGTGAAAATGAAAAAGTTGGTGCAACTAAATGGAAAATCAAAGAAAGACCCTAAAATTTTACCATTTTCCATTTGTGCTCAAACCTTGATGTACGCAGACAGAGTCGTCATACCGACTACGCTTCAGAGAAGAATTTTAAAATAATTTCATAGTGGTCATCCAGGCATGTCGAGAATGAAAGCTTTAATGCGTGGATATACGTATTGGCCTAGGATGGACCAGGACATTGAAAAACTCATAAGAGAGTGTCAGGGGTGTCAGCTAGCAGCAAAGGCACCACCTGTGCAGATACAACCGTGGCCAAAGACTGATACACCGTGGACTCGGTTACATATCGATTATGCAGGTCCTTTAAATGGACATTATTTCTTAGTGGTCGTCGACAAATTCACAAAATGGCCAGAAGTGTTTAAATACAAACACCCTACTTCGATGAGTACAATAGATGCACTAAAAATCCTCTTCAGTCGTTTTGGAGTGCCTAAAACTATTGTCAGCGACAATGGCACCCAATTTACTAGCAAAGAATTTGAAGAATTCTGCAAGGCTCTAGCCATTGAACATTTAACAACGGCAATCTACCACCCAACGTCAAATGGCCTAGCAGAGAGGTTCGTCAATACATTCAAAAGAGCCTTGAAGAAAAACCAAGGCATGGACACGGACGAGAAGAGTCTTGAACAATTTTTATCGGTGTACAGGATAACTCCGAACCCAAACACTGATACTGGTTCGTCACCAGCCGAACTGATGTTTGCACAGAAAATCAGATCTGTATTTGACAGAATTTTACCAAGTGCAACCAGAGTAACAACAACAAAAGAAAATTTTCCAACAAGGTTTTACAAACCTGGTGACAGAATATTCTTCCTGAATTACAGGAGTGGAAAAAATTTTTGGGAGGAGGGGATTATCATGAAAAGAATCGGACACATGCTATATTCTGTAAGAAGTAATAAATTCGACTGTCACAGGCATATAAATCAGCTAAGACCTCGACACACTGATGACTACAAACAGGCAGAAGTAAATGACCTGCCCCTAAAGGTTTTGTATGATTCTTTTAATATTCCCCAACCCTTAACAGAACTTACTCCAGATTTGAGAGTTCCAGCTTCTCCACCAACTCCACCCACTCAAACGATATTGAGGAGAAAAAGTACAAGGGTGAAAAGAAAAGTTAACTGGCTGAGCCCCAAGCCAAAAAAGCAAACGATATTAAGCCAAATTCTCTTGGGAGAAATTGTCTTGGGGGAGGTGTTATGGCGAGATGAGCAATTCACCGCCGGAACTTTTTATCGAAAGAACGTTATCACCGGTCACCGGTTGTGAGAGCCTTCCCTGGGCAGGAACACTTAAAAACGTAACATGCTGTCTCTGTAAATATTTTCAATAAACTTCTCTATTTCTTTATTACTTCAGAACCTCTTTATCCATTTATTTCCATGGTGGAATACCTTTCTTGAATATCCTTTTATTACAGCCACCCACCGCAGGATATATCATAGATTGGATGATTTCATGCTACGAACATTCTTGTATGAGGCGATGACGATTGTAAACGGCCGTCCACTCACAGTAGATGCAATTAATGACCCGAAGAGTCTCGAGCCCCCGACACCAAATCACTTACTACAAATGAAGATAACTGCACTAATGCCACCACCTGGGAAGTTTGTAAGGGAAGACTTATATGCTAGGAAAAGATGGTGCAGAGTTCAGTACCTTGTGGAACAATTCTGGAGCAGATGGTGAAGGGAATACCTAGCCAACATAAGCACCAGACAAAGATAGCATGCTAGCAGTCGAAATATAAAGACTGGAGACATTGTACTCCTCAAGGAAGACAATCTCCCTCACAACAAATGGACAATGGCTAAAGTGGTGGATGCGATAAAGAGCAAAGATGGTCTGGTGCGAAAGGTTAGACATCAAATGGGTCAGGACAAGTTAAAAGGCGGAGAGATTTATTGAACGCCCAATCCCAAAATTAGTTGTATTAGTAGAAAATAACACATAGAAAAAAAATAAAAAAATAAATAAGGCAATAGATTTGATCTTGTAGTGAAATTGCCACCAATCAGTAACTGGTTTGCCAATGATCGATGATAATTTGGTGGGAGTGTAGCTGCGGCCATAGTAGTCCCATCAATTTCAATAACCCCTCCCCCCTTTCCTTATCACCCGTTGTTGCTGTCCCCCTATTTCTGCAGACTCGAAGCGGAAGTAGGGAAAGAGGCTAGAACGATTCCACATCATTTTGACTACTGGCCCTTAGAGAGACAACATGGTAATTGACATTCATTAATTTATCTCACGAACTTATCAAGTTTCTTTCGGAAATTAATATTAAAATGTATTCCTTATTAAATGTAATATTTTCTTTTACAATTTTCACGGTGTTTAATAAAGCTATATACATCAGTTGAAGTATCACTCTTTTCCTCAAAACCAGCCGGTAGTTACAGGGTCCCTGGTATCTGGCCTTAAATGGCTGACCGTTTAGGGGTAACTGTAGTAGGACTTCCTCCCCTTCTTTGAATTCTCTTTCTATCGTTTTCTTGTCATATGCAGCTTTCATGGTTTTCTGACTATTCTCTAGGTGATCTCTGGCTAACTCTCGCGCTTCTGACAGGGTTTTTCGCATTTTAGCCACATATTCCGACATATTGTTTGGCATGGGCTCATCGTTTACCCATCGTTCTTTTATTAGTTTTAGTGGCCCCCGTACTGGGTGGCCAAAAACTAGCTCGAATGGACTGAACCCTAGTGATTCCTGTACTGCTTCACGCACACAAACAACATGAAGGGAATACATCTGTCTCACTCATCATCATGTTTCACACAATATGCTTTTAGCATAGTTTTGAGTGTGGTGTGAAAGTGTTCCAGCGCTCCCTGGGACTGTGGGTGATATGCTCTGGATCTGACGTGCGTGACTCCCAATTGTGCCGCCGTCTGTCTTACCAAGGGTCTAATTTCATGTCAAAGATCTCTTTGACATGAAATTAGACCCTTGGTCGGTCTGGATTGTTTTTGGTAATTCCACCTTTGTAAAGAAAGTTATCAGGGTGTCTACTATCTTTTTCGCCGATACATTCCGCAATGGGATCGCTTCAGGGAATCTAGTGGACGCACACATTATAGTCATTATATATTTATGGCCGGCTTTAGTTTTAGGCAACAGTCCCACATATGATTCCTGGCCAATGGAAGTGTCTCGTGAGCTTTTCGTGCATCTTAGTGACACCCAGGTGACCTGCCAAGGGTATCTCGTGTGCAACTTTTAGCACTCCCTCCTGGTACTCGACCGAAATCACTCAACTGAAAGGTTCTTCCACTGCTGGTATTGGTTGGGGTGGCGCCAGAGGAATCTTCTGGTTGGGTTTTCCTATCACTTGGCATATCTTGCATGTTCGACAGAACATTTTCACGTCCCCCATGATTCCTGGCCAATAGAAGTGTCTCGTGAGCTTTTTGTGCATCTTAGTGACACCCAGGTGACCTGCCAATAGTATCTCGTGTGCAACTTTTAGCACTCCCTCCCGGTACTCGACCGAAATCACTCAACTGAAAGGTTCTTCCACTGCTGGTATTGGTTGGAGTGGCGCCAGAGGAATCTTCTGGTTGGGTTTTCCTATCACTTGGCATATCTTGCATGTTCGACAGAACATTTTCACGTCCCCCATGATTCCTGGCCAATAGAAGTGTCTCGTGAGCTTTTTGTGCATCTTAGTGACACCCAGGTGACCTGCCAATAGTATCTCGTGTGCAACTTTTAGCACTCCCTCCCGGTACTCGACCGAAATCACTCAACTGAAAGGTTCTTCCACTGCTGGTATTGGTTGGAGTGGCGCCAGAGGAATCTTCTGGTTGGGTTTTCCTATCACTTGGCATATCTTGCATGTTCGACAGAACATTTTCACGTCCCCCATGATTCCTGGCCAATAGCACCATCACTTGCTCACGCACGCTCCGGTCTATCTCCTCCGTCACACTGGGACGATTCCACCTTCTCATTTATACGCCGGTATTGAGGAAGTATTGTCCTGCCCTGCCATTGGATTCTTCATTTCCGATCCGCCCAAACAGGGGTTTCAAATCGACATCGTTTCGTTGTTCCCTAATTAGTTCCTGTCGCGGTATTAATAGATTGGATCGCAGCCCTATCTCTTCTTTTGCTTGGCCTTTCCTTTCTGGTGACCTAGTAGTAGACTTCTCCCTCTCTTTCTTCTTCCCCCTCGTCGTTACAATTGCTGATGCCTTACCTTCTGATGCCTTGAGTTCCCCCATGGATTCAGGCTTCATTTGGCTCGAGGGTTTGATTCGGCTTTTGGCAATGTCATTACCTACTATCATCGCCACGCCGGTCATAGGTAAGCTACTAATGACTCCCACGATGATCTCGCCTGATATCCAATCTGATTCTTGGTAAATTTTAACTAGAGGAATTTTCATAGGCTTTTCTTCTATGCCTCTAATAGTGACTATCCTATTGGAGGTTGTTTTTATTCCCGTGGGCACGTGGTTCCTTAGCACTAAGGATTGGGATGCACCCGTGTCTCTTAGGATATTGATAGGCCTTCTCTGGCTCTTTTTGTTTCGGGAAACGTATCCTCTCGATGTGAAAGGTTTATACTCCGCTTCTACATTTGCGTGTACCATCAACTGTAGTTTAGCTGGGGGATTTCGAATTTGTTCCAGGCACCGCTTCGCCCAACAGTTTGCAGCTATGTGACCTAGCTTCTTACAGTTGAAGAATGTGATAGGTCTGGCTTCCTGTTTGAATGGCGGTTGTTTGGCTGAGAATGCCGGACTCCCCCTCCCTGGACCGCTTCATTTTTCATGAAGTGGATAGGCCTCTCTACTACGTGGATGTGTAGGCTTATGCGATCCTGGTCTACCCTTTTGGTTGATGACATACTTGTCTGCTAATTTAGCCATGTCGAGTACTGTCGCTACCTCTTTCTCGGCCAGGTGTAGCCTCATGTCTTCGAGGACGCAGTTTAGAAATTCTTCTATTAATAGGAGATGTTTCAATTTTTCAAAATCTCCCTCCACACCTTTAGAGCTACACCAACGGTTGATGAGTGCTTCTTTTCGATTTGCAAACTCTATATAGGCCTGGCCTTCGCTTACCCATAACCCCCTGAATTTTTGTTGGTATGCTCTTGGGACTAGTTCATACGCCTTTAAAATCGCCGCCTTGACGGTTTCATAATCTGCGTAGTCCTCTGCTGGGAGCGCCGCGTACGACCTTTGTGCTTTCCCATACAGCGTTGTTTGTAGTAGCATGGTCCAGCATTCCTTCGGCCAGCCCATATTAAGAGCTGTCCTTTCAAAGTGGGCGAAGTACTCGTCCACTTCAGTTTCAACGAATTTAGGGATCAGCCTTACGTGTTTCGTCACGTCAAAGCTATTCAGTCTATTCTCGTTTGTTTGGTGCCTTATGGTTCGCTCACTCATCCGCGTTTCTTGGTCAATCCTGGCTTTCTCTATCTCCATCCTAGCTAATATTTTTGCCTTCTCTAAATCTTTTTCAGCTGGAGTCATAGTTGCCATTTCTGCTGGCAATTCCTCCAGCATTTCCTGCTCAAACACCCCATTATCTACCATGTGTTCCGTGATAATTCTAACTAGTGTAGTTTTTCTCATCACTCCCTTTACTTCTAAATCTAACCTTTTCCCTACTTTTATTAACTTGTCTTTCTTGAGTTTACCAAGGCTATCCGAGGATGGGTCTTTTAGAAAACTTTCTATGCTCGCCAACTTGCCTTGTGAATCGTTCAGGAATTTAAAAAATTTTTTTTTATGAGCCAATGAAAAATCCAATTTATGTTACGGACCGGTATGAAGCTGAGTCGGAGTGGATGTCCCCTGGTAAGAATCTTATGACTCTAGGTCAGCGCTTCACCCTACGTTGTCCATAACACAATATAAAAATAAAAATAAAATAATGACAAGTAAAGTGTCGGCCATGATTTGTGACCTATTTGACACGTTGTCTGAGGTTCTCATTAGCACATTTTGTTTTGAATGATTCAAACTCAAAGCAAGAATGACACAACGCTAGAATCTTAAAACACAAATTTTATTCAACATCCTTAAATTTAATATCACACCGCAATAGGTTGGGGTGAGGTCGGATGATAAAAAAAAAAACATCATAAAAGAAAGAAAACAAAACAAGGTGACAAACAAAAAAAATAATATAAGAGAAAATGTATATACCATTTCCATTATGGTATGACAGTTCGGCTAAGGACAAGGAGCGAGGATATAGGGATGGGGAAATCATAATATATATATATATATATATATATATATAATGCTCCCTATCTTGGGTTGATTATATTGGGGAGTAAAATAACGGACTGCAATACTCTTTGAGTAAACAAATGGAGCTTAGGCGTTTGGACAATGTTTGATCATTGTAATTTCACATATGCATTTTAGCAACAGCTAAATAGTGTAATGGTTAGAGGCGCTGACTGTTGTCTGGGGTATCAAGTTTCAATCCTGGCATTAAGTAGTTGCCAGTCTAGCCACACTGAAGAACTGTGATGCAGCGAAACAGTCCGTTTGTGGATGACTTTATATATGTAGGGGAGAGTTGGCCACAGAATTTACCTTTTTTATATTTCTTTCACTAGTGTTGAGGTGATTGGTTTTACCAAACCGAAAATTTGCACATATAAACAACATTTTTTCATGATGTGAAACAAGTTTTATTCATACAAGTATGTAAAAAAAGTCGAGAAAAAAATTCCAGACATACCATGTATAGGGAGAGTTCGCTAGAGTATGGGGGAACTTGGCCAGTGGGGAGAATTGATCACATTAAAAGAAAGCCTTTCCTAGCTTTCAATAACAAATGAGCATATTTACTAGTGTTTACATCATTTCTGCATCAAAATAACATCTGATAATATTCTGAAATATGCACTGGGATCAGCGATATAGTGATTTTCAGATGATCAATACTACACATGAATGATAAAATGTAAACACACACACACACACACACACACACACACACACACACACACACACACACACACACACACTATTTATAAATTTCTGCCCAGATGTGTTTTAATTAGCAAATATTCAAATTTTCCAACGAATCTTGAAAGAAGAAAGTGTTTTTGGTGTGTTCTGTTGTTTCAGAGAGTTTGGTTCGAGTCAGCTTGGCTTTGATGATGCTAAGTAGCACTGTATCAATATCTTTAACCTGAGTCTTGATGAACTTTTCCTGGACATTTCTGCTCCTTTATAGAAAATCGATCTCTATTCTACCCTCTGAATCCATGTCCTTAATGACTTCACCAAATGTACAAAGCCGCTGACTTTTTGTCTTCATATTAACATGGCACAAAATTTCCAGATCCCACACTATCTACACTGCCCAAAATCAGTTCTTAATTTTCATCTACTCTACTTTCACTTTTATAGTCATTGGATTTGTCATCAACCAAAATGTCAATGTTCATATCATCATTGTCATCCTCCCTGATGCGGACAATTTGGCTAGCTGGCTTGGTCGTCACTTTCCTTTTTTTTATGGCTTTTCATCACTTTTGACTGAAACTTTTCAGCCAGTCAGCAGCAAACTTAAGTAATTTATTATTGATTATTATTAAGATTACTATTTTCATTTTGGTTGTTATTCACAATGTCTTTGCCGATGTAGCCACTAAACTATGAACCTTATCAAACTCTGAAATCTATATAGGAACCTGCGGCATTCTTAACATGGGGAGGGTGTTTTGTAGTTGTTTTGTTCTTTGTCAGAAATTGCATGACTTGAAATGCGAACTTTCATTGGTTGGTTGATAAGAATTTGATGTTATGTTTTGATTGGTTGATTTAAATTTGAACTCCACG
Organism: Euprymna scolopes; assembly: GCF_053919585.1. Lineage (NCBI taxonomy): Eukaryota > Metazoa > Mollusca > Cephalopoda > Sepiida > Sepiolidae > Euprymna > Euprymna scolopes. The sequence goes on from NC_136510.1 coordinate 61,289,770, forward strand.
CATGCAGGATGTTCAAACCAAAAAACTTCAGTTTGTGTATATATTTTTTACTGGAAGGACTTCGTTTGGGTCTCTCCTTCAAGCATTCATAGACTTAAGACTTAAGACTTATAGATTTAAAACCGATTGGAGTCGTCTCTTCTCTCCTCAGTGAGACTATTCTACCTAACTAATTAGGTTTCATTCCTCAACATAATATCATCTTCTTTAAATCAGCTAATAATGTTGATATGGAAATTAACTATTCGGCAGAACTAACTGACACCTTTCCTTTGGAATTATTAAATGGATCCATTTACTAAGAACATTCAAACTCTACTCAGTAGAAATTTAACTAACAATTCTTATGAAGAATCACTTACCAGACTAAGCCGAGATGCAAAATGACGTAACGATTTTACAACCTTGAAGAAAGACGACTGGTTTTTATCATACTGGGTAAGTTTGCCTTTCATTCGTTGTGTCAGTTTCTCTCTGCTAATAGTCCTAAATTATGTCAGATAAAATTTCTCATAGCTTTCACCTAACAATTTGATAGAAAGATATCGTAGAACTTGAATTTGACTTCAAGATACTATTTAAAAAGTAGCGTAATACAATGGCTGACATTTGATGATGAAATCTAGATAATTTGAAAATTAAACAGAATTCTAATCATGCGAACATATTATGCTATATATTTTTTATTACCCGTATTTTTGTTTAATTTTCGACTTTTTAAGTGATTATTGAGATAGTACGTGACCCTCTCATGTTTTTTTGGTATTTATGCAGAATATGTACCGTTTTGAGCTAAAATAATCCTATTAGTAATAGTCAGCTGAAGTACTTCCTAACTTTCAGTGTGTCTGCTACCGGAAGCGTTGGCAAGGCAAATCAGTTCCTTTGCCATATATCTCTCCTGTGCTTCAAAAAAAATATTTTTTTTATTACGTTAATAATCATGGAAGTTTTTTTGGTCTTATTTTAATTAAGAATTATTATTTAAATTAGTTTTATTTATTTATCTTTTTAAAGAGAATAAATAGTGAAATAAAGAGTTTTATTTATTTATCTTTTTAAAGAGAATAAATAGTGAAATAAAGAGTTTTATTTATTTATCTTTTTAAAGAGAATAAATAGTGAAATAAAGAGTTTTATTTATTTATCTTTTTAAAGTTGAAAATACGTTTAAAAATTGCTGCACCTGAACAATCGACCCCCGCCTTAAAAATTTTCTCCTTTTTGTCTTTTTTTAAAACTATTTCTGCAGATTATTATCAATTGAACAAGATGAAAAATTTTGAAAAATAAAAATCAATATTTAAAGATGTGGAAGGAAGGGTTCAGTTTCACATACAATGTTCTAGTTAATCGATTCCCCATTTTTAGAACTGATTTACAGCTTCCTTGTGATGTTGGCCCTTTCAGCTTGGCCCCCGACATTATTATTATTTTATTTATTTATTTATTAATTTATTGTTGTGACTTTTCACTTTAAGAAAAGTTCAGTCTGCCTCTCCCTTGTCATCATTTTTTTTAATTTGTAGTGACCGCTATATACGACCAGAACAAATCTTTGGCAGAGACATTTTCATAGTAATCCCTGGATATCATAACACGCAGGATAACAATGTTATAATTTGCCCGGCTGCACACATGTGATAAAGGAACTTGCACTCCACGCGCAGTGATACAACAAACAGACTGGAATATTCCAGAACACTGGTATATAAGGTTTCGTCCACAAAAATCAAATCAATTCAGTTTAGTTTTATTACAGTTTCTTCTCTTGTTTCATCCGAGACTGGAGCTAAAGTAACTCTGCCTTGGGAAGCGTTAAAATTCTGTGTCTTGAATTTGCATGCCAAGCAAATGAACCTTAATTCTTATCATGGAAAATTACCACAGCGAATGAGAATTATTTCTTCTTTTCAACAATGCTATAGCAGACGAAAGTTGCAACAAGCACAAGCAGAAGCTAATTCTCTCAGATCGAGATTTTAAATCTACTTTCTTCTTGGCTTGTCCAATCACAAGCCAACTTCTGAGTGCATAATACGTGAACGGCAACAAGTTCTCTCTTTCTTTCCCCCTGCTCTGGCTGGCAGCAGACGTTGCTTGGGCTCTTTGGCTCATACAAATATATACACGCCAACATGACTTTCTTCAAACACTGACTTGTACGACTCACACATTTCCTACCATGGGATTCTAATCCTTTGCCTCCATCTATAGACAAACACACGCTCCTACAATAGGTATACACATGAACATTTTTCTCATTCTTTCTCATTAAACTGGCATATCTAATCTATGTCTCTTAATCAGAAACTCTTTTCACAACTACTATAAATACAAGCACGTATGAACACTGAACTATTCTTTCTTTCAACAAGCCTTTCTAATAACCAATCTATGTATCCAAATAGGAACACTTTCAGCTACAAACCTGTTTCTCTTTTACATCCCTACTAACGAAGATAACCAATAAAGTTGTTTTTTAAATGTTAAAATGAGACTTCCTTTCATCGTCATATTTTTACAATGCTAACTCAAACTACTGTTTTCTTATGTGATAAACACACATATGCACGATGCTTACATGGTTGAACGCCCTCCCCCCACACACACACGATAATTACGCATGTCCCTCTGTTCATAAAAATCAGTAATCTTAAAATTCATACCATTTTCACGAGACACTCATTTAGCTAAAGCCTGCCTAATGAACTCTTGATGCAAAAAACATCAATGTTGAAACGATTTGAATTAATGTTTCTTAAATACATAAATAAATGTTATTTTATTTCAATACAGCAACATCGATTTCTTTGTCAAATTTTTTTGTTTTTCTGAAGTTATTCACATTTTTTTATTTTTTATGTGTGTGGATGTGGCTTGGTGGAAGCTTTTTGTGAATTGGAGATTACGTTAAATTTACGTTTAACAGTCCCGTGGATACTCTACTACTTTCGACTTCTAGAGATTCCAGCACTTGCAACACTGGTCTTAAAAATAGATAGATCCCGATTAGGAATTGGTGAATACTAACTCACACCTATAAGTGTAGCGACCACTACATACAGCGTGAACAAATCTTCGGCAGAGAAATTTTCATAGCAATCTCAGTTTTAACGCGCATGGATATTAGAACATGCAGGAGCATTGTAATTTGCCCAGCTGCACACATGCAATAAAAGAACTGCATTGCGCACCATGCACAGTAATACAACAAACAGACTGGAATATTCCAGAACACCCGTATATAAGGTTTTGTCTGCGAAAATCTAATCAGTTCAGTTCAGTTTTTTTGCAGTTTCTTCTCGTTTCCTCCAAGATTGGAGCTAAAGTAACTCCACCTTGGAAGGCGTTAAAATTCCCTGTCTTGAATTTGTGCACCAAGCAAATGAACCTTAATTCTCATCATGAAAATGGCGAACAAGAATTATTTCTTCTTTTCAACAATGTAATTTCGAACTACTGTTTTCTTATGTGCTGAACACGCACACACATGATGCTTACATGGTTTGATTTCCCCTAAAAAAAATAACTATGTATGTTCCTTTGTTCATAAAAATCAGTAATCTTAAACTTCATTCCCTTTTTCACAAGACACTCATTTAGCTAAGCCTGCCTAATGAACACTCATTTAGTCAGGTTCCTAATGTAATTTTGTGGGAACTTTTTGGAGATTTGCAAACCTATACATATTTGGAAAGGTTTTTGTCTCAGGAATCAGACAATCAATTTGCCTAGATGCATATATGGCGGCCATATTGGATTTACAAAATGGCCGCCGTAAGGTGTACATTTTGTAATATCTCGGCTTCTAATTCTGATTTTAACTGCTAAACCTACATTTTTAGGGCCAAGGAAACCAATGGTAGTGGTTATAAAATTTTCCCAGATGTGTATAATGTGGCCATATTGGAATTTACAAAATGGCTGCTGTAAAATGTATGTTTTGTAATATCTCGGCCTCTAAATAAGCTGAAACACTGATTTTAACTGCTAAATCTACATTTTCAAGGTCATAGAAGCTAATGGTGGTAGTTATAAAGCAACAACATTTTTAACATTAACTTTTAGATGCATAACTGGGTTCAAAATTATGTGTTGTTGTGTTATTGCAATATCTTTGCAATAAAAAATATGCATCATTTATAAATTCATACTTCAGCTGTTCCTAAAAAAATCTTGCTTTTATATCACTAATTCAAATTGTTAATTTACCTCTGATATCTTGAGAACTTGTAGTTTTTGTATTGCTATTCTAACATTACTGTAATTCTCTCTGTGTTTGTAGGTAAGTAGAGAGGAAGCATGTCAAACCAAGCTGGAAGCAGTACATTCTCTGCCAGTCTGATGATAAAAAGAAAGGAGTCTTGGTGCAACATACTCGATTAGAGTCCTTTGAATGGATGATATTGAAACGACTAATGTTAATATGCTTGGTTCGGAAGTTTTTGAAAGTCATGTACCTGTATTCAGTAGAAAATGTCTGAAAGAAAGGATCCTTACTTATTTGCTGCACCTGAAGTCTGTTCGACCAAACATAAGGACTGTCCTCTACTCCCGAGATGCATGTGAAGAGGACATGGTTAATACCTCAATGACAACTGGTAAGGAGGAGGAGAACAGCATGAAGACAATCTACAAAGCAGCACAGGTGATAAGGAAAAACATTGCAACCTTCAAAGAGCCCAAGGAAAGAAATGCCATGCAGGTATCTAGTGACAATGACGATGTGCAAGCTGAATTATACACCTTAATCCATTGGATGATGGTTGGGCCTGCTGAAAAGCTGGAAACTGTAAAGAGAACCAAAGATGTTGACTGAGCTTACGGTGAGCCAGAATATCATGTATGGGTTCAAATCCAGTAAACAGTTAAGGTATAAGCCAAGCAATGAATCAGCATTCAAGTCACCCTGTGCACGAGGGAACCCTCAGGTTCTGGGACTGGCACTAACTGTCCACCATGACACATGCAACAAGAAGCTGTTGAATCTTCTCAATGCTCATGGCTACACTATTTCACATAGTCGTGTCCTTCTCATAGAAGATGCTCTGGCAAATGCTGTTGTAGAAAACACCAAAGCATACCAAGGCCTCCATGTACCACCATTCTGTAAGAAGGGGACCTTTGTGTTTTTCGCAGTAGATTACACAGATTTTTCAGAGGACACTCCTGATGGGAAGGGAACCACTCACAGAACCATCATGGCAGTGTACCAGAAAGTTGATCCTTCTAAAGAACCTGTTGCAGAACCTTTGATCATAGGTGATGCAAAGAGTATATCAGCCACACCCTACCATGTAGACATGCTTCACTGTAACAAGCCAAAACCACAGGCTACCAAGAGGTTAGAACAGTTTGCCATCGGTCAAGGGATCATAGGATCCTATCAGCTGACATAGCTTGGATGGGTTATTGCATCTGCTTTATCCAGAATGAAACCCTGAGAAACCTCCAGCAAGATTCCAGGCTGAGCAGGATACAATTCACTGCTGTCTGAAAGCCTTCCCTTGACACAGGTTGGCGCCTTGCCACTACTCTCTGAGGTGGCACACGAGTGATAAACTCTGCTAACTGTGATCATACAAGCAAATCAGCTGAGGAAATTGACAGTTGGGGAAGATCGCTCCATAGTCATTACCTTTGACATGGCTCTATATAAGAAGGTGGTGCAGCTTCTAGATGCCAGACCTGACTTGAAACAAATGGTTGTTCCCAGACTGGGTGAACTGCATGTTATAATGACTGCCCTCAGCGCGATTGGTGCCTCCATGGAGAACTCAGGCATAGATGATGCCTAGGTGGAAGCAGGTGTGTATGGTCCTGCCATGACAAGGCAAATCCTGAAATGCACACACTACAATCGATCTCTCCATGCCCATATCTACTCATACATAACATTATGAAATAGCTCTGGAGGTGTTCTTCAAGGAAAACCCACAACTGAATGATGTGTGCCTGATGGCAACAGAAGAAGTAGAAGCTGCCTGCTCTGAGGATAAAGACACGAAGGCTGAATCTGTGAAGCAAGCAAACAGCACCCGCCAGGAAGCCTTGCCCACTGCTGAGGTCATCACAGCATTTAAAAAATGGAAGGAACAGAAATCCCAGACTGCAATATTCAAGGCCATGATGAGGTACCTAGATTGGGTGGAAGTAGTTCTGTTCTTTGTAGCAGCAATTCGGAATGCTGACCTGGAACTCCATCTGCAAGCTGGAGAAGCACTGAGAAAGCTGTTCTTTGCCATGGACTACATCAAGTATAAGCGACTCTGGCCAAGATACATTGCAGATATGCATGACTTGAAGACCAATCATCCTCAGACATGGGAGGAATTACAAGTAGGCAATATATCAGTCACACAAAGTGTCATTCCCTTTGTGTCTATTAGGGGCAAACCATGCATGTGAACACCTGAACAAGCTGATGAAGACTAGCTCTGGCATCATAGGCATCTCCAGCAATGACAGTGCTAGACAGAGATTTTTCTAGCCACACCAGAACTTTCATGTCTGTCAAAAGAGTTCAAGAGTCAGTTTGACATGGAAGCTGACAGAATCACAGAGCATCATGAGCTTGGACCAAATGCAGTCAAGAGGGCACATGGTACAGTCGACAAGGTCAAGAAATCCATACTCAGCCATGGAAACCCCTTTACCACTAAAGGAGAAAATCTGTACAATGTGATCACTAATGCCTACATCCCAGATGAGTATGTACCACAGATCTTGAATGTTGATGTCACTGGACAGAAGTTGTATAAGGATTATGTGTCAGAGCGGATCAATAGAGATGTCATCCTCTGGGCCCCTGTAAAGAAAGAGAATGACAAGACGTTCCTTTCTGGGAACAAGAAGATTACAGTGAAACTCAGAGACAATACTGTGGATCTGAAGGAGATCAAGGGCCTGTTTGCAAAGCTGATGGCACTTGCTAGGTCAAGCCGAGACATCAACCAGAAAGAATCGATAGGAAACCATGAATTCACTCGGACACCAAGAGCACAGTTTGCTACTGATGGAACAATACTGCCATGCCACGACAAGTCCAAATATAACCCTTTCTCCCTTGCAGGGGCCGCACACGCACGGTAGAAAACGACGCGCACTAACCCTAAGGACGGTTGGCTATATTTTCGCTCCTTCGAGCCTCGGACCCCGCACAAGCATCCGTCTCTCTCCCTCTCTCTCTGCTGAGTCTCTCCGAATTGGACGTTGGTATCTGGCCGTCTAGTGTTGTAGCGCCCAATCGGGAATTCTTGGTAATTTCTGTCGTGATCGTCTTCTCGTCAGTGGCCGTCTCTCTCTCTGTCTGCGACGGCTGGAAAGTCAAGTTTGGTTATACTGAAATCGAAGGCAGTCTGCACAAGTATAAATGGAAACAATCAACAACGATGAGGATAGTTTAGGCTGTTCATTTAGTGATTCGGTATACATTAAGGCTCGGCTCGTCCCTTATACGTTCGTCAGGCTTGGAATGCAACCCCCACAGTGTATTCAAACAAAAACTCCAAGTCGGTCTTTGTTAGTTCTCTTCGTCTCCATTAGAAGAGGCTGGCGGCGTGCGTGGCTTCCCAACTGGTCTGTTCGACAGACTGTCCGATTCTCCTCTTTTGTCTATCTCCGCAGTCGTTTTATTAAACATCATCCTCCCCTTCCTTCTGTAGTCGACCCAATCTCTCTATTCGACGGGTAATCATAATTCTTTCTCTCTCTCTCTCTCTCTCTCTCTCTCTCTCTCTCTCTCTCTCTCTCTCCTTCCCAACCGACCCCCTCTCGATTCAATTCTGAGAATCAGTTATCTCTCTAGGCAATTAACCAATTTGTTCCCTTAAAATTAGAATGACTAATTCAATTGTTTTCGGGTTCGGTCTTTCTCTATTATCACCTCCAACTTGTTGATTTAAGTGAATCATGTTATCATTACACTCGGATCGCCGACTTTACTCGTCGACCCTTCCCAGACCTCCTTGCGTTTTCCTCGCCAACCCGACATCTGGCTTATCTTTAGTCTGGCCCTTTTGAACTCCAATAATTTACTCGTCAACCGATGACAATTCGTTGGTTTCTCACGAGATGGGACTGAGACCTCTCGCCCAGCTCCACCCCACTCACCCTCAACCTAGGAAGCAAGGTTATCCGGTGTCGCCCGGCTTCGTTACACAAATTAATCCATCTACTTCAGAAGCTGACAAGAGAAGACATGCCCTATGAAGACCAGTCACCTCAAGCTGGAAGTTCTACCCACCAAAATGCAATGGATACAGGATTTACAGAGTCCACATCTACTGATCAGCCAAGTCGGAAGATAGCATTGGTGGATGGCATGGGTCTTGTACAGAAGCTGTGCAAGAAACCAGCGACTCTAGTGACAGTCAAGGATCTGAGTGGCTGCTTCAATGACAGACTGATGCAACTAACACAAGATTATGATGAAATCATCCTCGTTTTTGACACATACCGAGCAGATTCTCTGAAGAGTGCAACCAGAAATAAACGAAGACAATAAGCTTCTGTTCAGTATCAAGTCAGATATGACACTAACATCAAATACATCCCAATGAGGAGGTTTCTCTTCCATGACAAGAAGAAGGCTGATCTGACTGACTATCTTGCCGCCCAAACTCTAGAGTACAACAGAGGATCATCCAACTTGATCATCACATCTGCTTCTGGATACACTAAGAGCAACAAAGATCTGGTCTTTGAAGTAAATAACCATAAAGAAGCAGACACGCTGCTGATCCATCAGGCTGTGCTGGCTTCACAGCGAAGCCCACCTGAGATACAGTTTTTCTCCCCAGATACGGATGCTTTAATGCTAGTCACAGCAAACTATGACCTATTGCTGAAAAACATGTCTATTTCTATGGCCTCTGGTGTTATACAATTGAACCACTGTGGCGACTTCTAGGTAAAGAAAGAGCAAAGGCTTTGCCAGCCTTCCATGTGTTCACTGGGGCCGACAATATAGGGAGGTTCTCCTGTATATGTAAGACAACCTGGCTGCAGATCTACTTCAAAGCAGACGCAGATGTTGTCAGTGCTCTGCACATGCTTATGGATGAAGCAGAAGTGACAGAGGGAATGCTGTCAACACTGGAGTCCTTTGTATGTGCAGCTTACTCGCCAAAAGGGATCAACATAAAAACAATCTCTAAACTGCGATGGCATCTGTTCTGCAAGCATAGGGCAGAAAGTGAAAGGCTCCCTCCAACACCTGGAGCTCTAAAGCAGCATATTTTAAGTCCATGTCCAAGCAAGGGTATGGACACAAGCAGCCATTGCTTGCAGATTTCACAACTGGATTCCCTGGAAAATGTGTACTTCAAACAATTGGATGGCATCCTGAAACCAATAACCACAGAAGTCCTCCCAGCCCCTAAGCCATCCTTGAGATGGTCACATGCAAATGTATATTTGACTGTTCTTCTGGCAGATGTTCCTGCACTGACATGTGTCAGTGCAGCAGCCAGTGCAAAAACGATGAAGATTCCCAAGCTGTGATGTATGAAAGTGATGTTGATGATGATGATGATGATTATGCATAGACTATGATCAAACATTTCATTATGTTTAAGATGGTTGTACAAACATTCAAAGTTTACAGTTAAAAGGTATTACAATAAAAATAACTGTGATTTAGTATCTGCCAAGGAGTGCAATTTAATAGTTCTGATGCACAAAATAAATTTAATCAAGATTCACTAAACTCTAGAATCACAAATTCAACTTATCTGGTGGTCTTCTACTATGTTCTGACCATCGCAAAACAGGTGGTGGTTCTACCGGTGGGGGTGAATTTTCCTCTTGCTGATCTGCTGGTGTATCATTCCAGTTTTCCGAGTCATGTGGGTGATTGGTGAATTGGAAGTCTTTCAACGGGGCCAAGTCACGTGTAGATACAGTCATCTGCCTACTCTCGTTAGATCAAACAAAGGCATAATGGGGGTTAGCATCTAGAAGTTCAACCTTATCAACTAGAGGTTCATAGTTAGTTTACCAGTTGTGTCTCCGCATTAAAACAAAACCAGATTTGGTCATCCAAGACGGTACCGCTGTCCCGGACACTGATCTTCTTGGATGTTTAAACAGGCACTCATGAAGTGTCTCATTTGTGGCTGTGGATATTAAAGACCGAATGGAATGGAGGGAGTCTGCTAAAACCTCTTCCCAGTGTTCAGTCGGAAAACCTTTGTCTTCCAATGCTAATGAAATAGTTTTCCACACTGTTTCATTCATTCGCTCCACTTGACCATTCCCTTGCGGGTGATATGGAGTGCTGTAGCTGGTGGAGATCCCTTTGCCGTGCATATAATTCTTGTACTCAGCACTCTTGAAACAACTCCCGTTATCTGAATGAACTTGGCTGGGCATGCAAAATATAGAAAACAGGTGGGAGCAAGATTATAGTGCACTCTGGGTACTTGTGTCTTTACAAGGGTATACAAATGGGAAATGGCTGTATTCATCAACTGATACCAACATATACTTATTTGAGGTAGATGAAGGTAGGGGTCCTTTAAAATCGAGGTTCAACCTCTCGAAAGGTTGAGTTGATTTGATTAAATGCCCATCAACAGGGCAGAAAGATCTTGGTTTGCACTTGTTGCAAACAATACAGTCCTTTATCATCTGCCGAATATCCTCAAGAGAGTAAGGGAGGTTTCTACTCCTTACGAAGACCATCATCCTTGTAATCCAAGGATCGATGCAAATTGAGAAGGTTGTTGCTACTATTCACAGTAGCGAAAGAATCAATGCATCAGCTACAAGATTATTCTCACCAGGATGATAGATAATGTCAAAATTGAAGCATGAAAGCTCCAATCTCCAACGGAGCAATTTATCATTTTTTATTTGACTATGGTGATTTTGATCGTAAACAAATTTTACTGATTTCTGATCAGTAATAAGTTTGAAGTGCTTCCCCAAGAGGTAATGGCGCCAATATCTAACTGCTTCTATAATGGCATCCTCTTCCTTTTCAACAGCTGGATGGTTTAGTTCAGAGCTGTGTAGAGTTCGTGAGAAAAAAAACAACTGGTCTACCATTTTGGTTGAGGACTCCAGAAAGAGCACAATCAGAGGCATCAGTCTCCAACTCAAGGGGAGCATTCTCGTCGATAGTTTTTATTACAGCTGATTCAATATCTAGCTTTAGACTGTCAAATGCATTTTGAGCTTCCTGATTAAGGGGAAATAAATTGGTCTTAATAAGAGACTGAATCTTACCAGAATACCTATGGTTCCACTTTGAATAATACAAGAAAGAACCCAGGGCTCGCTTGAGTGATTTGCCGTCAGTTGGATAAGGGAGTTCTTTTAAAGGCTTCAACCTCTCGGGGTCGGGTTTAATTTGACAGTTGGGTCCAATGATATAACCCATGGAGCTCAGTTCATTCACAGAAAACACACACTTTTCTTTATTGTACGTAATTTTCCGTTTTTCTGTTACTTTGATAAATTTCGCCAGATTCTCATCATGTTGCTCCTGATCCTTTCCACAGATGAAAATATTGTCCAGGTATCCAAAGGTGTTGTGTAAGTCCTCAGAACTAATAATTTCATTGACAATTCGCTAAAAACAAGCAACTCCGTTTGTAACCCCAAAGGGTATTCGGGTGAACTGATACAAACCGGAGTTAGCTTCAAAAGCAGTGAAGGGTTTGTCATTCTCATTGATGGGGATCTGGTGATATGCATTTTTCAGGTCGATTGTGCTGAATACATTATACTGAGCAATCTTATACACTACGTCATCCAGCCGGGGAAGGGGCTAGGCATCAACGCTTGTGTACTTTTTCACAGTCTCAGAATAATCAATGACCATTCTCTTTTTCTGATTATCGGATTTAACCACGACCACTTGTGCCCTCCAGGGGGAGTTTGAGGTTTCGATGATCCCCTCCTTTAAAAGGCACTTAACTTCTGAGTTAATGAACTTGCTATCACTTGAGCTATAACGTCTAGACTTGGTGGCAACCGGTTTGCAGTTTTTATTTATATTAGCAAAAAGTCCCACCGAAGCCGCAGCGAGTCCACAAATCTAAATAGTTGAACTCCCACCATACTTGAAGATAACGCTTTCATGTTTACTTTGAAAATCCAGTCCGAGAATCACATCACAACAAAGGTTATTTAAAACTGACAGTTTCTGGTTGAGATACATAACGTTTGTTAAAAAGTACGTTAGGAAAACAAGACGGTATTCCAATTATAGTACTCAAAAACTTCAACCTGAACTAGCGCCCATACTTACAAAACTGTTTAAACGTTGTCTTAAGGAGAATAGTTTCCCATCTCCCTGGAAAATTTCATCAGTATGCCCTGTATTTAAGAATTCAGGTGATCGCTCATCCCCCTCTCAGTACAGGCCAATAAGTCTCCTGTGCATCATGAGTAAGTTGTTGGAATCTGTGTTGAATACAGAAGTAATCAACCATCTCAACAAAAATAACCTTCTTAGTGACACTCAATATGGTTTCCGTTCTGCTAGATCTACAGTAGATGTGCTTACAGTTATATCTCATAGGATTTGTAAATCTCTCGACGGAGGCAACCTTTCTAGGGCAATTGCTCTTGACATATCTAAAGCCTTTGATAGGGTATGGCATAAAGGTTTACTTCATAAGATCTCTAGCTATGGTATAGCTGGAAATGTCTTCTCAATTATTAAATCATTTCTTTCTGATAGGTTCATAAGAGTAGTAGTTGAGGGGCAAAAATCAGAAGCTCACAGTATTAATGCCGGTGTCCCTCAGGGGTCCATCCTGGGCCCAATTCTATTCCTGATCTATATTAATGATCTTCCAAATCACATCCTTACATCATTTGTAGACATTTATGCTGACAACACTACTATTTATGGTAGCACATCTAAGACAGTAAACGACCAAGTTCTCACCAATTCTCTCTCCTCTGATCTTGAGCACGTAATACAATGGGGAAAGGAGTGGCTGGTTACTTTTAATGCATCTAAAACCAAGCTTCTCTCTTTACATCATCAACATTCTGATCCACATCTGGCATCAATTGAAATGAATGGCTCTCGTCTTCAGGAGGCCTCAAGTTTTGACAAGCTTCTGGGCTTGACCATTACTCCTGATCTTAAATGGAACACGTACATCAAATCTGTTGCCAAGGCCGCTGGAAAAATGGTGGGATCTTTCTATCGATCCGATAGATATCTCACTGCTGATGCTATTCTCTATCTATATAAGAGCCAGGTACGTCCAAGGATGGAATATTGTTGCCACATCTGGGCAGGAGCTGCTAGAAAGGACTTGTCCTGCCTTGATAGAGTTCAAAATAGACTTCGTAGCCTCGTAGGAGATGTCCTTTTCTCTTCCTTGCAACCTCTATCTCACAGAAGAGATGTTGCGAGTTTGTCTCTGATGTATCGTTATTTTCATGGAAGGTGTTCAACTGAGCTTCAATCTATGGTCCCCCCTCACCAAACTTTCACAAGAAACACTCGTCTAGCTGTAAACACTATCAATAATTCCCCCCACTCTTTATCTGTGCCTAAACCTAAACGTAGATTCCATGAACAAAGCTTCTTTCTTAGAACTGCACGCCTGTGGAATTGTCTTCCGTTTTCCTGCTTTCCGGCTGACTACAATATGGTTGTGTTCAAGTCTAATGTAAATAAGTTCTTGATGAGCTGTTCTATATAAGTTATCAAATTTACCAAATTTTCATTACTAATGATTACTATATTGTCCAATGTCTACTGTACACTCTTTAACCCTTATCCTTAAGTGGCCTCTTGGCCTTGATAAGTGATGATGCCTATGTAAAAAAAAAAAAAGCACATCACTTTGGATGAGAGGTCAGACGATGCCATCAAAACTCTCAAGTCTGAATCTGTTATTTTTAAATCCAGATCCTCAGCTACTTTGGTATGAATAAAGCTGCCAGATCTACCACTGTCCATTAGTGCTCTTAATGGCCGACTCAAAATGTGAATTTCTACGGTGGATCTCTGTAGGGATGATGGAACTGCCGAATTCGAACTTATAGAGGCTAAGGTTGGATAATGGACTAAGGCAGAAGTTGATTGAGTAGTATTATTTGATTTGCAGTATTTTGCAAAATGCCCGATTTTACTGGACATTATGATTTTGGGTGTTTATAATTTCCACAGTTCCAACATTTAATTTCTGATTTAGCAGCATTTAGGTCTATTTGATTAAAATCCAAGTCCGATGTCTCTTCCTTCCCAAGGGCTGCAGCGGTTGGTTCCCGGTATCGTGCTGCTGAATACAATTCCATATTCCTCGTTGCATTGTCCAGCACTCGGGCCTAGTCAAACATAGTGTCTATGTTGAGCGTTTTATTTTCCAACAAATTGGCAAATGGTATGAGACTGAATTCCGACAATAAAGGCATCCGGATCAATTCATTAGCGTATATCGCCACGATGACGTCCCTAAAATTGCAGTCCTTGCTAAGGACTCGTAATGCCCGAAGATACTCGTCCAGACTTTCTCCCGGTTGCTGACGCCTCGATGAATTAGGGTTTACGTCCAATCGAGAAGGCCTCAGGGCACAATCTATTTTTAAAATCTTTTACTTTTTTTTTTACCCTTTTGTGCTAATAAAATTGTTGTAAGTAAAACAAATACTGTATACTCTTTAAATAAGGTTTTTATTAGCACAAAAGAACGATACGTCAGGTCCGATGTCAACACTATAAAGTACCATGGTTGACACTACTGGAGTAGTATACAGAGCTAGCGCTTCATCAGGGAGAGTGCTATTGGGAAGTTTCGTATCCATACAAAACACAATACAACAATTACCTGGAGAGGTTCATCTGGGGGTGAACTCCAACGTAACACCACATGTTGCAGCGGCTTGAAGAATACCAGTCGCTGTCAAGGTAAAAGTGAAAGCCGGATTAAAAAGACTGGTCAAAAAGAAGGTAATTGAACTAGTGAACGAGCCAACACCATGGGTAAGTGCCTTATCACTGGTAATCAAAAAATAGAAAGTTACAGGTATGTATTGATCCCAGACCATTAAATAAGGCTCTTACACGGGAGCATTTTCAGTTACCGGTACTGGACGATCTCCTCCCAGAACTTGCTGATAGCAAAGTTTTCTCAACTCTTGATCTAAGGGATGGATTTTGGCACCTGAAGTTAGATGAAGCCAGCAGTCGCTTGACCACTTTTGCCACTCCATATGGAAGGTTTTACCATTTAGAATTGCTCCAGCCCCAGAAATATTTCAAAGAGAACTATATAATAATGTGGCTGATTTGAAAGGAATCATCAACAAAGCAGACGATCTTCTGGTGGTTGGGATTGGTAAAACGATGAAAGAAGCAACAGAAGACCATGATAGAAAACTCAGAAGGCTGTTGTAAAGATGTCGTGATCGTGGGATGCGATTGAATGCTGAGAAAATGAATTTACATCAAACATCTGTATCATTTCTGGGTCACAGGATAACCAGTGAGGGTTTACTTCCAGATCCTGAGAAAATAAAAGCCATAAAAGATATGCCACGGCCAACAGACATTAAGGGAGTGCAACGATTGGGAGGATTCGTGAATTATTTGGCAAAGTTTTTGCCCCACATCTCTGACGTGATGGCTCCAATTCGCAACTTAACAAAGGCGGATGTGCCATGGACGTGGTCTCAGATCCATGAAGAAGCTTTTGAGAAAATCAAAAAGTTGATGAGTGAAGCACCAGTATTGAGATACTATGACCCCAACAAACCATTGGTCGTTCAATGTGATGCAAGTGAGAAAGCAATGGGGGCTGCACTGCTACAAGAAGGTCAACCCTTAGCATATATTAGCCGAGCATTTACAGACACAGAAACCCGATTTGCACAGATTGAGAAAGAACTATTGGCAGTGGTTTATGTCTGTGAACGGTTTCACCAATACACATTTGGTCAACAGGTTACAGTACTGACTGATCATAAGCCATTAGAAGCAATAATGAAAAAGGAATTATAGAAATGCCTAAAGCGACTACAAAATATGTTAATGCGGTTGCAAATTTACAATGTGATTGTTCTATACCATCCTTGTAAGATGTTCCTAGCAGACACATTATCAAGGGCATACATTCATGGAGTGAGCAATGAATGTATCGATGATGATGATGATGATGTCCAGGAAACAAAATATATTCCAGTGACAGAAGGAAGGTTACTCGAATTGCGCTCAACCACAAGAGAAGTATGCAGATGTTACAGCAAGTAATTGTGGAAGGATGGCCAGAAGACAAAGTACGTCTTGACCCAGAGGTGAGACCATATTTCCGCATGCGGAATGAAATGACGGTACAAGATGGATTAATATTCAGAGGAAGCCGAGTAGTAGTACCAACAACACAACGAGCAGTGTTAAAAGAAAAATTGCATTCCACACACCTAGGGGTCGTAGGATGTTGCAGAAGAGCAAGAGATGAATAGTGACATCAGAGACTTATGAAGTAGCCAATCCTGCAGAGCCTTTAATGATTTATGAAATTGCGGAGAGACTCTGGGCAAAAGTAGGAGTAGATCTCTTTAGCTTTGCAGATAGGGACTATCTCAGCACCGTTGATTATATGAGTAATTTCTGGAAAATTGACCATCTCCCTACTACATAAGCTTTAGCACCATTTTGCACGACATCAGATTAGGTGGTCACTGATAATGGACCACAGTTTAGTAGTCACGAATTCTCCACCTATGCAAGAAAGTGGTGTTTTGCACATACACCCGTCAGTCCTTACAATAGCAAGACAAATGGAAAAGTAGAATCTGCTGTAAAGATGGCAAAGAACCTTTTCCGGAAATCAATGGAAGATAAGGCTGATCCATACCTAGCGATGCTGGATCACAGGAATATGCCAGCTAATGGTCACTTATCACCTGCGCAGAAGCTAATGTCAAGAAGAACAAAGACACTTCTTCCAACCAGAGAGGACCTACTCAGACCAGAACTACACAAAAATCTAAGCAAAACAGTTAAGTGGGACAGCAGAAAGCAAAAGCATCATTTCAACCAGAAAGTAAAACCACTTCAGCCAGTGCAACATGGAGATGTGGTACGTATTAAACCACACATAAAAGGTCAGCGAGAGTGGAAGAAGGCAGTTGTGTGGCAGAGACTAGATGAGAGGTCATACCATGTCAAAGTTGATGGAGAGTTGCTTCGATGTAATAGGGTGGATTTAAAAAAAAAAAAACAGAAGAAGCACTCCCATCACCATCATTGATCTCTCAGTCATACCAAAGGCCTAGGGAGGAGGCACCAATAACTGAACTGCCAAGTACAGAAGGGGTTTGTAATTTGCAAACACTTCGGCTTGAAAGTAATAGAAGAGAAGGAATGAGGTATGTGACACCATTCCCAGCAAACCAAAATACTGAAGGAATCAGGATGACATGTTCAGGGAGACTAGTAAGGAATCCGGCTAAATTCAAAGACTATACGAACTAATTAAGTCCAAGTGAAAATGGCAGAATAATCCCTGTTAGGCCGGAGGGTAGTCAGCCCAGTGAAGTGAAAGGCCTAGGTCACAAGGACAAAGCATTGTTTTGTTTTTGTATTTTAGTTATTTTGTGTTTTTGTTAGTGGATCATTTTTCTTTGTTGTTGTTCTTAAAAGGGAGAAGATGTTGCATGAGGAACTAATCTCAGGTTACACCGCTAGAGTAACGTCCCTTGGCGGTGACAAATTTGTATTGTAGATAATGGCGTGAGAATAAAATAAGATGCCAGTAAACCAAGTGTACGCGTTGTGTTGTTTTCATTAATGGGAATCCGCATGTAAAGATAATGAAACAGTAGGGACATATCCAAAGAAGACCCTAAATAACCCTATATGTGCTTTCAGGTTGCACTTGCTCACACCACTGTGTTTATATTTACCCTCTATCACCCCCACAACATCAGAGTTACTATCTTTAAGAGCATATCTGAGAAAATTGACCACATCCTGTCTGCTCATCCCTCTGTTAACATTCAAGTCTGTGACGACTTCAATGTTCACAATATGGAATGGTTAGCATACTCAAACAAAACAGATGATGAGGAGAGGGTTCTGTCAGGATTTCTCCATTGCTTATGACCTCTCTCAGATTATTCACGAACCCAGCCGTGTGCCCAACACTGATGGTCCATATGAAAGTCTCCTATACCTTTTTCTCACAATCTGCCCTAAGCTATGTTCATCCTCCATTCTGTCTCCACTGGGACCTTATGACCACTCGGTTGTCTCAGTTAAGATAAAAACAAAATGTTAGAAGTCCTCAGGCATACCTATACATATATAGGATATCACTACTCTATGGCTAACAGGAATAGATTTTGTCCATTTATATCAATCTACCCCTGCGTTCTATGTTTTAAAAGAATGTATCATCTATAGTATCAGACCTAACGGAATGGTTAATTGTAGGTATAAATCGCTTTATATCCTCCAAAAAATTCCAGCAAAAACCCAACAGCTTACTGTGGTTCTATCACACACATAAATCACTATTTCCATTGCTTCTAATGTAATTGATATACTGAAACTAAAGCTGCCTTCAGGACCACCAGCAACCACTGTAAAAGAGTAATAAAAAATGCGAGAGAGTTGAATGTTCAGTCAAGTCCAAAGTAGCTGAGCAGCAGTTTTGTTCCCACCAGTTTTGGCAAATAACAAATAGGGTCCTGAATAGAATTGTGTGCTCTACCCCAACTATCATCAATGGACATGACGTAATCTCGTCAGCATCAGACAAAGCCAAACTCTTTGCCAAGAACTTTGCAGCTAATTCTACCCTATGCGATCAAGGCTGCCAACCCCCTGTATTTTCTCCTGTGTCTGAAAACATGCTTTGTGACATACAAACATCTGTGCGTGATGTTCATAAGCTAATCAAAAACCTAGATTCCAGTAAAGCTCTGACAGCATATTTATTATAGTACTGACTCTGACAGCATATTTATTATAGTGCTGAAAAAGCTTCAACCAGAACTAATTCCCATACTTACAAAGCTGTTTAAGCGTTGCTTAAGCAGAATTGTTTCCCAACACACTAGTAAACCTCATCAGTTTGTCCCGTTTTGAAAAATTCAGGTGATCGGTCATTTCCCTCTCAATACAAACCAATCAATCTCCTGTCCATCATGAGTTGCTGGAATCTGTGTTTATTAGAGAAGTAATCAAACACCTCATTAAAAATAACCTTCTTAGTGACATGTAATATGATTTCCATTCTGTTACATCTACAGCAGATGTGCTAATAGATAAATAGTTATATCTCATAGGATTAGCAAATCTCTCGATGGATGCTTTCTTTCTAGGGTCATTGCTCTTGATATATCAAAGGCCTTTGATAGGGTATGGCATAAAAGTCTACTCCACAAAATCTCCAACTACAGTATAACTGGAAATATCTTATCAATTATCAAATCATATCTTACTGATAGGTTCATAAGAGTAGTGATTGATGGGCAGAAATCAGAAGCTCACAGTATTAATGCTGGAGTCCATCTATAGCAACACTTCAAAGGCTATAAACAACCAAGTTCTCTCTGACTCTCTTTTCTCTGATCTTGAGCACATGGTGCAATGGGGAAAGAAGTGGCTGGTTAATTTTAATGCATCTAAAACCAAGCTTCTACTTTACATCATCAACACTCAATTGAAATGAATGGCTCTCATCTTGGGGAGACTCCATGTTTTGACAAGCTTCTGGGTTTGACCTTTACTCCTGATCTGAGATGGAATATGTACATCAAATCCATTGCCAAGACTGCTAAAAAAATGGTGCGATCGTTCTACCCCTCCAGTAGATATCTCATTGCTGATGCAATTCTCTACCTATATAAGAACCTAGTACGTCCAAGGATGAAATAGTGTTGCCACATCTGGGCAGGAGCTTCTAGAAGCAGCTTATCCAGCCTTGACAGAGTTCAACATAGTTTTCATAGCCCAGTGGGGGATGCACTTTTCTCTTCTCTGCAGCCTCTTCCCCACATAAAAAATGCTGTGAGCCTGTGTCTACTTTATCGTTATTTTCATGGCAAGTGAGCTCCAATCTATGGGCCCCTTTGCCTGACTTTCATGAAATACACTTGTCTAGTTGAAACCACAATCAATAATTTCCACCACTCTTTATCTGTGCCTAAACCTAAATGTAGAACAAAGCTTCTTTCTTAGAACTGTATGACTGTTCCATTTTCCTGCTTTCTAACTGACTACAATATGGTTGTCTTCAACTTCAATGTGAACAAGTTCTTGATAACGTCTTGTAACGTCACCTGTTTACTGTCTGTACAGCAAAAAACTCCTCCATTCCTCCAAGCGACCTGCTTTTATATTACATTCACCCACGTGAATCTTGCGTGACGTCAGGAGATCACATGAGACCATTTCTGTTAAATATCGCAGACACCATCTTGATTTCTCTTTTCCTGTCCAACGCGCATGACAGGCATACATGTGAGCGCTTCACAGGTAGGTCGTTTGTATTTTCGTTTCTATTTTTTTATATTTGGTGGTTGCAATGTGTCGCCAGCCTCAGGTCCCTAACATGAAGAAGCACACCGACTGCTAACTCCCCACATCGGTCACTCGGGCCCGTTATATCTGTCAGTGCACCGGCTTTCCGGCGGCTTCACCCAGACAAGATCCCCTGGTATGTATGATCCCCGTCCTTCCTCATTGGCAACTTCTCTGGTGGGGTAGATTCCCTTTTCTCAGACTTGATATTAGTAGATTGCGTTTGCAGGCGCTGTTCCTGGTGACGACGGCTGCACATGGCTGTGACAGCATCTCAGAACCTCTCCGTTGTGCCACCATTGTGGTACTCATGTCAGCGCATCTGCTCTGTTGCTTGCAGACCTGATCAGCATTGTACTCTTTGATTGTATCGACCAGGGTGGTGAGCCACCTTCGTATCAACATCTCACTCGCTGCCCGTGTGGTTAGCCGTGTTCTTGCAGTCAATGCATCAGTTATCCATTGATGAGTGCATGCAGAGTCCGTGATAATATGTAGTACCCTGACTTGTCACTGAAGTGCCAGAGTAACTCCCTTCAGTGTGGCATCAAGTTCGACCAGGTTTATGTGCCTAGAATAATTCTTTGGACGAAGTCAACAGGCATCTTCAATAATGCCATCATCAATCATAAGGGCAACTCCAAGGGCTAGTGAACTAGCATCCGCCCAGACTGTGAACTTGTTCCCATTAATGCATCAGTTCCATTACACAGGGTAGTCACAAGTCACCCTGGCCACAGTTTCTGTCAGCATGCTCAAGAGTGTGGCATCATGCACTTTATTATCCCATCCCAACGATACGGATGTGGCATGATGTTTTATGGCCGCCACTGCCACCCAGAGTAGCCCACCAGCTTTCCACAAACAGAAAAAAATGCTTTGACGAATGATGTTGGATGAAACTTCCAGAATGTGATCACCTCTCCTCCAGTAGAGCCCCTCCTTGCTACTACTCATGTGCAGGCCAAGTACTTTTGCCCCATCTTGGAGATGCTTCAGTTCCTTGCATGTCAATCCGAAGTCCTCACAGTGCTCTTTGACCAACAGGGCAGACATGAGGCTCTCATTTACAAAGATACCATCGATGTAAGACGATGTTGCCTGCAGCACCTTGTTTAATGACGATCTGGGGAGAAAACTGGCACTGTAGCTTCCCCCCTTGTCTGTTTCCCGGACAGGCATGGGCCAGCTGTTCCCAGTTTTTACACTTGTAGCACTGAGGCCCGCTAAGCCTTTGAATCAGTGAGCGTGATGAGAGACAATCACAGGCCAAATGGTTGGACCCACCACACTTGTAGCAACTTGTAACTGTGCCCAGGTCCTGAAATCTACCCTGTGATGGCTGCACAGCTTCAGTGTGGTCTACAGTCTCTGGGCTCTTTTTTAGTATCAATTACGCCCGCACTAATACTTCCGAGATGTCCATCACATCTACTTGGAACGAGACTTGGAGCAGATCTTCCACACTAGCAGTTAATCCTGCAATAAATGCGCACACCAACCTTTTGTTTGACATTCCTCCGAACAGGACTGCAAGCTTCTTCAGTTCTGCCAGATAAACATCAACCATCTCTCGGAATGTAACTTGTGTGCCATAAACTCCTTCCATGCAGCAACCGGATCTAGTGCAAACACTATGTGGAGAGCATGTTTGATGAAGGTGAAATCTGCCTTCTTTTCGTCCACTAATTGCTGGTATACAGCATATGCGCCCCCAGCAACGTGCATTGAGACCACACATTCCAGACGCTTCACACCGCTGAGCTGGCATATCAATTCTGCCTTTTCCACCCATTCCTGTACTGACTGCTCAGCGCTGCTGCCATCATACAGTGGAATCAGCTTAGGACCAAATCCTGATGTCACGCCGAAAATAGCTTGTAGAAATAGAACCTTCCTCACTCGTTCCATTGCACAGAGTAACTGTCTTGTAATGTCACCTGTTTACCGTCTGTACAGCAAAAAACTCCCCCACTTCTCCAAGCGACCTGCTTTTATATTATATTCACCCACGTGAATCTCGTGTGACATTGCAAGATCACATGAAACCATTTCTGTTAAATATCGCAGACGCCATCTTAATTTCTTTTTTCCTGTCCAGCGCGCATGACAGGCAGACACGGGCGCTTCACAGGTAGGTCGTTTGTATTTTCATTTCTATTTTCCCCATAAATAAGAAAACGATTTTGTGTTTCATAAAGCAGATTCTTATTTTCAGGGATATTTGGTAAATTTCCACAATTCTTCCTTCATGTTGGCATGCTAATGTTTGTTTTTTGTAGAACTAGTAAACTTAGATAGCTGAATGTAGTGTGAGTAATATATTAAGGATAACAGTGTTAAAGGTTGTTGTTGTTAGCATTTTGTTTTATTGTAGTGTTGAACTACAATATGGTTGTCTTCAACTTCAATGTGAACAAGTTCTTGGTAACGTCTTGTAACGTCACCTGTTTACTGTCTATGTCTACAAATGATGTAAGGATGTGATTTGGAAGATCATTAATGTAGATCAGTTGAGTTGTCTTGGGTGGCCATTGCCATGAAAGTTTTTATATTGAATAAAAGAGAGAGAGAAAGAAGTGGAGTAGAGGTAGAGAGAAGTAAAGAGTGAGTGTGAGAGAGAGAGAGAGAGAGAGAGAGAGAGGCAGGGTAGAGGTAGAGAGAGAGAGAAGGGAGAGGGTGGGAGAATGATGGAGAGTGCAAAGAAAGGAAAAGAGAGAAAGGGCAGAGAGAGGGAAAGTGAAAGTGGAGAGAGGAAGAGAGACAGAGCGAGGTTGAGAAAGAGAGGGACAGGATGGGTAGAGGGAAAGGACGAGGATGAGAAAGAGGGAGGGAGGAGGAAGAGTGAGACATGTATCAGTGAAGCGTTTCTGTCAACATGAGTTTGTTGATGTAGCAACTTGTGTTTATGTGACGGGGGAACTACTGTGGTGTTTGTTCTTAAATAAAATTGGTTTCATGTTCTTATTTACCTCAAATGCAAAGGATCTCATTTACCTAAGTTTGATGAGGAATTATTTAAGAAAAGTCTAGACAATTTGCTCTCCTCATCTCCTCTTAGAAGAAATATGGACATTGTTTTAATTTATTTCAACAAAACATAGCAGATACTATAGCTCCATTGAAGTAAAAACTATTCTGCTAGGAAGTCAGTTATCATTAGCAAACTCGGTTCAACCTCTATTTTACACACTGGCATGCATTGGATAGCTTATAGAAATTCACTTCTGAATTCACCTATCTCTGGCGAGGTCTTTATCCCTCTTCCTTTCAAATTTATCTTCATTACTTCTTGTCAACTAACCCTGTTACCTGAATTGTTCTATATTTACCAAACAAAGAAATATCATCCATTCTTTCAATGTGACCATACCAAC
This sequence comes from Euprymna scolopes, assembly GCF_053919585.1. Lineage (NCBI taxonomy): Eukaryota > Metazoa > Mollusca > Cephalopoda > Sepiida > Sepiolidae > Euprymna > Euprymna scolopes. The sequence goes on from NC_136510.1 coordinate 61,313,656, forward strand.
AAAATCTGTTATGCAAATATTTATATGATTAGTCAAGAGTTAACTATTCTACACTTTCCAAGTAACAATTTCCAGGGTTAAATTTGATGCACTGCTGTCAAGTTCACTACTCCAAATCCAGCACTCTGCTGTCAAACCTTGTTACTCTAAATCCAACATTTTGCTGTCAAAACTCACTACTCTGAAACTCGTAAGTCTGCTAACAGAACTAACTGCTCCAACATCCAAATTCAAACTGCTTGAGTCTTTGAAAAGTCAGCTTTTTTATTCAAAACCAGAAGCATTTCATTTGCGAATCAGGTGACAAGATAGCAAACATATGAAGATAAGTAGCAGTTTTTTCTTTCCTTTTTGCCTGCCAAAGAACACTACAGGCTGCATAAAGACAAGTTTGTACCAATTTTTTAAAGCATTTCATCACACGCCCCCTTGATCTTAAAGATTAGTACTTGGTCTTGTATTTCATCATCCAAGCTGGAAGTCTTCACTCACAGAGCGACCGTTGTAGGAGTTCTTCTTGGGGGGCTTCATCAACTTCCTCTTTTGCAGGTAAAGACTCTCTTTACATCTAAGATATAATGTGGCCCTCCATTAAACGCCAGTTTGTTCTTGGAGAGTACTTCAGTTACTGTCTCTCTTTCTCATCGATTTGTACAGTGAGGATTGGGCGGTTTCATCCACACGTTCTCACCCAAAATGATCTCTACTTGCGCGTGTTCTGCTTTCTCCATTATGGCCAAAGGATGTCACCATTTGCACATAAAAACAGTCTTCAGTGCTATGTTATACCAAAAAACCGCTTCCTGGGCTAAATTCGTATTCTTGCTGTCACAGATTTACAGTTTAATGGTGCATCTCTAGTATTTCATTGCTACTTAGCAGGGTTTGATGCACAATTCTGGTTTTTCCTTTTCCATAAGTAGTCCGCAAAGTAGAAAAAAAAACAAAGGAAAACAATTCAAAGTCTCCAAAGGTGAAATCTTGCTTAACTGACACCAACTATAACCGGATCAAACTGGTGTAGTGCAAGAGATGTAACAGGATCGAAAGCCTGCATGATTTTTGATTGTTTAGTGGACTGGACTGATGTTGTGTCTTGTGACAACTCAGAGTGTATCCTGGTTTTATGCCAACCAAATGTAACCCAACAAGTCGCCGGGTCGAATCCTGGTCACAGCACCAAATATAACCCGCCGAAAACTCCAAGGAGTGTTCACTGGTATGTAAGTGCAGTTCTAGGTGGTTCTAAGTTTGGAACATCCAAGAAAGTTTAGCAGGTTAGCCTTGATCGTCTATACATTGACAGGGTTTGATGCACGATTCTGGTTATTTCTTTTCCACAAGTAGTTCGCAAAGTAGAAAAAAAAGTCTCTGAGGAAATAGGTGTGGCATGCGCCCTTCATTGTGCTTTTCTTTTAGATCCGCTGGTCACAGCTTGTTCCCAGCTAGGAACAGGTAGGGTAGGTGCCCTTTCTGCTTGCTGTCTTCTTTGAAGAAAATAACTCAAGTGGATTGTGTGGCTTGATAACTAAGTTATAAATTCCGGAGACAATAAATTAAAACTCCAGTCGTCAGCTCCTTGTTTTTTCAAAGATTATATTATCAAAGAAAACTTCTAACTACAATATTTTGATATTATACATTTTTTTCTTTTTTCATTTTTTTTCATTTTCGGTCCTTCTCTATGACTTAACCTATGTACATGCAACCGTGAAAAGATAACCATGTTCAGTTCACTATCAAAGGAGGGCTCATACACCCTTTAAACTACTTGCTCATTTTCTCTTTCTCATAAATCATAAACAATCAGAAAAATATTTGCGCTTTTGATATTTGTTTTTTCATTCTTCTTCTTTTTTAATAAGGGCTTAGGGACTGAGTTTGGGGTCCCTGCTTGTAACCTTGGGGTTTGTCAATGGTTGCAGCTCATGCACGCTATCCAAGTTTTGGTAGAGGGCACTCATTGGTATCCCCACTCCGCTCAGGTGCTGTTATCAGTTGTCAGTGGTTTGTGGTTACCTGATTTCTTCCTACATTAAAACTGGGGAATTCTTTCAGTATTGACTCCCACATCTTTATCCAGCTATCTGCTAATTAAAAAAAACAATCTTCAGATGTCTTTCACACCTCATTGAGTAAAAGAAAGGTCAGATCCTTTCCACATATCCATTTTTCTGATATTTCTCTTCTTTTCCAAATTTAGTTAGTCCTCAACTAAGCTATTTCCTTTCAATCAGAATTCCCAAATACAATACAGAATTCCCAATACAATTAAATCTCTCTCCTACAAGATCGACAGAAGTTTCCAGGCACACTACCCACATGCACATTTTCCAGTACGTCGAGCCAACTGATTTTCTATTCGACAGTTTAAATACCTTAATATCACTTCCAACAATATATTATTCACATTTCATGAAAACTCTCAGGCCAACTGATTTTCTATTCAACAGTTTAAATGCCTTAATATCACTTCCAACAATATATTATTCACATTTCATAAAAAAACTCTCAGGCCAACTGATTTTCTATTCAACAGTTTAAATGCCTTAACATCACTTCCAACAATATTTTATTCACCTTTCATGAAAACTCTCAGGCCAACTGATTTTTTATTCAACAGTTTAAATACCTTAACATCACTTCCAACAATATATTATTCACATTTCATGAAAACTCTCAGGCCAACTGATTTTCTATTCAACAGTTTAATTCCTTAACATCACTTCCAACAATATATTATTCACCTTTCATGAAAACTCTCAGGCCAACTGATTTTCTATTCAACAGTTTAAATACCTTAACATCACTTCCAACAATATATTATTCACATTTCATGAAAACTCTCAGGCCAACTGATTTTCTATTCAACAGTTTAAATGCCTTAACATCACTTCCAACAATATATTATTCACATTTCATGAAAACTCTCAGGCCAACTGATTTTCTATTCAACAGTTTAAATGCCTTAACATCACTTCCAACAATATATTATTCACATTTCATGAAAACTCTCAGGCCAACTGATTTTCTATTCAACAGTTTAAATGCCTTAACATCACTTCCAACAATATATTATTCACATTTCATGAAAACTCTCAGGCCAACTGATTTTCTATTCAACAGTTTAAATGCCTTAACATCACTTCCAACAATATTTTGTTCACATTTCATGAAAACTCTCAGGACAACTGATTTTTTTCTATTCAAAGCAGGTGAGAATGCTACACAACAATTTCACATGGTATCAGTCCTCATCTAAAAAAAAAAAATTTTTCTTTTTCAAAAAAAAAATAGCACATTTCAATACAATAATTAAAATAATGAAACAGTTCCCCTCATTTTTCTTTCCTCAATCAAATCACGGTTCTATCAAACTCCATTTGTTTTATCCTAAAAAGCTTTAAGATTCAGCTCCATGATACACATGTTTTAGTTTCTCTTCTGTCCATCCCCATTGGTTTCTATCTACTAGCATATCTGAAAGAGCGGTCCATGCCGCAGCCTGTCAATACCACGTGCGCACAAGGGCCCGACATGCACAGGACAGCACCAACAGTTGCAACCCAGTCCATTATCAGATTGCTACCCGGTTAACTACTTCTGGTCTACCTGGTTCATTGCTTTTAGGCTGACAGGAACCTTCCTTCCCCAATCTCAGTTTTTTTTCCTCTTTAATTTTAATAAAATTCTCCAACAATCTCAGGCAAATCATTACTTCATATTTAATGTATTCTTATGAGAGCTTCTATTCATTACAAAATCAGAACGGCATCGATACCGCCAGTTTCTATTTCTCTAAGGATCGGTATACTTCTCTCAATCCCTATATTGGTTTCCCTTTTCACAACCATTCTTCAGGTTATCTCGGCATGAGCGTCTTTCTTCTTTCTCTCTCTCTCTCTCTCTCTCTCTCTCTCTCTCACTTTTTGACCATTCTATCTCATGGTGCATTATTCTCAAGAATTTTCCCGTTCATCAGTGGTGCACAGTGTCTGTCACTGCGGACCGGGCGGAAAGATCACATATCTATGATATTCGTATTCTCACATGCCTTTTCCATGGCATCTCACGCAGACACACCCAGTGTCTCGTTAAATCTTTGACCACTCAATTCTTCATGACTTTACATATAGTGCACGTTGCACAATTCTCAACCTCAACTTTCTAGCACTCCGCACATCTTCATATCCCTCTCGTGGGGATCACATCATATCCAGCCAATTCTTTCTGGCTTCCTCCACGCATTTTTTTCTTCTAAAACTGTCAACTGTCGCTCTCTTTCTCTGTATGTTTTCTTTTCTTTCCCTATTTTCTTTTTAAACTGTCAACTGTCGTAGTCTTATTTCTTTTCTTCACTCATCTCTACTTCGTCTTTTTTTTTCTTTTTCCAACCTCGTTCATATCCAAACCCGTTCGCCATATCTATCTACCGCTCTCTCCATTTTCTGCTTATTTCTTTTCTTTATTCATTTCTAGTCTCTGTTTCTCTCTCTCTTTTTTTTTTTTCAATCACACGGCCACTAAATTCCCCTTCATGTTAAGCCTGATTCAAGGGTGGACTTTTCTAACGATTCCTCCCCTCAACACATCCCTCCCTTCCATGTCTACTAAATCTGTTTACTGCTATTGTTATGTCCCTTGGATCGGTGGGAGTTGTCCCCCTTTGTTCAATGTTTATAATGTAAACTCTCGGACGTAAACGTGAATAAACGAGACTTGGTCAGTCGGCCATGTTAGTCTGAACGGTCACACATCCTTGTCCTGTTATTATTAATAGAAACCTGACATAACATGGTGTCAGAACAAGGGATTTACTAACAAATGTGAGCAAAATACGGGGAAAGAGTTATACTAAATATCGAGCCTAAGAGCCGTTAAAAAAAAAAAAAATATGTGAAGTTCCATAATAACTCCCCAGTATGAATAGCCACGTGAGTCCACCAGAGCCCTTTCCATTTGACCAACCCGAGTCATGGGAAAAATGGATACGACGGTTCAACCGTTACCGGACAGTGTCCAGCCTTGACGAAAAACCAAATGCTTGTCAAGTGGACACCCTAATATATTGTATGGGTGATAAAGCTGAAGACATTTTCGCCACATTCAAACTTGCACCCGAGGAAGCCCAGAACTTCAATATAGTGGTAGCAAAGTTCAATGACCATTTCAAGAGTGATACAAACGTAATTTATGAACGGGCCAGATTCAACCGAAGGTGTCAAGAGGAAGGTGAGTCCATTGATTCATTCATCACTAACCTCCACACACTAGCTAAAAACTGCAATTTTCGAGACCTGCTCGAGGAATTAATTTGTGATAGAATTGTAGTTGGGTGCACAGATCCTAAGCTATCACTAAGTCTGCAAATGATTCCGGACCTCACCTTGGATGGGGCCATCAGACGCGCATGACAGAGTGAAACAATAAAATCACAACAGCATCTCCTGCGGTCCCCAGAACATATCGTTGGTGAAGATCCAGCTGACAATAATATTGCAGTCCACTACGTTAGTGACAACCGAATTCGCAGACAAGGTCAGGGTAAACACATGACAAGACCCAGGCGAGAACTGCACTACGAAAATCGACAAAAAAATGAGCGCACACAGCAGTATAGACTAGAGGCTGAGTGCCACCGCTGTGGTGACAAAACCCAACACCAGAGACGCACGTGTCCTGCCATCTCAGCCACCTGCCACAATTGTGGTAGGATTGGCCACTATGCTCAGTGCTGCCGCACACGAAGGCTGCATGAAATTAAACCTAGCTCAGATGACTGTGAAAGCGATCAGAATGCGTACCATGGTGTTCTGATGATATCAGAGATCAGCATAAGTAAGCCTTGGCGAACCAATATCGCCATCAATGGAGTGCCACTGAAATTCAAGCTGGACTCTGGGGCGGATGTGACCGCGATTCCAGAGCACATATATAAGTTACGGAAAGACCTACCAGACCTCTCAGATACCCACAAAATTCTTCATGGTCCAAGACGTATTCCACTCAAAGTGACTGGAGTGGTCACTGCAACTATCTTGCATGAAGATCTTTCAGCAGAACAGAGGATATTTATTATCCCCAATCTCGAGGAGCCACTGTTAGGAAGGCCAGCCATTGAAGCACTTAAGCTCGTAACTGTCCACCCAAACTTACATACCATCAGCAGCCAGAAACGCCCATTCGACCCAAAAATAGAAATGCCAGACTTATTCACAGGCCTAGGCACATTTGGAGAAGAATGTACCATACTCTTACATCCGGATGCGAGTCCATACTCAGTACCCACACCACGACGCGTACCACTACCCTTGATGGAGAAAACACGGACTGAGCTCCAGAGAATGGAGAAACTGGGGGTCATAAGCAAGGTTGACACACCCACCGAATGGTGTTCCCCCATGGTGTTCCCCCATGGTTGTAGTACCAAAAGCAAATGGAACGATTAGGATATGCGTAGATCTCACAAATCTCAATAAGTGCGTAAAACGTGAACTCCACATGCTCCCCACGGTCGACCACCTTTTGGCTCAGTTAGGAGAAGTAAAAATCATGAGCAAGTTGGATGCCAACAGTGGGTATTGGCAGATTCCACTTTCATCAGAATCTCATTCGCTGACGACCTTCATAACTCCATTCGGACGATACCAATTCAACCGCCTCCCGTTTGGTATTTCATCAGCGAGTGAGATCTACCAGAGATGCATGTCACAAGTACTAGAGACCGAAATTGGAGCCATATGCATGCAAGATGATGTTTTAGTATATGGAAAAAACCAACAAGAACATAATGCCCGGCTGAAGAGCACACTGAAAAAAATTCAGGCTGCTGGTATTATGCTCAATTCGGGAAAATGCGAAATATCCAAGTCGTCAGTAAAATTTCTTGGACATATACTCAGTGCTGACGGCCTGCGACCTGATCCGGAAAGGCTCACTGGTATCTCGAAATTCCAAACACCAACGAACATGACAGAAACCTGCCGGTTCTTAGGGATGGTGAATCAATTAGGAAAATTCATTCCAAACCTAGCAGACATGACTAAACCATTAAGGGATTTATTGAGTCATAAATATGCGTTTGTTTGGGACAATGCACAGCAGGATGCATTCTCCTCCATCAAGAAAGCATTGTGTTTAGCACCTGTGCTATGCCTGTACAATCCATCAAGTGGGACTGTGGTTTCTAGCGACGCTTTATCTAATGGGCTGGGAGCAGTATTATTACAACGACAGGATGACACAAAATTACATCCCATTGCCTACGCTTCACGAGCCATGTCAGAAACTGAAATTCGTTATGCACAGATAGAAAAGGATGCCCTAGCCATAACATGGGCTCGTGAATGCTTTTCATACTATCTTGTTGGACTACACTTCACAGTGGAGACAGATCACAAACCACTGGTGCCACTACTAGGTACTAAGGACCTCAGTGAACTTCCAGCAAAGATACAGAGGTTTCGAATACTTTTAATGAGGTATGCATACACAATGTCCCTGGTAAGGAACTATACACAGCTGATGCTCTGTCAAGAACAGTATCTGACAATGGACCCACCAAACAAGACAAGGACCTCGAAGAGTTAGCAACAGCGTTCGTCCGCACCATGATGGAATCTTTACCTGTCACAGAAAAACGTCTGAAAGAGCTGGAGGAAGCCACTAAAACTGATGAAATCAGCAACTGCATATTACAATATGTAAGAAATGGCTGGCCATCAAAGGATCATGTCCCAGCATCAATTAAACCCTATTGGGCCTACCGTGGCAGCATCACGTGTGAGAATGGATTACTGATGTATGGCACACGGATCATAATCCCATCGCTACTGAGACCGACTATTATTGCCAAAATCCACTCTGGTCATCAGGGAATTACCAGGTGCAGACAAAGAGCTCGCCAGTCCGTATGGTGGCCAGGACTATCTGAACAAATCAAAAAAACTGTAGAAAACTGTCCAAGATGCGCCGAGCTAAGACACCAACCGCCTGAACCCCTCATGACAATTGAGCTTCCAACAAGACCATGGCACACTGTAGCCTCTGATCTGTTTGAGTTGAAAGGCAGCAGCTATGTCATACTTGTCGACTACTTCTCTCAATATGCAGAAATCGCCATGCTTACATCAATGACTTCCAGCGCAATGATACAGAGTTTTAAAGCTATTTTTGCCAGACATGGGGTACCTATCATCCTAAGAATAGACCCAGGAAGCCAGTACACTTCGAAGGACTTTGCCAAGTTCGCAAATGACGGGTTTCCAGCACGTTACAAACAGTTCCCGCCATTCCCAAAGCAACGGAGCTGCAGAAGCCTGTGTGAAAACAATGAAGAGAATGTTAAAGAAGGCAAAAGACCCATATCTTTCTTTGCTTGCACACAGAGCAACACCAATGGACTGTGGGTTTAGCCCCAGCGAACTGTTAATGGGCCGACGTCTGAGGACAAATGTCCCGACTCACCCGTGTAGTGTTATCATAGAACTACTTTCATACGCGTAACAAGGAAATCATGGCGTATGAATATTGATGTAAACCGCCTAATACATATCGTATTCGACAACATGGCGTAGACCTCTACACACATACCTTCAATCTCTCTTCCTATGTAAATATGTAATAAAGTTCTATATCAAATAAAACCACAACTTGGTTATCAATTACTTATAATAACAAACATAAACCAACGACATGGTGGCAGTGAAATGGATACCGAACATTTATAACAGTTGAAAAAAAAAAAAAAAAAAAAAAAAAAACTTCGGCAACAGATACGAGAGGAAAAATACGTTTACAGAAGACAAAACAAGACATGTAAACCAATTTTCATTAATTTACCATTAATGTGCATTTTATAAAACTTTGCTGTCATTCTCGTATATGCTATAAACACGTGTGAATTTTTGCACAATAGCAGACATTTTGAATTTTTGCCAACTGTTGTTGTCGTATGTGTTCCCGTAAGCACGTGTGGATTTTCGCACAATAGCAGACATTTGGAATTTTTGTCAACTGTTGTTATCGTATGTGTTCCCGTAAACACGTGTGGATTTTCGCACAATAGCAGACATTTTGAATTTTTGTCAACTGTTGTTATCGTATGTGTTCCTATAAACACGTGTGGATTTTCGCACATTGGCAGACATATTGAATTTTCTGTTTATTGAAAGAATACATAGCCGTTAATAATAATGTCTACCAATAATGACATTATTCTGTTTATGGACTGGGAAATGCCAAATCCAGCGGAAACATTTAAACTTTTTAAACAGAGGTTAGAACTATATTTTGCTAATAACAAAATAAAAACCGACCAACAAGTGAATTATATACTGCTAAAGACCAGCAACAAAGGTCTCAAAAAATTTAACACTTGGAAATTAACAGATGAGGAAAAACGTTCTCCCGACACTATTTTTAATAAATTCTTGGAGCATTTAGAACCTAAAGAAAACTTTCGGATTAATAGACTAAAACTAATGTCTTATAAACAAAAACAAAATGAGACAATAGATGACTTCGTCAATAGATGTCGTCAACTTACGTTAAAATGCTCACTAACCGACACTGAACAAGAACAGCGAATTATAGAACTAATTATTGCGAGTACCCCAATTGTCGAATTCCAGAAAGAACTATTACGAAAAGATAATACGCTAACACTGGATGAAACCATCCGAATTGGTAAAACGTATGAGGCAACAAACGCACATATTAAACGGCTTAGAGAGATGTTAAACACCAATAACGGGGAGGACAATAGCGCCAATACTGACATACAAGCAATTAAAAAATATAAACAAAATAGAAAGACAAACAACTGCCTTAATTGCGGAAAAAGTCACGAACGTCGACGTGAAGCATGCCCAGCATTTGGTTCCAAATGCAAAACGTGTGGGAAATATAACCACTGGGCAACAGTATGTTTATATAACAGAAGATTAAGGTCAAGATCGCAAAACAGAGACCGTGGAAAACAAAAACCATTAAACATGAACCAGACCAAGAAAAAACACTTCATCCAAACTGATATATTATCCAGGAACAACAGCCAGGAACTAAATGAACAATTCGAAAATTTAACTTTTTCCACCATTAACACACCCTCTCAAACACAGAGAGATGAAGCCTTCGCTTATATAAATATAAAATTACCTAATCGAAACGGGACTCACAGACTACAAATTAAAGTCGATACTGGAGCCCAAGGTAATACATTACCAATTTCTACATTCCGTAGAATGTTTCCTGAGAAATTAACTACTGATGGCTGTCCAAAACTAAAAAAACAAAGTAAGGACAAAAAATTAATAGCCTACAATGGAACACCGATAAAGTGCTATGGCAATATCAGTATACCATGCAACTACCAAACCCCTGATTGGCACAAAAGCACCTTCTATATAGTAGATGTAAATGGACCAGCAATTCTAGGATTGCTATCACTGGAAATACTGAAAATGGTCACTCTTCACTGCACGGTGAAAGAACAAAATATAGTCAAACCAATCAACAAAATCGAAGACTTGGTACAGATCTATCCAGATCAATTCGACAAAATAGGCTCTATGCCTGGACATGTCAAGTTAACAACGAGCAAAAACGTACAACCTCACGTTGACCCACCAAGAAAAACCCCAATTGCCCTAAAGGACAACATAAAACAGGAACTAGACAAAATGGTCAGCAACAAGATCATTAGAAAAGTCACAGAGCCAACAGACTGGGTTTCCAGCCTAGCTTATTCACACAAGAAAGATGGAAGCCTGAGAATCTGTCTAGACCCAAGACGCCTTAACATTGCACTAAAGAGACCACACCATGCAACCCCTACAGTGGAGGAGCTAACACACCACTTTGCAGGTGCCAAGCTGTTCTCTAAACTTGATGCCAAAGCTGGTTATTGGTCCATACATTTGGATCAGGAATCTCAGCTGCTAACGACATTCCAATCCCCTTTTGGCAGATACTGTTTCCAGAGATTACCATTTGGGTTAAGTGTATCCCAGGACATTTTCCAAATGAAAATGGACCAGATACTCGAACAAGTTGACGGAGCAATTGGAATTACAGACGACATTGTTGTCTATAGTAAAACGGACAAAGAGCATGATAAGATCTTATACAGGCTCATGCAAGGGGCTGCAAAAAATGGTCTTGTGTTTAATTCAGCAAAATGCAAAATAAAATAAAAAAATGTATCTTTCTTTGGAATGATATATAGTGAAAATGGTGTTAGCCCAGACTCAGAAAAACTTAAAGACTTACAAGACATGCCATATCCAACATGCAAAAAAGAACTACAAGAATTCTTAGGCCTTGTCACATATTTATCACCATTCATACCAAATTTAGCTGACAAGACACATACATTAAGAGGCTTGTTGAAAAAAGACGTACCTTTTCTCTGGGAAGAGCATCACAAGGTATGCTTTGAGATGCTTAAGACAATAATCACCAAAGACTCCACACTAACATACTTCGACACGAATGAAGTACCAATACTGCAAACTGAAGCAAGTTTAAAAGGACTTGGAGCAGCATTAATGTAAAACAAAAAACCTATTGCATACGCGTCAAAATCTTTAACAGACGCCGAGCAATGGTATTCGTGCATAGAAAGGGAACTTCTAGCAATTGTATTTGGTGTGCACAGGTATCATGTCTACCTATATGGGCGGAAGTTCAAGGTACACACCGACCGTAAACCCTTGGTCATGATACTACAGAAACCACTGACCAGTGCACCTCCTAGGCTACAACGAATGATGACCAAATTACAGGGATACCAGATACAAATAGAATACATACCAGGCAAAGAAATAACTATAGCTGATACGCTAAGTCGTCTCCCCAGTACTCACAACACTGACATGATCGACTTAGATATTCGAGTTGACTTGGTGAGATTCAGGAGCGAACGCTTGAATGAAATACAAAAGGAAACAAAGTCTGATCCAATACTCAACCAATTACATGAAACCATAACAACAGGATGGCCAGACTCAATTAAGGAAGTACCACCGACAATTCGGTCATACTGGTCATACAGAGATGAGTTATCTGTCAGTGATGGCATAATCATGAAAGGCTCAAGGATTATTATCCCTGAAAATCAGCAGAAAACTATCCTGGACCAACTACATTACAGCCATCAAGGTATCGAAAAGACACGTCTGCAAGCTAGAGATACTGTCTACTGGGAGCAAATTAACACTGATATTGAGAACATGATCAAAAAGTGTTCAATATGCCAGGAAAACCTCCCAGCACAATCAAAAGAAACGTTACAACCACACGACATCCCTAGCAGAGCATGGGAAGTTGTTGGCACTGACTTGTTCCACTGTAACGACCAGGAATACTTCATAATTGCTGATTATTATAGTAAATTCCCAATCATACGGAAAATGAATGGCATGGCCACAAGCAACATGGTCATATCAACAATGAAGCAGATATTTTCAGAACATGGTATTCCCACCAGAGTTATTAGTGACAACGGACCACAGTACTCCAGTGAAGCATTTAAAGAATTTGCTCAACAATGGCAATTCGATCATATCACATCATCTCCAAGGTTTCCTAAATCAAATGGTTTCATTGAACGACAGATTCAAACCATTAAAAGAACAATAGTCAAAGCAAAGCAAGCAGGAAGAGATATTAACCTTGCAATGCTGTGTTTAAGAACAACGCCTATCAGCCACAAACTTCCAAGCCCAGCTGAACTTCTAAACAGTCGCATCATGAAATCGAACCTGATTGCAAAAATCACGAATCACAGATTTCCCAACCGTGACCATATCCACGAAGAACTAAAGCACAGACAGGATATACAAAAAACCTATCACGATAAAACAGCCCATGACTTACCAGCACTTGTGCCTGGACAACACGTACGTATGTGAGATAACCAAACTGGAAAATGGAAACCAGCAACAGTTCTCAGCAAATGTACAGAACCTTGATCGTACATCCTCAAATTGCCAGATGGATCGTCAAAAAGACGTAACAGAGTCCATATCAGAGCAGATGGAAAAGCAACCCATAAACATGTTCACTTCAGTGACCAAACCCAATCTCAATCTGGACTCCCTAACACAAGCATCTCAAACCAAATAAACGCTAAGAAACACGCACCAAATATAACAAGACATGGTCGTGAAATCCATAGGCCAAACAGATTAAAACAATAAACATCTGAACAATGTGTACTACTTTTCTTCCTTCTGGTAAGGGGGATGTAGTGTTATCATAGAACTACTTTCATACGCGTAACAAGGAAATCATGGCGTATGAATATTGATGTAAACCGCCTAATACATATCGTATTCGACAACATGGCATAGACCTCTACACACATACCTTCAATCTCTCTTCCTATGTAAATATGTAATAAAGTTCTATATCAAATAAAACCACAACTTGGTTATCAATTACTTATAATAACAAACATAAATTAACGACAACCTGGATCTACTAAACCCCAGTTGGCCTGATCTTGAGAATTTTAGACAGAGGGAAAGGAACCAGAAGGCTCAACAGCAACTCACACACCACCTATCAAAAAAAGCTAAAGAGCTACAACCACTCAAAAATGGCACACCGGTATGAGTCAGAAGCTCCAACCCCCCAAACCAGGAAGGCATCATTGTTAGAATGGCAAATACACCACGTTCCTACATTCTACGGACCAAAGAAGAAGGGACAATAATCCGACACAATCGACGACACATTGTACCCAAACCACCAGAAATGGTCGAGGCTCACACATCGGAGACCCATGAAGACCATCATCTACCTAGGGAAGAAACAGTCAAAACAGCATGCCCCACTCTCACCTCTCAAGAGTATACAACAACCAGATCTGGGCATCAGTCAAGACCACCTATTAAACTAGACCTATAATATATGTATATACAAATATATATATAAAAGTAAATAAATGAACTCTTTTCTTTTAATAGATATATCAAGTGTGTGTGTGTGTGTGTGTGTGTGTGTGTGTGTGTGTGTGTGTGTGTGTGTGTGAGAGAGAGAGAGAGAGAGAGACCATATAGTAAAAGAACATTAAACATTATTAAATAAAATAAAAAAGGGAGATGTTATGGATCGGTGGGAGTTGTCCCCCTTTGTTCAATGTTTATAATGTAAACTCTCGGACGTAAACGTGAATACACAAGACTTGGTCAGTCAACCATGTTGGTCTGAACGGTCACACATTCTTGTCCTGTTATTATTAATAGAAACCTGACATAACAGCTACGCTTCTTAAGGGGACTTGCCTATCTCTCTCTCTCTCTCTCTCTCTCTCCCTCTCTCTCTCTCATATCAGTGACAACATATGCACGTCCGTTCTTATACAATGAAGGCATATCAACCAGTCTAACGAATACATATTTCATTTTCACTTTTTCCTTTGGGGGTGGAAGAAAAATCAACAATACTTTGCATATTAAGACAAAACTTTCGTTACGGGACACTTAATCAAGAAAAACCACTTGACAACGCACCTAAAAAAAAATTGTGAGCGAAGCAATAGGAACCAATAAAGATCAGCCCTTACCTCTCTTATCGTCTGCTTCGTTTCTTTCCATCTTTTCTCTGTCTTTCGTGGTCCTCCTTGCTCCTAGCTACAGTTTTTCTTCATGCATTCTGACGGCTGGCTATTATGTTTTTAGCTATGCCTTCAAAGTTCAATTTCAATCTTTCTTTTCTTTCTGATAAATTCAATGTCAGTCTTTCTTTTCTTTTCAATAAGTTTTCTTTTCAATCGTTCTTTTTCCCCCGATTTTTTTAAAAACATTTTTCTGTGCCATTTTCCTTATTTTTTTCAATGTTTTTCTTTTTCAAGAAAACTGAGTTCCAGACGCTTCAAAAATGTGTTGGTGGTTACTCATTCGTGCACATTTCATAGAGATGTGATATCCTAAGTCATCGGCACCAAATATAACCCTACCCCCTCTCTTCCCGAGAGCCGGGCTGCATCCGTCGCTATCTTGGTTCATGGGAGCATACTTGTGATGTACTTCTGGCCGTGTTCATCGCTCCCAGTTCACAGGACCATAGATGCAACCCAGCAGGGCTACATTCTTACTTGTCTAGTGGTGGACCCCCTCAAGGGCGACCAGACTCTCACTGGTCACTGGAAAATATCTTTCTGCTGCTCAGGGCACGCAAAATGTGCATGACCCTAAGTCCGTGTGGCAACATTGTCGATTTCAGTCGTCATTCTGGCTTCGTGCTGGATCCAGTCTATCTCTTTCATCATCTGGCGTCAGGGCATACCTGAAATAAACTGTATCCTCATTCAGGCCGGCAATCAATAAAGAAAGAAAAACTCTGGGACATTTTTATATAACGAAACAAAATAATTATTCATAAATCGTTTTACACTTGTTTAGTCGAGTTCTTTGATTCAAGCTTCATGATGCAGGTTGTATACTTAAGTTCCACTAATCAATTTCCCAGCTAAGAACAAGAGCTTTTCAACTTAGCTCTTATGAGGGTTTCGGCCCCTCCCCCAGGCGGGGTGAGAGCGATGTGGACGCCTCGAATGCCAGTCAGTAAAAAAGCCTAAGGCCCCTAACTCCAAAAAGTCAATCGTTTTTATCAAATCAGTAATTTCTTCTTCCCCCTTTTTGGAGTTATTCTTTCTTTTTCTTCCTTTCCTCTCCCTCTCTTCTTTTATCGTATTAATTTGTACCCCCTTTCCTTTTTCTTCTTTTGAATTTCCCCCCTCTCTCTGTTTCCCTAATTTCTACTCCTCCTCTCTCTTTCTTTTGTCCCGAACCTTTTCCCTCATTAATGACCATATCTCTCCCTAGGATCAATTTATTTATCTGTCCAACTAACTTATCATGTAATTAGGAGTTATTAGTCACCCCAGCTGTCTTCCACATCGCTCAGAGGTTTTAAAAACAACCTTTTCTTTGTTGATAGATGTGTAGTCGTTTGTCTTTCTCTTAAAAACCCCACCCCGGCACTGATGTGATAAGCGATAACTATTTATTTCCCATTAAAATATTTTATTTCTTCTGGACATTTTTCATAAACATCTGTTTTTCCTTGACGAAGTGTCAGCATGGCTCCCCCTAACCATACCTCATGGTCTCCCATCTTCTCTTCCTCTATTTAAAAAGCAAGATCATCTGCTGGGCTTCTCAAAGGTTCCACAGTTACGGTGATGGATATGACCTGAAAAACCCATTTCATGGATGAGAGTCTCCTATAGGATGATCCTATAGCGTCTTCATTCAGGCATATGATTGAATACATCAGTCACTGCACGGACAAATTTAAATTTGCTGAGATAGAAGTGGAGTTAGTGGGATTTGTCATCACAAATAGTGGTATTAAGCCCATGAAGAGGATGACAGAAACTATTCTCCATTTTCCTACACTTACAAGTATTACTAGCATCAGGTTCTGGTTTGGACTTGTGAATCAAGTATCATATGCATTTTCCCAAGCAGAGGTGATAGCACCTTTCCAAGAATTGTTGAAAACAAAGAACGTACAGGGATAATATGCTGGAATGCCTATTTCAGGAATCAAAGAGCATAATAGTGGAGGAAATTGGAAATGGCATTCGAATCTTTGAAATGAATTGGCAACTGACTATAGTAAAACAGAGATTTCCTATTTTCTATTTAAAAACAAAAACGTTGCAGATGTCCTGGCGAGCTGAAATGGGGTATGGGGAGGGTCTCTGGGAGATTATTCTGACCGGTTCTTGTTTCACCAGTGAGGCAGAATCTTGATATGCACTAGTGGAAGGTGAAACCTTAGCCTAGAGTCATGCTGAATGTTTATACTTGAGTACCTGGATTTATTGGTGACATTTAATGATTTACCACTGGTAAAATTATTTTCAAACCAGGTCTTAGAAAATATTACCCACCCCCACCTGTTTAATTTTAAAGACAAGACACTGATGTATACATTCAAGATAAAACACTATCCTGGAAAATTAAATTTAGCACTTGACTGTGCATCCTAATATCCTGCAGGTACTTCACTCAGACCATTGACACCGCAGTGAAAGCCACATTCTCACTGATGTATGGAAGTGATTCCAAGCTGAAGGCTATCACATGGGAGTGTATTGTCGTAGCTACAGCCACTGATAAATAAAGCCAGACCCTAGCAGGCATAATCCATAATGGCTTCCCTGAATCAAGAAACGATCTCCCACCCATAGTTTGGGTGTTCTGGCCAATTTGTAAGGAATTGTATTGCTCAAAATGAGTAACAATCAAGACAACACCTGGCAAAGGTGCTGGAATCACTCCATGATGCACATCAGGAGGTAAATGGCATGTTGGCAAACGCAAGACAGTGATTGTTCTGGCCAGGTCTGGACACCAGCATCAGGTAAACTGGGTCTCAATACCATATTTGCAACACAACAACACCCTTCCAGCCAATAGAACCCTTTATATTTGTAGCAGAATTAGCAATAACCGAAATGGGGAGAAATAAAGAGGTTACCTCGGATACATCTGTTGTGTTGCGGGCTGAGCGGAAGAGAGAGTTCCAAGATGGTGTCCATGGGTTTTTATTGGCATTGACCCCATGCAATTCTTGCAGAATCGCATCTGCTCTCGCGCGATTATGCAAATATATAATTCCTGGCTGCTATAAAGGCAGGTTGTTGGGAAGCTGTCAGGCAGTGTCCTGCATATTGTGTGTAGGTGGTTCTGGTGGTTGGATTGTTCTTTGTGACGAACCACGAATCTGCGAGAAGCGAGTTTTCTTCTGCCTTTTTTCTGTCTCCTTCTTCTTCTTTCTCTACAGTTATTACAGCCAAGAAATCCCTCTCTTCTAGAGGTGGGCGGTGCAGGGTGAAACTGACTATTTCCTATCTTTGTTCCTGATTTTTGCTTACTACATTTTGCTACAAGCTATTTTGGCTCGACTATGGCGAAGGTGCGGATAAGCAGTGATATCATCAAGCCATCTCTGGTGAGGGAGATGTTGTCGCATGGCTGAAAAAAAGTGAGACTACTTGTCACACAACTTCAGCAGGTGGATGATGTAGCAAGTCTTCTACCTTTATATCTGGAAGGTGATGCACTGGCTATCTACATGGAAATGGAGGAGAATGATCAAAAGAAGATAGACCAGATTGAGGCCCGATTAAAAGAGGCATTTACCGACGATGCGTTTGCAGCATACAAAAAAATAACTATGGTCAGATGGGCTGGCGAATGTGTGGATGTTTACACCAACAAAATCAGGCAGTTGGTTGGATTGGCCAGGTTCACAGTTGGTTGGAGTGGCCGGGTTCACATAGAGAGACTAACGAAATTGACTTTCATCACTGGGTTCCCTGACGTCATCTCAATTGCTCTTCAACAGGTGCCGAACATCGAAGCCCTGACCATGGAGGAGTTAATGTCAAGAGCGAGAATTTTGACGATGACTGGGGAACAAAATCAGGACGTGATTGCAGCCACATGCTCACCAAAAACAACAAGGCCAAGACTATTTCTGTTAGTGTGACCTGTTTTAAATGCAATGTCAAAAGATCACAAAATCGATGTACCACGAGGTTCGGCAAAAGTGATGTGACCAAGGTAATCAGCCCTCAATCGATTTTGGTGGATGGTGTGCCTCGCCACATGAAGGATCTGCACCCTCACCATTCTGTTGTTACATCGAAGAAAGAGGAAGACTCAGACAGTACAATGTCTCCTGAAAGGACAGAGAGTATGATGCAGGATGACGGAGAGGATTTTGAGCCATATAATGCACATACTGAAGAACTGGAAGAAGAACCATCCCTCTTGCCTTCACGAAGGAGTACCCAACAAAGACGGATACTGCCCCCTACCCTGATTGTGAAACACTGTCTATGGAACAGACTGGTGGCAATAACAATGGTTATGAGGAAGATGGCAATGAGGCAGTGCTGCCCCTGGTTCTTCGAAGAAATACCCCACAAAGACGACTGCCTCCCTGCCCTGTTTGTGATCATGAGATCGGGGGGAGTGTAGCAGAATTAGCAATAACTGAAATGGAGCGAAATAAATAGCTTCCAAGATGGAGTCCATGGGTTTTTATTGGCGTTGACTCCATGCAATTCTCACAGAATCGCATCTGCTCTCGCGTGATTATGCAAATATATAATTCCCAGCCACTATAAAGGCAGGTCGCTGGCAAGCTGTCAGGCAGTGTCCTGCAGATTGTGTGTAGGTGGTTCTGCCGGTTGGATTGTTCTTTGCGACAAACCACGAATTTGCGAGAAGCGAGTTTTCTTCTGCCTTTTTTCTGTCTCCTCCTTCTTTCTCTACTGTCATTACAGCCAAGAAATCCCTCTCTTCTAGAGGTGGGCAGTGCAGAGCAAAACTGACTATTTCCTATCTTTGTTCCTGATTTTTACATTTTACTATATTTTACTACATTTTGCTACAATGTTACTGATGGAATCAGAATTTCCATTCTAACAAGTAATGATTGACTTTGCGGACATACAGAGCAAAAGCTATTTAATATGCACCAAACGGTATATAAGATGGGTAGAAGTGGCTTTGATGTCATCATGGAAAACTAAAAGTGTTTGTGACACACTAAGAACCTGGTTTTGTACATATGGTGCACCTGATGAGATATCCTCATATGAAGGGTCCCTATTCGAATCACAAGAATACAACTCCTTTTTGAGAGGCTGGAGTGTACAAAAATGCACATCGTCATCCTACTACCCAAGAAGTAATGGGCATGCAGAGTTAGCCATGAAGACAGCAAGACAGATACTTATTGACAATGGTGGATGCTTATGCCATGATAGCGCTGCTAGAACACTACTAAACCATCATAACACTCCCATCCAGGACCTTGACATGACCCTGGCCGTAATGCTCTGATGTTGCAAAAAAAAAAAAAAGAGCACACAAAACTTCAGCTCACTGCAGCAGCAGCATCATCCATCAGTACTTTCTGTAGACTCGTTTTCACTTCTGTGTCATCTACTTCAGTGGCCTGTTTTTATAAAAGACAGAGTCCTCTAAATTTGCATATGTGCGTGAAAGCACATGAGATTCGGCAAGATTGCATTGTTATATAATGCCGCAGGCGCCATCTTGGACCCTTTTCAGCATCATAATGCTGTGTCAGCAAAGTGCACACCGAGGCCATTTAAGAGGTAAGAGGTTCCCACAATTTTCTCACACTCCCCCCTGATATCATCATCACATCAGGGTCGGTGAACCTAAGGCTGCTAATCTCGGAGTCGCTGTCCGATGAAGTCAGCGTAACCCAGAATGATGGTTCACTGGTCTCGGATCCAGTCTCGCTCTCATCGCTGAGTGGCAGCTGCGCGTGTGATGTCAATCGAAGATCCTTGATGTGACAGGGCATTCTGTCTTCCTGCACATCAATAACATGCCTGGTTCCATAGTGTGTGGTGCACTTGCCACGGAGATTCTTAACCCATACAGTATCCCCCTCTTTGATACTCTCTCTTGTCGCCTCCAGCTTGGGCAGTGAGCTGTTCTCCATGCCTCTCACCCTGACGTTGTACCTGTGCAGTGTTTTGGCTGGTGCGGTAGAGGGTGAAATGTCATCCTTAGGGGTAACATTATACCAATAGATCGCCTCAGGCACCATACACCCCTTCCTAGCTGTGATGGTCTTTACAGTCTTGTGGTTTCTCTCTATAATTCCATTTCCACTGGGCACATGGGCACATCGAAATCGCAGACGTATATCCCAGCTGTCTGTGAAATGTTTGAACTGCTCTCTAACAAAGGCGGTGCCATTGTTGGTCAATATCTCAGAAGGGGACCACACTCGAAGAAGACACTTTCCAGCTCACGGACAATGGTGGCCGAGTTCTGCCGGCGAAGGGGCTGCCACAATGCAAATCTAGATGGTCCACAATCTATGAGCGTCAAAAAATGCCCGCTATTGTAGTGAGTTACGTCCATTTTGAGCCTGTTCCAATTTCCTCTCACACTCAGTTTTCCCTGCTATCACTGAACGGGTGCTGGGTCAATCGACTGATAGGTCTCGCAGCTGCTCACAACAGATTTCACATCTCTCTTTGACACATGGGGGTCCACCAGCCTGGCAAAGTAAAGGGTTTGGTTTACACCGGGGTGCCCGCTTTGGCAATGGACATCAGCAACACGGTCCGGGCTAAGCGATGCCCAACCGCGGCGCAATTCCCAGGTGCCGGTTCGTCCACTTCTTTCGGCAGGTTCAGCCAATGGTGTGGCATTCTGGTCAGGTGATCAGCGTGATTCTGACAGGACTGCACCAGTGTCACATCTATGGCCAGGTTGAATTCCTTGATGATCTCGGTCAGGGTAGCAAGTTGTCTCCAATCCCTTCGTTGTCAACTCAAGGCATCGGCTATCTACTGATGCATGCCCGTAGAGTCTGTGACGATGTGTAGCACTCTGGCCTGGCAGTGAAGCGCCAGATTTACCTCTTTGAATGTAGCATCAAGCTCAGCCAGGTTTATGTGCCCAGCGTCATTTTCTGTCCGAAGCCAGCAGGCATCTTCTATGATAAATTCATCGACTGCAAGAGCAACGCCAAGGGCGAGTGAACTGATGTCTACACAAACTGTAAAATCACTCCTGTCGACGCACCAGATCCCTCGCACGGGGTCGTCCTCAGTCACTCTGGCCACAGCTTCCACCAGCATGCTTTGAAGGGCCCTTTGATCGCGCACCTCATCGTCCCATCCCGTTGACACAGCCATTTGGAGCCACCCACGCACAGGGAAGTGGCCCACCAGTTTTCAGCAGACGGAAAAAATGCTCCAGCTCTGATGTGTGATGTTGGATGGAACTTCCGGGATGTCACCACCTCTCTCCCAGCGGAGTCCATCTGCACTGCCACTCACATGCAAGCCAAGAACTTTTGCTCCATCTTGCAGGTGCTCTGCCTCCTTGCATGACAGCCTGAAGCTCTCAAAGTGTACTTTCAGTGCCTGGGCAGACATGAGGCTCTCGTTCACAAAAATGTTGTCAATATATGACGACGTTGCCTGTTGCACGGCTTCATCTTGACTCCGGATCGCCTGCATAATCGCTGTCATAATGTTCGGGACCACATTCAGGCCAAACCCCAGCCTGATCAAACAATAGCGAGTCCCTTTGATCTTGACCATCTGAAATGGTCACAGTGATTTCTCTACACGTATCAGCTGTTAGGCTCTTCGCAGGTCCAGGATTGCTGTGTATGCCCCCTGCTGCCGCCTTTCCTTCAGTTTATGTACACAGACGTCAGCACCCACCGTTTGTGGGTCGACGTGTTCATTGAGTTCCCAGTAATCCATGACGGGTCGGACCTTCTGTTTATTCTCTTGCCTGACGGCCATCAGGGGGATCAGCCCCTTGGGGGCCCGAACTCATCCTCTGGGTATGGAACCAGCCAGCCATTATCCATCCAAACCTCGTACTGCCCCCTGAGCCACGCAGGAGGTGGATACTCTGTCAGCCGATTCTGCGCAAGGACATTGATGGCTGGTCGCCTGACCATTTCCAGGATGCGGTCGACGCGTTTGTGCCCTTGTCGTATTCCACGTGGAAGTTGGGTTCATCAAGAGTGAGTGTCGCGCAGACCTGTTCCTTGTGTTGGGAAAACCTCACATCACTGGTGCCGTCCACGGTGATTCAACCTAGCTGTGTAATAGTGTCCATTCCAAGGAGAAGGTCCTATCCAAGAAGCTTCCTGTCGATCACCAATGCCTTCACAGCCAACGGGGGGGGGGAGGCATCGTCAATGCTGACTTCAATGTCCATAATGTGGAATGGCTGACCCACTCAAATAAAACCGATGACGGGGGGAGGTTTTGTCATGATTATGGCCTCACTCAGATTGTTCACGAACCCACCTTCTAGACCTTTTCCTCACAACTTCCCCTGAGCTGTGTTCATGTTCCGTTCTATCTCCTCTGGAATACTCTGACCACTCTGTTGTAGCAGTTAAGATAAAAATGAAATGTAATAAGTCTTCAGACATACCTCTCCACCGTACTGTATATCGATACTCTATGGTTGACTGGGATAGCTTCCATACATTCATATCTGACCTACCTCTGCATTTAAAAAGGATGTATCAGACCTGACCGAATGGTTAATTGTAGGCATAGACCGATTCATACCATCCAAAAAATTCCAACAAAAACCTAACAGCCAGCCATGGTTCTCCTCTGAATGTGCTGCTGCCATCGCGCACAGAAATCACTTTTTCCATAGCTACCAACGTAATAGATGTACTGAGACTAAAACTGCTTTCAGGACTGCCAGCAACCACTGTAAAAGAGTAATAAAAAATGCAAGAGAGCTATATGCTCAGGCTGTTAAATCCAAAGCAGCTGAGCAGCGGCTTGGTTCCCACCAGTTCTGGCAAATAGCAAACAGGATCTTAAACAGAAGCGTGCATTCTATCCCAACTATCATCAATGGACCTGAGGTCATCTCGTCAGCATCAAACAAGGCTAGACTATTTGCCAAGAACTTTGCAGCTAATTCTACCCTATGCGACGATGACCATCAACTCCTTGTATTTCCTCCTATAACAGACAACACACTATGCAACATACAAATATCTGTGCGTAAGATCACCAAGCTAATCAAGAACGTTGATTCCAGTAAAGCAACTGGCCCTGACGGCATTCCAGTTATAGTGCTGAAAAAGCTCCAATCAGAACTTGCTCCCATACTTACAAAACTGTTTAAGTGTTGCCTTAAGGAGAAGTTCTTTCCAACACCCTGGAAAACCTCATCAGTATGCCCTGTATTTAAGAATTCAGGTGAAAAGTCATCTCCCTCTCAGTACAGACCAATAAGTCTCCTGTGTGTCATGAGTAAGTTGTTGGAATCCATATAAAATAAAGAAGTAGTCAACCACCTCAACAGAAACAATCTTCTTAGTGACATGCAATATGGTTTCCGCTCTACAAGATCTACAGCAGATGTGCTAACGGTTATATCACATAGGATTAGTGAACCTCTTGACAAAGATTTCCTTTCCAGGGCAATTGCTCTTGACATATCAAAGACCTTCGATAAGGTATGGCATAAGATGGCATCTTCACAAGATTTCCAGCTACGGTATTACTGGAAATGTTTTCTCAATCATTAAATCATTTCTCTCTGATAGGTTCATAAGAGTAGTGGTTGATGAGCAGAAATCAGAGGCTCACAGTATTAATGCTGGAGTCCCTCACGGGGCCATCTTGGGCCCAACTCTCTCCTGGTCTATATCAACGATCTCCCAAAACACATACTTAAATCATTCATTGACATCTATGCTGATGATACCACCATCTATGGCAACACATCAAAGGCCGTAAATGACAAAGTTCTCTCTAATTCTCTCTCCTCTGATCTTGGGCATGTGGTACAATGGGGGAAGAGGTGGCTGGTCACTTTTAATGCATCCAAAACCAAGCTTCTATCTTTACATCATCAACGCTCTGATCTACATCTGGCATCAATTGAAATGGATGGCTCTCATCTTGGGGAGGCTCCATGTTTTGACAAATGGAGTGTCTCTGTGTTTTATTGGTCCCGTTTGACCAGGAAGTGACCTTTGACTGGGAGAGACTGGAGTCTTCATCATGCTAGTTTCCTTTCCTAACAAACAGGACATTCAGATTTTATCATTGTATGGACTCGTCTTTCTTCCCTACTCATGGGAACACCATGTGAACTCTCTTGTTTTTGTCCATACTAATTTTAATTCGTTACCAAAAGTTTTCAAATGAGATTAGAATGAGATATTGTCTTACTATTCTACTGATACATCTTTAATAGGAAAAACTTTAAAAAATATAACAAGAATTAATTTTATTACAAACTTTCTAAATTAGGACTAAATAGAAAACTAAGTAACCAGCAAAAAGAATAAACTAAATATTTTATTTCCTTATTAGAATTATTTCTCATATATATATATATATATATATATATATATATATATATATATATGTGTGTGTGTGTGTGTGTGTGTGTCTACTTTAAAAAAAACAATAATTTAGATAGATATTTTAAAGAGAAAGAGTTTTTGTTTTGAAATGGAGAATGCTAAATAAAAAGGTTGAAAATGATAGTAAGAGGAGATCGCTAAAGAGAAAAAGTCGAACCTTTTAATCATACTTTCATCAACTATTTTAGCTTATAGTACTCACTGTAGTGGGGTTACTTCTTATAGATACTCTGACCAGGGGGTCACTAATTTGTAAGGGTGTGAGTCAGTGTTCATCAATTCATAATCAGGATCTATCAATTTTTAAGATGGAGGTTGCAGGTGCAGGAATCTCTAGAAGTTTAAAGTAGTAGAGTATCCACAAAGGTAAGTTTAACAGGATCGCTGATTAATAACAAGGTGCCACCGGATCACATCCTCACATAAAATAAAAAGATAGAAATTACTCTGCAAAATAACAGCACTTGACTAAGAACACCAAATCACTGTGTTTATATGAAATAAACAACATTTATTCACGTGTTAGAAATATCAGTTCAAATTGTTCCAATATAAGTGTTTTCTTGTAATGAGTGTTCATTATGCAGGATTAGTTAAATGAGGATTTCATGAGAATTTAGAATTTCCTGGAGTTTAAAATTACTGATTTTTCTGTGTCCAGAGTGTCATACATGGCTTGAAATTAATGTGATTATTTTCCAAGAGAAAAACAGTCATTAAGTGAAATGTGTGTGTGTGTTCATCACATAAGAAAACAATAGTTCAAAATAACATTGTTTAAAAGAAGAATTAATTTTTGTTTGATGTGGTAATTTTCCATAATAAGAATTAAGATTCATCTGCGTGGCACGCAAATTCAAGACGGGATTTTAACGCTTTCTAACGGCAGTGTTATCATGTCAATATCTTGGGGAAGACGAGAAAAACTGGAATAAACTGATTTGATTTTTGTGGCAAATCCTTATGTTCTCGAAAGTTCCAGCTTGTTTGCTGTATGTGCGGAAACGTAACTCAGTTCCTTTGTTCCATGTGTAGCGTCTACCCCGGAACTAATTTGGACAGTGACATTGAACATTCACCGTTTCCGGAGAGCTCCAAGAAAAAGACAAAATAAAGCCGTGGCGCTAAATTCGAGGAGTCTCTCACTCTCTTTTTGCTCGCGAACACCAGAGGAGTAAGACGCGTTACTGCCACGCTCTGTCGCTCGTGTGTGACACACCCTGTGCCGGTTCCAATGGTGAAACCACACAAAAAAAAGAAAAACATTCTTCTTATCTATTCACTCTGCTCCTTACCCGAACGGCTTTTCTAAAGAAAATTAATTTATCGCTTCTTTCCAACTTAACGTCAAAAACATTTGACCAGTCGGGAAGGATTTCTTCTTCTTTTTTTTCGGACTCAAAATAAACATGAGTGTGATACACCAGGGCAAATAAATTTACACCTCTTATAACAAGCCAAGTTTGATTATTTGTTTTTAATTAATTTTTCTAAATATTTGTTTTCTTATTAATGTTCTTGAAAAATTAATTTTAAGTGAGCTGTTTGTTGTTTTGCCCAGCGAGCACCTTGCTTCGCTGGTGACCCCCCTTTTTTTTTTTTCGTCAGACTTTAGCAGAACACGCAATGAATTGTAGATATTATCAATAAGGAAGAATTACCTGTAATCACACAAGGGAAATTTCTCAGCGACCACGCGCACGCCGAATGACGTACATGTCGACCTTAGCGGCACATCGGTTTTTCTAGGCGTAAAGGATCTCACGGAGATTTTCCATGGTCATCGTTCTCTTCAATGCGTTCCCTACGATGGACAGTGAGGCGCTTCCTTCAACGACGGCTACTCAGGCTATTATGAGGATTCCTCCTTTTTGGATGCACGATCCAACATTATGGTTCGCACACATAGAGGCCCAGTTCTACACGCAAAGGATCCTGAGCGATGTGACAAAATTCAACCACTTGGTGGCCGCATTAATGCATGAAGTAATGGCGGAGGTTTGCGACCTGATCATGTCACCCCCTGGATCGATCAGCTACGATTATTTCAAATCGGAATTGATTCGTAGGACAAGCGATTCACAACAGAAACGCCTTCGTCAACTTCTCATAGAAGAAGAACTCGGAGATCGGAAACCGTCTCAGTTACTCAGACGTATGAAGCTGTTGATGGGTGAGAACTCACTACTGCCGGACATACTTAAACAACTTTTCGTCAATAGACTGCCATCGAGTATTCAAATGATACTCGCCTCTTCGAATGACTCCACAACTGTTGAGGAGCTAGCGGACCTAGCCGACAAAATTATGGACGTGACCGTTTCCATAGCCCCAGTTCACACGCACAGCTCTAACGATGCCCTGCCTAATGTCGCAAACCCCTCCATGGATATACGCGAGGAACTAGAGCGACAGGCTCAAATGATTCACGACCTGAGTGAACAGTTACGTGGCCTCGAGCTCAAACCAAAAAGGCATAAACACCCCACTGAGCGAGTCTGTCCCCGGCGATTTAGCAGCACTCAGAACAGCGGTGGGCTCTGCAAGTACCACGCGCGTTTCGGTGAAAGAACTTACCGATGCCACCAGCCATGTTCATATACGAAGAAACGTCTCTCGGGAAACGCCCAGGCCAGGCAGTAGGAGCGGCAGACACTCCTGGCAAGAACAACGTTCGTCGCACCCTGTACGTGACTGATAGAACCACTGGTATACGAATTCTCATTGATACCGGTGCAGAAGTCAGTATCATCCCTAAGAAGTTCGTGAAAGAGAATCGTCCTCAATCAAACTTATTTCTACACGCAGTGAATCACTCCTCCATTCCTACTTACGAAGAGACATTGATAACATTAAATCTTGGATTACAGCGCGCACTATGTTGGGTCTTCATCGTCACAAAGCTACCCGTTCCGATTTTAGGGGCGGATTTTCTGCACCATTTCGGCATCCTTGTAGATGTCAAACGCAGCAAACTCATTGATAACAACACTGGACGTTCTGTGCAAGGCATAATCAGTGGGTCGACCGAGATCAGCCCAGTTATACGTAAAGACACCACGGATCCGTATGCAGATTTGCTGCGAGGTTTCCCGGAATTAACTCGTCCTATGTTTAACGGTGACAAAGTTAAACACGATGTCACTCATCATATCCAAACAAGGGGACCGCCTGTGAGCGCGCTCATGCAGACTTAAACCTGATCGTTTAAGGGCGGCTAAACAAGAATTTCAGCACATGTTGGATTAAGGCATTATTCGACCCTCTAATAATAGCAACTGGTCATCGCCACTCCACATGGTGCCAAAAAAATCAGCCGGCGAATGGCGCCCTTGTGGGGATTACCGCGCACTTAACAGTCGCACTACTCCGGACAATTACCCTATTCCGCATCTGCAAGACTTTTCTAATTCGCTTCACGGAAAACAGTGTTCTCCAAAATCGACCTTGTTCGCGCATACAACCAGATTCCCGTACACCCAGAGGATGTTTCTAAGACTGCGATCACAACTCCTTTCGGCCTTTTCGAATTCTTACGCATGCCCTTTGGATTACGTAATGCAGGGCAATCTTTTCAACGCTTTATCGACGCAGTTTTGCAAGGACTACCGTTCGTCTATGCATATATCGACAATCTCCTCATGGCAAGTGCATCAGAACGTGAACACTTACAGCATCTGCAGCAGTTATTTCACAGATTGACAGATTATGGCGTTATTATTAACCCCCAAAAATGCGAGTTTGGAGTTTTTTCACTTTCGTTTCTCGGCCATTTAATCGACAAAAAAGGTATCCGTCCCCTTCCAGAAAAAGTCCAATCTATAGTCGATTACCAAGCTCCCACTTCACTTCGTAAACTTAAAGAGTTCCTCGGTTTAATTAATTTCTATCGACGTTTCGTGCCCCATTGTGCTGAAATCGCGCAGCCATTAACCGACGTACTCAGAAATAAAAACAAAAAAAATGAGACGATTACATTAAGCGAAACGGAATTACGTTCCTTCGATAAGGTCAAGCAGGCATTAACAGAAGCGACAATGTTGGTTTTTCCCCGTCCAGATGCACCCCTAGCTTTATCCGTCGATGCATCTGACGTTGGCATTGGAGGTGTACTACAACAATTAGTGGATAATACTTGGCAACCACTAGCTTTTTTCTCAAGGCATCTTCAGCATGCTGAAACCAAATACAGCACTTTCAGCAGGGAACTTTTGGCCGCATACTGCGCAGTTAAACACTTTCGTTACATGTTGGAAGGATCCACTTTCACGCTTTTTACGGATCACAAGCCGTTATCGCATGCTTTGCTTGCCAAGCCCGGAAAACACTCACCCAGGGAAGCTCGCCATTTGGATTTCATATCACAATTTACTGCGGATATCAAGTATATCAGAGGGAAGGAGAATGTAGTTGCAGATGCATTGTCGAGAATGCACATCGATGCTATTCAAGCGATTGACGAGATCGACCTCCACCAGATCGCCATCAACCAACGGGATGACGAAGAACTAAATCGCTTACGTCACTGCGAAAATCTAACTTTCAAGCAAGTCCCAGTACCTTGTTCCAACGAGACGATATGGTGCGATGTTTCGAACGGTCACGAACGCCCCTATGTACCCCTTAAGCATAGGCGAGCTGTCTTCTTTCAATTACACAACTTGTCACATCCTGGCATTCGTTCCACGCAGAAGCTGGTGACTTCTCGTTTCATCTGGACAGCCATTAACCGAGACGCTCGCGAATGGACCAAGAGTTGCGTCCCTTGCCAGAAATCGAAAGTACAGAGGCATATTAAAAGTTCCCTTGCTACCTTCGCAACCCCTGAGGCACGATTTCAATACGTTCACATAGATTTAGTGGGTCCACTCCCACATTCGAGAAACTGTACATACTTATTGACTTGCATCGACAGATTCTCTAGATGGCCTGAAGCCATCCCCATCGCAGATATTTCCGCAGAAACTGTTGCCCGAGCCCTGGTTACACATTGGATATCCATCACAACCCATAGGGGCAGACAATTCGATTCCTATCTTTTTTCTGAGTTGTCTCGCTTACTGGGAAGCAAACACATAAGGACTACCTCGTACCACCCGGCGGCAAACGGCATGATCGAGCGTCTGCACCGTCAGTTGAAAGCAGCTATTAGAGCACATTCCGACCCTAACAAGTGGACAGAGTACCTCCCCTTCATTCTATTACGCATCAGATCCACCATAAAAGCAGATATTGGATTTACGCCTGCCGAAATGATTTACGGAACAACGCTGACTCTCCCTGGACAGATGGTCGCACCGACCACTCCTACGCGCATGCCTGACCCAACAAGTTATACCTCTCGTGTGAGGGAATACTTGGCGAAACCTTTTAACGTTGCCCCGAGAACACAGAACACACGCACTCACGTCCCCAAAGACATACAATCGTGGACTCATGTGTTTGTTCGGAACGATGGAGGCACAGCTCGACTGCAAACACCGTATTCCGGTCCCTTTAAGGTATTGAAACGCTACTCAAAGTTCTTCGTTATCGACATTGATGGAAGACGAGATTCAGTCAGTGTTGATCGCCTGAAGAAAGCTATTCTGGATGACGATGTGCTAGCACGCAAACGGACACAAAACACTGCAGTTCAGAACGGAAACTTCGATTCACCAGTAATTACAACTTGTACCAGATCGGGCAGATCAGTGCAACGTCCTCACCGATTTGCTATGTATACCCAGTGACTTTTCCACTTTCTTTTGTTCGACATACTGTCTAGTAGGGGGGTATGTAGCGTCTACCCCGGAACTAATTTTGACAGTGACATTGAACATTCACCGTTTCCGGAGAGCTCCAAGAAAAAGACAAAAAAAAAGCCATGGCGCTAAATTCGAGGAGTCTCTCGCTCTCTTTTTGCTCGCGAACACCAGAGGAGTAAGACGCGTTACTGCCACGCTCTGTCGCTCGTGTGTGACACACCCTGTGCCGGTTCCAATGGTGAAACCACACACAAAAAAGAAAAACATTCTTCTTATCTATTCACTCCGCTCCTTACCTGAACGGCTTTTCTAAAGAAAATTAATTTATCGCTTCTTTCCAACTTAACGCCAAAAACATTTGACCAGTCGGGAAGGATTTCTTCTTCTTTTTTTTCGGACTCAAAATAAACATGAGTGTGATACACCAGGGCAAATAAATTTACACCCCTTAGTTTGATTATTTGTTTTTAATTAATTTTTCTAAATATTTGTTTTCTTATTAATGTTTTTGAAAAATTAATTTTAAGTGAGCTGTTTGTTGTTTTGCCCAGCGAGCACCTCGCTTCACCATGTGTGCGGGTGGTCAAATTGCAACGTTCTCTGCTTACGCCTTCTGATACTCACGGGTGTTTTTGATTGTCACGAAAATGTATCTGCCAAAGATTTGTTAGGGCTGTAGCAATCGCTACAAGCTTAACTTGCTGCTATATATTATGGAGAATATTAAGATAAGCAATCAATTAACTTGTCATTCCTTTCATATTTTAATATATTTAAGTTAAAATAGTTTTTATTTCAAAGAAATAATTTATTAATTTTTTTTATTTAATATTAAATTAATATTTAATAAAACAGATTAAAATAATAAAAAAAACAAAATGGGAACTAATGTTTTTCCTAATTTGAAAGAAAAGCAAACAAATCTAGGCAAAATAGAAAATTTAAAATTTCTTGAAAACTCTGATGCTTATATTTACTTTAGAAGGAACCTCAGATCATTTACAATTCTGAAATGTTACAATGATTTATTAATAAAATGTGCAAATAAATGATCAAGGCTTGGCTCATTTAATTATGCTGATCATTAAATATTTATTTTCTTTTTTGTTTGAGCAAATAGATACCATTTCACTCACAAAAATGATTACTGTTTTTAATTCTTAATTTTAAAATTTATATATTTTTCTGTTAAAATATTTTGAATGTTTAATTATTTAAATTGACAGTGAAAAATATATTTATCAAGCTTGAAAGTAAATGAAGAAGAAAAAACACTAAAATGGATTTCTGATTATAACTTATATAAAAAAGAAAATAATTAAACAAAAGAAAATAATTATCGTAGATAATACATAATGAATGATACATAATGAAAAGAAAAAAACTGCTAAAGAAAACGGAAGTGAGACAAGCGTGTTCGAAAAAAAAAACGAAAAAAAAACAAAAACCGGAAACGGAAAATCTCGGTGTGTATTGAGCACGTGTGCGCAGAAGGAAACAATTTTGCATTAAGTGTTGCGCATCTCTTTGTTGATCTCATCTTCTCCTTCCTCCGACTCCTACTTTCTTTGTTTCATCTTCTCTTACTGCAACTCTCTTTGTCCCTTTTACTTCGACTACTATTTCTTCGATGACTTCACTCTTACTACAACACTCGCTTGGTTCTGTCCCTTTTTAATTGTAATTTCTTAGATATATATTTCCCTATCTTATAGTTTTACCTACTTTTTCTTCTTTCAATCGCCATCTTTGCTGTTTTCTCCCCTCACTTCAATACAAGAATCATGCCTCCTACTTCCATATATTTTATAGATTATTCTTCCTCCTACTACTCACACCTCCTACTGTAATGCTATATTATCCTTCGACTGCCACTCTCTTCTTACATCCATGTGTATCAAAGCCTTAGCTGTGTTTGTAATCGCTTGTCTTGATTAGAAAATCTGTGTGCGTATCCTCTGACTATTATGATTATTACTAAGAAACAGCACTAAAAAGGCACACTACCCCAAACATTGACTACTACAGACTTCAAAGCTCATCGGCATTACTCATATATATATATATATATATATATATATATATATGTAATACTATCATCCAGAGAGGAAGAGAGAAAAACAATAGTTCTGTGCCTTGATCTGGGTTACTCTTTTGACTTTTCATGTTTTTACCTAATTTTCTCGTTTTTCTTTATAAATGTGTTTCCTCCGAACTAACTCGCGGGACCGGTTTGATTCAATGATCACTATCATTGTCATCACTAAGAAGTCATAGACAACAAATAACAGAGCTGAACAAGAAAACGAAAGCGCGCACGCGCACGCACACACATACACACACACACGCGCGCATACACACACTATTTATTTATATTGTAATCATTGATTGTTTGCATTGTTTTTTTTTTTCTTTTTTCTTTTCTTTTTACTTTGTTTGTTCTCCAGTAAAATAAATAAAAAGGGTGCAGGTGACTCTGTAAAAATCTACCGGGTGTCTTTTCGTGTTTGTGATGTTTCTGTTTTTTGTGAGGTTGTCTTAAGGAGGAGTCCTGGCTTCTCTCGGGGCCTCTCTGTGTGTGTCCGGCCTGGCCGCCAGAGTCGGTCCCCGCTCAAGCAGGCCGCCGTGCCGACATGACCACGGACCACACCACCGTCAAAGCCAACACTATCAGCAAGAAGCCAACCATTACCGGCGGGGACAGCCGTACAAAACCCCAAAGATGAACCTGAATGGCTGCCCGCATCTCAATCAATTCAAATTAGCAAAGGGAACAGAACCATTCCGGATCATCCACGCTTATTTTATTGCATGCTCATCACCTGACGCTCGCAGATTGAAGGTGAGTAAACACGCTCCACTTTCAATTATAAACACTTTCAATCATAACTGACTATTCTTATCGCTAATAATAATAATAATAATAATAATAATGCTACAACTTTACTACTACGACGACGACGACGTTCCTTGCTGTGTCATTTTAGCTTTGACATTTCACAAATGCGCCTGTTAAAGATGTAATGTTCCTTGTTATACTGCACGTACACACACACACACACATAATTATTCCATTAACACGAAAAGCATTGCGCTGTAGTTTTGTTCACTAGATGTAGTAGTAATAGTAGTGACGTCCCTTGTTTATAAAATAAAATTTACTATTATCTATTATGACTGAGGATCACACTTCGAACTATAATTTTGTGATTATTAATCGTGATACTATTTTGTTTTTAGTTAAAATAAATTGATTTATAATGTCACTTATGTGACCACTAGATGTGGTGGTGCCCCTTGTGTAATACCCATCTTCATATTCCTTTTTTTTTTTCATCAATCTCGTCGTCATCGTCCTCGCGGATTCTCTGCATCCGAATATGATTGTCCATTAGTATTCATTATATTTTCAGTTAAACATTCTACATTTACTTAATGCTGCTACACGCACACATATCCAATATCCATAATCAGCCTGTAGTAGTTGTATATATCACATTTACACACACACTCACATGGTGTACACACTAATCTGTGTGTTAAAGCCACGGTATGTTGCTGTTTGTATCAGTCTATTAGATTTTGTTTAGATTTAAAAATATCACAAGTGTTACTATTTCTAAAATGGGTGCTAAAATTATTGTATAATAATAGACAAAGCTGGTTTCTTTTATTCCCTTTTCGATTCTATTTGTATATTGATTATAAAAATGTTCAAACATGAGTGCGTATATCAATTGTCTATCATGTTTTTTAAAGTCTTCGAATGTTAACTTGTTAGGTTTCGTACCAATCGAAAGCCTCCTTCCTCAACGTTGTTATTCATTCCAATTTATCGAACAATAACAATAGTGAAATTTATTCAGAAAAAATAACAAAGAAATCGGAATCTCATTATCGTTATAAATTATTTACTTTAAACAAATTCTAAAAGTTTATCTATATAAAAGCAAAAAAATCTTTCAATATAAGTGATTTCCATACGACCTCCATATAAGTTGAGTGTTCTTAGTTAAAACTCAAAAATTTAATTTTTTATGCGCTAATTTATTCTTAAGGTTTATATATATATATATATATATATATATATATATATATATATATATATATATATATATATATATTGCCTTTTTAATTGATTGTTATTAGTATCTTTCAATTTCTCTCTATTCATTAGCATGTGTTTCTTCTCTTGTAAATGACCGGCAATTTAGTGGCTTATTAAAAACAATTACAAAACCTTTTTCACCCATTTGCGTATTCCGTTTAGAATTTTGCTAACTAGTAACATTTCAAAATCTGCCCGTTATTTAGTCACTGGAGGATTTATTTGACCATTGAACAATTGTTTCTAAAAAAAAAAAAAAAAAAAAAAGAAACATTAAGATGGCTTAATTTTCTTTTGGGCTACAAAAATAAACAGCAGAAAGATTAATTATTCTTGTCGCTCTTGATGTCCAACACTTCTTCTTGGACTCCAACACTTCTCTACCAATCAAAATCTAGGATTTGTCTCACGTGACCCAAACAAACCAATCAAACGCAATCATCTGAAATTTTAAAAAATCGTCTGCTTATTTTTATATCTACTTTAAAATATTTGCCAACTTGACAATATTATTATTTTTTTTCAGGTTTAATTTAATTTATTTTTTAACATTTCGAAATAGAATTAACGTTAAAGTATCTGTTCTGTCGTTGGTGAGTATAAGAGCAATTCTTCAAAACTGAAGCAATTTTTTTTTTATTTTGTTCCCATTCAGAGTACCTCTTTTTGTGGAAGTTGATTCCCCCCCCCCCCTAAACCGATGTGTCTAACTCTGCTCCCAGTTTAAACATTTGCCGATTTTGCCATTTTTTTTTTTTTTCGGTTTATTTTGATTTCATACACAAGATAACTTATTCCTTGTATTTTAGCTATGGACAAAATGAAGGTGGGTTGTAAGGTTTGTCTTGACGGAGTCTCTTTTTAAAAATTTACCAAAAATGAGGCCATTATCAAATCAATATAAAATTTTCACTGATTAATAAGTGAAGAATGAACTTTATAAAGGTGTATATATATATATATATATATATATATATATATATATATATATATATATATATATATATATATATATTTTTTTATATATATATATTTTACATTTTTTTTTTTTTTTTTTTTTTTGCATACAGCCCTCCCCCCTCCCTTCATTTTCGGTCACTTTTACCCTTAAAATAAAAAGTTGAACATATACTTCGGGTTTGTATTACTGTACACGTAGATTCGAAAAAGTTGTCAAAAAACAAATATATAACAAATAAATTTTATCAAAGGTAAAATAAGTTACTTTTCTACCAAACTGGATATATTTTTCGTATTTTTAATCAATGTAACATGTTTATTCAGCTCGAAAACCATACAGTATTTACTAATTTATTGGAAAATTCAAGATGGCGTCTGACTCTCTCTTTAACACGGTAAGTTGTGGAAAAGGTATTATAAATAAAATACTAGACAAAATACTATTAAAAACCTGCTCAATATATGTTACTGTGACATAGGTCAACATATATTCGGCGGGTTTTTAATAGTATTTTGTCTAGTTTTTTTTATTTATAACACCTTTTCCACAACTTACCGTGTTAAAGAGAGAGTCAGGCGCCATCTTGAATTATCCAATACATCGGTAAACACTGTATGGTTTTCGAGCTGAATAAACATGTTACATTGATTAAAAATACGAAAAATATATCCTGTTTGGTAGAAAAGTAACTTATCTTACCTTTGATAACATTTATTTGTTATATATTTATTTTGACAACTTTTTCGAATCTACGTGTACAATAATACAAACCCTATACTTCCTATATGGGGAGTGCGGGTGATGATGATGAGGAAGAATGTAGGAAAACAAAACAAAAAACAGCAAATCTTCAAATTCTGAAAATGAAAACCCGAATTTTGAATATGTTTAATTTTTCACCTTTTGTTTTTTGAATTGTGAAATTCATTTAATGTTATAATTATCTTTCAGATTAGCATTAAAAAATGATTTTTATGAAAAACCCAACATTAAAATTTTAAAAAATTTTCTTTAGCCCAAAGTTACCAATATATCATTAGATAGCGAATGCTTTGACAAATCGATGCCAAAAAATAAAACAACAACAAAAAAATTTGATGGACATTTAAAATTTACAATTGTTTCAGTAATTTATGGCTTATGTAAGATTCCTTAGAGTATGGTGGCAGATACACGCTACAATTTTCTCCTCAACCACAAATCTTATTAAAAAAAAAAACTGCTTAAAATCATAAGATTGTCGGCTGTGTGTTTGTTGACATCACGTGACTCCAATCAACCAATGAAATGATGATACGAAGGCAAGCATTTAAAGTGCAGAAATAGCGATCGCATGATCATTATTTTTAAACAAAATTCATTAAAAATAAAAATCCATCAAAAACAATGAATTTTACTATCTTTTTTTTTTTTTTTGACAAATTTGGGAAAAGTACAGTATAAATTTAGTTTATAGAAAAATAAGAATAAGAAAGGGGAAATGATTTCATGAAATTAAAAATAAATTATATTATGAAAATAATAGGATTTATTCTAATTAAAATAAGAAATAATAAAAAATTATTCTGAGGAAAATATGAGGTAAAGTTTTGAAATTAGAGCAGATTAAAAATAATATTAAAACTGAAATATATATAATACCACAAATTTATAGTTGATGTAAAAAAAAAAATATCCAAAAATAAAAGTTTTAGTTTAGTGTTTTGTAATTGGTATAGGT
The DNA here is from genome assembly GCF_053919585.1 of Euprymna scolopes. Taxonomy (NCBI): domain Eukaryota; kingdom Metazoa; phylum Mollusca; class Cephalopoda; order Sepiida; family Sepiolidae; genus Euprymna; species Euprymna scolopes. The sequence continues at coordinate 61,351,149 of NC_136510.1, forward strand.
TTCCGTAGTTTTAAAAAGCTTACACTTCAAGATGGTATATCTCAATTAAATTATTCACTTGTCAAAAAAATTGAATTATTTGAAATTCAAGTATTAATATTCTAATATATTTTTGCATATTCTTATAACAAATCACCCTAATTAAGACATAAAACCATTAAAAAATTATTTAAAGTTTTGTTTAATATTTATATTTTTAAGTGAAAAATTGGTACTTGACTGTTTTTTGGGGGAAATTTTAAATTGAAACTTCTTAAAATTATTGAAAAAGTATTTATATTATTTTGCTTTTAATATGATGTTGGTCAAGCTATAAGATAAATCTTTCTAGAAAAATTAAAATCCAGTATTTCTGAACAAATTTTGATTTTTCCAGAAAGATAAAACCCTGAATTTTATCATATTAATATAATACTTTAAATTAGTTAAAAAAAAAAAACATCAACTTGCTTTTCTCAATATTTTGGCCGTGTTTACTGTATTTATAATTTCATTTCTTGCTTTGGAGAGAAAATACATCTCCACAAAAAGGAGCACACTGGATTGGGAGAGAAATTCAAATTATTTCAGTTTTGAAGAATTTCTCCTTTACTGACCAATGACAGAAAAGATAAAGTATAGTTGTTATCGTTAAGTAGATATGGAAAAAATGGTGAAATAAAGATAAGGGGATATAGTTTTGAAAGCCGAATTATCATAATTTTTTTGTAGGTTTCCAACTACATTTTGATTGTATTTGAAAGATTAAAAACTAAAGTTGATTTCAAAAAGGAAAAAAAAAATATTTGTACAAAATATGTAAAGATGTAAAGTTATGAAAAATGTTTTCATGGCGAGCTAACAAATTTAGCTAAATTTTGAAATTAAATAAATTCATTGTAAAAATCTTCTGAAAGATGAATATCAGTTTTCTATTTCAAAGATCCTCTAAGATAATGAATTAAATAAAAAAAAACACATTGTTTGTACAAAAATAACTTAATTAGTCTGCAGAAGCAAAATATTCTGCCTTTGCTGAATCTAAACAAAAATTATATTTTGAGGCAGATTATATACACTGTTGGTCATTCATAAAAAATAAGGGAATGTTAATGACGACCAGTATAGTATCAGAACAGGTACTTCACTGTTAATTCTATTTTGAAAGTAAAAATATAAATGAAACTAAATTGTAAAAATAATTATTATAAAGTCAGCAAATAAATGTAAAATTAATCCCAGTTTTTTTGTTTTTTTTAATATTTAAAACATGATTTTTTTGATTTGTTTTACAATGCACAGAGATTCACATATATAACATAAATGTTATCAAAAGCAAGATAAGTTACTCTTCTATCTGAAAAAGTTTTTGGTGGTTTTACTTGCTCTGAAATGTTTATTCGATTTGAAAAACATAGTATCTAGCATTATGTGAGAACAAGAAAAATGGCTGCGATTTGACTCCTAACTACTCTAAGTTTTTAAAATTACTTAAAAATAAAAAATTATACAAAATACTGTTATATATATGTTACCATGACCTCATTTTTCTTCAATTTTAAATGTTTTCCATTAATTTTAATCATGTGAGACTAATCCTTCATTGTGATTGGTGGTGGGCATAAAAAAACAGCTGCTGTATACTTGTAAAATCTGAGATAATTAAAAAGAAGGTATGATTTGCAAGATATGGATGAAGTGAAGATATGGAAAAAGAATTCACTTTTTCAGAAAATAAAATTCTTTAATTTAACAATAAATAAAACCATACCATAATGACACTTTGATATTTGTGTTTATTATTTATTGGAAATAATATAAAGCAGCTTGAAGGGCTTCAGTTCTGATTATTGTAGGACTGTCGTTTGCTTTGATTGTCTAATTTTTCAAAGAAAACAACCAAGTTTTTCTCACTCTCTGTCTTCACTAAACCTGTTTGTTTCTTTTTGCAGGCCGAGAAGTGTTTGTGTCACACATGTCATCAAGCCTCCGTGCGACTCCATGCATGTTTGGAGTGCGTCTTCTTTGGCTGTTTCAAATCCAAACATATTCATGAACATGCAAAGAACAAAGGTCATGATTTAGGTAAGTACCTGTTGGATACAACTGACACTACTTCAATGTTTTTGCACACAGTAGGTGTAGAGTTTTGATTATTGTAAGAATTCTATACATTTTTTAATGAGCAATGTTGATATGATATATTAAAATGCCTGTCATATTTCTTTTGAAAATGTCATATTGAAAATTGTGCTGAAAAGTTGTTTGACTATTTGTAAACAAAATCCTAAAAAAACAAACTTGGGATAAAAGTCGAATTAAAATATTTAATTGAAAATTATGATTTTGTGTATTTTTAATTTTCATTGTTTTTTTTTCTACAACATAAATTTTTTCAAAGCATTTAAAGAAATTATCGCTGATTTGAAGGATGTTTCAATTCAAAAACTTTAACAGCTTTTTCTTGTGATTGGCAACACATTTTCTGCTCCATTATTTAAAATTTGTGCATTTTTCATTTTACTTGTTTGCTTGCCACTTATTAGCTGTGGATCTATCCTATGGTGCTGTTTACTGTTCCTCTTGTGGAGATTATGTCTATGATAAAGAGCTGGAAGATTTAGCTAAGGATCAGATAAGGAGATCAGCTTGTTCTCTTGGTAAGTTACTAATTTGAATTATTTCATTTTAAATACTTGTTAGATCATGAAAAAGATGAGTTTAGTTCATCCAAAGATGAAGTTCTGATGATGATGATTTCTTTCAGCATTCAAATTTCAAATTTCCTACTTCTTTGTTGATATGTAATGTCTTCAAGAAACACTTATTCTTCTCCATTGGATATGTTGACTTTTGTAAATTCCCTTAGTCACTATCCTATAAAAACATGTGTATAACTTCATTCATCATAGCAATAACTCTGCTTCCTTATAAACTCTGTATCACATCACAGAATCACTGTTATGTAAATACTGCAGTTATACAAAGCAAGTAACAGTGCCTTTTTCATACATTTTTTCCTCTTTGTTTTCTCATAAACATCAGTATGACTTAAGGCACTAATTTTGAATTAGCATTTCTTGGATTCTTTAAATCATAAGTATTTGTGATTTCTATTGAATTTCACATGACTTGTACTTGTAGAAGTTACATGGTTTATACTTTTATTATACATGGTTTATACTTGTAGAAGTCAACTAAAAAATGCAGGAACTGCTTTAATCAGGGAAAATTATTATGAAATAAAAAAAATTTCCATTTCCAATGGACACTGGAATTTAAAACTTTTTAGTAAACATGTATTTTGTTGTGAAATGTTGTATCAAATTTTCAAGCTTTTTCTGAATTTTGTTTTTTTCATAAAAATTCAGTCATTACACTTATTTTAAATGTTTTATATAAAAAAAAAACCGGCTTGGATTTTTTTTTTTTTTTTTTTTTTTTTTTTTTTTTTTTTAGCAAATTTGGTATTTCAAATTGTTGTTTTTTTTTTTTTTTTTTTTTTTTTTTTTGTCATTATGATCCAAGATTGCATAAAAGTTAGTTGAACATATTGTAATATATTGTTCACCTTTTATAGTCACATAAATTTACATTATAAGACCTCTTAGTTTTTATACAATTTTACAATTTAGGTATAAAAGAACAGTTTTCACCATGGGAACCTGACCAATGTGATGTGGATTTATTATCAAAAAACCGAAAAAGGCTAAAAGTGGAAGACAATTCTACGATTGGTAAGTTGTACTCTCTAGATATTCAGTTTCTCAATTTGCATCACTCAAGGTTTTTTTTTTCTTTTTTCCATTTTTTTTTTTTTTTATTCTTGTAGGTTTAAGAGGTCTTATCAATCTGGGGAACACTTGTTTTATGAACTGCATTGTCCAAGCTCTGACTCACACACCAATATTGCGAGACTTCTTCTTGGCTGATCAGCATGTTTGCCAGATGGACAATGAAGCTCAGAAGTGCTTGGTATGTGAAATGTCTAGACTTTTCCAGGAGGTAAGAGTTCCTTTCTATATTTGTATAATTTTTGAATGACAAAAACTTCAGATCATTTTAAACTGAACATAAAACTTTGTATGCCTGTGCTCTCTTCTATTATAGAAACGAAAGTTGTTTTGTGTTTCTGTCCGGCTAATACAAAATACACTTACACAGCTTATATCTTCTAATTCGGTATCACTATGGTCAGGTTATGGTAAAGAAAAGACTATATCATCTTTGATCTTCATAATAAAATAAAATTGAAAAGAATATATCGATTACTCGAGAGTTAGTATAGTTTTAAACAATTTTCAGTCTTTTTATAGAATTTGAACCGAAATAATCCCAAAGCTTAAAGGTGGCTTAGGGTTAAAAAACAATTCAGTTCAAATTTTATAGAAGTACCCAATTTTCTTCTAAGCTATCTATGTTAATAATTAGATATTTTTAATTCATTTTTTTTTTCTGTGGGGAAGTGGTAGTAATACTGTTAATTAGTAATAGCGGAAGATCTTGGAACTATTGCTAATTCTTACAATTAACAATACTCATTGACGATTTGGATAATCAGAGATTTCAAGGTAGTTCTATTGAAATGATTATATTTTAAACACCAATACCACTATTTTGTTCGGAAACAAATATCTTTTCATGTGCATCAACAAATAATAATTTACATGATATATTTTAAGAGTTTTGAGCAAATAAAGTGAAAATCTTAACACTATAAACAACGATTTTAGTAACCTTTTTTCAGGCTTAGTACCATATTTCTATGAAGAATTTTGTCATGAAATTTGGAAACCATTTAGGAAAAACATCACTCACACTTATTGTTAGACTTGAAGACAACCATATTGTACTCAGCTGGAAAGCAGGAAAACGGAAGACAATTCCATAGGCATGTAGTTCTAATAAAGAAGCTTTGCTCATGGAATCTACGTTTAGGTAAAGATAAAAAGTGGAGGAAATTATTGATAGATTTCTGTTAGACGGGTTTTTCTTGTGAAAGTTTGGTGAGGGGGGACCATAAATTGGAGCTCAGCCAAGCACTTGCCATGAAAATAATGATAAAGCAGAGACAAACTCTCAACATATCTTCTGTGAGAAAGAGGTTGCAGGGAAGAGATCCCCTACGAGGTTACGAAATCTATTTTGAACTCTATCAAGGTAGGATGTCCTGTCTAGCAGCTCCTGCACAGATGTGGCAACAGTACTCCATCCTTGGACGTATCTAGCTCTATATAGATAGAGAATTGCATCAGCAGTGAGATATCTACTGGATCGATAGAAGGATCCCACCATTTTTCCAGCGGCCTTGGCAACGGATTTAATGTATGTGTTCCAGGAGTAAAAGTCAAGCCCAGAAGCTTGTCAAAACATGAGGCCTCCCCAAGACGAGAGCCATTCATTTCAATTGATGCCAGATGTGGATCAGAATGTTAATGATGTAAAGAGAGAAGCTTGGTTTTAGATGAATTAAAAGTAACAAGCCACTCCTTTTCCCATTGTACCACATGCTCAAGAGAGAGAATCAGAGAGAACTTGGTCGTTTATGGTCTTAGATGTGCTACCATAGATAGTAGTGTCATCAGCATAAATGTCTACGAATGATGTAAGGATGTGATTTGGAAGATCATTAATGTAGATCAGGAAGAGAGTTGGGCCGAAGGACTCCAGCATTAATACTGAGAGCTTCTGATTTCTGCCCATCAACCGCTACTCTTATGAACCTATCAGAGAGAAATAGTTTAATAATTGAGAAGACATTTCCAACTATACCCTAGCTGGAGATCTTGTGAAGTAAACCTTTACGCCATACTCTCTCAAAGGCCTTTGATATGTGAAGAGCAATTACCCTAGAAAGGAAGCCTCCGTCGAGAGATTTGCTAATCCTATGAGATATAACCGTAAGCACATCTGCTGTAGATCTAGCAGAACGGAAACCATATTGCGTGTCACTAAGAAGGTTATTTTTGCTGAGATGGTTGATTACTTCTCTATTTAACAGATTCCAGCAACTTACTCATGATGCACAGGAGACTTATTGGCCTGTACTGAGAGGGAGATGAGCGATCACCAGAATTCTTAAATACAGGGCGTACTGATGAGATTTTCCAAGGTGATGGGAAGCAATTCTCCTTAAGGCAACATTCAAACAGTTTTGTAAGGATGGGCGCTAGTTCAGGTTGAAGTCTTTTGAGTACTATAATTGGAATACTATCAGGACCGGTTTCTTAACTGGAATCAAGGTTTTTAATTAGCTTGGCAACATTACGTACAGATATTTGTATATCACATAGTGTGTTTTCTGATACAGGAGGAAATATTGGAGGTTGGCAGCCTTAGTCGCCAAGGATAGAATTAGCTTTGACTTCTGTAACTTCTTTTTAATTGATACATAGCATTTTTAAGTTATTTTAGCATATTTATGTGCATTTTCAGCAAATTTCTTAGAAACCATTAATGTCTTGAGATTTTCAGTGCCATATTCGGATATTTTGTATGAAAGTACACTTATATACCAAATTTCATTGCTTAAGCTTGTGTTTTAACTAGTAATACACATGGACGAAAAAAACGCTTTGGATAATCACAGATTTCAAGGTAGTTCTACTAAAATAGCCATATTTTTCAAACCAAAGCACTTTAAGACTTCAAAATACTACTGTTTTGTTTGGAAATGAATATACTTTCAAATGAATTAATAAATATCAATGTACATTATATATTTTAAGAGTTTTAAGCAAATAAAGTGATAAAAATGTAAACATCATAAAATGGTGTTTTTGGTAAGGTTTTGTAATGACCCTCCCTGTTTTCTAAAGGCCCGTCGTCATGAAATTTAGGAAACAATCAGAAGAGATGTTAATCTTAATACTGTCAAGTGTCCAAAATATTTTTGACAATTTCTTTTTTTGTCGTGTTAAAAATAACTTTAATATGACGAGTATCGAACATTTTGAAAGAAGATTTCATCGGACACCCACTAGTAAGTAGATCATTCTTTTTATTATTTTTATCAATTAAAAGTATTATTCTATGTTGAGTAGAACCGTGGTAATTGATAATAATTTAAAAGGACCTACCCCCCAAAAAATGTTTCTATTTCTCGAGTTTGGTCAAATTAAGTTAGTATTAGTAGCAGCAGGAGCAGCAGCTGTAGTATTAGTCATAGCACAGTGTAAACAATACGTGTTCTTTAATTTTTGTTCACGAACGAATTTAAGAAAAACATGAAAATATGAATATAAATGTTCTGATATGTTTAATTAGAGCTATTTTGTTATCAGAATAACATTAGTTTAGAACTATTTAGTTTTCAGAATGTATAATAACAACAATCTCAACCAATTCAGCATTATGAATCCATTATAATTTCTCACATTTCTGGTCAAATTTAAAAACATGGTTAAAAAAACAAAATAAACTTTTGTAGATATATAGCTTGCATACACTTTTATTCATTGCATTAGTTTTGAACAGCGAATTAAAACAATGTTTTACTGCGAACAGCCATAAATGTTTTTTTCAAAATCAAAAGATGTATGAAAATCTTGTTTGTATTACTATACACATAGATTTGAAAAAGTTGTCAAAAAACAAATATATAACAAATAAATGTTATCAAAGGCAAGATAAGTTACTTTTCTACCTAACTGGATATGTTTTTAGTGTTTATATTTAATGTAACATGTTTATTCAGCTCGAAAAACAGTGTTTACCGATGTATTCGAAAATTTAAAATAGCGTCCGACTCTCTCTTTAAGGCGATAAGTTTGGGAAAATGAGTTATAAATAAAAAAACCCGTGACATAGGCGGATATATATTCAGCGGGTTTTTAACAGTATTTTGACTAGTTTTTTATTTTTAACTCATTTTCCCAAACTTACTGTGTGAAAGAGATAGTCGGCCGCCATTTTTAACTTTCCAATACATCGGTAAGCACTATATGTTTTTCGAGCTGAATAAACATGTTACATTAAATAAAAACACTAAAAACATATCCAGTTAGGTAGAAAAGTAACTTATCTTGCCTTTGATACCATTTATTTGTTATGTATTTGCTTTTTGATAACTTTTTTGAATCTATGTGTACAGTAATACAAACCCCGTTAGTTTTTTTTCTACTTATTAAACGAAAGGTATTTTTATAACCTGCTCCAGCGTAGTATAAACAGCCCAACGAATAAACACCTTCAACCTCGAAAACAGAAATCAACAAATTTATGTAATTTTCTTCGAAATTTTGTAACGCAATTTCTTATTATATTATAAATATAACATTTGCTGACTTATCTACCTGTCGAATACACACACACACACACACATATATATAACTTTCTGTAAGATATTTATTTGAAATTAAATTTTTGTGAAACTAACCGCCCCTCCCTCTAATATTGTTTTTGTTGTTTTTGTTTCTGTCAAGTCTTCAGTATGTTCACACATAATTTTCCTTAGCCTACAATTAATTCAAAGTCCGAATGGCAGCCCTCCCCATAATCTCATTGCATAGAAACCCTCTTAAGACCACACATAATCGTCTTACAAAGAATAAAACAAAAAGCATACAGGATTTATCTCCCATAAAAAAAACAGTTAACTGCCCTAAAATGCTAGAATGACCTGTAATGGGGAATTATTTTACATTAAATTCTAAAATAATTTGTTTATCTTTTATTAAAGTTTTTCATGGCATTTCATATATAATTGCCTAAAAAGGTAGAATCACATTTTGGAGGTGTGGTTAGAAGGGGTTGGGTGGGGTTAAACAGAAGGTGTTAATCTACAATAATACCAAAGAAATATTACAATATATTAATTTTTAAATGGTCCTATGTTTAGATTTAAGTTTTTTGTACATAAAGTACATTACAATTCAACTTTGAGTTCTCCAACTTCTTTTCTGTTTATGGATACATGACATTTTTAAGGAATTGCAGCATATTTATGCACATTTACTGCAGATTATTTGGAAACCATGAAATTTTGGAGATTTTCAGTCGCATATTCTGATTCCTTGTACAAAAATACACTTATATGGTAAATTTCATTGCTTAATCTTGTGTTTTAACAAAGATATGACATTTTTACTGAAAAAGTAGTGTAAAAAAATGTGACGAAACGCATATGGTCTTAAAGAGGGGAAAATATCCAAACGTGTGAGGCACAAAAATAGTCATAACTTCCTTAATTTTAATCAGATTTTTAAAATTTAAAAAGATTCTTTCTTAGCTCATCAAGCTCTTTCTATGTATACCAATATTGAAATATGTTAAGCTATTTCAATTTTTTCATGTGTATTGCTATTTTAACAAAGATATAACATTTTTACTGGAAAAGTACTATAAAAAATGTGACATATAAAAACTTGGTGAAAAGAAGTACTGCTGTGTGAATTAGCAATAATACATAAGGATGATAAAACGCTTTGGATAATTACGATTTCAAGGGGGTTCTGCTAAAATCATATTTTAAAAAATCAAAACACCTTAAGTCCTCAAAATACCACCGTTTTGTTCGAAAATGAATATACTTTCAAATAAATTAATAAATAATAATGTACATTATATATTTTAAGAGTTTTAAACAAATAAAGTGCTAAAAATGTTAACATTATAAAACAGCGTTTTCGGTAAAATTTTATAATGACCCCCCCCCCCTCCCTCCCCCCTGATTTGTAAATCGTCGTACTGCATTTCTCTTAAGAATTTCGTCATGAAATTTAGAAATTAACTAGAAGAGATATCACTTTTAATAGATTCGGTTGTCCAAAATTCTTTTGGCAGCTCATTTTTTTTGTTGTGTGGAAAAAAAAAAGACTTCAACATGACGAGTTTGGAAAATGTTGAAAAAAAATTTCATCAGACACCCACTGTTAAATAAATCAATCTTTTTGCTACAATTTATCTGTTAAAAATGAAATTATGTAACCGGCTTTCTCTTGTGGTACCGAGCAATTTAAAATCATGATACCTGGAAAAAAATCGTTCTATTTTTAAAAAGTATCTAAAAATGATCTGTAGAAGCAGCAGCAGCTACTATCGCTGATATTAATTACTTTACTGTAAACAAACTTTTTTTTTGTTTTTTATTCCAGAACAGATTAAAAATGAAAAAAATGAAAATATGAATATAAAAAAATGTTCTTACATTGGAGTTCATATTATCAGAACATAATTAGCTTAACTAGAGCTATTCAGTTATCAGAATATATAATTTTAAAGCAATCTGGCATTATTTTTGGTTGAATTTAAAAAAATATAGTTGAAAAATAAATATGTAACGTGTACACTTTTATCCATTACATTAGTTTTTACTGTTGAATTAAACAGTGTTTTATTTAAAAAAAACAAAAAAAACAATAATTGTGAAATATGATCTTTTTGCTTCATGTGTGCAAGCCCCCCCCCCTCCACTATCAATATGTTTTTTCATCTTTCTTTTACAATTTTTTTCAGCGGATTATAATAGAATGGACACTAATCTACCCAATTATATATATATATATATATATATATATATATATAAAAAAAATATAACATCAATATTTAAATATTTGTAGGTGGTGCTCAGTTTCTAGCTGTTCTTATTTACTTGCCTCCTCACGAGGACAGTTAGACACAAGGTCAGTTAATGTGAGGAAAATCCAGCTTCTCAAAAAAGGATCAATCTGGATAGAGACAAACATCAAAACTGTCTCAGTCATGAAGGATTTCCCATTTACTGATAGAGGACAGAAAAGGCAAAGTGTACTATGATCTTGGCCCAAAGTCCAGGTAGAGAAATAAGAAAACGTCTTAAACTGGAAAGTTTAACGAAATAATGTGTCACTCGGACCAGAAATATAATCTATACATATAAAAATGTAAAGTTGGTTCGTTCTAAACAAATAAAACCATGTTTATACGTTACCAATTTATTTAAAATTTTCAGACAACCCATTTTTAGAGTCGAGGTATGTTTTTATGTTATTAAAATAAATTTACCTAATTAAAATTAAAATATTAAATAAAATAAATATATTTATTTAATCGTTTCTGCGAATCTGTTCTGTTGATAAAACTGAACTTCCGGTTCGATTCATTTCACAGCCACGAATTGACGAAAGGTTTTATTTTCTGTTAACTCGATAATTAAAAAAAAAGACAAAAAAAAATATTTCATTTGTTTATCTTCAAAATTTTTTAATTTACACATCTTTTCTTTATTATATAAGGCCAAAAAAAAAAAAAAAGTTTGTTGCTTGCTTTTGAGTTTTTTTTTTGTTTTTCTATATAAGGTTACTCATGCACTGAGTAACCTTATATAGAAAAACAAAAAAAAAACATGAGTCATGCAGAGAGTGATCCGTGCTGAAATAATGTTATTATTTAAAAAGTCATTCTTAACATGGGGAGGTAAGGATGTTTTGTACCTATTTTGTACTTTAACCTTACAATTGAATAAATAATTAAAAAAAAACATCATAAAACGTTATTTAAACGTGGAAATATGATTTAAAAAATAGCGCGGATCGCTCTTTGCATTAGCACCATTTTTATTTATTGCGGACTATTATTCTCATCTTTATTAGTTGTTGTTTCACGAATTTTCGGCCAACTATTCCTCTGGCCTTCATGAAAAGAAGTCCTTTTATAAATGTTCAGTAACTTTTTCCTTTTATTATTCTTAAAGAGTAAAACTTTTCTTATTCATGAAAGGAGTTAAGCCTACGTAAATAAATAAATGTTTGTCCACGTGACAAATTATCAATAAATAATGGTTTAGTTACTTTTTTTAAAAAATGTTTGTAAAAGTGCGAAAGGCGATGTTGTTGTACAACCATTACTCCCATGCTTAATTTCTATACTTATAGGTTTTTTGGAATTTTTTTTCACTGGATTATTATTGATTGGACACTAATTAAACAGATTATTAAAAAAAAAAAAAAAATGTAAAAAAGAAATCATTATTTCGACATTTGAAAGTGGTGCTCACTTTTTAGTTACAACGTTCTGATAAATCAGTCACCCATTTTGTAAGCAATAAAAACGCAGTATATCAAAACCATAGAAAGTAAAAATAATGAGTCTCTACCGCATTTGTAAGTCAGAAATATATTTGTTTCTCAAAGAAAAAAAAAAATAGAGAGAACAGGACTTTTTTTATTGTTTTCATGAAAATAAAGTTTCGAGATTTTTAATTATTTTTTTTTTTTACTTATTTAGTCAGTTTGTGGGTTTTTTTTTTTTTTAAATTGTTTTTGTGAAAGGTGAGTTTTTTTTTCAAAACTTTTGTTTTGTTTCTTTTTAATTTTTTTAAAGTATTATAAATTTCACTAACATGCTGGAGAAATGTTTAATAATTTGGTATTTTTTTAGATTAGGTCCACCTCCACAATTTTCCTTTCAATGACGACATGTATAGGTTTCCGAGTATGCTGAACACGCAAATTGCATTGAAATTTTGCGGAAATAAATAGTTGTATTTTGCATTGTATTCTTCGGCGGCCATCTTTTTACGTGCACACGCGCCATAAACAAATACACACACGTAAAAAAGATGGCCGCCAAAGATTACAATGCATAATACAACTTTTTATATCTTGATAACTACTTATTTCTGCAAAATTTCGATGCGATTTTCGTATTCAGCATAGTCGAAAACCATTTCAAGTCGTCATTTAAAAGAAAATTGAGGAGGTGGACCTAATCTAAAAATTTACCAATAATTTTTAATCCCGTACGTCTCCCGATACATTGCTTCGTCAACATGCGACCATTTTATATCTCCCGAAGACACTTCCGTATTTAGAAAAAAAAAAAAAATAAATAAAAAGTGACCGATTTACCAGAACGTGGTAACTAAAAAGTGAGTACCCCTTTCAAATGTTGAAATGATTTTTTTTTTTTTTCTTCAATTTTTTTTCATAATCTGGTTAGTGTTCAATCAATAATAATCCAGTGAAAAAATTTCAAAAAACCTATCAGTATAGAAACTCCACCACGTAAGTAAATAAATAAAAAATGTTATGTGCACATGCGTTAGCCTTGACTAGGGGGTACTAAGGGAACGACCATTAAATAATTCTGCGGGTCGCCATGGAACTCAACGCCCAAGGAGTACCAAAATAGTTTTCATGATCTGAAGAAATTTTTTTTTCCGAAAAGTGGGTGATCACTTTTCCATGTAAATTTAACTTAAAATGAGCACCCACTTTCTGGCCACCTGAGGAAGGGGCATTTATTTTCGTGTTTATTGGCTTAAAGGTTTTTTTGACAAGGCAGTTTGGTACGCGAATGCATATTTAGCAGTTTTCGTTTATGCTCACGCATAGCATAAACAAAGGCTACGTCTGTGAAATGGAAAATAGTCCCAGAGTTCAGGGGTTAATACCATGCAAAAGAAATCAAACAAAAAGACTTTTTAGCCTAGAAACACACAGAAAGAAAAAAAAAATAGTATCCATTTTTTTTCTATCGAATTCATTTGCTGTTTTTATTGAAAACTATTTTCCCCCGGATTTTTGATATAATTTTCCATTAAGGGCTGTGCGTCTCACGTTCGTAAATAACAAAATTTTTTTTGTAGATTTTGGTGTGCTAAAAACGAATCTGCAAACCGTTTCCGTCGCAAAAAAATAGTTTTTATGATATGAAGAAATTACTTTTTCGAAAAAGTGGCAATCACTTTTCCATGTAAATTTAACTTAAAATGAGCACCCACTTTCTAGCCACCTGAGAGAGGGGGGATTTTTTCCCATGTTTATTGGCTAAACAGCTTTCGTTTATGCTTACGCATAGCGTAAACGAAGGCTACGGCTGTTAAATGGAAAATAGTCCCAGAGTTCAGGGGTTATTACCATGCAAAAGAAATCAAACAAAAAACTTTTTAGCCAAGAAACAGAAAAATGCTCACTCTCAGGTGGCCAGAAAGTGGGTGCTCATTCTAAGTTAAATTTACATTGAAAAGTGATCACCCACTTTTCGAAAAAGTAATTTCATGAATGTCATGAAAACTTTTTTTTGCTACGTAAACGGTTTGCAGATTCGTTTTTAGCACACCGAAATCTACAATAAAATATTTCGTTATATATGAACGTGAAACGGGCCTTAAAGTAAAATAATACCGGATTTTTTTGAGCAGATTTGCCGTTTAGTTGTACAAATATCCTCAAACCAGGTAATCACTAAAAGGGATTTTTGAAAGTCGTCACCTGTATCGAGCAAAAGTTTAAAACCACCGATTATATGCCAGCCTACATCATGGTAACATATATTGAGTGAGTTCCTAACAGTATTTTGTATAGTTTTTTAGTTTAAACTCATTTTCCCAAAATTTCCCCAAACTTAACGTGTTCGATACAGTCTGCCACCATTTGTATTTTTCAGATGTACTGATAAACAGTTAATGTTTTTGAACCGATTATGCATTACATAAAAACACTAAAATCTTATCCAGTTAGGTAGAACACTTACTTTTCTTGCCTTTGATAACATTTATTTGTTATATATTTATTTTTTGACAACTTCTTTGTATCTGTGTTTAGTAATATAAACCCTTTTCATTTAATGTAACGTTTAGTCGGCTCGAAAAACAGTGTTTATTGGTGTATTTGAAAGCTACAAATGGTGGTGGACACTGTTGATTACTTTAAGTTAGAGAAAGTGAGTTAAAACTAAAAAAACTATACAAAATACTGTCAGAAACCTACCGATTATACCAGCCTATGTCATGGTAACATATGTTCGGTGAGTTTCAGACACTGTTTTGTATAGTTTTTAGTTTTCAACTTACTTTCCCAAACTTAACGTATTCAACAGAATTCGCGACCATTTCTGTTTTTTGAGCCAATTAAACATTTTACATTACATAAAAACACTAAACAATTATCCAATTAGGTAGAAACGTAAATTACCTTACCTTTGCTTTCATTTATTTGTTTTTGGACGACTTTTTCGAATCTGTGTATAGTAACCCCCCCTCCCCCCACCATCAACCAAATATTAATTACTAAATCACATTTTTTAAAACAACAAAAAAAAAAGCATTTAGCATTTCAACATTTTTGCTACGTTCGGCTTCATCCACTGATTGTTGGTCAAGTCCAAAACATGAATGATTGACAGAAACTCTCGAGGATCCAGATCAAATTCTGCAAGAGTACCATTTTTTTCAGTTTCGCCTTCTTTTTCACTTTTTGCAGTGGATTGCTGTACTAATATAAGAAACATGCATTTTCTCTTTTATTAAATTTTTCCATTACACCAAATTGAGCCACTGCAATGCGTGGCAGGGTACAGCTAGTTGAAAATAAAAACCCAATTTATCAAAAATTTGTGAACGATTGGTTAGCAAAAAAATGTTTTTTGATATTTAAATAAGTGGGCAAAAATACTTAATAAGTTTTCCAAACATCACGTTTTCTGTTAGTGATGTCACTTGTTTTAAATTAAATTTAGTTTTGTCTATGTCGTAATTCTTATTAAGTTTCACATCGCTTAAGAATTATGAAAAACAAACAAAAATAAGCAATGTTAAGTCAGACATTTTTAAAAACATTTTTTTTTTTTTAATGAATTTAAATAAGAAAATTTGAAAACCTGAAAATGTTGTGAAATGAAAAATCATTTTTATTTACTTATTTATTTTTTTGGTGTTATTAAATTCCGAATTTTCGCCAATAACCTGGCTTTATGAAGAAGGTTTTTTTTTCTTCTTCATAATGATGTAATAAGAGGTTGAAGCCTCCCAAAGAGAAAATACGTCTAGTCTCTGTAACTGTTTATATCCATGTGTTGTCGCTTGGTTTAAGCGCAAAATTTAAGCAGTGTAAAGTCACACATTTTAGAAAACATTTTTTTAATGAATTTAAATAAGAAATTTTTGAGATTTTCAAATTTTCTTATAAGTAACTAGCTGTACCCTGCCACACGTTGCTGTGGTTCAAATTGGCGCAATGGAAAAAGTTCCAAAATGAGAAAAAGCATGTTTCTTATAGGTTTAATTTTCCATTTCGTATGGGTACACAGTTTTTGTTGTTCCATTTTTTTAGCTGATGTAGAGATTTTCTGGTTTGGTGACTCTTGAATACGTAACATATATTATCCATGTGAAAAAACTGTCAGTGTGTAACTGTAAGCCACACAATTGTAAAGATTGTTCCCTGTGCTAAAGTGTAATGGTGTGTCCGGTGGAATCATAGGAATACATGAAATGAAGATATATTCATCTGTAAAAAGTCCTGTTGTGATTGTTGTTTCTATGATATTGTTTGTTATTTTTTTTTTTTTTTTACTGCAAGCCATGTGCCTTTGCAAAGCTTGGATTGGTTTATATTTCACAACATGATAATTAGTACGCCAAATTTCAGTTGCAATACATGCGGTGGCATCCCTGGCAAATATAGCTGTTGGATAATTAACCGCTTTATCTGCTTTCACAACAGTGTTGATGGATTTGTATTCGACTACCTCACTTGGAATTTTACATTGAATAATAGCGTGGGCGTCTTTGTATTGACCTGCAAGAATAGCTCGTTCACTCAGTCAAGTGGAATTCTTATAATTTGAATATCTGCAAAAACCTTTTAAACTAGTAATACACACGGACGAAAAAACGCTTTGGATAATCACAGATTTCAAGGTAGTTCTACTAAAATAGCCATATTTTTTAAACCAAAGCACTTCAAGTCTTCAAATTACCACTGTTTTGTTCGGAAATGAATATACTTTCAAATGAATTAATAAATATGAATGTACATTATATATTTTAAGAGTTTTAAGCAAATAAAGTGATAAAAATGTGAACGTCATAAAATGGCGTTTTCGGTAAGGTTTTGTAATGACCCCCCCTGTTTTCTAAAGGTCCGTACCGTGATTGTATGAAGAATTTCGTCATGAAATTTGGGAACCAATTAGAAGAGGTGTTAATCTTAATACTGTCAAGTGTCCGAAATATTTTTGACCATTTCTTTTTTTGTCGTGTTAAAAATAAGACTTTAATATGACGAGTATTGAACATTTTGAAAAAAAAATTCTTCGGACACCCAGTAGTAAGTAAATCAATCTTTTTACTATCTTTATCAATTAAAAGTATTATTTTATGTTGAGTAGGACCGCGGTAATTGATAATTTAAAAGGACCTACCCGAAAAAAAAATTGTTTCTAATTATCGAATTTGGTCAAATGAAGTTTAAGCAGCAGCAGCAGCTCCAGCCTGTAGAATCAGCGATAGCACAGTTGTAAACAAACACGCGTTCTTTAATTTTTATTCAAGAACGAATTAAGAAAAACATGAAAATATGAATATAAATGTTCTTATATGTTTTAATTAGAGCTATTTTGTTATCAGAATAACATTAGTTTAGAACTATTCGGTTTTCAGAATGTATAATAACAGCAATCCGAACCAATTCGGCATTATGAATCTGTTGCAATTTCTCGTCAAATTTAAAAACATGGTTAAAAAAAAACAAAATAAACTTTTGTAGATATATAGCTTGCATGCACTTTTATTCTTTAAATTAGTTTTGAACAGCGAATTAAAACAATGTTTTACTGCGAACAGCCACAAATGTTTTTTTTTTCAAAATCAAAATAAGTATCAAAATCTCGTTTATACATAGATTCGAAAAAGTTGTCAAAAAACAAATATATAACAAATAAATGTTATCAAAGGCAAGATAAGTTACTTTTCTACCAAACTGGATATATTTTTTGTGTTTTTATTCAATGTAACATGTTTATTCAGCTCGAAAAAAATACAGTGTTTACCGTAGAAAATTAAAAATGGCGCCCGGCCTGACTCTCTTTGACACGGTAAGTTTGAGAAAAGGAGTTAAAAATAAAAAAAAACTATACAAAATACTGTTAAAAACTCACCGAATATATGTCAGCCTATGTCACGGTAACATATATTGAGCGAGTTTCTAGCAGTATTTTGTCTACTTTTTTATTTTTAACTCTTTTCCCCAAACTTACCGTTTCAAGAGAGTCGGGCGCCATTTTAAATTTTCCAAAACATCGGTAAACACTGTTTTCAAGCTGAATAAACATGTTACATTAAATAAAAACACTAAAAAATTATCCAGTTAGGTAGAAAAGTAACTTGCTTTTGATAACATTTATTTGTTATATATTTGTTTTTTTGACAACTTTTTTGAATCTATGTGTATAGTAATACAAACCCTCAAAATCTATATCAATATTCTTGAAATTTTAAAAGCAGTTAGAAAACACATCAAACTACAATTAGGAAGCTTTTTATTTCGTTATTTTTTTTCTACTTATTAAGCGAAAGATATTTTTACAACCTGCTCCAGCGTAGTATAAACGGCCTATGGAATTAACACCTTCAACCTCAAAGATAGAAATCAACAAATTTTTGAACGCTCTTTTTGAAAAAAAGCTCTTAACTTCACCTCTAATACAAATTATGTGTGGCAAGTCTCCTCCTAAAACACTCTTTAACCCTAACAATAACACTAAGTTCGAGTGGCAAGCCCCCCCCTAACAAAATACCTCTGTAAGCCACATACAAGCATCTAAAACAAACAAACAAAAAATAGATCCTTCCTTAAAGAAAAATACACATAAAAATAAATTGGTTAACTGTCCTAAAATGCTAGAACGGCCAGGAAATGATGAATTATTTTACATTAAATTTTTGTGAAACTAACCGCTCCCCCCTCTAATATTGTTTTTGTTAGCTTTGTCTCTGTCAAGTTTTCAGTATGTTCACACATAATTTTCCTTAGCCCTACAATTAATTCAAAGTCCGAATGCCAACCCTCCCCATATTCTCATTGCATAGAAACCCTCTTAAAACTACACATAATCATCTTAAAAAAAAAAAAAAAAGCATGCATATTTTCCCATAGAAAAAAAAAAACAGTTAACTGCCCTAAAATGCTAGAATGACCTGTAATAGGAAATTATTTTACATTCAATTCTAAAATAATTTGTTTATCTTTCATTAAAGTTTTTCATGGCATTTTATACATAATTTCCTAAAAAGGTAGAATCACATTTTGGAGGGGTGGTCAGAAGGAGTTGAGTGGGGTTAAACAGAAGGTGTTAATCTACAATAATACCAAAGAAATATTGCAATATATTCATTTTTAAATGGTCTTATGTTTAGATTTAAGTTTTTTGTACATAAAGCACATTACAATTCAACTTTGAGTTCTCCAACTTCTTTTCTGTTTATGGATACATGGCATTTTTAAGGAATTGCTGCATATTTATGCACATTTACTGCAGATTATTTGGAAACCATAAACTTTGGGAGATTTTCAGTTGCATATTCTGATTCCTTGTACAAAAATACACTTATATGGTAAATTTCATTTCTTAGTCTTGTGTTTTAACAAAGATATGACATTTTTACTGAAAAAGTAGTGTAAAAAATGTGACGAAACGCATATGGTCTTAAAGAGGGAAAAATATCCAAACGTGTGAGGCACAAAAATAGCCATAACTTCCTTAATTTTAATCAGATTTTAAAAATTTAAAAAGATTCTTTCTTAGCTCATCAAGCTCTTTCTATGCATACCAATATTGAAATATTTCAAGCTATTTCAATTTTTTCATGTGTATTGCTATAACTAACTCTTCTTTTGATGTAATAAAATTACAGAGGTTAAAGGTCAAAGAATTTTGCCCTTATCTCTGATCAGCTGGCACTTTTTCGTACCCAATTTCCCACAAGTGATGCAAAAATTTATGTGCGGATTGAACAGTCTGCAACTGGATATGCATATTTTGAGTTAAGTTTAATGTCTTCACATGGCACAAAAAAGTAAATTATTTGAGGCAAGCACTTATTTCATCTGCTGGTGTTGATTGAAGAATAACAGGTAGCATTTGTCTGAAATCTCCTGCAAGCAATATTACTGCATTTGGTCTGACATTGCAACAAATCTTGCAAGGATCGACCAAGAGCCTCAAATGATTTTTTGCGTACCATTGTGCATTCATCCTAAATAATAAGTTTGCATTTCTGCAATATTTTTCCCCATATTGGATGTTTGGGAGATGTCGAACATGAAATTTTTGAAAAATTGAATGTTTTAAAGTAGAATAAATAATTCTTCTACTTGGCAGCAAGGGCTAAGGCTATGTCATTTTGTTACCGAATGGCTGCCAAAATCAGTTTAATTAGAAAGGTTTTACCAGTTACTTCTGGTGCTGTTCAAGGTAGCAGTAATTTCCAAATAACTTCTATTCTCACAGTCAGTAAATTAGGTGACTAAAATAGGATTTATCCATGTTTTGACAATGCCTTATTCACTGTAATTAATTTAGGAGACTAAAATAGGATGAGGGATTAGAGATGGACAGATATATAGATAGAAAAGAGAAAGTTAGAGGAAAATAGAGAAAGAGAAGGAAATAGAGAGAGATAAAGGGATTGATTGATAGACAGAGAGGGGGAGAGTTAGAAACAGAGAGGGCGAGACAGAGGAAAGGAGAGAGAGATAGAGGGAGTTAGAGAGAAAGGGGCTCAAAGAGAGATGGAGAGGGTGATATAGAGAGAAAGATATATTGAGAGAGGGAAAGGGAGAGATGGATAGAGAGAGATATTAAGAGAGGAAGAGAGAGGGTGGAGAGAAACAGAAGGTGAACTACACTTCACCGTTTTTTCCTCGTTCAGTAAATAGGAAATCTTTCGAGACTGAGGCAATTTTAATTTTTTGTTACAATCCAGAGTACCCTTTTTCTTTTTTTTTTTTTTTCGGGAGCTAGATTTTCCACACATTAGAAACCGACCGGATTATCTGTACTTTCACCTAACAAATTAATAAAAGAAAAAGATATTGTAAAATTTGAATTTAGTGTAAAAATACTATTTTAAAAAATAGCACGATAACATAAGTGCATAAGTGCCACTTTAGGTACTCCTTGGGCGTTGAGTTCCATGGCGACCAGCATAATTTTAGCCTCCCCATCCCCTAGTCAAGGCTAATGCATTCGCACGTAACATTTTTTTATTGACTGACGTTGGCTTAGTAACTAAACGATTTATTGATAATTTCGTAACCCTTAAATGCATGCCGGAAGATTTAAATTGGTTCATTATTGTTGTAATGAAAAAAAAAAAGAAGTTTCATTCAACACAAAACCAAAAACACATATTAATGATAAATGATTTATTATTCTATTCATTGAAATTTACTAATTTTTAAATAAAAAAAGTAAAAGTTAATAAAAAAATAGTTGCTTATGTGCGCATGTAAAAATGTTTGCAAAAGTGAGAAATTATTTTGATCATTTAAAGAACTTGGTATTTTTTTTTTTTTTTTTTTAGATTAGGTCCACCTTATAATCACCCCCAACCTCCTCATCTTAAAAACATCTTTCGGAATAAACACCATTTTTGAAGGGGGTGGGTGGTGAAAAAATATTTGCAAAATTTAACTGATATTTGTTGTCAGCATACCCACCCGAAAATACTATTTAAAAAAAAAAAAAAAAAGGGAGGGGCTCAGTGCCCGTTGCAGAGAAGTAGATTTATTTATCAATAAAAGTTGCAGAGAAGTAGAGTTATTTATCAATAAACGTCGTCATTTAAAAAAGAAAATTGTGGAGGTGGACCTAAATGTAAATATTTACCCCAAAAATTATCCACTCATGTAAATTAAAAATGTCTGTAAAAGTGAGGAATTATCAATACATGGTTTAGTTATATATTTTTTTTTTTAATATTCATGAAGACTTAAGCCAATGTAAGTAAATACATGAATTACAAATGTTTGTAAAAGTGAGAAATTATTAATGTTTAGTAACTTTTTTTCTTTTAATATTCATAAAGAGTAAAACTTTTTTTCCCATATTCATGAAGAGTTAAGCCAACATAAATAAATAAATGTTTGTAAAAGTGACAAATTCAGGTTTAGTTACTTTTTTTTATTCATGAAAAGAGTTAAGCCAATGTAAATAAATAATGTTTGTAAAAGTGCGAAAGGCAACGTAAGTAAATAAATGATAAATGTTACATGCGCATGTGTTAGCCTTGACTAAGGGGGGGGGGCTAAGGGAGCGACCATTAAATAATTCTGCTGGTCGCCATGGAACTCAATGCCCAAGGAGCACCCCACTTTATTTTAAATATTTATTTTCCAAAGAACTGTTTGAATAAATCAACAATGAATAAAATGGTGCTTCTACCCTTTATTGGCGAAATTGGAGACGCCATTTTTTGTTCATGCTCTTGCTATCCAAATCTAGGGGAGACATCATTATATGGTTGAATGATTGCTTCCGGAAAGGGAAAGAATAAATTTACCAAAATTAACATTTATTACTTCCGGAAAGGTTAAATTAAACTAAAATTATCATTTATTACTTCCAGAAACTTGGTAAACCGATATTACTGGAGAAAATGAATCTTGACAATTCAAAAGAATGTTTAAAATTATTTATTTGTTCGAAAAAAACAAAAAAAAATTAAACTTCCGGAAAGAACTATGAAAAAAAAAGTAAATAAAGAAATTGAACAAAAACATATATCCATAATTGTTTAATTGGAAATGTTTCAATTTAATTAATGAGAATGGGAAAGTTTTTCATGGAACATTTTTTTTTTTTATTATTATTATTTACGCATGCGCCAGATGACGTCATGATCTGATTTACTTTAAATAGTTGAAAAACTGAACAAATTTCATGCACGTCGCGTTAGGTCAGTCGATTAGCGCGTTGGTTCATTATCTAAACGTTTTGGGTTTGATTCGTTGTGTGAGATGTCTTTTTAATTTTTTTTTACATTTAAATATTGAACCAGTGTTAAGCCATTTTTCACGTAACGTTCGTTTTTCTGTTTTTTTTTTTTTACTTCCGACCACACACCCAAAAACACCCGAGTACCCACCGATTTTTTTAAATTTTAATATGGAAACAGGCTTATTTAAGCTATTTTTCACGTGTTTGTTATTCTGTTTTCATCGTTCGTTTGCCTTACGTTAGTTTTTTTTTGTGTTTTTCTTTTTCGATGTTTTGATTACATCCCCCCCGCTTAATTAAAACATTGTTTTCTTTTTTTACTTCGCTTATATCAAACAAACTTTATGTAAACAATGCCATGAAAGAAACTAAATAATTAAGACATAATGTTTGATGAGTGAAAAGCCTTAAGATAAACAAAGGAATTTAAAATTAAAAAAAAATTTGTAAGGTACATACATGTATTTAAATTTAAAAAATAGGAGGTTTTTTTTTGTGCTAATGTACAGAGTGATCTGCGCTATTTTTTAAATCATATTTCCACGTTTAATTAAAGTTTTGTTTTTTATTCAATTGTAAGGTTAAAGTACAGAATAGGTACAAAACACCCTCCCCTCTCCATGTTAAGAATGGCTTTTTAAATAATAACGTTATTATTTCAGCATGGATCACTCACTGCATGAGTACCTTTTTTTTTACTTATCTTGTAATTCGAGAGTAGTTGAAATGGAAGTTACCGGAAATAAAACCGGGCAGTCTCACAGAAACGACTTACGAAAAATATTTATATTTTAATTAATATTTTTATAATTCACAATGTTAAATTATTTTAATAACATGCAAACATTCCTTGACTTTACAGATAGATTTTCTGAAAATTTCAGTTAAATTGGTAATGTAGAAATAGGGTTTTATCGATTTAGAACAAACCAAGAATTACATTTTTATATATATAAATTCGTAAATGTATATTTTGGTTGCCCACACTGAGGATTGAACCTTTTACAATTGATTTTTCCCTGCGCCACGGGTCCTTGCGGACAATTCTAGTACAAATTTTAGGAGCCTGAAACCTATTTTTATTTCTAGTTGTAAATATCACCATTTACTACTAATTATTACTATATATTAATGTATACCTATCTCTATACTTATTACTTGTATATATTAATGTTTTTACTTATTACTTGTATATATTATCTATTGTTTATAATTACTAGTTCCCATATCGTATTGAATTCTATACTAGCAGTACTATACTTAGCAGTTGGCTATTCCCCAGCGTATGTGCTGCCTCTTTGTTGTCTTACTTACTTGCAATACACATGAAAAAATTGAAATAGCTTAAAATATTTCAATATTGGTATACATAGAAATACGAGTGTTTACAAATGGGGTGTGTGGTCATTACAAAATCTTACCGAAAATGCCGTTTTATGATGATGTACGTTTCTTAGGACAGTAATTCACAGCATGTATATGAAATAATTTTACTTTCATAGGACGGGTAGTGTACAACACATATTTAAAATTTTACCTCCCATCGGATGGATAATGTGAATACCTATATGAAACAATTTAACCTACCCTCGACAGATATTGTACAACATATATGAACCAATTTCTTTTCCTATCAACGCCACCATAATTTTAAGAGAAATGATGTCATTTTTAAAAGATGGATTAAGATTTCCAAATTTATATATAAATACATTGCCTTGGTTAGAGCTTGGGCAACTCTTGCTTCACCATAAAATTCGTCATTACTGTATTTCTTCTCCAACCACCACCAACACTAATTTTAAGTGAAATGATGTCATTTCCGGAAGATGACTTGGTCGGGGATTGACACAGTGATTAGGCAACCCTTGCTTCACCATAAATTTCAACATTATTGTGTTATTTTCCTTCCTCACCACCGAGAAAAATGATGTCATTTCCGGAAGATGACTCAGATTTTCCAAATAAATACATGAATAAATTGTCATGGTTAGTGATTAAGAAACTCTTGCTTCACGATATATTTTGACATTACTGTTTCTCTTCCCACCCAATCACTGGCACCATGATTTTTAGAGAAATGAAAGATGAGTCAACAGATTTTTTAAATTAATGCATAAATACATTGTCATGTTTAGGAATTAGGCAAACCTTGCTTCAACATGAATTTCAATGATGCCGTGTTTCTTTCCCTCCTCACAACCGACACCATAATTTTAAGAGAAATAATGTCATTTCCAGAAGATGACTTGGAAGATTTTCAAAATTAATACATAAATTGTCATATTTAGTGATTAGGCAACACTTGTTTCACCATAAATTTCAACATTACTGGATTTCTCCCCCCCCCCCCCCCAATCAACACTATAGTTTTAAGAGAAATGTCATTTTTGGAAAATCTCTCAGCAGGATTTTTAAATTAATTCATAAATACATTGACAGGGTTAGTAATTAGGCAACCTTTGCTTCATTATAAAATTCAATGTTACTGTGTTTCTTTTCTTTGCCCACTACTGACACCCTTTTTTCTTTAAAAATGATGTAATTTCCGGAAGATTACTCAGCAGATTTTTTCAAATTAATACATAAGTACATTGAGAAGCTTAGTGATTAGACAACCCTTGCTTGATTATAAAATTGCACGTTACTGTGTTTTCTTTTCTGACTACTGATACTATCATTTTAAGTGAAATGATATAATTTATGGAACATAACTCAGCAGGTTTTCCAAATAATTACATAAATACATTGACATGAATAGTGATTAGGCAACTCTTGCTTCACCATAATTTTCAACATAATTGTAGTTCTTTCCCTTCCCACCACCGACAACATAATAGTAAGAGAAATGATCTCATTTCTGAAAGATGATTCCGCAGGTATTCTAAATTTTTGGAATATGATATCGTTGGAGATTGCTTTGTGACCCCAAAACAAACTACTCCATCCAACCCCACCCCAAAAAAGAAGGTTTGGTGATTCCTGGAGATCTCCAAAACACTTTTAAAATCTATATAATTATGCTTCTTTCTACCCACCACCACTGCCGTGACGTGATGATAACATTGAAAATTCAGGAAAATACGGACCCCCCCCCCCCCCCCAACAGAAACTTGCCCAGTCAACTCTCATAGAGCATCAATTATTTGGTCAATGTATGTGATTTTTAGAATATGACATCTTTGCTCTGTATTAGGTTCATAACAATTAATTGATCATAAACAAACATTAAACATTTATTGATCAATGTACAAGATTTTTGGAATATGACAAATAATCACCAAAACTAATTGATCATTGTATGTAATTTTCAGAATATTGACATCTTTGTTCCATATCAAGTTCATGACAATTAATTGATTAATAGATGTGATTTTTGGCATATGATAAATAAGTACAAACAATTATGTGATCAATTTACTTGATTTTGTGATATGACATCTACGTTCCGAATTGAGTACATAACAATTAATTGATCAGTGTATGTGTTTTTTTTTTTTTTTTGGCATATAATAAATAAGCAACAAAAATTTATTGATCAGTATATATGATTTAAAAAAAATTTTTCTTTCTTTTATTGTATTTTCACCCCAAACAACGCACAGTGCCATTTTGATGTAGGGGGCCACTATCTGGGACATAATTTGTAGGGATACTATGTCGGGAAGTTGAGCAGCAAGATGTCTATTTACATTACACTTGAACTTCTGCATGTCAGTACAGTAAGGGAAGCAGGAACCTGCAAAGGAATTCCAAAGTCTAGAAGTCCTAGGGAAGAAATGATTAGAGTAGAAGGCTTTCTGGCATCTAGGGATTTCTATTGTGTAGGAGTGGAATTTTGCTGCTTGTCAGGTTTGTCGGGTGTATTTCCGTCGAGGGGACACAAGAGTTTGTAGCTCATCGGAGCATCCACCATTAAAATACTTGTAAAACAGGCAGAGGGATGCAACGTTTTGTTAATGGGACAGTGGCTAAAGCCTAGCTGATAGTGCAGGATGTATTAGCTTGGCGACTCTCTTTTGAACTCTGTCTAAGAGGGAGAGACTAGTAGCAGATGCACCAACCCAAATAGAGGTACCGGATACTCTTAGGGGTAAGTAACTTTCTAGCATGGTAGAGAGAGCCCAATTTCTCTGCAGCAGCAATGCCCTCAATGTATCTTTTCCAACTCATGTTCCCCATGAATGTTAAGCTGAGGTAGCCATGGCTATTAGTGGTTGAGCAGGTTCTTGTATGTATTAAAAGAAAAGAAGCTTAGTCTTGGTAGCATTGCATGTGACTATCCATTTTTGTCCCCATTCCACTAGACTGGAGGTCTTCCTCTAGTGTTTCTGCCATTGCCTTAGGTACATGTTCATAAGTTTTCCCTTCATGTCTATTATAGAGTGTGGTGTCATCAACAAATGTATTCATCTCAGACACAATTTTATCAGGAAAGTTATTTATGAATATCAAGAAAGGTCCAAGGATCGACCCTTGAGGTACACTCGCATTTATATCATATTGTTTTGACATACGAACATCAAGGCCAACCTGAATTCTTCTCTTATTTAAGAAAGATTTAATTATGTTAAATATTTGTCCAGTAATACCATAAGATTTGAATTTCATGAGAAGACCATTGTGCCACATCCTGTCAAAGGCTTTAGATATATCTATCAATACACATGAAAAAATTGAAATAGCTTAACATATTTCAATAATGGCATACATAGAAAGAGCTTGATAAGCTAAGAAAGAATCTTTTTAAAATTTTAAAAATCCAATTAAAATCAAGGAAGTTATGACTATTTTTGTGCCTTGCGTGTTTGGATATTTTCCCCTCTTTAAGACCATATGCGTTTTGTCGCATTTTTTATACTACCAGTAAAAATGTCATATATTTGTTAAAACAAGATTAAGCAATAAAATTTGCTATATAAGTGTATTTCTGTGCAAGGAACCAGAATATGCTACTAAAAATCTCCAGAAATTAATGGTTTCCAACTAATCTGCAATAAAAGCACATAAATATGCTGCAATTCCTTAAAAATGTCATGTATCCATTAAAAGAAAAGAAGTTAGAGAACTCAAAGTTGAATTGTAATGCATTTTATGCACAAAAAACTGAAATCAAAATCTAGGACTGTTTAAAAATGAATATCTATATTTTTATAAAGTAATAGGGTTCGTGTGTTTCTGTCTGTGTGTACAGCTCTCCATCATCAACGAAATATAAAGGGGGTAAGAGGGTAGATCTCTCCTGGTAGAGAAACATTAGAACCCATTTTAGGATGTTTCTGTTATAGGAGACATAAGAATCTATGCCTAATTTCTTTATATACTAGTCTACAAACCACCCCCATATCGAATGACTTATGCTCATTTGCATATCACATTATATTAAATCTCTTTAACTAATTACCTCGACCTTATTACATATTGGAAATATTCTAATCATTTCAACTGTACTATTTACAAAATCTATTTAACATTTAATTATTTAATATATTTTCATTTAATTTTATATTCGATTTATTTCACTTTACGTATATTATCAAAACAATTCATTGGCGAGGAAAGCTATTTCAATTTCGTTCCGTTTTAATCTTTTATATTTTACTTGCCAATATAATTGAAAGAATACAATTCAACTATCGTAATTTTATATAAATAAACAAAAACAAATATTTTAAAATAAAACTTTATTAAAAAAGAAATAATTTTATTTTTAAATGAAAAAAATCAATTTAGTAAAATAATTGTATTAAACACCCCCAGCCTTGTCAGCAAACCTGTAAACCTATAAAAGTTAACATTTCGAATGTAAACAGTGATTTTTCGATTTTGTTAGCGCTTGCCGCAATTAAAGACAATTAAAACGGAACTAACTTTATTTCCATTCTATTTTTTAAACAACCCCCAAAACATAACGCTCTCTTCCAGTTATAGCCAATGTTTTTTTTAATTAAATAAAACAGGTCAAAATAAACAGATAAGCGCATTTTCTTTTACATTTTTCTTACAACCATTGTCATTTAACCAACTGCAGGATATCGTTACTTTTGTGGGGTTGTTTTGAAAATGGCACGGAGATTATAATTTCGTTCCAATTTAATCTTTCTGGTCGAGCCTATTTCGAAAGCCTGTCTTATCATAGATTTGAACTACAAATAATTTATTACATTTTGATTATTACTATCTTAAGACTTAAAGCTTATATTTATTTCATTTTTCTATTTATATATTGAATTAGTTATTTCCAGTCTTATTTAAACTTAGCGCTTTCTTTAAACCGGATGAACCTTTTATAAAAATATGAGTTTAACGTAAAGAACATGAACAAGGTTTTATTCAACTGAATTTCTTCCAGTTTACTAACAAAATATATAAATTTAAAAGAGATATAATTAATAAAATAAAAAGGTTATGTAATTTAAAAGAAATACACGTACTCACAAAAGCAGAACTTTTTTTACACATTTTTTTCTTTAAAACCATAACAATGAGACTAACAATTACCTAGATCTTAGTAATTATTTGTTTTAATAGAACTGTTTTAATTGTACTGTTTACTTAGTTAACCTAAGTTGGTATTACATTTATTTTACATTTACTTTTTTTTTTTTAATTATTACTTTTAGATTGTGACGTTTACACCCGGAAGTAATGAGTCACACGTAGGTCGCTTTTATTCATTCCTTTTGGTCAAGATCAAAGTGTAGTATCTGTTCTTCAGATGCTGCACTTCATTTTCTTGTTCTCTTTCGGTGGAGGAGAAATCCTTCACGACTGAGACGATTTTTATTTTTGTATCTTTTCTCCACGTTAAAAAACGACCCTGGTGTCTAACTCTGTCCCGTGGGGAGGCATAGTAAATAGGTACAATATAATTGTTTATAATTGTACTATTCAGAAATATTATTTATAGTTCGTCCATTTCAGTTAGTATACATTTCCTTTACGCTTAATTAATTTACAATCATTAATATCGTTAAACAATTCCGTTTAAAACCGAAATTATGCCACCCAAACGAAGTAGAAACGAAAGTGAGGAAGAAAGAATGGAAAGATTGGAAGCTAATAGACTAAGAGTTGCTGCAATTCGCTCCAATGAAAACAATTCAGATAGAGAAAGACGTCTAGAACTTAACAGGATACGTCAAAGAGAAAGGAGAGCAAGACTGTCAGATTTGGAAAGAGAAACCCAACGTGAAGCTGACAGAACTAGACATGCTGTAAGGCGGTTAAATTCATCACAAGATGAAATTCAAGAAAGGCAAAGATATGCACTGGAAAGAGAAGCAATATTACGATCGAATGAATTATATGAGGTAAGTAGACGTACACAAGGTCAGTTGAGAGTGGCTCAACGACATCAGAATGAATCGGAAACCCAACGAAGCTTTCGCCTATACCAAGGGCAACAACGAGAGGCTGCATGGAGAGAGAGTATGACTTTGCCCCAGCAATTGACAGAAAACGAGGCAGCTAGACAACGAATGACTGCTTTGAGACACCATGAAATAGAACACTGCAATAGAAAAGGATTGCTCTACAACAAAAATGACTCTCTCACTACAGCTGATATAGGAAAAATGGACAAAGTATGTCAACATTGCTCAGCTGTAAAATTTAAAGGAGAAACCCCTGGTTGTTGTTGTTCTTCTGGCAAAGTTGTGCTTGATAGCTTTCCACCACTGCCTCAGTTGCTTCAAGATTTGCTCTCCGGCAATGGTCCCATCTCTAAAGATTTTCTGCAAAATCTACGCTGTTATAACAATTGTTTTGCAATGACATCATTTGGTCACAAAATTGCGGCAGTACATGGGTGGAATCCTTCTTTTAGAATTCGAGGCCAGGTTTGCCACCAGATTGGGAGTCTTTTACCACCTGAAGATGAAACAGCAAAGTTTATTCAAGTCTACTTCTTGGATAGTCTGGAAGAGGAACTACATAATCGGGGACGTGACAGTAGACTCAATAGAGACATTCTCCAAAGTCTGACTGAATTTTTACATGAGAACAACAGCTTTATTTGTCAGCTGAAAACAACAAAGGAGAGGATTGAAGAAGAACACTTGGTAGAACATAAAGTTGTCATAAGGGAAGACCGAAGGCCGCAAGAAGAGCATCCACGGCGATTCAATGCTCCAACAACAACGTATGAGATTGGAATATTAATGGAGAATGAACCAACAGCTAACCGGGATATTGTCTTGCGTTTTAGAAATGATACATTAAAATGGATCTCCGAACTACATCCCCTCTACGATACTTTAATGTACCCGTTAATGTACCCCTATGGTTCTCCATCTTACAACATCTACATGAAGGCATCCAATGGGCGAAAAGTTACCCAACAGCAATTTTATTCGTACCATTTAATGACTTGGCCTGGAAACTATTTTCTCTGGTACCGAAGGCTATTTCAACAATGGCTGGTGGATGTGTACTGCAAGATTGAAACAGAACGTTTACAGTTCCTGAGGCGTGAGCAACAGACCCTGAGAGCTGACAATTATAGCAACTTGAGAGATTCAATTCTTAGGGAGGATGGGAATCCAGAACAGTTTGGTCAACGAGTTGTACTTCCGGCAACTTATACAGGAGGCCCTCGATACATGTTTGAGCGTCAAAGTGATACCATGGCATATGTTCGGCGAATGGGCCGAGCCGACCTCTTCATCACGTTCACAACAAATCCAAAGTGGACAGAAATTACAGAAAATTGTCTTCAAGGGCAAGACCCTCAGGATCGTCCAGATATTGTTGCCAGGGTTTTCAGGCAGAAGCTAAAAAAGTTACTTGAATTTATTAAAAAGGGAGGATTTGGCAGGCTGAGGGCTTTCCTGTACAGTATTGAATATCAAAAAAGAGGACTGCCGCATGCACACATCCTCACCTGGCAGGCCCCAGAGGACAAACTTCTACCAGAAAAAATGGATCTCTGCATATCTGCAGAGATCCCTGACAAAGAGGAAGATCCTGATCTTCATGCTAAAGTGATGGCACATATGGTGCATGGACCTTGCCCTTGTGGACCATTTAATCCAAATTGTCCATGTATGATTGACAACAAATGTTCCAAAAAATACCCAAAAGAATTTCTTCAGTGTACCGAGCAAGGCCAAGACTCTTACCCCAAGTACAGGCGAAGAAAACCAGAAGATGGAGGCCAGACTGGTACAATAAGGATGAAGAGAAATGGTCCGTATGTTAATCAAGAAATAACAAACCAGTGGATTGTTCCGTACAACAAGGTCCTCCTTCAGCAGTTCAACGCTCACATTAACGTAGAAATTTGCAGCTCGATCCAAAGCATCAAATATGTCCTCAAATACGTGAATAAAGGATGTGATCAAGCAGTGTTTGAACTACAAAGAACTGATGGAGCAGCTAACCAACAAGGCCAAGTACAAAGTCACATTGTGGATGAGATCCAGCAGTTCCAGAATGCAAGGTATGTCGGCAGTTCAGAGGCGGCCTGGAGGATATTGGAACATCCCATCTATGAACATTTCCCCCCAATTGTACAACTTTCTGTTCATCTTGAAAATGGGCAGCGTGTCATGTTCTCAGCTGATACTGCTCTGGAACGAGCCCAAGGTCCACCGCCTGCCACAACTTTGACAGCATTTTTTCAACTCTGCCATGAGGATGACTTTGCAAGGGGTCTCAAATACGCAGAAGTCCCTGAGTTTTACACTTGGAACAAATCGACAAAGAAATGGATGAGAAGAATGCGTGGGGTACAAGTTGAAGGTACTGAAAATGATGATGTATGGAAGGCACCATGCATTGGGAGAATCTACACGATTAGTCCAAAAGCAGGGGAGTGTTATTTCTTACGCCTGTTGCTCAATGAGGTTGCTGGTCCAACTTCATTTCAAAATTTGCGAGCATACAATGGTCAGGTGTTTGAAACATACAGAGCAGCGTGCCTTGCTCGAGGCCTTCTAGAAAATGACCATCACTTGCATCAAGCAGTAGGAGAGGCAAGTGCCACTCAATCACCTTCAAATTTGCGAAGCCTATTTGTGATAATTTTAACAGCCTGTGAGCCAAGAAATCCTCTTGAGATCTGGATGGCTTTTCGTGATGTAATATCTGAAGACATTCTTCACAGATACAGGCAAGAAGTTAACAATCCAGAAGCAGATTTTAATGAGGACATCTACAATAAAACTCTTTGTCTAATTGAAGAAAAAGTTCTCCTTATGTGCGGTCAACCATTGGCAAGCTATGGATTACCTGCACCAACGCAAGGGAGA
Organism: Euprymna scolopes; assembly: GCF_053919585.1. Lineage (NCBI taxonomy): Eukaryota > Metazoa > Mollusca > Cephalopoda > Sepiida > Sepiolidae > Euprymna > Euprymna scolopes. The sequence continues at coordinate 61,384,082 of NC_136510.1, forward strand.
GATGAAAGACTCGCGAGAGAGTATCAACGTGAAGTTACTTATAATCTTGAAGAACTTTCCCTACAAGCAGAAAATATGCAAGAAAAACTGACCGATTCTCAAAGAGAAGTTTACAATTCATTCATGGCAATGTTGGAAGCACAAGGTGAAATGAACAAAAACATGATGTTTCTTGATGCTCCAGGTGGTACGGGCAAGACTTTTGTAATCAATTTGATCCTTGCAAAGATTAGATCCATGAGAAAGATTGTGCTTGCAACAGCATTCAGTGGCATTGCTGCTACTCTACTACAAGGTGGCCGCACTCTTCACAGCACTTTTAAAGTACCCTTGGATACTCATCGAATGGATCAGCCAGTTTGCAAAATTACTGGTAACTCAGCCTTGGCAAATGTAATTAGAGACACCTCTGCAATCATTGTAGACGAAGCCCCAATGACGCACAAGAGTGCTTATGAAGCAATTGACCGAACACTGCAAGACATCACAGGAAACAAGAATCCCATGGGTGGCATTCCAACCTTATTTTGCGGTGATTTCCGTCAAATCCTCCCAGTGGTTAAAAATGGCACAAGGGCTAACATTGTCAATGCAAGTTTGAAACAATCCTATCTCTGGAGGCACGTTATAGTGAAGAGACTGACTACTAATATGAGAGCCTATATCTCTGATAACACAGCTGCAGCAGACTTCTCAAAATTGCTTCTCCAAATCGGTAATAGTCAGTTTCCTATCACTTCTTCACCTGACACAATTAAGATTCCAACTGCGCTTGGTAAATGTGTCAGTAATCAGAAGCAACTGAAAGACAAAGTGTACCCAGACCTGCAAAACAATGGAAAATCACCGGATTGGCTTGCTGAGAGAGCTATTATTTCGCCATTAAACAGCAATGTGAATCATTTGAACAATTCAATAATGGATGAATTTCCAGGAGACACAAAGCAATACAAGTCAGTTGATTCGGCTACTAATGAATATGAAGCTGTTCACTACCCTGTGGAGTTTTTAAACTCTTTGGAGATATCTGGAATGCCTCCACACATTTTAAATCTCAAAATTGGATCGCCAATCATGATTCTTCGATCCTTGGAACCGCCAAAAACAACAAACGGAACCAGATGTGTTATCACCAGATTGCACACCAATGTACTTGAGGCCACCATTTCCTGTGGTCCCTACAAAGGCGAAACCGTTCTACTGCCAAGGATCCCCTTAGTTCCATCGGACTCAGAACTTCCATTTAAATTCCGGAGACTCCAATTTCCTGTGAAGGTGTGTTTTGCAATGAGCATAAACAAAAGTCAAGGTCAGACATTTAACACCATTGGCGTAGAGTTGACATCAGACTGCTTCAGTCACGGTATGTTCTACGTCTCCATCAGCCGGACAGGAAGTTCAGAAAAACTCTACATTCTGGCTCCAAATCAAAGCAGCAGAAATGTAGTTTACCCTGAGGCTCTTCAGTGAAAAGTTCGAGAAATGGATATGAGGAAAAACTGACATGATCTGATTGTGGTAAGTTTTTAGTATTGAATGTGCAAGATAAAATTTAAGCAAGAGTTGAAAATTACTTCAATGAAAAATTTACTATGTAACATCAAGTAACCTTCCTTTTTGATGAAAATGTTTTGTGAAGTTCCTGATTGAATTTCAGTCACTACAAGAGGTAGTTAAAATGTTAATCACCTTATGCAATCGTTGCTCTTACAACATCAACTCACTGGAAAGGTGCCCACAGATTTTGGTACCCGAGTGCGCAACAAAGCTCCGTGCGAAGCACGGGTATCTTTGCTAGTATTGCAATATTTCTTTGGTAGTAATGTAGATTAATACCTTCTGCTACCCCTCCCTATCTGACCACCTCTCTAAAATATGTGGTTCTACTGTTATAGACAATTACGTGAGAAAACTTTGAAAAATTTGAATGAAAGATAAACAAAAATTATTTTGAAATTTAATGTAAAATGATTTCCCATCTTAAACCATTCCAGTGTTTTAGGGCAGTTAACCCATTTTTTTTTCTATGGTAGATAAATCCTGAGAGTTTTTTTTTTCTAAAAGGCAAGTATGTGTGGTTTTAAGAGGGTCTTTATGCAATTATGAGAAGGTGAGGCGGTTGCCACACTGACTTTGGGTTAATGATAGGGCTAAGGAAAATTTTGTGTGAACATGTTGAAGACTTAATAGAAACAAAAAAAAAAAACAATTTTAGAATTTAGAGTGGGGGTTAGTTTCACAAAAGTTTAATGTAAAATAATTTACCATTCTAACGTTTTAGGACAGTTGACAAATTTATTTTTTTATGGGAGATTAATCATGGGCACTTTTCTTTAAGGAAAAGTCTTCTTTTTTACGCTTATATGTAGCTTACAGAAGAATTTTGTTTGGTGAGGAGCTCTGCCACTCGGACTCAGCGTTATTGTTAGGGCTAAGGTTTTAGGAAGAGGCTTGCTACTCGTACCTAGGGTTAGACGTAAGATTAAGAGAGTTTTTTATTTTTTAAGAGAGTGTTTGACATCTATTGTGAAACTTTACAAGAATTACAACAAACAGTCAAAAATAAATGTTATTTAAAACAAGTGACGTCACTAACAGAAAATGTGACCTTTAGTAAAGTATGAAGTATTTTTTGTCCCACCTACTTAAATATTAAAAAAACAAAAAAAACAAAAAACAAACTTTATTGTCGAAAATGGAGAAGCAATTTTTCGGGCACTTGTCATTAAAATCAGGAAGAAATCAGTATTTTAAAACTATGGCTGAAGTAGGAAATAAATAACAAAAAAATTAAACTAGGTAATAATTACTTCCGGAAAGAACTTAAAAATAAAAGTAAATAAAGAAAGTGAAAGAGAACATTTATTGTATAAAAATGTATGAAAATATAATTGTAAAGACATTTATTGTATAAAAATGTATGAAAATATAATTGTAAAGACATTTATTGTATAAAAATGTATGAAAATATAATTGTAAAGACATTTATTGTATAAAAATGTATGAAAATATAATTGTAAAGACATTTATTGTATAAAAATGTATGAAAATATAATTGTAAAGACATTTATCGTATAAAAATGTATGAAAATATAATTGTAAAGACATTTATTGAAAAGTCTTTAAGAAAATACAATTTTAATAAAACACTTTTGTAATTTTTTTGTTATTTATTTTCTACTTAGTTTAAAATACTGATTCCTCCTTTTGATTTTAACGACAGGTGCCTGAAAAAATGGCATCTCCATTTTCGGCAATAAACTGTAGAAGTACCAAAAAACTTTTTACCAAAGTTGAAAAATGATTCACAAATTTTGAATGAATTGGATTTTTATTTTTAATTACATTTAATGTCTTTTTCTACTGTTTTTGTTCCTTTAACTGAGCACCTCCGACAAAAATATTGATTTTGCATTTTTTTTTACAATCGGGTTCCATTCAATAATAATCTGCCGAAAACACTAAACGAAAATGAAAAAAATATAAAGGGTTATACCGCTTGTACACGTGAACCAAAAAACAAAAAATTTGACTACTTCCCAAATTTTTTAAATATTTATATGATTGATGACTAAACATGTAAGAAATTTTTTTTTTATGACCAGAATTTCAATTTAAAAAATCAATCTGGAATAAAAATCAACAACAAAAAAAAACGTCTGTTTACGCCATGTTATCATTGCTGATGAGGATGCTATTACTAATACTACATTCAAACTAAAAACGATTTTTTTCCCGATATCATGTTTTTAAATAGCTACGTACCATAAGACAAATCAATATACTATTATTCTTTCAACAGATAAACATGATAAAAAGATTGTTTTATTTAAAAGTGGGTGTCCGAAGAAATTTTTTTTCAAAATTTGCCAAACTCATCATGTTGAAATCTTTTTTTTTTTTTTTTTTTTTTTTTTTTAAACACAACAAAAAAACGAGTGGTCAAATATATTTCGGACACCCAAAAATATTAAAATTTACATTCCTGGCTATTTTCCAAATTCCATTAAAAAATTCTTAACAGAAACGCGGTACGAGTGTTTAGAAATGGGGGGGGGGGGTCATTACAAAATCTTACTGAAAATGCCGTTTTATGATAACATTTTTATCATTTTATTTATTCAAAACTTTTTAAAAATATAATGTACATTATTATTTATTAATTCATTTGAAAGTATATTCATTTCCGAACAAAACAGTGGTATTTTAAAAACTTAAAGCGCTTTGGTTTATAAAATATAACTATTTTAGCAGAAACCCCTTGAAATCTGTGATTATCCAAAGCTTTTTATTGTCAATGTGTATCGCTAATATATCTAGGGCTACTGTCCCCTCTCCCCTCCCCTGTTTTATCCAGTGCATGGTATATACGTTCAGAGATTAGTTAGGATATCTGCTGTAGAACAATGGGCTTGCCTAAAACCCATACTGTTAGTCGGACAAAAGTTTAGCAGCTGTGAGTTGGTAGACTAGAGATTGATTAATTATAACCTCAAATATTTTGGCAAAAAGAGGGAGGAGACTATAATTTAATTGGTCAGTTTTTTTGTAAGAATTCTTGTAAACTGGTGGCACAGAAGCAATTTTTCATCAGTCAGGAAAGCAAGATTCGCTAAGGCATTTGTTGAATAGTTTGGAAAGAACAGGAGCAAACTCAGTGGAGCATTTTTTAATAGCACAGCATGGATGAGATCAGGTCCACATGCTTTTGAGGTGTCTAGGTTTTTTATATCATGTACTTGAGAGAGAGTGATTTTCAGATCATCTGGTGTGATTTCTGTCCGCAGAGGAAAATTAGGGAGGAAGTTGTTTGCTGGGTTCAAAGTAGAGTTGGAGACAAACCGACAGGCAAGCGGATTAGCTTTCACATTCAAGATTGTTGGATAGTGAGAGGATTGTTGATCGCCTATTATTTACTACACGATTATAAATTATAATTATTCCTAATTTCTGCACTTTAATGGTGGGTTTGCACTTCTGGTGGGTTTGGTATATTCTCTTGTAGTTATTTCCTTCTTACATTTACTTCTATATACTTTTGTTTATGTGTACTAGATTTCTGTCAGATAAGTCTGAGGGATGCATGCTACCTTTGAGCAATGGCAGCTGCACAAGTAGAAGTAAACCATTGAGGAGAGTGGGGTTTGCTGTAGAACTTATATGTGGGAACATGTTTCAATTGCAACTTCGAACCATTCAGTGGTCTCATTTGCGTACTGTTTAGCATGAAGAGAAAAGATATTTCCCCATGGAGCATCTCTGATGTGATCCCTGATGGCATCCGAGTCAGCTTTATTGTCATTTTGAGTAGTGGCTCTTCCACTTGGGGTCCAGAGTTTAGGGAAATGTATATCATTATCACAGCATGATCAGCATTCTCGAGAGGACAATGGGCATTTGTCACACAATCCTCAGAAACTGTGATCAGAAATAGGTCCAGAAGTGAGGCTTGCTGATCCTGATGATTTGGGAAACTGTCTGTGTCAAGGAATGGGATATAAGTTGTGTGATGCTACCAGCAGTGTAGTTAGAGAAGCCAAGCCAATTACTGTGGTGAACATTAGTCGCCAAATACATGTATTTTGACACTAGCGTCTAGGGAGAGTGCTACATCTATGCTGTCAGAGATCTGATTGCTTAGAGTATAACCTTGGATTGAGGGACAGCGTTAAAGAAAGTATAAGTAGCAAATGCTATGTTGTAAAATTAGTCTAAAGCACTTGAAGGCCTAATCGTTTGATTCTAGTTTAGATTCCATAGTCATGGGAAGGGGGGTTTCTGAATATAGACTTGAAGTCCGTGCATGTGTTTGTAAGTCCTTACAACAAAGTGGAAGCCGCTCTAAGCACTACCAAAGACTTAGGGTGCCTGTATTATCAGTCAGAATACAGCAGCCAGACAAACTGTCACACTTGTCAGACAAGTGGGCCAGTCCAATCATGTTAGCATACATGGTAAACAAGTACTCCCAAGATTCCTAGTTAAGGGGAAGAGAATGTGGCAGGTGTGGGGGATGGCATTCATTGCCCTAGTCAAGAAACAAGGCCAAGCACTGAGCATCTCCTAATGAGTTTCTGTGATCGCACCTCTACTCCGTGAGGCAAAGTACAGAAGCCGGGGAGTAGGCAGAGCCCAACTACTCCTTAAATAGTTTAGGTTTGCAAACGGGTGATTTTGATCAATTCACCAGCTTTAGGGAGGTTGTTGACCAGGACTGAGGAAGCCTCCCTCCCTCGTTTGGTGCCAAGATGTATGAGGCCAGTGGTACAGGTTTGACATCAGAGTTTTCCTTCTCCTAGGTGGATGACCTGACAAGGTCCATCAGCACCAAAGGGGTTTGCCCCACGCCTAATTTCAAAGCCAGGTATTTTTATGCCCCCACATGAGTAGTTGGAGCTTATTGCATTAGTATCAAAGGTAGTTAGTATCTGCTATGAAGTTGCACTCCTCAAAGTAAAATTAAGATTGGAAGATGTGGTTATTTGCATCTTATGAGTAGAAAGAATTGGGGTTATATATGAGTAATGGGTGTAGATTTAAGGTTAGTAGCTACTAGAGTTAAATGAGGATTAAATATATTTTTGGAATAAACACATTGGAAAAAGTATTGTATAAGGAATCCAAGTTTAGTATGTAATAATTAAGTGATCAATTGATGTGATTTTTGGAATATGATAAATAAGCATTAAGAATTATTTGATCAGTTTATATGATTTTTGGAATATGACAACTTTATTCTGTGTCGAGTATCTAACAATTAATTGATCAGTTCACTATGATAATGTACGTGATTTTTGGAATATGACAAATAATCACCAAAAATTTCTTGATCATTGTATATGATTTTCGGAATATGACATCCTTCTTCAGTGTATTTCCTAACAATTAATTGATCAATTTACTGGATTTTTACTTACTTGTAGTGGCATTCACCCAGGATGAGTTGAGCCGGCTCCAATTTTGTTAACTGTATTTCTTGTCAAACCCTTTCACCGTCACTAGACAGCAGAGTTGATGGCATCACCTCAAATATTTAATTCATGGTTCTAGTGATGAACGTCAAAATCACGAGGACTGGACACAATCTTCATATCTGCTTTGACTGCCATGAGCCTAGTCTTAAATTGACCATCTTGGCATTTCTTCCAGCCAGTGAATGCATTGGGTGCCACCAATTGATGGACAAACTCATCCCCCAGCCGGCACAGTACGTGACTGAACCACTGGAGTCTCCTTTTCAGCACTTTCCTCCAGACTAAGGATGTAACATCTAGTGTTTATGGTTGAGTTAGGGATCCGGTCAGAGAGGCGAACGTGCAGGATATGGCGGAGGCAGTAGTGATCAAAGTTGCAAGTTTATGAAAATCCTCTCTGCACAGTGGCAAAGTTTCACATCAATAGAAAAGAATTTGACCATGGCCTTGTAGATCCGCATCTTTGTGAAACGTCTTATCTCCTGGCGAGACCACTGTCGTTTTTGAAAACAGACGAAGGCTGCTCTAGCCAGGTTGATACTGATGATGATTTTGTCCTTTGCTTGACCAGTAACTGTAAAATAGATGCCAGAGTATTTGAAGGTTTCAACCCCTTCCACAGCTTCACCATTGTGGGTCATAGCGACTTAGTCAGATGGGGGAAAGTTACCAGATGGAATTTTCGTCTTAGAAGCGTTGATTCTCATTACAAACATTTTGACCATGCAACTGACCTTATTGAGTGTGTGCTGAACCTCTGTAAAACTTGCTAAGGATCGCAACGTCGTTGGCAGAGTCGAGATCAGTGATGGAAAAGTTTTTTTTTTTTTTTTTTTTTTACACAGTGATCACCACTTATCAAGGCCTGGAAGCCACTCAGGGATAAGGGTTATTGCAAGTACATTACCTTAGTGTGGACATTTGATGAAGTGTTTACTTCAGTGTGAAGGGGGCGGTTCATTAGGAATTTGTTAACGTTGTGGCCTACTCTGACACAAACGAAGCCAGTCAAGCTTTTCTCTAGGATCCAGTCATTGATGTAGTTGAATGGGATGGAGAAGAGCACAGATCGTTGGCAGATTTCTGTTTGGACGACAAAGGAATCTGATTCTTCCCCATAGCACCTCACTCTAGTTCGGTTATGCATGTAGTGCGCTTTGAGAAATTGGTTGGGAAACCATTGTGGCGCATTATGTTTCAGAGGCTTCTGCAATCCACTAAATTGAAGACTGTGGTGAAAATCAATGAAACAAATGATGGTAGATTGCTGATAGGTCCACCACTGTCCTAAAATTCGCCTAAGGGAGAAAATTTGATTTGTACATCCTCTACGCCTGCTTGGTTTGGTTGGGTTTGGCAGTCTCAGATATTCTTGATACGATGGAGAAGGATATATGAAAAGATTTTAGAGGTGACATTAATCAAACTAATGTCTCTATAATTGTCACCTTTTTTGTAGAAGGGAAGGATTATTGCATTGCTCCAGTCCTGAGGTAGTTCAGAGTGCCACACAGCGTCTAGAATTGGCTGTTAGTAACTGACCGTAAGGTCGGGACAGCTCTTGTAGAGTTCCTGCAGCTTTGTTATTTTTTTGTTTTTTCATGACATCTTATATCTCTTCTTCCATTGGCAGATTGCAGTTGGCATCATACCCCGGAAAGTCTGTTAGGGAGGGAGGCGTGACATTGAGAGGGAGGATCGTGGGTTAATAAGGTTTTAAAATGTTGTTTCCAACGTATCGTGCGATCTACTATGTGGGAAGTAGGGGTTTCATTCGTATCCAGCAACATTTCACTTTTTTCTTTTGGTTGTCACTTTAAGGGTTTGGTAAAGCTTTTGGGAATCTTCTACTGAGGTAGCTTGTTCCATCTCTTTAGCAACGTTTTGTCAGTAGGTATTGAGATCGGTCTTTGCAAAATGGGCAGTCTCACAACGCAATCGGCAGAAGTTGTTGTTCTCCGACCAGTGGGCATTTGGCAAGAATGTGATCAATTTGGTTTCTAGTAAGACTGTCATTTGAGTACCAAGTCACTAGGTGCCGTGGGATGGGGGTCTAGAATTGTGTGCTAGTCACAGTGAGCTGGTTTGCAGAAGCAGTCAATCAGTCGTTCTCTGTCCGAGCAGCAGTTACCAATGGTGAATGGGCCAAAACCTTGTTTTATGTTTGGATGTCCCACAACTACCACGACGTCTCTTGCTGGGATATCATCCATAACAGCTTGCAAGCTATCGTAGAAGACATCCTTGGTGACATCGTCAGCAACAAGAGTAGGGGTGTACACAGCCACTACAGTGATATTGAACAGAGTACCTTGCAAATGAACACTGACAAGACATGGACAGATTGGTTCCCAGTCAAGGAGAGCATTGTTTTCCTGATTGCTTAGGATCAGTGCTACACTATGACGCCTGGATCCATCCGCGAGACCACTGTAATAGATATGATAAGCAGTGTTTGATAGAGGTACTTTGGTCTGCAAGTCTTACCTCCGAAAGTTAGGTAATGTTGACCTTGAACTGGTGAAGGGTGTGGGCAGTGAGCGCATGAGTTTCTTCAAGTTCCTAGCATGCGCATATTTCAGAAGGCTACATGATGGATCATCTGTGCTTGGGCCGTGAGCATGTTGGTTCCTGCAGACGCTGTAGTTGTAATTGAGTTTTGCAGATTTGGTGTATCCATTGGAGTTACATGGGAATTTGAAATTCACAAAGTGGTCCCCAGCCGTGTGTATATCCTTGTTGAAGGAGGTTGGAGTTGTCTCCTGTTTGCTACAGATTCTCTGCAAAAGCGGGGACAGAATGATTGGTAGGCCACCAGTTGCTGTTTCTTTCCCCTCATAACTACCACCGACACTATGATTTTAAGAAGAATGATGTAACTTCCAGAAGATTACACAGCAATTTTTTTTCCAAATTTATACATAAATACGTTGTTTTAAACACCAAAAATTAATGAACCAATGCATATAATTTTTAGAATATGATAAATAAGCACTAAACATTTACTGATCAATGTATGTGATTTTTGGAATATAACATCTTTGTTCCGTGTTGATTACGTAAATGAATTAATCAATTTTGGTGATTTTTAGAATATGATTAATAAGCATTAAACATTAATTGATCAATGTACGTGACTTTTGGAATATAACAACTGATCACAAAAAACTAATTGGTCATTGTACATAATTTTTGGAATAAGACATCTTTGTTTCATGTTGAGTATGTAATAATAAATTGATTAATTTATGATTTTTAAAATCTAATGAATAAGTATAAAAATCGTTTGATCAATGTACGTAATTTTTGGAATATGACAAATAAGAATGAAACATTTCTTGATATGATTGTGTGATTTTTAGAAGTAGTATTACAAGTGTATGCTGTATTTTTGTGGACATCGGCAATGTTATATACCTAATGTGCTTCCACAAGTCATATCTTTTTTATTTGTTAGTCAGTTTTTAAAAGAATTACATTGATGGAAAAAGAAAGCATTCCAATGATGTTAATTTATTTTTCTTTTATGCGTTCAATATTTGTAAAAATGAAAAAAAAACGGTAAAAAATGACGACAGCAAAAAGGGAAACTATTTTTTCAATGTTTACATTTTATACATTACGTTTGGATATATATGCATAGTGTTGAATTTGATTGGATATGGCTGAAATTTTACAGGCTATATAAGTATAGGAGTCCATCTCTACTGAACTTTGATTTTTATTTTTATGACCACAGGAAGCAAAGTTACGTTTGAGCAAAGTTGACAAAGAATATTTCAAAATTGATAAGATAAATCATATATCATCCATTTTCATATAGATAATAGTTTCAGAATTATTTTCATGTATAATATGTAAATATTTGATAATTATTAATTGTGCGGAAATTTCTTTAAAATGTTATCTTTTAGAAGTTCAAATCTGCTTAAAGAGAAATGGCTTGCTTTTCGCTAACCATCACTGTCAGCGTATTAATGAATTTGTATTCTCGTTATAATAGAAAACTGTTTTTTCTGCTTTCGTTTTGAAAGCAAAAAAATGTTTACTTTTTATTCTGAGTTTTTCAATTTAAAAAAATTATCAAGTTTTTCAAATTTGATTTCCAAACAATACTATTTTGTTGTTTTTAACGCTTTTAGTACACATGTACTAAAAGCCTTAAAAAGTAACAAAATGTACTAAGTACATACATTTTTTTTTTAGTGGTAAAAAACAAAAAAAACAAACATATAACAAATAAAAGATATTTGTGCACTTATGCTACCATGCTGAAATAATAACATTATTATTTAGAAACCTTTTCTTAACATGGCGAAGGAATGGTGTTTTGTTAACTATTCTGTACTTTCACCTAACAATTAAATAAAATATATCATGAAACTTGAATTTATTTTCAAATCATTGTCAAGACTATTTTTCCAATCTGTAAAACAAACCTGTTTTTTTTATTTTTAACTGAAGATTTCTAAATAATAATAATTAGGTTGTTCAATAAAGAATTTCATTGGGATGCATTTTGTAAATTTTTACCTTGTTTACACCTTAACATTTTTCTTTAAAATGACTATCTTTTAAGGTTTTGGGGTATGCTGAAAACGAATATTGTATTAAAATTTTCAGCAAATAAGTAGCTTTCTGTCATTTTTGCTGGTGGCCATCTTGGTACATGTGTTTGTGCATAGTTTCTCGGGGTTACATTTGCACGCTCGCACGTACCCAGATGGCCAGCAGCGATAACATAAGAAATGACATTGCTTATTATCCTGAAAACTATTTATTTGCAGAAAATTTAAATGCGATATTCGTTTTCAGCATATCCTAAAACAAAAGTAATCATTTTAAATGTTAAGGTGGGAACAAGGTAAAAAATTACTGTTTCATTTCTTTGTTTACATAGTTGAATTTTCAGTAAAACAACAATAAAAATGAGAACAATTACCATCAACTGGTGAATATATAGTTGTTACTTATCAGGATTCCTGGTATCCTGGCACTGTGAAAACTACATCAAGGATTCATGTTGAGTATGATTTATGGTTGCATCTCAGAAAATAGGGGTGTATTTTGGGCCTGATAGAGAGGATTTACAAAATTAAAAATTGGATTGGCCCCAAAATGCATAAGTTCTGGTCGACTATGTGAATTTCCATCTTTTACGAAAATCCAAACTATATGGAAAATTTTCTTTGATTTATTTCTGAGATTAATTCATATCAGTCAATTATTTTTCTTTGAGGGGAGTAGTAAATACCGGCCATGAATGCTCTTTAGGCATTAAATGGCTACACCCAGATTAAGCTTCGGTGAGGAGGCAGGAAAATACCTGCTCTCAATAAAGCTATATTTAAATACCACTATAATACTTAGTTTTGTTCATGAATAGACACCCACTGTATGATACCATGCGGCAGTTTAAAAAAAAAAAAAAATTTATAATTCATGGCTTATGGTAAGGAGATACATCAGATTTGACTGCATAATAACAAAGAATACACAATTTTACATAAGAGTGCCAAGTTTCATTAGAATAGCTTGAAAAATAAATGGTGGCGAAATTACCAAATTTCTTGAAATGTTGAGATCCGTAATTTAGCCCACTTTTTCTACAGAAAAATGTCCACAGAAAAGCCTAAAATTTAGCACTTAAAATTCTCATAACTTTTGAACTACTGATGGTATTTGCATAATTCAAACGATTTTAAGCATCTTTTACACAGCTCTTTTCATGTAAGTTGATAAAATAACAATTATCTAAAAAGAAAAAATCAACTTGTAATGCTATTAGAAGATGACAAATAAGCACTAAACATAACTTGATGAATTTATGTGATTTTTGGAGTACAACAAATAAGCGCTAAACATAACTTGATGAATTTATGTAAGTTTTGGAATTTGACAAATAAGCACTAAACATTACTTGATCAATTGACTGTGCAGTTTTATCAAAATTTATACATAAATATATATAAAAAATTAATTGATCATTGTACACTATTGTTAGAGTAAGACATCTTTGTTTCATGTTGAGTATAATTAATTGATCACTTTATGTGATTTTTGGCATATGACATCTATGTTTTTTTTTTTATGTATTTTTTTTTTTAAGGAGATAATGCCTAGTAGGAAACTACTATATTATGGTTACTTGGTCTTTTGGCTAAGATCAAAATGTATTAAAAAAAAATGCACACATACACACACACACACACACATTTTACAAATTGTAAATATGTTTTTTCAAACACTGGGGATTTATTAGTTAGATTAGACTCCACAGAGTGAATGAGGTATTGTGATAAATGTTGTCAATCAAGAGTAAGACTCCGAAGTCAGCATCCTTACAAATTTACTCTAGTCACAAAGACCCTGTACCCTCCTCCTCCCCAATTTCTTATAGGGCCTTGTGCCTAAGTTTGTTTACGATTGTGATTTTTTGCTTTTATTTTTTGAATTTATTCATAATTTAATTGTAATATTTTTTCATGAGAAAATAAACTATATAAATTAGATCAAAGTGTAGTATCTGTTCTCAGCATTCCAGCAACATCCCCCACTTCATAAACAGAGTTTTAGTATAGACAGATATCATTTTAACTAATACTAAGTAAAAAAAGTGAGGGTAATGCTTGGGAGAATTGTCTTGTGAGAAGAAAATAGACACTATCCCCCCCCCCTCCATCGCCAAATAAAAAGAAGGTTTAGTAATCCTATTATAAATAATAGCAAACTAATATAACTGGCTAGTTAAGTTAAAGGGAAAGTATGTCATTTCCGGTAAACTAACTCTGAATTTTTTCAATTTATACATAAATACCTTGATTTGTTTTAAACTGTTTTTTCTTTTTATTGAAACTGTTTTTCATGAATAATTATCTTTCTACCTCATCATTTTTTGTGATTCTTGAATATATTACTCTTTGACATGCAACAATTATGTAGGTACCATTACTTGAAAGTCAATATTTTTTTCGGTTTTATACTGTAGAATCACCCAGTTTTTCTCATGTAATAATAAACACTTTTAAAGAGAGATGACATAATTTCTGGCAAAATGAGCCTGTATTTTTCCTAATTAATACATAAATACATTAAATTCTTTTAAAATTATGTAATATTAACATTGGAAATCCAGGGGAAAAAGGGTACCCCCACCCTTGCAAAACCTCGCCCAGTTAACTCTCAAAGAATGAATCTTTTTTTTTTTTTAATTTTGAAATATTATTCATCTGAGACTTTGCTTATTCATATGATACCAGGTTCATCATAGTTCGATGAGAATGAAAAAAGTTTTTAGCTGACATATGAACACACACAGACGTTTGCCCTATATATAATACTACTATTATTATTCTGATTTGTATCTTGTTTTTCTTTTTGCAGTAATGCAAATCAATCTAATAACCAACCAAATTTTTATAGTTGCTAGAAAAATATGAACATTTCTTCATAGAGGGAAAGTAGAGAATAGTTAGCAGACACCCCTCCTGATGTTAAGAATGGGTTTTTAATAGTAACATTATGTAGAAACTCATTCTTGATACGAGATGGCTTTGTTAACTATTCTGTTCCTACAGTTTTCTTATTTTGCATACCAATTGTCGATTGTTTTTAATTGTTTATGAAAATTTCAAGTAGCATTAATGACAAACAAATGCAAATGAGGTTTGCAAAAAACAAATCTTATCTCACAATTTTGAATCAATTACAAGAAAAGCATCTGAGAAAAATATTTAAAAAACCTACTCTTGTAATATATGCACCCACCCTTCTATCAAGTGTATTTTTACATTTTGCAAAATATATGTGGACATTACACAGGATTTTATAGTCATTTGAATAGTTTTAAAAAGCCTCAAATCTCTGATTAAAGGTTTAGAAATTTTAATAGAATTGGAATTGCTACTTATATCAGAATCGGAAATTATAACAGAATTGAGGGAATAATTTTAAAATTGTCCCATCACTAATTTTATATATATATATATATATATTAGAGAATGTGAGAAAAAAAACAATAGTTTTGTTGTGCATTGATCTTGGTTCTGTTACTGTCTTTGTCTAATTTGTTTTTATTTATAACTGTTTCTCTGAATAAACCTGTGGGACTCATTGTCATCATTAAATCATTGATAACAAATAATAAAGCTAAACAGGAAAATGAAAGCACACCAGTACACTGTTTATATTCTAACTATTGTTTCTTTTTTTGACGTTACTTCATTTGTTCATGAGTAAAAAAAACTGACTCTCATTTAAACTCTATCAGCCACATAAATTCAAATTTATTATTTATACTTAAATCCCAATATTCTTGTGAAAGAGATAAATTTTCACTTTTTTCCCAAGTATGAGTAAAATAAAATCTAATAGATGCCTCAATACTTATAATTATTTAAAAATGAAATATTAAATATATATGTTATTTTAGTTTTATTCAGGAAACCGTGCTCCACATATCCCATATCGTTTGCTACATCTTGTCTGGACCAATGCCCGACATCTTGCTGGTTACGAACAACAGGATGCCCATGAATTTCTCATAGCAGCTCTTGATGTTTTGCATCGACACTGTAAAGGTAAATGCTTTTTCCATTTTTTAGATTCTTTGTTTTCTTATATTGTTCATTTATTTTATTTTATTTTTTACAATTATTTTTTTCTTTCTTTTTTAGGGACGAATGGCCTTTCTTACAACAATCCTCATCATTGTAATTGTATAATTGATCAAATATTCACAGGTGGTTTGCAGTCGGATGTCACTTGTCAGGAGTGCAAGTAAGAAAATCTTTTTGTTTTTATCATAAAATAAATCTTGGTATCATAAGCATTTTTCTTTCATTGTCATACTCTCGACAATTGTTAGCTTTTCTGATGGCCATTTTGAATTTCCATATATGACAAAAATCTGTAAATTCTATCTTAGATTCCATATTTTATATTTTTTAAGAATTCAATGTTTTTTAAAATATGAATTTACTCTTAAATGAAATTTCTACAGATGAATATAAGTTTTTGTGTATCATATTTACTTTTGTGGGTAGCAAGGAGAAAACTATCCTTATAAAATATGTTTATGTAACAAAATGTAGTAAGCAAAAATCAGGAACAAAGATAGGAAATAGTCAGTTTTGCTCTGCACCGCCCACCTCTAGAAGAGAGGGATTTCTTGGCTGTAATAACTGTAGAGGAAGAAGAAGAAGGAAACAGAAAAAAAGAAAAAGACAAAAGAAAACTCGCTTCTCGCAGATTTGTGGTTTGTCACAAAGAACAATCCAACTGCCAGAACCACCTATGCACAATCTGCAGGACACTGCCTGACTGCTTCCCAGTGTCCTGCCATTATAGCGACCGGGAATTATATATTTGCATAATCGCATGAGAGCACATGCAATTCTGCGAGAATTGCATAGGGTCGACGCCAATAAAAACCCATGAATGCCATCTTGGAACTCTCTTCCACTCTCTTCCCCTTTGGCCCGCAACACAACAACAGATGTATCCGAGGTAAGATTCCCCCCCCCCCCATTTTGGTTATTGCTAATTCTACTACACTCCCCCTGATCTCATGATCACAAAGATGGCAGTCTGGTGGCGGGCGCTTTTGTCTGGTGCTCCTTCATAAAGGCAAGAGGGGTGGTCCTTCTTCTGCTTCTGCAGTATGTGCATTATATGGCTCAAAATCCTCTCCGTCGTCCTACATCATACTCTCTGTCCTTTCAGAAGACATCGTACTGTCTTCCTCCTCCTCTTCCTCCGATGTAACAGCATAATGGCGAGGATGCAGATCCTTCACATGGCGAGGAACACTGTCCACCAAAATCGATTGAGGGCTGATTACCTTGGTCACTTCACGATTGTCAAACCTCGTGGTACATCGATTTTGCAGTCTTTTGATCCACATGCAATCTCAAACCTGGTAAGAGCTGTTCTTGGGACCTGGGGATGCAGTTGTGAAATTGGTCTCCTTTACTCAAACTTCGTATCGATAAATCCTGTTGGCAGGCGCAGTAAAGGGAGATACGTCATCTCTGGGTGGGATGTTATACTAGTAGACAGCCTCCTGTATGGGACGGTGCATTTTAGCTGCTATTCGTTTCACTGTACGGTGACATCGCTCTGCTATGCCATTCCCGGCTGGAGCGTATGCACAACGGAATTGCAAATGAACTCCCCATTTATGTGCAAATGCTTGGAACACGTTGCTGCAGAAAGCTGTGTCATTGTCTAAAAGAATTTCATGCGCGAGCCACATTCGAGGAACATTGCCTCCAACTGATGACTCACACTTGCTGCATCCTGCCTCGCCAATTTTCTCCAAATGGAGAAACGCGATGGACCACAGTCTGTTAGAGTTAAAAAATGGAAGGGGCCATAATACGTGATATCCATTCCAATTCACTGCCAATTCTCGTTAACTTCCAGCTTTACTTTTCTCACTTGACCGGCGCTGGGTCAATCCTCACATTTCCGTATGACCGTTTTAACGGTTGCTTTTGTCAGGGTTGGGCAACTTTTCCTGACAAAGTAGGTAGTGAGTTGCACCCCCGGATGTCCACTACCTTTGTGAATAGCCATGATTTGACTCTCATCCAGCTTGTCTGTGTGAACCGTGCCGATCATCAGGTTAAGAACGTTTTTCTTTTTCATCGCCTCAAACTACCGCTGTGGTACTCGTGTCAATTGGTCTGATGTTTCGTGCTGATGGAACCAGCGTCACATCCACTGTCAGCTCGTACTCTTTCATGAGGTCCTTGAGAGTGCTTAGTCACCTCCTAATAAGCATCTTGTTTGCTGTTTTGGTGCGTACTCGCACCTTTCCAGTTAGTGTGTCTGAGACCCAATGGTATACGCAGACAGAATCTGTCTTTATGTGTAGCACCTTGCCCTGCCACTGAAGAGCCAAATTGATACCTTTCAATATGGCGTCCAGCTCAGCTAAGTTGATGTGTTGAGAGTCATCTTTAGGTCGCAGCCAACATGCGTCCTCCAACACAGCTGCACCAATTGCTAAGGAGCTAGTATCGACTCATACATTCAGCTCTTTATCGTCCTCACACCAATTTCCCAGGGCCAGATCGTCTTGCTGCACAGATTCTAAGGTCTCAAACATCATACGATGCAGTACGGCGTCTCTCGCTTCATCATCCCAACCCTTTGTTACCAAACTTACTCTCCTGAGTATTCCACAAGCCACACGAAGCCAACCACACACCGGAAAGTGCCCGACAAGTCGACCACACAGGGAGAACATTATTCATCGCGTAACAATACTGGGAGCCTCTGGAATTGCATTTCCTCGCTTCTACCGCAGTTCACTGCGTTCCATCCGGCCACCAATCCCAGCACCAGTGCACCGTCCTTTAACCTCTCCAGGTTTTTGCGCTCCAACCCGAACTGCGCTAGGTTTTTTCTTACACGGGGTTGCAGGCACCACGTCTTCAATGTCATCAATGTAAGCAGATGCTGTGCGGCCTACAACTTCTTCCTGGGATAATACTTCGCTGGCAGTTGCTCTCATTATCAGAAGAGCCACATTCAAGCTGAACCCCAAACGAGTCAGACAGTATCCGAGGTAAGCTCTTTATTTCCCCTCATTTTGGTTATTGCCAATTCTGCTACAGTTTATAAAAACAGTGTGTTTACTTCTATTGCTTCTGAGA
The DNA here is from genome assembly GCF_053919585.1 of Euprymna scolopes. Classification (NCBI taxonomy): domain Eukaryota; kingdom Metazoa; phylum Mollusca; class Cephalopoda; order Sepiida; family Sepiolidae; genus Euprymna; species Euprymna scolopes. The sequence goes on from NC_136510.1 coordinate 61,402,719, forward strand.
AATTATCATCATAAAACCTCTATAAATTTGGAGGACACAATGAAAAGCAATAGGCTCAGTATAGATCCCTGATCTATTCCTAGTTGAAAATTAAGCTCTCACTAAATGGGCCCTAATTCTGGCATGACAACATTCCTGTATAATGTTTGAACAACTTTCAATTATTCATTTGCTTCTAATTTAAGCAACTCTGTCAGACAACATCTCTTGGCACTATAAAAAAAATACTCTCCCCGAATCCACAAAATCATAATACAGATTCTTTTTATGAAAGTACTTTTCTTGAATTAGCTACTATGCCCAGTCATAAAACCAAACTGTGCAATATAATATTCTACTAATTAATTTCAGTAACATGACAACATATAGAAACATGTAAATATTGTTTAGCTTACAGAATATATATTAATAAGTTGTTACAATGATTACTATCATATAGAACAATAATTGCTGTTTTAGATTAAAATTATTTTTATGAAAAATACTTTTAATTTGCCTTATTCTATTTCTGAAAAAAAAAATTTTTGAAAGTTTTATTAATGACTAGTATTGTTTCTTACACATATTTTACATTGTATTCTCATGAGTGTAAACATCCTTTTCTTTTTTTGTGAGGAAAATGGCTTACCGTACAAACATCCTCGTGTCTGTCCGTCCTGTGAGTCGCACACGTCAAGAAAGAAAGAAAGAGTCCATCATGGCGGCCGTGACGTTTTGTAGTGAATTAAGTCTCGCGAGATCATGTGTGCGTCCCTTATAAAAACAGGTCACTTGTCCAGTGGGAGAGGATCAAGAAATCATTTGACGTTTGAGAAGCGGCAAAATCAGTTGGGAGAATTTGTATGAGCAGTGATTTTTGCCTGTTGATCGACCGCAAGCTATTTCGGCCCATTTTTTTGCAATGGACAAGTTTAATCTGAGATTTATACCAGAGTTCGACGGCTCCTCCGCCGGACCCTCGGTAGTTGAGTGGTGGGAAAAAGCTGAGCTTGTCTGCCGGTTTTGCAAAATAAAGGATCCGATGCTTGTCATCCCATTGAGGCTGACCAAGAGGGCATACTCCGTTTATCAACAGCTCAGGGATGAACCAACTCTGGAGGAGGTTAAGGAGGCACTATACACTGCCTTTGCTATGGACCCTTTTATTGCCTGGAGGCAGTTCACCGGCTTGGGTTGGATGAGACGGGGGATGTCTACCTGGCGGATTTAAAGAGATTAGCTGTGCCATTGGTGAAGTAACTGAATGCATATTAAGTCGTGCTTTTCTCACAGGACTCCTGGACGACACCAGCCGACTGCTACGAGCATCGTCAAGGCTCAGCAAGATTGGGCTTCAGGAATTGTTAGCTAGAGCTCACAATATTTCAAAAGAAAAAGATGCGAAGCCGGTGCTAACAGCTGCAGAAGCATCTATTCCATTAGAAGATGGCGTAAGCTGTTATAAATGTGGCGGGCCAAACCACTTTTCTAGGGACTGCCGAAGCCGAAGCAGTGTAAAGGACCGTTGCAGCAAGCTAAGTCATGTAGCAAGGAGTTGTCCGGGAAACGGACAAAGAGAGTAAACTATAGCGCCAGTATTCTCCCCAGATCATTGACAAATAGGGCACTACCCACAATGAGAGTGCGCGTGAATGGGTATGAACGCTCGTAGACACAGGGTGCATGCAGACTCGTGCGCAAGGCATGCTGTGACGCATGGGACAAGAAGAGGATTCCAGTACTGACAGTTGGCGGAGGCATGCTAGCCTCTTGTGGAGTTAGTGTCATTCGTACATGTGTCGGTGATAGGCCTACAGTAACCGTACAAGCTCTGGTTGTTAGCGAGGACCTTCTTGGTTATGACCTGCTGTTAGGGATGGACGTTATCAAAGAATTGGGTGGGGTCCGTATTCATGGATGCTCTGGGTGCATCTATGAAACTGGAACGGCCTGACTTTCATGCGGAATTTAATCCGTGTACAGTTTCTGGACAGTTTCTTGGAAATGGACGGACGAGCAGCCACCCGAGAACTTGTACAATAGGGTTCCGGAATATAAAATTTCCCCTGGAGCTCGTGGAGAATATGATAAGGAACTACAGACTTGGATAAAAAATGGATGGCTAGTTCTCTATCTAGAGAAGGAATTGCCCCCCCCCCCTCCAGTTTCTGATCCCGTTAATGGCGGTCATCCAGCATAATAAACAGAAGGTGAGGCTGGTACTAGACTATCGGGAACTAAATGAGCACGTAAATCCTTTTACAGCCCGCGCGGTTGTATGTACTGAGAAGTTGAGGGAATGGCGACAAGCAGGATCTAATGTATCTGTGCGGATCTTCGTAAAGCATATCTTTTTTTTTTTTTTTTTTTTTTTTACATGGGGGTCACCACTTATCAAGGCCCGAAGGCCACTCAGGGATAAGGGTTATTGCGTGTACAGTAATCAGTGAGATAGTATTGTAGTAATCATTAGTATTATGGGTTTTGATAGAGTGTCTTACTTAAGGGGGCGGTTTGTTAGGAGTTTATGTTGGACTTGAAGACGTCCACGGTGTAGTCAGGTGGGAAACAGGCAAGTGACAGAGAGTTCCACTAGAGTGCAGCACACTGGGCCCAGATGGCTAAAGTTTGGAAATAGGAATGGAAGTTGTTCTGACTATGTTTTAATAGGTTTAAATTAGTTTTTAGGGATATAGATGGTAAATTGGGCCTACTGAAATCATTTTTAATCCATTTATATTACCATTTGAGCCCTTTCATGGGGAAAATGAGGATTTCCGAGCCAACGCTTGTTGCGGACGACGGCGGATAAAAACCAGATTTTTCTCCGACCTTGAATTTGTTATAAAACGACTTCCTGAAGTGCTAGAGGGTTAATTTTTTTTTTGTTTTCTCAGTAATTTTATGAGGATTCCAAAATTTTTATTAGATAAGAGCTAGGCGGATCGCATTCTTGTCAATTTTAGGATAGGATTGATGAAAATTTGGCTTATTTGTTGATCAGATTCCCCAGACCAGAATGAACAATAGTTATTAAATAGGATTTAATGAGATGATTGTAATTGCAATCAAAGTGCAATCCATTTTTTGTCAGTTCTAAACATTCAAGTAACCAACACTAGCATATAAGTCTAAACTGAATGACAAATAAACTAACAAGAAATCAATGATCAACATAGACTAATCAAGAAGAATGCCTTCGATGACACTCGCATACCACTTCTTAGGCAGACTGAACAGTCGACTGTGCGAGCGAATTGTGTGGTCAGTACCGCCACATTCAGTGCAGAACTTCTTCAGCTGAAACTGTGTTGCTATGCTGTTTATTCGTGAATCTGAACGTTCCAGAAGTCGAGCCATGGCATCTGTCAATTGTTGGATTGGGTCAGTTTTTCGTGTCCGAAATTGTAAGAAGTTCTGAATGTCCTTGTTGTTGGACTCCAGGCATTCTTCTGAGAGAGCACCAAGACCATAGCCATCATTCAGAGTTATCAATTCAGCAGAGTGCTGAAGGGTGCCATGTAGAGTGTGATTAATCAATACCCATGGGAAATTGTCACATAGATGGAAGGTTTCATCGCAGAGAGCTTTGAATTTTATTACATCAACTTTACGTGTACACGAAACAATGGACAAAACAGTCGAAAGTTGTCGGTGGAGAAGCATCAGGTTTTCCCGGTGTTTATCTTCAACCAAATTTTCAATAACATCAATGACTTCCTCAGAAAAGAATCTTCTCCCCTGGGGTCCATTCGTTGAAGTGCCTCCTTTACCTCCTGCGGTATTGACCATGTCAAGATACAGACCAGTCTCAGTGTAGATGGCTTCGAGAACTCGATCTTTTGCACGTCGAATGGGCTCCCCTCGCGGATCAGCATGTTGATAGTGTTGATAGTCACAGTTACACCGATAGAGAACCTTTAGAAACCATGTTGTTCCATTGATATATGAGTGTGTAACAGTGATGCTTGATTGATCAGATGTAGTTAGTGGTTGTTGGGTAAGTCCTTCACGTGTTTCGAAATCTCCATTTTTGGTTGTGATGGTACCGTCCTCTTCCACAAGTTGATTGTACAGTTTTAGAGTGTTTTCTGCCGACCTGTTAATTGGGAAACCTTCCAAAACTTTCTCTTTGTCCAATCTGCCTGTTTTGACTTGCACAGGATGCAGTCAGCTCCACCCAGACCAGAGATGAGCTTTTTGAACTTCAGATCTTTCATGGTGTCATGAATGATGACCTCCACATCAAACCCTTGGTCACCGACAGTAAGGCAAACTCCTTCTGACAATAAGTTTCTCATCTTCCTCATCTGGTCCCTGCTAAGTGTCAGCGAGTGCATAATAGCGATAGCCTCGTCCACTTCAAAGGAGCGTGCGTTCGTGATGCTGGAGGTAAAGATCTCATGACCGACTTTGGCAATCTTCTTCTCGGACTGAATGTTAATTCTATGAATCAGATAGCCAAGTAGCTGGGTGACACTCAATTCAGGGCATTCTTGTTGGACATAGTCACTGATGTGTTGAAGAAGAGATTCAGTTGTTTCCTTCTGCATCTGGGAGCCCAAATCAACAAAACTTTTCCTGCGTTTCTTTTGTGGTTCTACTGAAGGTGGACACTTTCTTTCGAAGTCGGTTGTTAATTTTGAAGCCTGCTCGAGGATTTTAGCGGTTCCCACTTTAGCATTTTTCAAACGCCCGAAACGCTTCCAACCTGTCATAAAGAATGTTGTCACTTCTTCACACTCCTTAATACCATGCGTGTCCATGAAATGTTGGAGATATTTTTTATACTCAGGAGATTTGTTTCTGCTGATCTGAGAAGCCACATCAATGATTGACTGGAAAACATGGTACTCAGAAACAGCTGTGCGATCATCATCTACAATTGATGCCATCTTTGATCTGTTGATAAAGATATACAGATAATCAATTACAAGATGATATTGATAAAGCATGAAACAGCATTATACTAACACTAGATAATGCCACGTTACCTCCCCTTGCTAATGATCTATGATCCTAATTCTAAATGCAGGCAAGTTGATTAAACTAAATTATCACAATCAACACAAAGAACACAAAATTGAATGTTAGCTATTTCCTATGGAATTCACTGGAAAGAGCTCAATGGAGGAAAGATACCATTTTTTTACAGAACTCAAAAACCTTGTTTTGTTCTTAAACAATGTGAATTTCAAAATTGTCGAAAAACCTTGTTTCGCCAATTTGGCTCCAAATATAGATAAATTGAATTTCAAGGTAATTTTTCAACAATAAATCGTATTCAAACCGCTAATAGTGACAAGTCAAACTGAACATTTTTTAAACCTCATCCTAAATTTTTCAAAACATATATGGTTTAGTATGTCACTATTAGCGGTTTTCTTGCTAATTGCAGGGTTATTCATAAATTATCGTGCATTTTTTGCAAAAAATATGGCTATTTTCGGTCATTTTTTGCTAATTTTGGATAGTTTTTTGGCCAAAATTATATATTAAATATAGTTTGAATGGCCTAAATCACATATCTAAAGGTATATTAGTCAATTGATGATACAATCATAAGTATTTTGCCTCTTCTACCATAGGAAATTCGTAATCTGAACCGATCAGCAATTTTTACCAATTTTTAGCTTTGCTGTAATCACATCGTTCCGCGACGCGACGCGTGACCGAATTTGGCATGATTTCAAATTGCGATAGAATCTCTTCATGATGTGCTAGAGACCTAATTTTTTTTTTGTTGATTCAGAAATTGGATGGAGATGACGTTTATAGCCGGTAAAAATCTTTGTTGAGACTTTTTTATTTTGGCTATTTCCACCTCTGGGCCCACTGTGTGCAGTTCTAAGAAAGAAGCTTTGCTCATGAAATCTACGTTTGGACTTAGGCACAGATAAAGAGTGGGGAAAATTATTGACAGTAGTTTCAGCCAGACGGGTGTTCCTCGTGAAAGATTGCCGAGGGGGGAGGGATTGGAGCTCAGACGAGCACCTGCCATGGAAATAACGATAAAACAAAGACAGGCTCGCAACGTCTCTTCTGTTGGATAGAGGTTGCAGGGAAGAGAAAAGGGCATCCCCCACTAAACCCCGAAGTCTATTTTGTACTCTGTCAAGGCAGGATAGGCTGTTTTTAGCAGCTCCTGCCCAGATGTGGCAGCAGTACTCCATCCTTGGACGTACTTGGCTTTTATACAGATAGAGAATTGCATCAGTAGTGAGATGTCTTCTGGAGCGGTAGAAGGATCCCACCATTTTCCCAGCGTCCCTGGCAACAGATTTGATGTACGTGTTCCATTTCAGATCAGGTCAAACCCAGAAGCTTGTCAAAACATGGAGCCTCCCCAAGACGAGAGCCATCCATTTCAATTGATGCCAGATGTGGATCAGAGCGTTTATGATGTAAAGATAAAGGCCTTTGATAGGGTATGGCATAAAGGTTTACTTCATAAGATCTCTAGCTATGGTATTGCTGGAAATGTCTTCTCAATTATTAAATCATTTCTTTCTGATAGCTCCATAAGAGTAGTAGTTGAGGGGCAAAAATCAGAAGCTCACAGTATTAATGCCGGTGTCCCTCAGGGGTCCATCCTGGGCCCAACTCTTTTCCTGATCTACATTAATGATCTTCCAAATCACATCCTTACATCATTTGTAGACATTTATGCTGACGACACTACCATTTATGGTAGCACATCTAAGACAGTAAACGACCAAGTTCTCTCCAATTCTCTCTCCTCTGATCTTGAGCACGTAGTTCAATGGGGTAAGGAGTGGCTGGTTACTTTTAATGCATCTAAAACCAAGCTTCTCTCTTTACATCATCAACATTCTGATCCACATCTGGCATCAATTGAAATGAATGGCTCTCGTCTTCAGGAGGCCTCAAGTTTTGACAAGCTTCTGGGCTTGACCATTACTCCTGATCTTAAATGGAACACGTACACCAAATCTGTTGCCAAGGCCGCTGGAAAAATGGTGGGATCTTTCTATCGATCCGGTAGATATCTCACTGCTGATGCTATTCTCTATCTATATAAGAGCCAGGTACGTCCAAGGATGGAATACTGTTGCCACATCTGGGCAGGAGCTGCTAGAAAGGACTTGGCCTGCCTTGATAGAGTTCAAAATAGACTTCGTAGCCTCGTAGGAGATGTCCTTTTCTCTTCCTTGCAACCTCTATCTCACAGAAGAGATGTTGCGAGTTTGTCTCTGATATATCGTTATTTTCATGGAAAGTGTTCGACTGAGCTTCAATCTATGGTCCCCCCTCGCCAAACTTTCACAAGAAACACTCGTCTAGCTGTAAACACTATCAATAATTCCCCCCACTCTTTATCTGTGCCTAAACCTAAACGTAGATTCCATGAACAAAGCTTCTTTCTTAGAACTGCACGCCTGTGGAATTGTCTTCCGTTTTCCTGCTTTCCGGCTGACTACAATATGGTTGTGTTCAAGTCTAACGTAAATAAGTTCTTGATGAGCCGTTCCATATAAGTTATCAAATTTACCAAATTTTCATTACTAATGATTACTATATTGTACAATTTCTACTGTACACTCTTTAACCCTTATCCTTGAGTGGCCTCTTGGCCTTGATAATATGGTGATGCCTATGTAAAAAAAAAAAAAAAAAAAAAAAAGATAGAAGCTTGGTTTTGGATGAATTAAAAGTGACCAGCCACCTCTTCCCCCATTGTACCACATGCTCAAGATCAGAGGAGAGAGAATTAGAGAGAACTTTGTCATTTACAGCCTTTGATGTGTTGCCATAGATGGTCGTGTCATCAGCATAGATGTCAACAAATGATTTAAGTATGTGTTTTGGGAGATCATTGATGTAGATCAGGAAGAGAGTTGGGCCCAGGATGGACCCCTGGGGAACTCCAGCATTAATACTGTGGGCCTCTGATTTCTGCCCATCAACCACTACTCTTATGAACCTATCAGAGAGAAATGATTTAATGATTGAGAAAACATTTCCAGTAATAATGTAGCTGGAAATCTTGTGAAGTAGACCCTTATGCCATACCTTATCGAAGGCCTTCGATATGTCAAGAGCAATTATCCTGGAAAGGAAACCTTTGTCAAGAGATTCACTAATCCTATGTGATATAACCGGTAGCACATCTGCTGTAGATCCTGTAGAGCGGAAACCATATTGCATGTCACTAAGAAGGTTGTTTTTGTTGAGGTGGTTGACTACTTCTTTATTTAATATGGATTTCAACAACTTACTCATGACACACAGGAGACTTATTGGTCTGTACTGAGAGGGAGATGACGTTTCACCTGAATTCTTAAATACGGGGCATGCTGATGAGGTTTTCCAGGTTTTTGGAAAGCACTTCTCCTTAAGGCAATGCTTAAACAGTTTTGTAAGTATTGGGGCAATTTCTGGTTGGAGCTTTTTTCAGCACTATAACTGGAATGTCGTCAGGGCCAGTTGTTTTACTAGAATCAAGGTTCTTGATTAGCTTGGCGATCTCACGCACAGATATTTGTATGTTGCATAGCGTGTTGTCTGTTATAGGGGGAAATATAGGGAGTTGATGGCGATTGTCGCATAGGGTAGAATTAGCTGCAAAGTTCTTGGCAAATAGTCTGGCCTTGTCTGATGCTGACGAGATGACCTCAGGTCCATTGATGATAGTTAGGATAGAACGCACGCTTCTGTTCAAGATCCTGTTTGCTATTTGCCAAAACTGGTGGGAACCAAGCTGCTGCTCAGCTACTTTGGACTGAGCAGCCTGAGCATATAGCTCTCTTGCATGTTTTATTACTCTTTTACAGTGGTTGCTGGCAGTCCTGAAAGTAGCTTTAGTCTCAGTACATTTATTACATTGGTAGCTATGGAAAAAGTGATTTCTGTGCACGATGGCAGCAGCACATTCAGGGGAGAACCATGGCTGGCTGTTAGGTTTTTGTTGGAATTATTTTGATGGTATGAATCGATCTATGCCTACAATTAACCATTCGGTCAGGTCTGATACTATATAGGACACATCCTTTTTAAACATGGAATGCAGAGGTAGGTCAGATATGAATGTACAGAAGCTGTCCAAGTCAGCCATAGAGTATCGATATACAGTACAGTGGAGAGGTACGTTTGAAGACTTATTACATTTCATTTTTATCTTAACTGCTACAACGGAGTGGTCAGAGGATCCCAGAGGTGATAGAACGGGACATGAACACAGCTCAGGGGATGTTGTGAGGAAAAGGTCTAGAAGGCTTGCATATTGACCGGGTGTCTTCAAGTGCATGTACATCAGTCACTATGGCCCTATCAAACGGTGCTCATCAAGAGAGAAAGGTATTGCTTAATCCGCATAGGATTTGGACTTAATGTGGCAACATCAATTATGCAAAGGATTGTGGACACTATATTGACTAAGAATGAGTGCATTCAACGGACAACATCAGCATATATTGATGATGTGGATGAAGAAATTATGCCTGCAACACGCGTAAAAGAACATCTTCACAACTTTGGCCTTCTCAACAAGGAACCAGAAAGGCTATGGGACGGTGCAAGAGTGCTTGGATTGCAAGTCTAGGAAGAAGATAATGTCCTGTGTTGGAAACGAGGCAATGAAGTCCCAGGTATCCCCTGTGTTTTCACGCGACGGAACGTATTTTCATTGTGTGGAAAGTTGGTTGGACACCTTCCTGTGGGTGGCTGGCTTCATATTGCAGTGCCATTCATCAAACGGAGAGCTTCTGACGTCACCACCAGATGGGATGACAAAATTTATGATGTCCCTCTCAATACAATGGTCAGAGAGGTCCTCACCAGAGTGCACAAAGAAGATCCAGCACGGGGCAGATGGTGTGTTGACAGCCAGGACCGTAGTGTATGGGTTGACGCAAGCTCTCTTGCCATTGGCATGTCGTTAGTCCATGATGGAGCCGTAGTGGAAGACACTTGCTGGTTACGTCCAGAAAAGGACTCCCAACACATAAACCTGACAGAACTTGATGCAGTGATCAAGGGAATGAACTTGGCAATCCTTTGGAAGACAACCACCCTGCGACTATTCACAGATTCTGCTTGCGTCCATAAGTGGATTTCAGACACTCTTATCGGACGGGCTAGAGTGCGAACCAAAGCAACGAGCGAGATGCTCATCCGTCGGTGGCTCGACACATTCATGAGCTTGGTGAATGAATATGCACTATCAATGGCGGTGTCTCTGGTCAGATTCAGCATAAACAAGGCAGATTGGTTAACAAGGGTACCTCAAAGATGGCTTGATGCCATAAAAAGAACTGTTGAACCTACGCAACCTCCCGGTGCCGCATCTATGATCCCTGGTCAATCTAATCGGATTAGGGAAATCCACCAACAAAGCGGGCATCCTAGAGTCAAGCAGACCCTATATTTCGCTAAGTTGGTTGAACTAGGAGTGCGAAGGGCAAACGTCATGGAAGTGGTCAAAAACTGCGTGGAATGCCAGTCCATTGACCCGGCACCTGTTTGCTGGGAAAAGGGAAAGACATTACTCACCACAATGGCGAGGATTTCCTGACTCTCATTGATTGCGGTCTGTCAAGGTTTGCCATATGGCGTATTGCTGCGTCGACAAGATACAGTCACTATTGTCTGTCAACTAAACAATATTTTTCTTGAATGTGGACCTCCAACAGAGATATTGCTTGACAATGGAGCTGCATTTACCAGTGAGCAGTTTAGGAAGTTTACTGACAGCTGGGGAATACATCTGAGGTTTCGATGTGCCCATGTACCTAGTGGAAATGGGATCATTGAACAGAATCATTGAATCGTCAAAACAATCGCGGCTAGATCAGGCTGCACAGTGTTTGAGGCAGTCTATTTGTACACTGTAACCCTGAAAGATGATATTTTGCCCTCTACGGTGCCGGCTGATACATTGCATAGGTATCATGTCAGGGTGAAGGGCATAGAGACAAACCTGCTGCCTGAACTGGAAGTAGCTAGAGAGAGAGAGTGAGAAAAGGGGTGTGTGGATCAAAAACCCGCAAGGAAAGTGCACGACAAGGTATGGAGTCGGGTGAGTCACTGAAATAATCAGCCCACAAGCGGTGCGGGTCGAAGACGTGCCCCATCATGTTAAAGACATACGGTTATTAACGCAACCATCACTAAACGACACGAGCGAATCAGTCAGAATCTAGTGAGGCATTGTTCTGGATTGCAGCACCACTGTCAGGCAATGACTTTGAGATTAGTAGCCTCCCAGAATATATAGAGATTAGTAGCCTCCATGAAGAGACAGAGATGCTCGACCCTCAGACCGCAGACGAAAACACAAGTGAAGATGAGGCGTGTGTCGTCCCCTCTCGAAGAAGCACCCGGCGAAGGCGGTCACCACCCCGTTGTCATCTCTGTGATCATGAGATCAGGGGGAAACATGGGGAAAATGACTTACTGTACAAATGTCCTCGTGTCTGTCTGTCCTGTGAGTCGCGTGCGTCAAGAAAGAAAGAAAGAAAGAGTCCATCATGGCGGCCGTGACGTTTTGTAGTGAACAAAGTCTCGCGAGATGATCACATGCGTGTGCCTTATAAAAACAGGTCACTTGTCAGTGGGAGAGGATCGAGAAATCATTTGACGTTTGAGAAGCGGCAAAATCAGTTGGGAGAATTTGTATGAGCAGTGATTTTTGCCTGTTGATCGACCGCATTTTTAACATGAAATATTTAGGGAAATACATTCACTGAATTGAGAAATGCAAAACTTATATAAATGAAACTATAATTTTATGATTTTTGTTTACCACTTTTAGTTGGTTTTATCACGAATATCTAAGAAACATTTTGAACAGCTAGTATTATTAGTTTTTTTTTCATAAAATTTTATTTCTTTTCATTTATTATCATTATTTTTTTCCCCAAGTAATGTATCTACAACAATTGATCCAATTTGGGACATCTCATTGGATTTGGGTCCTGGGCCTCCCTGCAATACTCCTACTACAGCTCCAAGCAGTACCTCTTCTTCCTCGGCTGCTGCAACCACTGCAAATATCACTTCCAACCTCACCACTGCTACTAACACAACCACAAATAATAGTACCAATAATGGTTCAACAAATTCTCCAGCCTCAAGTAAGTTGCTTAATACTGAGAATATTTTGAGTGTTTTCATCAGATATACTTATTTTCTTTTATTTTCTTTTATCATCATCCATTTGTGGAATACCAGTATTTCCAAGTATTATTAGTTGTAGTATTTACAAGCAAATATTCATGCAGACTATATTTACTAGTAACAAACTTGTCTGTTTCTATGTAAGGTTAGGTATGTGTAGATGTTTATATATTATTTCTTACAATAATTTATGTCTATAGTATGAATTATTTTAAGAATTTAAATTTAAGATTTTTCAAGCGAAGAGTTCTTTTACTCACATTTTGAATATAAAATAAAATGCATGTTCCAAGTGTCCGATATTCAAACAGTAATCTTGTATGTGTCTGTAATAGTGAATGTTATGGTTTCCTAATTTCTGATAGCAAATACTTTTATATATATAAAAGAATAATTATTTATTATGATAATTAATGAAGAAAACACTTTGAATTAATAGCACTTGAAAAAGTTTAAGGTAAACAATTAGTGTTATTTAAAAAGAATTTGGTCATTGCTATAAAAATAAAAATCATTTCTGACACACAATAAGCATTACAAAAAGTCTGTGCAATAGATATGACTAAAATAAAACATAAGATTTGCCCAGCAACAAAACCTTATTGAATTGCAAATATGCATCAACTGTCTAATAATATTTGAAATAGATTGAACACCTGAATAATACAATCTAACAGATTGTTACAATGGAACACACAAGTGTGTATGTGTGTGTAATATAAGTATTTGCTATCAGAAATTAGGAAACCATAACATTCACTATTACAGACACATACGAGATTACTGTTTGAATATCGGACACTTGGAACATGCATTTTATTTTATATTCAAAATGTGAGTAAAAGAACTCTTCGCTTGGAAAATCAACAATAATTTAGGCAAAATAATTTATTTTCTAATTAAATTATGTACAAAATATGCCAGATTTCCAAATATTTTCATAAAAAGTTGAATTAAGTTAAATTAAAAAGTAAACCTTAAAAATATATTATTTTAAAACTTATTGTTTAATTTTCAGAATTTTAATCATCCTGATTAGAATTCTGATAAGAGGTAGACAGTGTTTTGACTGCCAAAAAATCAAATGGTGGACCATTTTTATGTTAAAATTGTGCAGGAAACTAAACTCACAAAAACTTTGATATTTTATTTAGAATTATTAAATAATGTTCTTTAGTATTTAAAGTCTTTAACCTCACCTTTCCCTACCTCCAAATAAATGATATCTTTTTATTTTAGAGATTATATATAAACTGCCTGTAAAAATATCCGCAAAATAGTAATTAAAAAAAAACCCACATAATCTAGATTTTAGTACATCAGTTCAACATAAAATGATCAGCCACTTTCTAAGCTACAAGTGTTAATGATTGTCCACTTATCTTACTTTTTAATATTTGCTTTAAACACATTTTTATGCATTTTAAAAATATTAAAGACAAAATAAATGGACGCAGGATAAATCAACAACTCTGTGTTTATTTTACTATGAAAATAAGTGAAATGAAGCCTCTATAATTCTTTTGACATGTTAAAACATGTTAAGTAATGAGCTGCATATTTAAGAGAAGATATTTTCCCACTTCCTAAAGTGTGGCTGTCAGTTAAATTTTCACCTTAACATAAAAAATGCAATAGTGTTTGAATGTTAATTTGATATTAAAAAGAAACTTAAAATATTATCTTTGTTCATATTTTCCAAGACACCTATTACAAGTTGGTCAATTTAAAAATAAACAATAGATTACAATAATTGTTTGTCTTTTTCAATTTAAAATGTAGCTGATTTTCTTCTAGTCCAGAATATTGAGAAGTTTATTTGAGTGCTCACAAATGATTTTTTACAAATATAAAAGATGCAAAGAATTTTTGTTTAATAGAGATGTCAAAGAGAGAAAGGGTAGACATAGCATATATTCAATTGCTAAGATAAGAATCTGCTTTGGAAAGTCAACATTTTCACACAAAGAATTTTTTAGGATTTTCCATAAAGCATTCACATGTTTTATCATATTGCATGATATTACATTGTATAATGTGATTAAAAATTAGGCAAATCTGTTTGTGTGCAGTCTGGAGAGTGCCATGCAGACAAAAAAAAATGGCTGCCTTTCTCTTTATATGTTTGTGATGGTGTCACATGACATGCAAAAGAGATGTCTTGGGTTGAATATAAAAAGCCTGATTTTTCAGAGATAGCATTATTATTGATTTGGATGTCAGAGAAGCAAGTTTTGATAGCAGAATGTCGAAATTTGGAGTAGTGTGGTTTTGGCAGCAATGTGTTAACATTTTTTTTAAGCACAAGCTATTTTGGCGAATGGAGAAAATGGGAGAACGAGTAAGATTAAGCAGTGACATTCTGAGGCTATTAACTAGAGAAAGCGATGTGGTCACGTGGCTTAATAAGGTAAAGCTGCAAAAAATCGAAGACGTAGCCACATTGATTCCAATGTATTTGGAAGGGAATGCACTAGCAATTTACCTGAAAATGGGAGAGACAGACCAGACCAATTGAGAACAGGTTAAAGACTACATTTTTGGAGAGTGTTTTTGAAGCATATAATAAGCTTAGAAGAGTTACTTGGATCGGAGAATTGGTGGACGTATATGCAGCAGAAACAAGGTTTCTAGCAGGATTGGCTGAATATACTGGATGCAGCTTTGAGAAGACCGTTAAGCTGGCTATCCTGAATGGTTTTCCTGACCACATTTCTATTGAACTACGACTGACTGGGATTGAAACCATGGAGGTTGAGGAGATTGCTAGCAAAACATCCTGGTGAATTGGGGGCAGTTGCAACATCTACGGTAAACAATCCCAGCAGAGAGGAACAGACAGAAGACAGTCGTAAATTTACAGGTAAAAGCTTCAGATGTCAAGAACTTCACCTGATGAGAGAATGTATAGAGCCATGACCAGGCATCATCTGTTTTCAGTGAGATGCTAATAAAGAACCTAGATTCCAGTAAAGCAACTGGCCCTGATGGCATCCCAATTATAGTGTTAAAAAAGCTTCAACCAGAACTTGCTCCCATACTTACGAAACTATTTAAGCGCTGCCTTAAGGAGAAGTGCTTTCCGACTCCCTGGAAGACCTCATCAGTTTGCCCTGTATTTAAGAATTCAGGTGATAAGTCATCTCCCTCTCAGTACAGACCAATAAGTCTCCTGTGTGTTATGAGTAAGTTGCTGGAATCCATATTAAATAGAGAAATAGTCAACCACCTCAGCAGGAATAACCTTCTTAGTGACACACAATATGGTTTCCGCTCTGCAAGATCTACTGCAGATGTACTGACGGTTATATCCCACAGGATTAGTGAATCTCTTGACAAAGGCTTCCTTTCTAGGGCAATTGCTCTTGACATATCAAAGGCCTTCGATAAGGTATGGCATAAGGGTCTACTTCACAAGATTTCCAGCTACGGTATAACTGGAAATGTTTTCTCAATCATTAAATCATTTCTCTCCGATAGGCTCATAAGAGTAGTGGTAGATGGACAAAAATCGGAGGCCTGCAATATAAATGCTGGAGTCCCTCAGGGGTCAATCCTGGGCCCAACTCTCTTCCTGATCTACATCAATGACCTCCCTAAACACATACTTAAATCATTCGTTGACATCTATGCTGATGACACGACCATCTACGGCAACACATCAAAGGCTGTAAATGACAAAGTTCTCTCTGATTCTCTCTCCTCTGATCTCGAGCGCGTGGTTCAGTGGGGGAAGATGTGGCTGGTTACCTTTAATGCATCCAAAACCAAACTGCTATCCTTACATCATCAACGCTCTGATCCCCATCTGGCATCAATTGTGATGGATGGCTCTCGTCTGGGTGAGGCCCCGTGTTTTGACAAGCTTCTGGGGTTGACCTTTACTCCTGATCTGAAATGGAACACGTACATCAAGTCTGTTGCCAAGGTCGCTGAAAAGATGGTGGGATCCTTCTACCGCTCCAGAAGATATCTCACTACTGATGCAATTCTCTATCTATATAAAAGCCAAGTACGTCCAAGGATGGAATACTGTTGCCATATCTGGGCAGGAGCTGCTAAAAACAGCCTATCCTGCCTTGACAGAGTACAAAATAGACTTCGTGGCTTAGTGGGGGATGCCCTTTTCTCTACCCTGCAACCTCTCTCCCACAGAAGAGACGTTGCGAGCCTGTCCTTGTTTTATCGTTATTTCCATGGCAGATGCTCGTCTGAACTCCAATCTCTGGTCCCCCCTCACCAATCTTTCACGAAAAACACCCGTTTAGCTGAATCCACTGTGAAAAATTTCCCCCACTCTATATCTGTGCCTAAATCAAAACGCGGATTCCATGAACAAAGCTTCTTTCTTAGAATTGTACGCCTGTGGAACTCTGTTCCGTCTGCCTGCTTCCCTCCGGACTACAACTTGGTTGTCTTCAAGTCCAATGTTAACAAATTCCTAATGAACCGCCCCCTTAAGTAAACATTTCAGCAAATCTCCTCACTAACGTAATGTACTTGCAATAACCCTTATCCCTGAGTGGCTTCCGGGCCTTGATAAGTGGTGATCACTGTGTAAAAAAAAAAAAAAAAAAAAAAAAAAAAGATTGAGCACATTAGCAAGGATTGCCCACTTATCTCTCTTTTTAATATTTACTTTAAACACATTTTTATGTATTTTAAAAAATAAAAAAAAGGTAAGATGAAATAAATGAACACAAGATAAATTAATGCCGGGAAACAAGTAAAGGGGTGCTATTGCACCAGTAGTTTCCCCTTTAATACTGGAAAGGCGTATGAGGGTTTGTTGAGACAGTGATTACTGTTAACGGACAGAGGGCTAGAGCCCTTGTTGATACCGGTTGTATAATTACGCTTGTCACTACAAGTGTCGCCGACTCTTGAAATGGAACCAGTAATATTAGAGCAGTAGGTAGCAGAGAGGTGGAATGTTGTGGACAGGCCAATGCTGAGATTGTGGTGAGGAACATGCAACTGCGACTCAGAATGATTGTACTGAATAAACTTATTGTGGGAATTGATATGGTATTGGATCTAGATATGATAGACCGACTGAGAGGAGCTAAAATTGCTAAAGATCAGGTGAAGTTTGGCAACTAGTATGTACGAAGAATAAGTGCAACCAGTAGCAATACTATTCAACCAATGAAACCCAGGCCATGTCAGATTGAGGATATAAATTTTCGAACTTATTTTGATGGTGACAAGTGGATGCTAGAGTGGCGATGAACTGCAGAACCAACTGCTATAAAAAGCACATTAAAAGGAGAGAAAGGGTCACAGTTTGAGAAGGAAGTTTAAAAGTGGATCGACGAAGAAATCTTAATACCATGGTCAGGGGATGTTGAAGGAATTCTGTCACTCATGGCTGTTGTTTAACCTACTCAGAAGAAAATCAGGTTAGTGTTGGATTTCCGGGAATTGAACAAATATGTGGCTTGCCACACCAAAGATGGAATTGACGTGTGCAGAGAAATTATGAGAGATATTAGGAGAATGGAACAGGCAACTAAAATTGTAGACCTAAAGTAGGCCAACCTGGACAAAATCTATGGCGGTATCAATCAGTCGAGTAAAAAGGTTGGATTTATTGTTTGACTAGATTAGGATTTGGTTTGAATTCTGCACCAATAATTAAGACTGTTGACCAAAGATGATGCGATTAAGAAAGTCACCTGCTCTTATATCGATGATATACTGGTGGACGAGATTGAGATGATGACGGAAAGTATGAAAAACCACGTAAGAACATGCAGACTGACAACTAAACTGTCCGAATCGTTGGAAAACGGAATGACTTTGGGATTGCAATCGCAGTAGAATAAGGCAGAAAAGTTGATGTTTGAAAGAGAAACCAAGAGAGAACGTTTTTGGTACGTGGAAGATTGGTTGGCCATTACCCTGTAGTCAGATGGTTGTGGACTGCATTCAGTTTTATCAAAAGGCAGACCGGTACAGACCGATGAGAAGACGCAATTGACCAAGAAGTGCTGTTTATGATACAGGAAGTCATTGTGGAAGTGAAAAAAAAAATGGACCCTGTAAAAGGAGAATAGTATATAAAAGAGTCGTGAAGGGGTAATATCGAGCGACGCTAGCAGCCTGGCATTAGGGGTATTGTTAGAAATAGGAGGTGTAACTGCTGAAGATTCTGCTTGGCTGCGAAAAAAAAGATAACACCCTATCAATGTTGCAGAGCTCGATGCCGTGATGAAGGGCATTAATCTAGCTTTAAAATGGGGTTTACAGGTAGTGAATGTTAGAACAGACTTGGCAATAGTAGCATCACAGGTTGAATTGGAGGTATCAGGAGATAAGCAGATTAAGATGAGGGGCAGCGGAGATGTTTATCAAGCATCGGTTTGGAACTCTGGGAGATTTGATCTGAGAATTCAGGCTGAAGGTAACTGTCATCTTGGTCCCATTGCAGAAAAATAAAGTGGGCAAGCTAACCAGAGTAAAAAAAACCTGGATGAAGGAAAAGAAAAATATGGCCTTGGTGTGTTGTGCAGTAGAGCAGCTAAAGGACCCAAGGACCCGCATAAGATGCATCATATCAGAAAGGAACAAGTGAATTCACACATCACAATGGAAAATGTTTGGGAGGTAATGGAGCAATGTAGGGAAGATCACTCAATTGACCTTTTGCCAGCTAAACACAGAAAAGGGGGATTGTATGTTGCAGAAAATTGGCAGGGACTTGCCAGTGATATCATGCATTATCAACATGAACTGTATCTGAATATGATTGACTGTTGGCCTGGGAGGGTAGCAATATGGTGAAAAATCAGAGCCAGTGAAAGAAGGTTTGGTGGATAATGGTATTTATTTGCATTTGAAAGTTTTTAGAGAGCAAAGTAGTTTTAGGCAATATTTTAGAGCTGTGTACTAGCTGAGTGGCAATAGAATCATAGAGAGACACCTTTGCACTATAAAAGCCGTTGCATCAAGAAGCCAAATTTCACCTCAAGAAGCTGTATTTTGATATGATATGGCACCGAAGGCTGGCCAAGATGAAATGTCAGTGCTGCATCAATCTGTTTTTACATACGAATGGCGACATCTGCTGACCGTTGCAGAAAGAGTGGAACAAGCACACGTGGAAATCACGGTTGGTGAAAAAGTATGGGTGAAATCACCCAATTCTCGTTGTACAACTGACTGAGGAAGAAGTACTATAACTGAAGTGCTCTCCAAAAACAAAGTGGCAGTTGATGGAATACCATGTCACATCTTAGACATACAGAGAGTTTCCTTAAGTACTGCAAGAAGTACCGATACGACAGTTGCACTGTGAACAAAGATGCTCAGCATGGATGGTGGACTATGAGATCAATTATTGATCTTAAAGATCAAGGGGACATGTGATTAAAAATTAGGTCACACCTGTTTGTGTGCAGTCTGTGGAATGCCATGTAGGCAAGAAGAAAAAAAATTGGCTGCCTTTCTCTTTATATGTTTGTAATGTTGTCACATGACATGCAAATGAGATGTTTCCGGTTGAATATAAAAAACCTGATTTTTCAGAGATAGCATTATTACTGATTTGGATGCTAGCAGAGTATTGAGATTCGTAGTAGTGAGTTTTTGGCAGCGGTGTGTTAACATTTTTTTAACCACACATAATGTATACAGTATTGTATACTATATTTCATAACATATTGCTATTTAACATATTGTACAAGATATAGAAACAAGGAAAAATAAGAAAATGTTGCAGTGTCTTGATAAATTACATTCACCACAAATACAAGAAAACTGCCATAGCCCTAAATATAAGTTGATTTAAAAAAAATATATAATTTATTTTAAAACATAACATTGTCTTATTCAATGAGGATTTTATTATGTTTATTTAATTAACTTAGGTTTCTTCTAACTTCTTTTTTAGTTAAATATGGTGAAAATAAGATTTTTTTTAGATTTTTCTGCAAACATTCCACAATAGTTTTGTTATTTTGCATTGTACACATTCTCTAAAAATGCATTTTTAATGCTTCAGGTTTCTCTAACAGTCCTGGGAATTATGAACCTACTTCATTGGTTGAGTGTCTAAAACGGTAACTTATATTTTATTCTATCCCATATTTTGTACATTTTTAGCTGCTTTTTAAATTGACTTGCTCAATAATTTCATTTGCTAACTTTAAGTAAAGAGGAGTTCTGACAGTTTTTATTTTGGTATTACAAGCTATTTTTTCTGTTAAATTTTGCATATAGCCCTTATCCTTGAGTGACCTTTAAACTTTAATAAGCGATGACTACCTATTAGAAAAAAAAAATTGACAGATTCAACTCTTGTTAATTACCAGAGTTTGATAAGTCTATCACTTAACAATCTGTCGTCAAATGGGTTTTACATGTTTGTAAATTATACAAAGTAAAAGATCCAGCAACAGTCATCCTTCTGAGATTAACCAGAGAAGCCTACATAGTGTACCAGCAACTCTGGGATGAATCCAACTTTATACAGCATTTTGTACAGATCCTTTTGTTGCATGACAGCAGTTTATTGGCTTGTAACTTCACCCCAGAAAAACAGTTGATGTCTTACGTAGCTGATTTATAAAAATTATTACTACTCTTTGGTAGTGTGAATGACAAGATATTAAGATACACCTTTTTAGTAGGTTTACCTGATAATATTTTGTGATCATCATTACAAATTGATGAATTAACAACTGATTAGTTATTTGACACAGCTTGAAACACACTCAAGGAACCGAAACCAATTACAGCAGCAAGCACTAGTCATGTAGTATCTGAAGAGGCAGACAGCAATAAGCATGAGAATGTGCTATGAATGTGGGGATCCTAACCATTTTGCTAAGAAGTGCTAAAGTGGAAGTGATACAAGGAATTTTTATCAACAAGCACAAAGAATACTACAATGTTATCACTAACGAGTTGGATCTGTCGCAACTGTTTGGGAAATGAATTTAGAGAAAAGGAATTGTTGTCACCTTTACCATTTATCAAATAATGAATGTAACATAGCCTGTTGTTGGTGTTAAAATTGACAAAGTGCAATGTTCACCACTCAGACAAGGATAGTTCCCACTCATTAGTGCAAATTGTTGTTAAGTGTGAAAGATGTTATGAGCTTGAATGGATTATCTCCAGCATGTGTAAGGATGGTCTTATCTCCAGCATGTGTAAGGATGGTCTTATCTCCAGCATGTGTAAGGATGGTCTTATCTCCAGCATGTCTAAGGATGGTCTTATCTCCAGCATGTGTAAGGATGGTCTTATCTCCAGCATGTGTAAGGATGGTCTTATCTCCAGCATGTGTAAGGATGGTCTTATCTCCAGCATGTGTAAGGATGGTCTTATCTCAAGCATGTGTAAGGTTACAATTTGTACTGAAAATGGTTATGCAGTTAGTCATGAGATGCAGAAAAAAAAAACTTTGGATATGACCTATTGATTAGAATTGATGCAATAATAGATTTAGGGTATGTTGTGATCACAGTGGCTGTAGGTGTAACACTTGGTGAAGGGAAAGAAGTCTGTTTAGCTATTTATATATTGAGGAAAAAGACTTCTATGCTTCTTTTGATCACAAAGGGGCTGGACTGAAAGGTTGAAGTGGACCCTGAGTGAAACGCCAGATCACCTATGCAATACAATTCCAGGGTATGCAGTTTCTACTAAGAATTGAGCTGTATATGAAGAGAAGCTTCAGATGTGGATTGATAGCAGTTACCATATCCTCGGTAATGGCTAGGGCTCTCTAAAGGATTAAATCTGTTCATGGAGCAACCTGTAAAAAAACAAAGTGCGACTGAGAATAGACTTAATGTAGTACATATGGCACAATCACGTTGACATACTGGTTCTTGCCAGATCACCGAAGTTAAGCAATGTTGAAGCTGGCCAGTACCAAATGGTTGACCATACATGTATGTACTGTGAGGTAAAAATACCAGGTTAAGAAACTGACGTGTTCTATGCTTCTCTCGAGGGTAGATGGCCCTCTCTTAAAAGTCATGGTAGGTAACTCATCTAGTGATGGCGTCACAATAAAAATACCCTTGATAGCCTTGGTGAAGCCTCAAGTATTTTCAGCCATTAGAAAAAACGTGAAGGATTCCGTGGAATTTGTTCATGTTTCGACTGTGCCTACTGGCATTGGATGAAACAACAACAACAGTACAAGCTTCCAATAGTGCTCTTGAAGAATAAATACCTATTAATGAATGTTTAGAAACAGTAAGAATAACAAGTTCTCATGCAGGGGTTATTATCATTCAATGTTCTGCTCTCACTAATGATCAAAATGACAATAAAAAAGATTGTTTCTACCAACAACTTCAGGATTTAGTTGAATAAACCCCATGTATGAATGAATTAGAGGAAACAGAATACGGTTCAAAGATGTACTTGGTTCCTATGCTTTTCGAAATCGCACAGCCAATGGGGACAAGTCATCCAATTTTGCAGTATTAACAACATGAAAGTTAGCTCATCACTTTTTAATCATTAGTGCATCTACAAAATTACCTGTGTTTTAAACGATCATAAGACAAATAGACCATATTGGCATTGGTTCAAAATAAAGAACACCTTGTCTATTGAAGTGCCAATATTTGTAATGATCTTGATTTTTGGCAATCAACATCTGTTGATTGCCAAAATCAAGATCAATTGAAAAATAAAGACATTGTAACTAATTTTGAGACTTTCCTGAAAAACAGATTCACGGTCTTATCAAATGCTACTCCTGATTAACTGGTGAGAAAAATGAAGAATAACATGTCAGCTGCAGGAAAGGAAATAAACTCATACCGAAATATTAAGATAAGGAAATAAACTCATACCAAAATATTAAGATAAGGAAGTAAAATGTGTTCAAAAAGACAAACGAGTATGGCTCAAGAATTTGACAAAGGAGGCAGAGATAGCTGTAACACAAAATGACATGAGAACCATCTAGCAAATTGCTAAAATGATCAGAGTAACATCAGGTCCTATAAAAGCAAAAGATGAAGCATTGCTTTCAAAAGGAGAAGACAAGTTAGCCAAATGAGTTGAACACTTCAAGTAAATATTGAACAAACCGAAGCCACTCACCCACGCAGTCACTAAGGGACCCTCTACTCTTCTTCCTATCAATATCAACGAATTTACCATTAAAACCTTAAGATGCAATAAATCGGGGATGGGTGACATTTCTGCAGAAATGCTTAAGTCAGTACGTGATAGCATCGTCAAATTGATGTAATATCACTATATATGTCAAATTCCAGAAGATTGGAAAACGGAGCAATTGTGCGCACTCCTAAGAAAGGCAGTCTTGTGACAACTGGAAGGAGTAGCCTTTCTCTGTATACCAGGGAAGCTTTATTCTCAAATGATCTTGACCGTATGCATGGTGTGATTGCCCCAAGGACCATGCAAGCCTCAAGCTGGATTGCTTGTGCAGAATAAATTTTTAAGCTGCGTATAATTGCAAAATATCAGTTTCATAGAATTTTTTTTTCAAGGCATTTGACAGCATTCTCTAGCCGTCACTCTGAAAAATCTTGCATGAGTATGGTTTGCCAGAAAAATGGCATCACTGCATTGAGGAAATTTATGCAAACTCCAAATGTTGTAAACAGAAGATGGTTTAAGCGATTAGTTTGTAGTGATCACTGGAGACTGTCAAGGATGTTTGCTTTCACCTTTACCATAGCCATTAAAAATAAGGTAACCAAGGATCAAGGTATAACAAGTAAACTCTCTGACCTAGACGTTACAGATGTTATTGCTGTACAAGCAGTAAGCATTGATTTACCAGGCATTGTCAACAAGGTCCAAGGTAAAGCTGATAGCATTGGTCTCTATATCAATGCTAATAAAACTCAAAAATGCTCTCTAGGACACATCAGCCACCTACAATGTTTTTATTGCCTAAAAGAAATAGCTATAGTTGATAACTTCACTTAGAAAGTGCCATAAACAAGGAAAGTAGTATTATGAGTTGCAGTGCAAGATAGATAAGGCCACATTTGATCAGATTTGCAAGATCTGGAAAAAAAAAAAAAAAATTTACTCTCAGATTTAAATTAAAATTTTATAACAGCAATGTCTTATCTCTACTGCTATATGGAAGTGAAACTTTGCGTCTCCAAATCAGCCAAAAGAGAGAATAAAATATGCTTGACTTTTAATACTGTAGAATCAAATGGAACTAGCATGGAATTAGCAACCAAGACTGCACTAACCAATAGGTAGTATCATCAGTAATCTGCAAACAATGTCTAGGCTGGTTTGGACATACCCTAAAATTGACTCCAAAGAGAATTGTCAACAAAATGCTCCAATGGACCCCTACTGGAAAAAAAGAGGAAGACCAAAAATGAACTGGAAGAAACTGGAAGGAAGTTGTGAATCTGGCTTCAGACTGAAAGTGATGGTATTGACTGACTGCATTACAGGATGCAGAAGTTTCTCAATCTAACCCTAAGACCTGTTTTGATGGCGATATAGGAGTGCTAAATGAAAAAATACTGCATTTAGATGATCGAAAAATCAAAAAGGAAAATGAACTTTTTTTTATCTTTTCATTTCATATTTTATGATGAGGCAAACCAGAATGAGCAACAACCAAAAGTACACATTTTGCTTTAACACCAGTTTTTTTATAAACATTTGTAACGCTGCCATTGCTGTTTTTATAAACATTTGTACCGCTGCCATTGCTGTTTTTTATAAACATTTGTAACACTGCCATTGCTGTTTTTATAAACATTTGTAACGCTGCCATTGCTGTTTTTATAAACATTTGTAACGCTGCCATTGCTGTTTTTATAAACATTTGTAACGCTGCCATTGCTGTTTTTATAAACATTTGTAACGCTGACATTGCTGTTTTTTATAAACATTTGTAACGCTGCCATTGCTGTTTTTATAAACATTTGTAACGCTGCCATTGCTGTTTTTATAAACATTTGTAACGCTGCCATTGCTGTTTTTATAAACATTGTAACGCTGCCATTGCTGTTTTTATAAACATTGTAACGCCATTGCTGTTTTTATAAACATTTGTAACGCTGCCATTGCTGTTTTTATAAACATTTGTAACGCTCTCATTGCTGTTTTTTATAAACATTTGTAACGCTGCCATTGCTGTTTTTATAAACATTTGTAACGCTGCCATTGCTGTTTTTATAAACATTTGTAACGCTGCCATTGCTGTTTTTATAAACATTTGTAACGCTGCCATTGCTGTTTTTATAAACATTTGTAACGCTGCCATTGCTGTTTTTATAAACATTTGTAACGCTGCCATTGCTGTTTTTATAAACATTTGTAACGCTGCCATTGCTGTTTTTTATAAACATTTGGGTACTCTTGCATAATTTGACCCGAATTCTCGTGAATTCCTGTCAAGCATGGATTTTTTTTTTTGTAACCATATTTTTTTTTTCTTGTTTTTTTATTTTATTTTCAAGACCTGTTGCTCAGTCAAGTTCTTTTGGTGGCACTGTCATTTTGTACATCTCCAGGAGAAACCATCCTTTACACACAATCTTTTTTTAAGTAAACATTTGTGTTTACAATTGTTGCACCTCATTTTTTGGGGACAGCAATTTCTTTACCTGGCAATATGAGATTGTCTGCATCAATGTTTTCATTTCTTTTCCTAACATGTATAGATTTATTTTCTTGCCTATCATTTTTCTGTTTGACGAGTTTGAAAATATGTTTGTCAGCTTTTCTTTTCTTTTTTTTTTTTTTTGTTGGTTTAGTCGCTTTCTTCCAATTTCGAATGTTGTCTGCTTCCATTTAGATAGCGCTTTTTCATTGGCTAAAAATTCAATTAAAAAATAATAAATAAGTAACTAATCAGAAAATAAAAAGTCACCCACCCTTAATATCACCATAAAAATTACTAAAAACATAACAGAAAAAAAAATTAAATAAATAAAATATAAAAGTCGAGGTAGCGTTTCAACATTTGAACAACGCTTGCTCGGGTGACACCGATGATTGCCGGTCTTGCCCAATCCATGCTTGATGGGAATTCACGAGAATTCGGGTCAAATTATGCAAGAGTACCAACATTTGTAACACTGCCATTGCAGGTTTTTATTAAAGAAAAAAGTGATTATTTACAAAAAATGTTGTATTCAAGCAAAATGTATAGATAAATGAAAAACATTAAAAAAAAGGTGTGGAGAGATGTTTTACATAAATATTAAATCTTTTTAAATGGACTTTTTGCTATAAAAATTGATAATTCATCATAAATGATATTTATTTGCTTCCCCACTAGAGCAGAGTTAGATACAAAGTTAGTTTTTAATGCGAAGAAAAGCCTGTTCTTCCAGAATGGGCTTTCCAGATTAGAACAAAAATATAAATTATTATTTTGGTTATGTATTCTGGGGTGTCTTAAATCTATTGGTTCCTATATTCCTGCAACCTCTTTTATAATTTTTTCTATTTTTCAGTTTCACTAAGCCAGAACATTTGGGCAGCTCAGCAAAAATAAAATGTAGTAGTTGCCATAGTTATCAAGAATCGACGAAACAGTTAACTATGAAAAAATTGCCAGTGGTTGCTTGCTTCCACCTAAAGGTGAGAAAATTTGGTACTTATGTACTATTTTTACCATGCTGAAATAATGTTATTATTTAGAAAGCCATTTTTAAAATGGGGAGGGCGTTTTGTAATTCTAACAATTTAATAAAAAAAAATCATAAAACTTGAATTTAACCTGAAAATACAGGGTGACCCCAAAAAAAACAAAAAACATAGAAAGTATATCTAAAACATATGCTGTAGAACGGAGAAAAAAAGGGCAAAGACCCTAGTGTTTTTGATGTGATGTTTTGGATATAATAAACTAGTTATGACCAAAGTTTAATTTCATTTGGACAAAACACTAAGAAATGGGACCTAATTAGAGTTTGGGCCCGTTTTTTTTTTTTTTGGGGGGGGGGGGTGTCACCCTGTACTATTTAAAAAAAAAAACAACAAAAAAACACAATAACAAAAGTGCATAAACACCGAAAATTGCCTTCTTTTGTTAAATATGTAACTCCTTACATTATTGCATATTACAGACAGAACATTATATGTTGTGAAAATTTTTTTTCCTTTTAGATCAAATCTGTAACATTTTCTGTTCCGTATCATTTTACTTTAGGCAAGAGGAGTCTAAAAAAACAATGAGAATGTTAAGATTATTTTGTAAAAGATTGCTAAAATAATTTTTTTTAATTATTTAACAAAATAAATTAGAAAAAAAAAATTTCCTTTCTTTAAACCCGATCATTTACAGTTGGAATGTCTTTTAAGAAAACTACAACTCAATTGTCATAAAAAGTCCAGGAATGTTTTAAATGTAAGTGCCTTTAATCACAAGTGAACTCCCCTTTGACTTTAAAGAACACACTAAAATAAAATTTTTATAACATTGTCTACATTAACAAAAAGCTGAGCAATCCTAACAAACATGAAAAAATCATTTCTCTAAATTATATCCCTCTTTTTTATTTATTTATTTTTTTAAAGCTCTAATTGACTTTCTTGATCAGCATTATCATATTCTGTTTCTTCACATTACGTCTTTTTTTATGTAAGAATTTTGTCTTATTTCTTCAATTTTATTGATCACATTTTTTTTCTCTCCATTTTTTTATGAAGATTTGACTGCTTTACAATGTTTTCTTCTAAAATGTCCATTTTTTTTCAGCGGTTTGAGCACTCCACAGGTTACCATAAGAAGATCTCAACATTTGTATCCTTTCCAGAAGAGCTTGACATGACTCCATTCATGTCCTCTTCACGCAGTAACAACAATGGATATCGCAATCAAGTTGTCCAAGAGTCTGCCAAAAGTCTTTCCTGTGATAACAAGTAAGTTTGAGATTAACATGCAAGAAAATAATTTTGCCTGTGATAAAAATGTTTTTTTCTAAATTTTTGAGGAATTCTAAAAGAATCTGAACTGTTATTTTCTTTCCTTATTAAACCTTATCCACAGTATACCTCTATTTGCTTCTCTATAATGAGAATGTCTTTTGCTCTTTTTCATGGCATTCTATTTTCCGATTACAGATATTCACTATTTGCGGTGGTTAATCATAGTGGCACTATAGAAACTGGCCACTACACATGCTACATTCGCCTACATAAAGATCAGTGGTATAAATGTGATGACCATATGATTACAAAGGCTACTCCACAAGAAGTACTGAACAGTGAAGGGTAAGGATTTTCTTAATTTTTAAATACTAATTATGTAAGCATGGAGTTTTTTTTTATACTGTCACGGATTTCCTCTGAGTTTGCAGTGTGTATCTGTAAAGTAATTTATCTAAAAATTCAGGTAATATTTTGACTTTTCACTATGAAAATGAATGAAACTGATTTTCATCAAAAAGCTTATTTCTTTCCCCTTTACTACCCTCTAAATATATAGTATATTTTCATCCCAAAAATCTTTACAAAATACCCAAGTTTCTATACAAAACTGACACTTAATCATTTCATATATGTTTATTCTGAGCAAATTGTTTTCTTTTTCATGATCGTTTATTATTAAAAATGATTTTTAGTGTTTTCTTTTTTTAGGTATATTTTTTATTATTATTTGTCAAAATCATCACCTAATTGTATTTCTTTTTAACTCCAGGTATTTGTTGTTCTACCACAAACAGATTTTGGAATATGAATGACTTCACATGGACTCTTTCTTTCATTCATATTTTTCTGCTGCTGCTACTATTATTACAAAGCAAAACTGATGAGGGGAAGGGGTATTCATATAAAAAGGAAGAAACAGTCAGAATACCCTCTCTCCCAGATCTCAGGTGTTTTCTACAAAAAACATTTTTTATTTAACATGGCTTATTCTCATCAATTATTTGTTTTTGTGAAAAGAGATGTTTGCTTTGTATTTGGACAATTCAAGGGTATTTCTAATCATGTCAGAAATTCTTGTATTTCTGCCCAAGAAAAAAAAAATGAAATGGAGAGAAACGAAAAAGATGTTTAAATTCTATTTCAAATATGGAAGTTTTGTTCAGCGTTCAACATTCTGCTTTATTTGCATATGTTGTTTTCTTCTTCTCAAAGTGCTGTTCCTCATTGCTTCTGTATCTGGGAAATGTTTGCATGCACGCACACACACACACACACACACACACACACACACAGAATGTGTTGAGGATATAAAAATATTGTTTCAAACCAAAATTTCTTTTTGACTATTCAATTCATCTATAGATATCATTAATACTGTTAATAATATTCATTGAAAAAGATAAATATTTTTAAGGTTTCTTTCTCTTACAAAAAACCCATTATTAGTTAAGTATTCATATCCAATACTTTTACAAAAAACTAAATGTATAAAGTGAATACACAAACATGTGCATCATTGTATAAAGTTAAAATTACAAAAGCTCATATTAACAATATATACAACTTTTATTCATTCTCAACTCCTCAGTTCTCATTGATTTAAGTTACTTTTTAAATTTCCAGCAACAAAATAAAAAAAAACATTTTATAATTTTGCAAGCATTTCCCTCCCATTCTGATCTTCCTATTCAGATTGTCTCAAATGATTATTTTGCTTGCTATAGCCTAACCAAAATATTCCCATTGCTAGAAAGTTTGTCTGAACATGCATTTTGTTTAAAAATGCAATAGATTTCAAATAGACACCACATTTTTAAAAACATTTAAAAATGGTGTTCACTGCAATTGCTCAACACTGGCATTCATGCTTGACAATAAAAGAATAAATTCCATAAATACATTTTTTTATTATTAAAAATAATGATTTTGCTGATTGCCAACTGCATTTATCTAAGAATTCAAAATACTCGCACAACAATCATTTTAATCAGTAAACAGATACATACTTCTAAAGTTTTCATGATTTTTTTTGTTTCATGAGTGTGAACAGCATTTTAATTCTCGGCAACAATTTTACAGTGAAACACAACTGACTTGCAGTTAAAATTGATTGAAGTGTTAGATTATAAAAAAAAACTAAAACACTTTCACTTTTTGTCTTAGATTTGGGTACAAACCCAAAGCAAGATACAATCTCTGGTTTTTTGGATACTAAAAGATGGAGTGGACTACTGTCACTTTTTCATTCATAAAGTTCAGCCGAGAGACAATTATTATTGGTCAACTATTTGACAAAAAGGACACTTTCACCATTTAATAGCATTCATCTACATATATTGTTGCATTTCTTCCCTCTCTGGCAATATAACTGTGCCCCAAATGGGGCTGTGTGGCAAAATGATGTTAGAAAAAATAAGATTTTATACAAAAATAAAATAAAAAAACAAATCCTACCCATTAACAGCAGTATTAGCAGTGACCAGGTTCTCTCCCCTTTCATTTATGCTTCTTCTATTTGTCTTCCTGTTCATCTGCCATTACTCAGTGATACTTGTGTACTTCACTGGTAAAGATGTTCACTCTAGAAGAAAGAAAAATAATTTTTAAGAGATGAAAGTTAATTGTAATTCCAAAATTTCTTTCAAACTTTTCAAAGATTTTTTTTTGAGTAATGATTCTCAGATCTTGTAAAATCTGTGGAACCTTTACAAATGCAAGTTCTTTGTTTCACCTTTGGCTGAACGGGTTTTGTTAAATGTCTGATGTCAATTAAATGTGAAACATTTAATGTCTTGAGGGAAAAAAAAACATGCTTAAGCATTTTGTGTTGCTAACAATTAGCAGCCATGTAACTTGTCAAAATTTATTTGGCTTCACATGCTCGTTTGCTAGTGTTTAGTGTGCCATTTCTTTAATTTCCACTGAGGCTGTTTTTTCTTTTTGTTGGAATTGACCATTCTCTTTCCCTTCAAGTTAGTTTTGATAATTAAAAATCTATATAATTTCAGAAGACTAGAAACATGGTCCCTTCTCCCCTCCAAAACAACATCCTTTCTTTATTATGACTGTTTTTCTGTAGCCTCATAACTTGAAACGTCTTTTTCCACGTCCCCACTCATTTCTGTAAAATAGAGCTTGACCCTTACTGACCACTGCTGGCAGGAACAATACAGCCTCATCCTGCTGAATACTGATGACCAGACAGCACTCAAACTTTATTGTAAATAAGATAATAAAACAAAAATAAAAAATAAATAATACTTATTTATTTGTAAACCATGGTGATGCAACTTGTGGCATTTTTTTGTTAAATATCTTATTTGTGTCAATTGCTTAAATGTAAAGTTTTTCAGGACTTTTCCACCATCGTTTTTTAATATTATTTTACATATGAACAAAAGCACCAAAAACAAAAACAAAAAATATATCACTAAAAGAATTCTTGGAATTATGAAAAAGTAAACTTGTAAATATAGATTTGAATTTCAGGAAACAAATTCTCCCAAAACATGCAGAATCTTGTGTGACAGACACATTTAAATCTTTGGTAATAGTCAGCTAACATACTTCCAAATTTCTGGTATCTGCTACTGAAAGTGGTGACAAGCGAAATTAGTTTCTTCGTTTTTTTTTTTCTCTCACACCTATATATTCCCTATGCATGACTTTTTTTTATTATGTTTTTCAAATCATTATTTTTTTATTTAATAATCATTGAAAAGTTTTTTGTGGTTTCATTTTAATTAAGAATACATAGAATTAATATTTTTTTATTGATTTTTTTTAAAAGAATTATTGAAAACACATTTAAAAAAAATTTAATTAAGAATTATTGAAATTAATTTTATTTATTGAAATTAGTATTGTATTTTGTTATTTTGATTTCAATAATTTCATTTGTTATTTTGGTTTCAATAATTTTATTTTTATAATTTCATAAACATATATTTCTTATAAAATAAAAAACCTTATTTTTTAAATTTTGTTAATAAATGTGCAAATAAATTGTCTAATTGTGTTATTTTTATCTGTATAATTTTGTTAATTTTTATTGTATATTTTTCAATAATGCCCTTTTCTTATATTTTATTTCAATAAATTGCTTCACAATAGAAGTACTGAAGAACAGTAAAAACTAATTTGCCTTGTAACCGCTTCTGGTAGCAGACACACCGGAAGTTAGGAAGTATGTTAGCTGACTATAACCAAATTTTTTATTTGCTTCCGCTAACCTTGTTCAAGTGTAATTCAAAATACTTTTGAAATCTCTGTCCAAAAAGCAAGGGAGAATTTCAAGTTGAAACATGAAAATAACCAAGATGAGAAGTTATTTACACCCTCGGGATGTTAAATACAAAGTCAGGTGCAGATTGAAAAGCTATCATACTAAATGAAGTGCACGTTCACCTACAAAAATGCCTAAATATTTTCAGCATTCCCAGGTAGAGGTACCTCAGGCTATTAGCAATAAACTAACCCTTTCTTAAAGAGAGAAGATAAAGTCTAGAAGGATTGACTTCCTAGAACTGCACAGGAATATATCTCAAAACAGAATACAGCCCACCTACCTTCATTATGACAGCGGCTCAATCAACTCGAATCTGATTTCTGCTTTGATTTGATTTTGTTTCTCGCTCTCATTCTACTTTAACCTTCCTCCTCTGGAAATGTTACTTTTGACAAAACTTCAAATGATTCACTGTAAAAAGGATGATTTGTCAAAAAATTACTTTCTATCCCACCTTCCTCTCGCTCTCTCTTGCATACGCACTTAGTCTTTCTTGCAAAGGGCCATATTTTCTTTGTTTATTACTTTTTTGATCAAACATTCATGTTTCAAACTTTATTATATGCAACAAACAAAAACTTTGAACCCTTCTTTTTGCACAAAAAAAATTAAGTTGTGTTGGTCAAATGGGTAAAAAATGGGCTCAAAATAGCCCAAAATTGCTCCAAAATGTCACTTATTGGCAAATAACTTTTGACCCATTTTTCAGAACATGTTCAACTTGTTGGAAAAAGCCAGCCTAACCAACTCAAGGTGAATGTTGCAACCATGACCATCCATTAAATTTTTCTGAAACTTGATAATGACTAGAAACTAATTACAACATATTGTGAGTGTTGCTGATCCTGGGAAAAATCTGATTCACAACCCCTAAAAGAGCTAAAAATAGTCCCAAAGTAGCAAAAATGTCATTTATTGATATTGTTTTTCTAAGCCATTTGCATAAATTTTCTAAATATTGGGAGTACGCTGTAACTAATTCTTACACATTTTACTTTTTGTATTGTTTTGGGATCATATGGTTTACAGTTTGTTTCTTTTCACTTGAATTTTTCCCATGTACTAAGTCTTTCATTAATAACAATTTATCTCAGAGACAGAACTGTTAGGACACCTATAGAAATGATAAATATAGCCATGCAAAAAAGTACTATATGAGTATTACAAAGGATATGTGCAAACAAAAACATTTGATATGATGTAACCTGCATGCTGCTTTTAAACAGAAATATCCCAATGTCAAGGTGAGGTTTTCATAAGTTTTTGAGTTGATCTAAAGTGATGTTTTCATCTATGGGTACCCATTCTCTTTGTGTGTGTGTGTGTGTGTGTGTGTGTGCACACACACACACACACACACACACACACACACACACAAAGAGAATGGGTACCATACATCGGAATACAATGTGTGTACCATACATTGGAATACAAAACTTGTAGATGCCGTTGATTGTGATATCACTTACAAGGATTTGATTTCAAAACTAGTTTGTGAGTTTTCTAACAGGGAATGCATGGTGCATTGTGAGGCATATCTTGGCAGAGAAACATTGCAGAAGTACTTGGATGAAGAGCTGGTTGTAGTGGATCCAGATGAGAAATTTATTTTTAGTCAATAGGACATAACTAACACAATGCCACATTAAGTATCTGTACAATAATAAATACAAAGTTTTGTTGATTGCCACAATTGATAATCTCACAAGACATCTAGCAAAATGTCAAACTAGATACTTTAATAAAGAGAATCTTTGTTCAAATGAGTTTCTTATCTTTCAATACTACAAAAAACTGTTAATTTCTTATACAAGATAGAATCCAAAGGTTTTATCAAAACAAGGAATATTACATGCTGTACCCTGTAGTGCTTTACTCCATGATTCTGATGGAATATCTTTCATTTCATTTCTGATGACAACACCCATGATACTGCATTCGTGTATCAAACCCAGATAATGATGGTTCCCTACATTCATGGATACATTCTCTGAAAAAACTTGTTTAGCAACATGTCAACAATGTTGGCTGTTTGGGTCAATATAAAAATTATAAAAACTTTATAAATTTATATCTGCCATAAACTTTGGGATTGATGCGGGTATGTTTTCATTGCTAAAAGCCATAGAAAATCTTGCGATGGAATTGGTGGTTCAGTAAATGACATCTAAATGGTCACTTAAAAATTCTCTGAATAATCTGATTCTGGATTCATAAGCCATGCTAGAAGTCTGCCTCATGATGTTTGTAGTCAAGTTCTTTGATATTAGTACAGAAGCTATGGAGAAGGTGAGAAAGTCACCAGAAGCAGCAACTATTTTGTCGCATTGTCAACATCAAACATTGGTCAGAAACTGTCCAACAAGGATTAATCTTATATTGACATCCATGATTTTGACTTAGCATCCATTATTGGGATTGTTGGCATTTCATCAATGCATCATGTGTTTCTAGTGAATTGACATGGATGAAATTGATGCAGAGGAAGATGATGCAACGATCAATTTCATACAGCCTTCTGTATGAGCCGCAAATTTATGATGCATGGTTCGTTCCAATTAAGAAAATTCTTTGCAATATCTCCTCAACAACATATGCAAGGAGAACATACAAGATAACTGATGAGGAGTATAAAAAACAATTCCTACGTTTCACTGGCATAAAAACCATGAAGATAATGTATATGCTGTTTTGTTGTGAAGTATACTTTTATTGTCATCAGATTGTTTTAACTCTTACTATTTAATTTTTACTTTCCAAATATATAATTCAACCTAAATTTTATATAAATTGAGATAGATGATTT
Organism: Euprymna scolopes; assembly: GCF_053919585.1. Lineage (NCBI taxonomy): Eukaryota > Metazoa > Mollusca > Cephalopoda > Sepiida > Sepiolidae > Euprymna > Euprymna scolopes. Next base: position 61,437,794 of record NC_136510.1, read on the forward strand.
GCTCAACTTCTCATACCTAAACTAAGTGCTTCCTTCACTTGTGTATTTCTGTACCCTCATAAAAAAAAAGAAATCTAAATTGTCTAACAAAGACCTGGCCCCCTCCAGTTAAGGTATAGCTTGAGGAAGACTGACATGTTCACAGGTCACAAGTATAGTCCTAGGTGGTTCTGATTCGAACACTCACAGAAGTCTAATGGCACAATCTCAGCTGCTTTTACAATGACAGGGTGGCGCTGCAGACTGTAGTTGGGCGATCCGTTCTTCCTTGCTGGCCATTCACTTGAAAAGATTACTTCAGTATAGTATCATGTTTCTGTAATTCCTATTTACAATGGCTTTCCATGGGATAGAGTTAGACACCAGGGTCGTTTTTTAACGTGAAGAAAAGGAACAAAAATAAAAATTGTCTCAGTCATGACGGATTTCTCTTACATTAAGAGAGAGAGAACAAGAAAATTGAGTGCAGCATCTGAAAAACAAATACTACACTTTGATCTTGGCCCGAAGGCCTGTTGACAAATGAATAATTGACACATGTTTTTTATTTTTTTTTTCCATTGTAAGGATTAATTTTAAAACAATTTTAAGTACAAAGAAAAATGGTAATTATGTACAATACCCAACAGAAACAAGAAAAAATAGAAATAATGTACAATAAGCAACAGAAACCAAATAGTAATTATGTACAATAATCAACAGAAAAAAAATGTTTATTATGTACAATTATCAACGGGAAAAAAATTGTAATTATGTACTTAATCAACAGAAGAAAATAGTAGTTATGTACAATTATCAACAGAAACATAATGAAAATTATGTACATTATCAACACAACAAAATAATAATGTACCATTATAAACTGAAAAACATGGTAATTATGTACAATTATCAACAGAAAAAAATAGTCGTTATGTATAATTATTAACGGAAAAAAATGGTAATTATGTACAATTATCAATAAAAACAAAATGGTAATTATGTAAAATTATCAACAGAAACATAATGGTAGTTATGTATAACTATAAACTGGAAATTATGTACGATTATCAAGAGAAATAAATGGGAATTATATACAATTATCAACAGAACGAAATTATAATTATGTACCATTATCAACTGAACAAAATTGTAATTATGTACAAATATCTACAGAAACAAAATGGTAATTATGTACAATTATAAACAGGAACATAATGGGAATTATGTACAATTATTAACAGAAAAAATGGTAATTATGTACCATTATCAACAAAAACAAAGTGGTAATTATGTACAACTAGCGAGGGGTACCCGGCGTTGCCCAGGTGTTTTTCGGGGTATGTGAAAAAACCCTGAAAATATGAAAAAAAAAAAAACGAAGCCTTCACGACGCGCAGTTGGAAAATAGTAAAGTGTTTAAAAAAAAAACAGGTGCACGTTTTTGATTGACGTGACGGCGATAGGTATTCAGCAGTTACAATTTTGTGCGAGACAGTTTTGAATAAATCGGTTCGTTTGTTTTTAAAAATCCGCTCCCTGTTTATTAGGAGGAGCGAAATGAAAGCTACCGTCTGATATGACGAAGTTGACATTGAACAAACGTTACTTAGCTCTCTTGAGACAACTGGCTTTCGGCCTGTGATTAGAGTTGAGTTTCGCTTTTTTTTTATACCGAAAACCGAATGTAACGCGTGCCGATGCGGGAAATGTGGAATAATTAACGTTTGAAAGTCAATAAAATTAAATAGACAGGTGAGCTCCGTGGGTAACTCCGAGATATTACAATTTATAGATGATATAAAAAGTTTTAAGAAGTTGTGAACCGAGCAAGCGCTTCTCTGAAAGAAACCTTTTGTGGACATCGAGGAAAAGCGTACATACATACATACATATATACATACATACATTTTCGCTTTTATATATATAGATTATCAATAAAAAAAATCATAATTATGTACAATTATCAACAAAAAAAATTGCAATTATGTTCAATTATCAACAGATACAAAATGGTAATTATGTACAACAGAATAAATGGCAATTATGTATAATTTTCAACAGAAAAAATGGTAATTATGTAAAATTATCAACAAAAAGGTAATTATGGAAAAAAATGTATAATTATAAACTTAAAAAGATGTATAATTATAAACTGAAAAAATGATAATTATGTACAATTATCAACTGAAAAAAAATGGTAATTATGTAAAATCAACAGAAAAAGTGTTAATTATGTTAAAAATGATAATTATGTACAATTATCAACTGAAAAAAAATGGTAATTATGTAAAATCAACAGAAAAAGTGTTAATTATGTACAATTATCAACAGAAACAAGATTTTAATTATGTACAATTATCAACGGAAAAAGTAGTAATGTACAATTATCAGCGGAAACAAATTGGTAATTACCAACAGAAACCAATTGTAATTATCTACAATTATAAACAGATTACATGGTAATTATGTATAATTAACAACAGAAATAAAATGGTAATCATGTACAAATATCAGCAGAAAAATAGTAATTATATACAATAATCAACAAGAAAAATGATCATGTACAATTATCAACAGACAAAAAATTACAATTATGCACAATTGTAATAGAAAAAAATTGTAATTCTCTACAATTATCAACAGAAACAAAATGGTAATTGTGTACAATTGTCGACAGAAACAAAATTGTAATTCTGTACAATTATAAACAGAAACTGCTTTCATTTTATCTCCCAATTACTTATAACGTCACCAGCTGACTTTCGGACATCCGCTTTTCTTTTATATCGCAAGTTACTTAAAACTTAAATAGCAAAAGTCCAGAATAAGATCACGCTTTTCTTTTAATGTTAATTTAAAAAAAAAAGAAGTCTTTTGAACGCTGATGTTATTAAAACAAATTCTTTTCTACAGTTTGTGTTTTGGAAATGGAAGTGTTTTTTCGAGATAAGTGACTTCTATATTAATTCAACTTTTTATCTTTATATTCAAATAGTAATAACTACATTTTATTTCCGTATTTAATTTATGTATTTCTGTTTTATTAAATTCTAGCGGTTTTCTCATCCATAAATGTTTATCTATCAAGTTGATTGCAAAAATAGATTAGGTAATTGTATTCATTTTTAGTTCATGAGAGGGGAATCTATCACCATACTTTCCCTTAAACACGTTTGTTGGACTTTTATTAAGTATAATACTTAATATTTTTTTTAATGGAGAGTAGAAAACGCATCGTGGATGCGTTATCGGCAGCTCCCGTTACTCACACTTCTCCTTATTTGTCCCTCAGTCCTCATTTTTTAATGAGTGATTTTTCTGACAAAGGGAGAAGAAAAAGCTGTTTTCTAGGTAGCAGTATTTTGCGCGAACAGTTGGCAGAGATGGCGGAAATCTTCTGTTTCTATGTCTATCCTTGTAGCCATGTCACTAGTAAGGGTGCTGGAGGTAAATGTTTTATCTGGGCTGACGTTATCCGCCTGATAGTCAGGGACCCGAACCTTGGATTAACCACTAAGGAGGCTGTCCTATCAGCAGGTGCAAAGTACTGGGGCTGCTGTATTGCCATTTGGTGAATGGATTCTGGACCATGCAGTAGCTTCTGGTGGGGCCTCTCGATGCCATATTAGTGGGTAATTGTTACGGCTTTACCTTATGTTCTACAAAAAAAAAATTCATCATTTCTTTTCTCTCTTAGTTTCCCCTTTCTGTCCTACTCTAAGCAAATCTGACGACCTTGTCCACAAATTCCAAAATTCCATCATGACAAGTTTCAAGAAAAAATACATGATTAAACCCGGTTCTCCAACTTCCAACGTAGACCCACCCCACTACCATGTCTCCTTCTCCAACATCTAGGGGTCTACGTTTTAACCTTTCAGAGGTTGAAACCCAATTACAGGAGACTAAACCAGACCTTTTATTTTTAAGTGAAACTGGCATTGGACAAGCTATTTCCCTAGAAGAGTTCGCAATTAAAGGATACTCTTACTTAACTTCTAAATCTGACCCCCAAAATTGCCATGCCCATGGAATATGTGCCTATATTAAAGATGGCTTTCCATGTGGTAGGGACATCTCCAGAGAAGATCCTAACTTACCCTATATGTGCTTCTGGGTTGCATTAGTTCACACTACTGCATTTGTATTTACTCTCTATTGCTCCCACAACAGCGGAGTTACTATCTTTAAAAGCGTATCTGAGAAAATTGACCAAGTCCTATCTGCTTATCCTTCAGCTAACATTCACGTATGTGGAGACTTCAATGTTCACAATGTGGAATGGATCTACCTCTACGTTCCATGTTTAAAAAGGAGGTGTTCTCTATAGTATCAGACCTAATGGAATGGTTAATCGTAGGTATAGACCGTTTCATACACTCGAAAAAGTTCCAGCAAAAACCTAACAGCCAGCCATGGTTCTCTCCAGAATGTGCTGCTGCCATTGCACACAGAAATCATTTTTTCCCCTGCTTCCAACGTAATAGATGTATGGAAACTAAAGCCGCTTTCAGGACTGCCAGCAACCATTGTAAGAATGGATTCTGGACCATGCAGTAATCTTAAATGGAACATGTACATCAAATAAAGAACGCAAGATTGTTGTATGCTCAGTTTGTCAAGTCCAAAGTAGCTGAGCAGCGGCTTGGTTTCCACCAGTTTTGGCAAATAGCAAACAGAATCCTGAACAGAAGTGTGTGCTCTATCCCAACTATCATCAATGGACCTGAGGTAATCTTGTCAGCATCAGACAAAGCCAAACACTTTGCCAAGAACTTTGCAGCTAATTCTACCCTTTGCGACCAAGGCCACCAACCCCCAATATTTCCTCCTGTATCAGAAAACACACTATGTGATATACATATATCTGTACGTGACGTTGCCAAGCTAATCCAAAACCTTGATTCCAGGAAAGCAACAGGCCCTGACGGTATTTCAATTATAATACTCAAAAAACTTCAACCAGAAATAGCGCCCATACTTACAAAACTGTTTAGACGTTGTCTTAACGAGAATAGCTTCCCATCACCCTGGAAAATCTCATCAGTATGCCCTGTATTTAAGAATTCAAGTGATCGCTGATCCCCCCCTAAGTACAGGCCAATAAGTCTCCTGTGTGTCATGAGTAGGTTGCTGGAATCTTTGTTAAATACTTAAATCTTCTTAGTGACACTCAATATGGTTTCCATTCTACTAGATCTACAGCAGATGTGCTCACGGTTATATCTCATAGGATTAACAAATCTCTCGACGGAGGCAACCTTTCTAGGGCAATTGCTCTTGACATATCTAAGGCCTTTGATAGGGTATGGCATAAAGGTTTAATTCACAAGATCTCTAGCTATGGTATTGCTGGAAACGTCTTCTCAATTATTAAATAATTTCTTTCTGATAGGTTCATAAGAGTAGTAGTTGATGAAGCTCACAGTATTAATGCTGGAGTTCCTCAGGGGTCGATCCTGGGCCCAACTCTATTAATGATCTTCCAAATCACATCCTTACATCATTTGTAGACATTTATGCTGATGACACTACCATTTATTGCAGCACATCTAAGATAGTAAACGACCAAGTTCTCTCCGATTCTCTCTCCTCTGATCTTGAGCACGTGGTACAATGGGGAAAGGAGTGGCTGGTTACTTTTAATGCATCTAAAACCAAGCTTCTCTCTTTACATCATCAACACTCTGATCCACATCTGGCATCAATTGAAATGAATGGCTCTTGTCTTCAGGAGGCCTCAAGTTTTGACAAGCTTCTGGGCTTGACCTTTACTCCTGACCTTAAATGGAACACATACATCAAATCTGTTGCCAAGGCCGCTGGAAAAATGGTGGGATCTTTCTATCGATCCAGTAGATATCTCACTGCTGATGCAATTCTCTATCAGGTACGTCCAAGGATGGAATACTGTTGCCACATCTGAGCAGGAGCTGCTAGAAAGGACTTATTCTGCCTTGATAGAGTTCAAAATAGACTTGTAGGAGATGTCCTTTTCTCTTTCCTACAACCTCTATTTCACAGAAGAGATGTTGCGAGTTTGTCTCTGATATATCATTATTTTCATGGAAAGTGTTTGACTGAGCTCCAGTCTATAGTCCCCCTTCGCCAAACTTTCACGAGAAACACTCGTCTAGCTGAAAACACTATCAATAACTCCCCCCACTCTTTATCTGTGCCTAAACCTAAACATAGATTCCATGAACAAAGCTTCTTTCTTAGATCTGCATGCCTGTGGAATTGTCTTCCCTTTTCCTGCTTTCCGACTGACTACAATATGGTTGTCTTCAAGTCTAACATAAACAAGTTCTGTATGAGCTGTTCCATGTAAGTAACCAAATTTACCTAATTTATTACTATACTGTCCAATTTCTACTGTATACTCTTTCACCCTTATCCTCGAGTGACCTCTTGGCCTTGATAATATGGTGATGCCTGTGTACAAAAACAAAATAGTAATTATGTACAATTATAACAGACAAAAACTGGCAATTATGTACAATTATCAACAGAAAAAATGGTAATTATGTACAATTATCAACAGAAACAAAATGGTAATATGTACAATTATCACCAGAAACAAAATAATTATGTACAATTATTAACAGAAACAAAATGGTAATTATCAATAGAAACAAAAAGATAATAATGTACAATTATCAACACAAAAAAATGGTAATTATCTACAATTATCAACAGAAAAAATGATAATTATGTACAATTATCAACGGAAAAAATGGTAATAATGTACAATTAGCAACAGAAAAAAAATAATTATGTAAAATTATCTTCAGAAAAAATTGTTGGGGAGGGGAGGGTGTTTTGTATTTTAATTAAATGTTGAAATACGATTTAAAAAATACCGCGGATGACTCTCTGTATTATCACCGAAAAATGTTACTAAACATTTATTAATAATTTCTCACTTTTACAAACATTTGATTTTAAATTTCTTTTTAAATGACGACTTTTATCGACTTTTTTTTTTTTTAATAGTATTTGCGGATAAATTCGATGCTAAAGTAACTAAGCTGAAAAAAAGCATGAAACAAAAGAGGGGTAGGGGGTAAAGAATAAAATATAAATGTCTTGATTTGAAACGAAGAAGAAACTTTATTTACAATAAGTTGCAAATTTTTCTCTTTGCGGGCATTAAACTTAAGCGCCAAGGTAACATATTATGAAAAAAGTAACATGTAATGAAAAAAATAAGAACACTGGTTCTTATAAAGAAGTTGTGTGTATCCATAAATGAATACAATAATAATGTACAAAATAGTAGTATCTCCTAATCACACTCGCATATGAAATTAATTTTAGGAGCATACTCACAATTGAAAGCCAGTCAGGCACGTGCCTTTTTCTTTTTTTTTAAGTCCTTTTAGAATTTCCTTTCCCTCCCTATTGCATGCAAACCATAGAGACACACATGTATTACAGGAGAAAAACCTCGGCGCTTGGCCGGATAGGAAATTCCAAAATTCTTTGTCACGTAAAAGGTATTTTCTTTAAATTCCACTCCTTGTAAAATAAATACACGCAAAATCGCAGCCACGTAGTTAATTTTCAGAAGTCTGTCTCGTTACAGCCGGGTATTAATTTCTTGCCAGGTTTACTTCTTGGAAGGAGGCTCTTCAAAATTCCATTTTCAGCGCCGGGCAATGAACACGTTCACTCTTCACGTCAGCAGAATTTCAAAAGAGGACGAAATACGCGCTGAGCTCGTGACGTCACCACAGAGCTAGCATTTCCCTTTTAATTAAAGGGAGTTTCGTACAAACCGAAAATATACGAAACTAAAAATCATAATGGATACAAAATACAAAAAATCATATATAAGAACCAGATAAAAAATAATAAATGTAAACAGGGAGGAATGCACCATTATTGGTAAAAAAAAAATTCCAACAATGGGTATGTTGACAGCAAATATCAGTTAAATTTTGTAAATATTCCCCCCACCCCAAATGGTGTTTATTCTTAAATCCGTTGTTAACATGGAGATCCGTTGTTAACATGGAGAGCTTGAGGGGGTTTATTCTGAAAGCCGTTCTTAACATTTGTGGAGGTGGACCTAATGTAAACAAAAAAATAAATAAATAAATAAATTAAAAAAAAAACTAAATCATTTACTGATAACTTCTCATATTTACAAATATTTTTTAATTTACATGCGTGGATGAACAAATTGTTGAATAGTGTGAAAACAAAACGTTTTTGTAATAAACTTTGTGATAATTTTTTGGGTAAATATTTAAGGTCCACCTCCACAAATTTCTTTTTTAAATGACGACTTTTATTGATAACTAAATTTACTTCTCCGCAACTTTCATTGATAAATAAATCTACTTCTCTGCAACGGGCACTGAACCCCTCCTTTTTTTATTTAATAGTATTTTCGGGTGGGTATGCTGACAACAAATATCAGATAAATTTTGCAAATAGTTCCCCCCCCCTCCAAAAGTGGTGTTTATTCCGGAAGATGTTCTTAAGATGAGGAGGTTGGGGGTGATTATAAGGTGGACCTAATCTAAAAATAAAACAAAAAAAAACATGTTTTTTAAATGATTAAAATAATTTCTCACTTTTACAAACATTTTTACATGCGCACATAAGCAACTATTTTTTTATTAACTTTTTTTTACTTTTTTATTTAAAAATTAGTGAATTTCAATGAATGGATTAATAAATCATTTATCATTAATGTGTGTTTTTGGTTTTGTGTTGAATGAAACTTTTTTTTTTTCATTACAACAATCATGAACTAATTCAAATATTCCAGCATGCGTTTAAGGGTTACAAAATTATCAATAAATCGTTTAGTTACTAAGCCAACGTCAGAAAATAAAAGAATGTTACGTGCGCATGCATTAACCTTGACTAGGGGGAGGGGGCTAAGGGAGCGACAATTAAATAATTATGCTGGTCGCAATGGAACTCAACGCCCAAGGAGTACCTAAAGTGGCACTTATGCACTTATGTTATCGTGCTATTTTTAAAATAGTATTTTCATGTTAAATTCAAATTTTACAATATCTTTTTCTTTTATTGTTAAGTGAAAGTACAGATAACCTGGTCGGTTTCTAATTTGTTGAAAATCTAGCCCTCCCCCCCCAAAAAAAAGTGGTAGTCTGGATAGTAACAAAAAATTAAAATTGCCTCAGTCTCGAAAGATGAAAAAAATGGTGAAGTGTAGTTCACCTTCTGTTTCTCTCTCTTAATATCTCTCTCTATCCATCTCTCCCTTTCCCTCTCTCAATCTATCTTTCTCTCTATATCACCCTCTCCATCTCTCTTTGAGCCCCTTTCTCTCTCTAACTCCCTCTCTCTCTCCTTTCCTCTGTCTCATCCCTCTCTGTCTCTAACTCTCCCCCTCTCTGTTTATCTATCAATCCCTTTATCTCTCTATCTCCTTCTATATTTTCCTCTAACTTTCTCTTTTCTATCTATATATCTTCCTCTCTGTCTGTCCATCTCGAATCCCTCATCCTATTTTAGTCTCCTAAATTTATTACAGTAAATAAGGCATTGTCAAAACATGAATAAATCCTATTTTAGTCACCTAATTTACTGACTGTGAGAATAGAAGTTATTTGGAAATTACTGCTACCTTGAACAGCACCAGAAGTAACTGGTAAAACCTTTCTAATTAAATTGATTTTGGCAGCCATTCGGTAACAAAATGACATAGCCTTAGCCCTTGCTGCATGAGGAATACCTGCGACCTTGCTGCCAAGTAGAAGAATTATTTATTCTACTTTAAAACATTCAATTTTTCAAAAATCTCATGTTCGACATCTCCAAAACATCCAATACGGGGAAAAATATTGCAGAAATGCAAACTTATTTTTTAGGATAAATGCACAATGGTACGCAAAAAATCACTTGAGGCTCTTGGTCGATCCTTGCAAGATTTGTGTGGCAATGTCAGACCATTTGGGAATGCAATAATATTGCTTGCAGGAGATTTCAGACAAATGTTACCTGTTATTCTTCAATCAACACCAGCAGATGAAATAAATGCTTGCCTCAAATACTCTACTTTTTTTGTTTCATGTGAAGACATTAAACTTAACTCAAAATATGTATGTCCAGTTGCAGACTGTTCGATCCCCACAAAAATTTTTGCATCACTTGTGGGAAATTGGGAAGTGCCAGCTGATTAGAGTTAAGGGCAAAATTCTTTAACTTTTAACTTCTGTAATTTCTGTAATTTTATTTCATCAAAAGAAGAGTTAGTTTAAAAGGTTTTTGCAGATATTCAAATTATAAGAATTCCACTTGACTGAGTGAATGGGCTATTCTTGCAGGTCAATACAAAGACGCCCATGAACTTAACGCTATTATTCAATGTAAAATTCCAAGTGAGGTAGTCAAATACAAATCCATCGACACTGTTGTGAAAGCAGAAAAAGCGGTTAATTATCAAACAGCTATATTTGCCAGGGATGCCACCGCATGTATTGCAACTGAAATTTGGTGTACTAATTATCATGTTGTGAAATATAAACCAATCCAAGCTTTGCAATGGCACATGGCCTGCAGTAAAAAAAAAATTAACAAACAATATCATAGAAACAACAATCTTAACAGGACCTTTCACAGATGAATATATCTTCATTCCATGCATTCCTATGATTCCACCGGATGCATCATTACACTTTAGGAAATTGCACTTTCCAATTTTATTGTCATTTGCAATAACTATCAACAAAGCACAGGGAACAATCTTTACAATTGTGGGTTTTACAGTTACACACTGACTGTTTTTTCACATGGACAATTTATGTTACGTATTCAAGAGTAACCAAACCAGAAAATCTCTATATCGGCTAAGAAAATGGAACAACAAAAACTGTGTATCCATGCAAAATGGAAAATTAAACCTATAAGAAACATGCTTTTTCTCATTTTGGAATATTTTCCATTGCACCAATTTGAGCCACAGTAACGCGTGGCAGGGTACAGCTAGTTGTAAATAGTTTCCATTTAGTTGCAGTTGATATTTGTACATAATTACCATTTTGTTTCTGTTGATATTTGTACATAATTATCATTTTTTCTGTTGATAATTGTACATAATTATCATTTTGTTTCTGTCAATAATGGTACATAATTACCCTTTTTTCTGTTGATAATTGTACATAATTACCCTTTTTTCTGTTGATATTGCACATAATTACCATTTTGTTTCTGTTGATATTTGTACATAATTATCATTTTGTTTCTGTTGATATTTGTACATAATTACCCTTTTTTCTGTTGATATTGCACATAATTACCATTTTGTTTCTGTTGATATTTGTACATAATTACCATTTTGTTTCTGTTGATATTTGTACATAATTATCATTTTTTCTGTTGATAATTGTACATAATTACCATTTTTTTCTGTCAATAATGGTACATAATTACCCTTTTTTCTGTTGATAATTGTACATAATACCCTTTTTTCTGTTGATATTTGTACATAATTACCATTTTGTTTCTGTTGATAATTGTACATAATTATCATTTTTTCTGTTGATATTGCACATAATTACCATTTTGTTTCTGTTAATAATGGTACATAATTACACTTTTTTCTGTTGATAATTGTACATAATTACCATTTTGTTTCTGTTGATAATTGTACATAATTACCCTTTTTTCTGTTGATATTTGTACATAATTACCATTTTGTTTCTGTTGATAATTGTACATAATTACCCTTTTTTCTGTTGATAATTGTACATAATTGCAATTTTTCCTGTTGATAATTGTACATAATTATCATTTTGTTTCTGTTGATAATTGTACACGATTACAATTTGTTCCTGTTGATAATTGTATATTATTACACTTTTGTTTCTGTTGATAATTGTATATAATTACACTTTGTTTCTGTTGATAATTGTACAAAATTACCATTTTGTTTCTGTTGATAATTGTACACCATTACAATTTTTTCCTGTTGATAATTGTATATAATTACCATTTTGTTTCCACTGATAATTGTACAAAATTACCATTTTGTTCTGTTGATAATTGTACATAATTGCCAGTGTTGTTTGTTGATAATTGTACATAATTAGTTTTTCTATTGCTAGTTGTACATAATTACCATTTGGTGTCTGTTGATATTTGTACATAATTACCATTTTATTTCCGTTGATATTTGTACATAATTACCATTTTATTTCCGTTGATATTTGTACATAATTACCATTTTATTTCCGTTGATATTTGTACATAATTACCATTTTATTTCCGTTGATATTTGTACATAATTACCATTTTATTTCCGTTGATATTTGTACATAATTACGGTTTTGTTTCCGTTGATAATTGTACACATTTACCATTTTGTTTCTGTTGATAATTGTACACATTTACCATTTTGTTTCTGTTGATAATTGTACATAATTGCCATATTGTTTCCGTTGATAATTGTACGTAATTACCATTTTGTTTCTTTTGATAATTGTACATAATTACAATTTTGTTTCTGTTGATAATTGTACATAATTGCAATTTTGTTTCTGTTGATAATTGTACATAATTGCCATTATTGGTTTGTTGATAAATGTTACCATTTTGTTTTTGATGATAATTGTACATAATTAGCATTTTTTCTGTTGAAAATGTACGTAATTACCATTTTGTTTTCCGCTGATAATTGTACATAATTATAATTTTGTTTCTATTGATAATTGTATGTAATTACCATTGTGTTTTTGTAGATAATTGTACATAATTACTATTTTCTTTCTGTTGATAATTGTACATAATTTCCATTTTCTCTCTTTTGATAATTGTACATAATTACCATTTTGTTTCTGTTGATAATTGTACATAATTACCATTTGGTGTCCGTTGATAATTGTACATAATTACTATTTTGTTTCTGTTGATAATTGTACACATTTACCATTTTGTTTCTGTTGATAAATGTACATAATTACCATTTTGTTTCTGTTGATAATTGTACGTAATTAGCATTTTGTTTCCGTTGATAATTTTATGTAATTACCATTATATATATATTATATTTACAATGGTAAATAATTACCATTATGTTTGTGTTGATAATTGTAAATCATTTCGATTTTGTTTCTGTTGAGATCGTACATAATTACCATTTTTTTCTGTAGGTAATTGTACATACTTACCATTTTTTTGTTCATAATTATACACAATAACCCTTTTGTTTTTTATTATAATTGTATATAATTACACTTTTGTTTTTGTAAATAATTGTTCATAATTACTATTTCGTTTCTGTTGATAATTGTATGTAATTATCATTTTGTTTCTGTTGATAATTGTACATACATACAATTTTGTTTCTGTCGATAACTTTACCTAATTACAATTTGGTGTCTGTTGATCATTGTACATAATTATCATTTTTTCTGTTGAGAATTGTACATAATTACAATATTGTTTCTATTGATAATTGTATATAATTACAGTTTTGTGTCTGTTGATAGCTGTACATAATTACAATTGTGTGTCTGTTGATAATTGTACAAAATTACCATTTTTTTCTGTTTATAATTTTATATAATTACCATTTACCATGTTGATAATCGTACATAATTATAATTTCTTTCTGTCAATAATTGTACATAATTATTTGTTTTCTGTAGCTAATTATACATAATTATCATTTTGTTTCTGTTGATATTTGTACATAATTGCCATTTTGTTTCTGTTGATAATTGTATGTAATTACCATTTTGTTTCTGTTGATAATTATATATATAAAAATGTAACTCTTGGTTCGTTCGTAATTAATAGTCTAAATAACCACTGGACGGATGGCTTCCACATTTTGGTATAATATGTTTACGGTACGCATACGTGTTTCTATATATCTCTTTGTAATTTTAACATTATACGTAATTTTTCTATAATAAATATTTGGTTTTCTTTGTACGGATGGGCCATTTTTTTTTTTATTTGGGGAAAATTATTTCACACCGCGTGTCATCACGTGACATCACTAAACAAATTGACTTTTTTGTTTAAAAAATGGAATTATTTCTCTTTCGTTAATGTATATATATATTTTTAATATTTCGTGTTTTATATATATAAAGTACAATTGTTGAATGTTATTTTCTTGATTATATTTGTTTGAGAGAAGCACAATTAAAAAAAAAAAAAGATTAAAACGGAGCGAAATTTAAATTTCCATTCCATTTTTACTCTTTATGAATATTAAAAGAAAAATTACGGGTTTGTATTACTGTACACATAGATTCGAAAAAGTGGTCAAAAAATAAAATATACAACAAAGAAATATTAACAGTAGCTATAAAAGTTACTTTGCAACCTACCTGAATCATTTATTAGTGTTTTTAAGTAGTTATTGACTTTTTTGTTTAAAAAATGGAATTATTTCTCTTTCGTTAATGTATATATATATTTTTAATATTTCGTGTTTTATATATATAAAGTACAATTGTTGAATGTTATTTTCTTGATTATATTTGTTTGAGAGAAGCACAATTAAAAAAAAAAAAAAGATTAAAACGGAGCGAAATTTAAATTTCCATTCCATTTTTACTCTTTATGAATAATATTAAAAGAAAAATTACGGGTTTGTATTACTGTACACATAGATTCGAAAAAGTGGTCAAAAAATAAAATATACAACAAAGAAATATTAACAGTAGCTATAAAAGTTACTTTGCAACCTACCTGAATCATTTATTAGTGTTTTTAAGTAGTTTTAAATGCTCTTTATTTCATACCAAATATTAACTTTTTACGAGTCGTAAGAATTCAAGATGGCCAAAATTACTACCCCCCTTCTTCTTCGAAGAGAGAAGCCTCGTTTTCAAATTATACTTCGCGCATATTTTTGGGGGAGGAGCTTGCCTCGTTTTCAGCACGTGTCTCTGCGGACATATGTCTCTGCGGACATTTTGCGTTTACATGTCTCTGCGGACATTTTTTGTTTACATTTTTTAGAAGTTCCGTCCTCATAATGAAAGTATTTATAAACATTACATTTAATTTAGATATTTATTGCGCACAAATACTTTTTAGTTTTTTTCTTGGGGGGGGGGGGGGATAACATATAAAGTGGTCAAAACGGTAAATATTTTTTTTAAGTTTACATTTTTAAGAAGTTTTGGTACTAGTGCAGAGAGTGATCTCTGGACGTAAATAATAACGTTATTATTTAAAAAGCCATTCTTAACATGGGGAGGGGAGGGTGTTTTGTACCTATTCTATGCTTTAACCTTACAATTGAATAAAAAAAAAACACACCATAAAACTTTAAACTTGGAAATACGATTTGACACGGTAAGTTTGGGAAAAGGAATTATAAATAAAAAACTAGACAAAATACGGTTAAAAACTCGCTCAATATATGTTTCCGTGACATAGTTTGACATGTATTCAGTGGGGTTTTAACAGTATTTTGCATATTTTTTTATTTTCAACTCCTTTTCCCAAACTTACCGTGTTAAAGAGAGAGTCGGTCGCCATTCTTAATTTTCCAATACATCGATAAACATTGTATGTTTTTCGAGCTGAATAAACATGTTACATCAAATAAAAACACTAAAAACATAACCAGTTAGGTAGAAAAGTAACTTATCTTGGCTTTGATAACATTTATTTAAAAACAATTTGCGCCTTGAGCCATTTTTTTTTTTTTTCCTCAGAAATTGGAAGTCGTTTCAGAAAAATACAGTTTCAGGAATCGATGGATATATATTTAAAAGAAGTTTCGGAAAAGTGTATGATATAAATTTAATTTTCCGAAAAGTGTATGATTTAAAATTTAAGTTTCCGAAAAGCGTATATTACTGGATGAAACATGCAGAAAAGTATGTTTGCAATATCGTGAAAATGTGATTTTCGTTTTCAGCACACCCGAAAATCCCTGATGTGCTGAAAATTTCTGAAAAAAAAATGGCTCAAGCGCAAATTGTTTTTAAATAAATGTTATCAAAGCCAAGATAAGTTACTTTTCTACCTAACTGGATTTGTTTTTAGTGTTTTTATTTAATGTAACATGTTTATTCAGCTCGAAAAACATACAATGTTTATCGATGTATTGGAAAATTAAGAATGGCAACCGACTCTCTCTTTAACACGGTAAGTTTGGGAAAAGGAGTTGAAAATAAAAAAATATGCAAAATACTGTTAAAAACCCACTGAATACATGTCAAACTATGTCACGGAAACATATATTGAGCGAGTTTTTAACCGTATTTTGCCTAGTTTTTTATTTATAATTCCTTTTCCCAAACTTACCGTGTCAAATCGTATTTCCAAGTTTAAAGTTTTATGGTGTGTTTTTTTTTTATTCAATTGTAAGGTTAAAGCATAGAATAGGTACAAAACACCCTCCCCTCCCCATGTTAAGAATGGCTTTTTAAATAATAACGTTATTTACGTCCAGAGATCACTCTCTGCACTAGTACCAAAACTTCTTAAAAATGTAAACTTAAAAAAAATATTTACCGTTTTGACCACTTTATATGTTATTCCCCCCCCCCCCCAAGAAAAAAACTAAAAAGTATTTGTGCGCAATAAATATCTAAATTAAATGTAATGTTTATAAATACTTTCATTATGAGGACGGAACTTCTAAAAAATGTAAACAAAAAATGTCCGCAGAGACATGTAAACGCAAAATGTCCGCAGAGACATATGTCCGCAGAGACACGTGCTGAAAACGAGGCAAGCTCCTCCCCCAAAAATATGCGCGAAGTATAATTTGAAAACGAGGCTTCTCTCTTCGAAGAAGAAGGGGGGTAGTAATTTTGGCCATCTTGAATTCTTACGACTCGTAAAAAGTTAATATTTGGTATGAAATAAAGAGCATTTAAAACTACTTAAAAACACCAATAAATGATTCAGGTAGGTTGCAAAGTAACTTTTATAGCTACTGTTAATATTTCTTTGTTGTATATTTTATTTTTTGACCACTTTTTCGAATCTATGTGTACAGTAATACAAACCCAAAATTACTAAACATTTATTAATAATGCCTCACTTTTACAGAGTTTTGTTTTTAAATTTCTTAAATGACGAATTTTATCGACTTTTTTTTTTTTAAATAGCATTTGCGGATGGGTATGCTGACATTTGTTTTAATTTCTTTTTAAATGACTTTTTATCGACTTTCTTTTTTTTAAATAGCATTTGCGGATGGGTAAAAAACGAAAAAAAAAAATAATAAAATAACTAAACGATTTACTGATAATTCTCACATTTACAAATATTTTTAACAAATAAATTTTATCAAAGTCAAGATACCGAGAAATGGTCAGTAAATAAATGGCTTAGTTATTTTTTTTTCGTTAATTTACCCATCCCCAAATGCTATTAAAATAAAAGTCATTTAAAAAGAAATTAAAAAAAAATTAAATGGCAGCATACCCATCCGCAAATGCTATTAAAAAAAGTCGATAAAAGTCGTCATTTAAAAAGAAATTTAAAAACAAATGTCTGTAAAAGTGAAGCATTATTAATAAATGTTTAGTAATTTTTCTTTTAATATTCATAAAGAGTAAAACTTTTTACAAAATAAATGTGACAAATAATCGTTTAGTTTCTACGACAACGTCAGTAAATAAAAAAAAAAGTGTTACGTGCGCTTGCGTCAGAAAGGGAGCGATGTGTGTTTTTTATGCTGGTCGCCATGGAACTCAACGCCCAAGGAGTACCAAATTCTGTTTTCCAAAAGAAATGTTTACTACCAACTTTCTTAAAAAAAAAAAAAAAAAAAAGTGCAAATTTTCCTGAAAAAAAAACAAACCTTTTCACCTAACAATTTATGGCAAAAATAGTGACCCATAAAAATCTGGGGTGCTTCTACACTTTATTGCCGAAATTGGAGACGCCATTTTTTTTCGCGCACTTGCTATCCAAATCTAGGGGAGACATCATTATATGGCCGAACGATTGCTTCCGGAAAGGGAAAGAATAAATTTACCAAAATTAACATTTATTACTTCCAGAAACGTTAAAATTATAATTTATTACTTCCAGAAACTTGGTGAACCGATATTACTGGAGAAAATGAACCTTGACAATTCAAAAAAATGTTTAAAATTATTTATTTGTTAGAAAAAAAAAACAAAAAACTATTTCATAAAAGTCCAATGTTGCTTTAAAAGTAAATAAAGAAAGTGAAAGAGAACATATATCCGTAATTGTTTAATTGGAAATGTTTCGATTTAATTAATGAGAACGGGAAAGTTTTTCATGGAACAATTTTTTTTTTTTTTTTGTTAAAAACAGAAAATTGATAAATGACATATTCATAACCTGGGCGAGCGCCATTTGAAAACCAAAACAAAACCAAAACATTTATTAGTTTTTTTGTTTGTTTATTTGTTTATTTTTTCGTTTGTGTGTTTTGTTTTTTTTGGTTTTCTTTTCGAACAAATAAATAATTGTAAATATTTTTTTGAATTGTCAAGATTAATTTTCTCCAGTAATATCGGTTTACCAAGTTTCTGGAAGTAATAAATGATAATTTTAGTTTAAGGGAGTAATAAATGTTAATTTTGGTAAATTTATTTAGTTTAATTTATCGTTTCCGGAAGTAATAAATGTAAATTTTGGTAAATTTATTCTTTCCATTTTCGGAAGCAATCGTTCGACCTTAAAATGATGTCATCCCTAGATTTGGATAGCAAGTGCGTGAAAAAAATGGCGTCTCCAATTTCGGCAATAAAGTGTACAAACACCAAATCTGCGAGCTGAGTGACAAATCTGCTTAAAATATTGAAAAAAAGAAAAAGAATAGAAACTCTAGATGTATCAGAAATTTGGAGGAATTTTTGACACCCCTAACAGAAAACTGCGAATAAAATATTAAAAAAACCCCGTAATTTCTCCTTTTAAAGTGAGTTGTTTATTTTCTATATGGAATATACTTTCAAAATAAACTATTAAAGTTATTTAAAAAATAATATTTCTATTATTTTTTATTTTTTAAAAAACAGTGTTTACAAAATCCGGCGTGCACATCATGCAGCCATTTATTTACGTAATAAAATCAATAGAATTTTACGAGTTAAATATTTTTCAATTTTTAAAATTTAAAAATCTATCAAAATTTTTCTATTGGTTCAATTTTTACGATATTTTCAGGGTCAATGTGAAATTTTATGCTCTTTCCAATGAACCAAATATAATATTTTAGACAAACGTTGTTTTTTTTTCAAATTCACACCCCCATTTTTAAATGTTTATTAAATTTTAATAATTAATTTATGTGTCAAAGTTTTATATATCACAAATTGAAGATAAAAGATCAATAAAGAAAATATTCCAATTTAAAACAAAAAAAAAGAATAGTTTTTTGGAAATTTACCTGTAAAGTCCAAAGTGTAAAACCTTTTTTTTTTTTTTTTTAAACACGTTGATTTTTTTTTTAAATGAAAGCTCATGTTATGCTTACATCGTCAAGTAAATACCAGACGCTGAGGGCAAATTTTTCTATCTCATTGAATGTTTTCTTTTTTTAGATATTAAAAAAAATAAAATTAGTTGATGAAGAAGTATTAAAATATATCAATCAAAAACTCGTGTATTTCATTAAAAGAATTTTTTTTTAAATCGATGAAGCGGATTTTTTGTTCTAGGGGGAAAACTTATTAGTGAATGTGCGTTTCTTTTTTAACTACGGAGGATGAAAAATACTAATTTTGGTTAACACACGCAATAAAAAAGAGATATTATTTATGCCCTTGGACGAAACCATACTTCATAAATTTTATTTTAGCAGCAGCTATTTAACGCTTTGCGCAAAACATGTTACAAAGATGCGATTTTCTAGGACCCTCGCTTTAAAAAATCCTTTTATTTAAAAAGTGCATGGAATTTAAAATATAAATATGAATAAATTCTTAACAATGAAGAATGGAACTACCCATTTAATAATATTTTTTTTATGTAAGTGATTTTTTGGCACATATGTACATATATTTATAAGCAAGTCAAAATATATTGATTTTCTTTATATTTTTTTAAAAAGAAAACCGCTTTAAAGAAACAAATATTGCATAATTTGCTATTAAACCTGTTATTTTTTTAAAATTTGGTCTTTGCTCCTTTAATTGAAAAAAAAATTAGGGTTTGAATTGTATTTCTAAGTAGTTTATAAGCTTTAAAAAATAGTAAGTTGAATTATTAAGGTTCTGATCATCATTTTTAATGGCCACTTTCTGATACACCGAGAGAACCTCTCTCAAACATACTGGCAATAATTTAGTTTTGTCCTTTCTTTCAGTGTTTCCAATAAGGGAGATTGACTTACTAGGATTTGTATTAGGAGCTGTGTACTTATTAAAATTATTTAATTGTTGAATTTTTTGCATTTTGATTAAATTTGTTAGTTTGCTAGCGCTAAAAGCCCACAGAAAAAATTGAACAAAAGACAAAATTAAAAAGAATGGTACTCATGCAGAATTTAACCCCCCTCCCCGCACCGGATTCCAATTAGTTTAGGGTTCGACCGGCAATCACCGAATTCAGCCGAGAGTTGTTCAAATGTTGAAACACTAAACCAACATTTTATTTATTTTTTTGCAGAATTAATTAATGATGGGAGTATTTTTTCCGTTTATTTTCTTAAAAATTTGTACATTCTCTTGAAAAAAAAATCTAACTTTTCTCTACTTTCACTTAACTATTTACAGTGTTCATATAAAACATTCATTTTTTCTTTTTATAATGAAAATTCTGTTTTCAAAAAGAAATGTTTACTGCCAACTTTCTTTTAAAAAAAAAAATTCCTGAAAAAAAAAAACAAAAAAAACTTTCACCTAACAATTTATGGTAAAAAATTCACCTTTTCTTGGGAAAAAACCCCAACTTTTATTGATAAAAAAAATTGCAAAAATAATAAAATAAATAAACAATACAAAATGCAATTTTTTATAAGGAATGTGTTCATTTTAACAAACTGAGCCACAGCAACGCGTGGCCGGGTATGGCTAGTCTATATATATAAAAATGTAATTCTTGGTTCGTTCAAAGTTTATACAACCATATTTCTACATATCCAATCTAATTGAAATTTTCAGAAAATCTATCTGTAAAGTCAATGAATGTTTGCATTTTATTAAAATAATTTTACATTGCGAATTATAAAAATATTAATTAAAATATAAATATTTTTCGAAGTCGTTTCTGCGAAACTGCCTCGGTTTTATTTCTGGTAACTTCCGTTTCAACTACTCTCGAATTACAAGATAAGTAAAAAAAAACAAACTTACTCATGCAGAAAGTGATCCGTGCTGAAATAATAACGTTATTATTTAAAAAGCCATTCTTAACATGTAGAAGGGAGGGTGTTTTGTACCTGCTCTGTACTTTAACATTACAATTGAATAAAAACATATCATAAAACTTTAATTAAACGTGGAAATACGTTTTAAAAATAGCGCGGATCACTCTCTGCATTAGCACAAAAAAATCCCATAGTTTAAAAATTTAAATTCATTTATGTACTTACCAATGTTTTAATTTTAAATTCCTTTATTTATGTTAAGGCTTTTCAGTCATAAAACATTACGTTTTAATTGTTTGGTTTATTTCACGGCATTGTTTACATAAAAAAGTTTGTTTTAATTTTTTCTAAACTGTTTCATTTTTACGACATGCCTCAACGAATTATAAACACCCTAACCTCCCCATGTTAAAAAAAACACACCCTTCCATAAACCTCGAAAGCCGTTCTTAATGTGGGGAGGTTGGGGGGGGGGTTCATTCCGAAAGCCGTTTTAACATGGGGAAGTTAAGGTGTTTATAATATGCTGGGACGAGTGGTAAAATTAACGAAGTTGCTATCTATTATTATTTTTTATTGCTTGAAATTTATTTATTCGACAAAAAAAAATTACATTTTGGTACTCCTTGGGCGTTGAGTTCCATGGCGACCAGCAGAAAAAAAAATAATAGTCGCTCCCTTAGTCCCCCACCCCACCCCGCACGTAACATCTTTTATTTACTGACGTTGCCGTAACTAAACGATTATTTGTCACATTTACAAACATTTATTTATTTATTTATTTTGAAATTTTTTTTTACTTTTTATGAATATTAAAAGAAAAATGGGTACTCATGCAGAGAGTGATCCGTGCTGAAATACTGTAAAATGTTTTTGACTCGTCATGGGGGCTATGAGACGAATGGATTCGCCAGTGATTTTTATAAGCACTGGCTGGGCTAAACAATCAATGAAAACGTTTCAAAATTATTATCAAAATTGTCAAATTTGGGATTTAATCAGGGTGCGTTAACTATGCCACGGACCGCATTTGGTTCTTGCCCACCATCTTGGTAACTGATCTGAAATACGCCTATGTCTCAAAACTTAACAGGTTATGCGCCCAGCCATTGTCTTTTCTTTGACGGATCGGAATCTAAATTCGAATTGTGGAAGGTAAAATTTCTGCGATATCTAAGGATTGGAAAACTACACAAAGTGATACAATTCCAACAGAGAATCCAAACGACCCCAAATTTCTCGAAAAGAATGCGACTGTTTTTGCTGAACTGATTCAATGTTTAGACGATAGAAGTCTGTCTCTGATTATAAAAGACGCATTGGATGATGGACGAAAAACTTTGAACATATTAAGAGAACATTATTTATCAAAAGGGAAACGGAAAATAATATCCCTATATACAGAATTAACATCTCTGAAACGTAACGAGGATGAAACGATCATCACGGACTACGTTATAAGGGCAGACACAACCACCAATGCCTTAAAACTATCAGGTGAAATAAAAAGCGATAGCTTGTTGATATCAATGACCCTCAAGGGACTTCCAGCCGATTGTAAAACATTTACAACTGTTATAACTCAGAAAGACAAACCCATAAATTTCAGCAAATTTAAAGTGGCATTGTGCAGTTACAAAGAGACTAATCGTATGCTCGTGGACAATAATAACTCCAGCAATATTATGAAGTTCAAAAATACTTCTCGAAAGCAGACACTACCAAATTACGCACCTCACCGCAACGTATCCAAAAGTAATTTTCCCAAGAAAAAGAATAAAATTATCTGCTATAATTGTGGATGACCCAACCACAAATGTTTCCAATGTCGATATAAACGCTCTAAAATGGACTCCGTAAAAATGTTGAGAACTTTGAGGAAAAACATACATTTCTATTCACATGTAACTTTGATAATACCACAAACGGTAAAAATCTCCTTCTATACTGTGGTGCTACAGCGCACGTTATCACCAAGGAATCTGATTTTATTAATTTTGATTCAAACTTTAATCGTCAAAGTCATTTTGCCGACGGTAGTCAAATAAATATATATAACTGTTATAACATATAAGTTATCAAATTTACCAAATTTTCATTACTAATGATTACTATATTGTCCAATTTCTACTGTACACTCTTTAACCCTTATCCTTGAGTGGCCTCTTGGCCTTGATAATGTGGTGATGCCTATGTAAAAAAAAAAAAATGATATAGTCTTGAAAAGAGGCGATGCTAAAATATCCCTAAAAAATAATAAAGGCGAAATCTGTAACTGTATTCTAAAAAATGCTCTGTTCATACCTACATTTAAGCAAAACATATTTTCCGTGCAGGCTGCAATTAAACAAGTCGCGAATATACAATTTGGCCAAAATAAATCAAAATTAATATACCCCAATGGAACTGTATTTGACATTAAAGAAAATGGCCGACTATATTATTTAAAAAGTATGGTTCCCTCAAAAACTGCCTGTAGGGGAATAAATAAGAGCACCAGATTACCGGTGTAGGGTAAGGAGTGAGGTCCCTTGAAAAAAGTAGAGGAGAGTCCGTACACATGAGGCACGGACGCAAAAGTTCTTCTCCTAAAAGACAATGTTGGACAGGCAGAGTACAACTCTAGAATACAGTCCTCACTCCTCCCGTAAACCCCACTATTGAAGTGAGTAATCTTTTTACCTTAATGTTCTGAATTGTAGTGTTGTCATGTTTTCATGTTTGTGAATAAATTCTTGTCGTTTATACTTGTTGTACGTTTAGTAATTATTAAAGCTGGTCGGTAGTTTTGGGAGTTGGAAGAACCTAAACCCGTATCAACAGTGGTGACCCCAACTAGCAACATAGAATACGCAAAGCAACGTTTTTTTTTATGTTTTAATAACAAAAGGAAAATGCGTAAAATTAAAGTTTATTTTTAAATAAAAATAATCCATAACATGAATCCCGGCGTCAGAGTAGTTAAAAATAAATAAACAAAACATTTACGTACGTAAGTTAAAAATAAAAAAATAAAAAATAATGACTAGTTACGTTTCTGTGCCGAGATTTATTCTATACAAGTATCGTTACCCTTTCATCGGGATATTCACATTTTTCTCGCACAACAATATGGCCGACCGCGCCTTCTTCAATTTGCACGTGGCGCCAGTCTCGTGATTGGCTGATGTGAACACTACGTCACACTTCGTCTTCCTCTTGCTCTGTCCCTACTATTACTACTATACGGTGTCATCTAGCTAACTGTCGCTATAAATAAATAAATAAGATAAAAATAAATAATAATAATAATAATAATAAAAATCATAAATAAATGTGAAATGGCGTCGCCCACATTCAGTCTGATTCCAACGGATGTACGGAATGACACTGCTTTGTTTTTTGCACAGCTAGATTTACATTTTCGGCAGAAAACGATATCAGGACAGACTGAAAAGTTTTGCCATGTGGCGACTATATTACTTCAGGATGTTATCGTCGAGGTGAGAGACCTAATTATATCTCCTCCCACGGAGAAACCATATGACACCCTACGAGAAAGAGTGACAACTGCTGTGTCAGTTTCAGCACACAGGCGAATCTCACAATTATTAGAACAGGAAACGATGGGGGATAGCACGCCGTCACAGTTTCTAAAGCGCCTGCAGAAGTTGGCTGAAGGGACAATAGACAATAATATTGTCAAACACATCTTCCTACAGCGCATACCAACCGAGTATAAGGTGGTAATAGCTGCACAAGATGAATCTATGCCAGTGGAACGAGTGGCTGAGATAGCCGACCATATTGCCGATATAATGTCGACACGGTCGTCAACGGTGGCTGACATTCAGACATCGGAGAAAGACGAGCTACTCTCCAAACTAATGGAGGGACAGACCAGATTGGAAGCTCGCATGAACAAAATGGCGGAGGAGATCGCGAGACTTACCCTCGAGAATAAGCAAAGGCGGGGGGGGGGGGTGCGCGCAGCCACTCCAGAGAACGGAGGCAGGATAGGACCATTTGCTGGAAGCACAAGAGATTTGGGGAGAAGGCAAATTCCTGTATCCCACCGTGTAGTTACAAGAGTTCGGGAAAAGCTTAAACCGACAGAAGAATGCGGCATCAACTGTCGGTGCATCTCGTTCAGGCCGCCTATTGTATGTGGTGGACAAAAACTCAGGTACGTCCTTTTTGGTGGACAGCGGGGCACAGGTGTCTCTCATTCCTGCGACTGCAGCCGACAAGAAATCCCCTCCCTGTAAATTCACACTACGAGCTGTGAATGGCTCGTTAATACACACATATGGGGAGAAGTATATGGACCTTAATTTAGGCCTGCATAGAACATTTACCCACATTTTTATAGTGGCGGATGTAGACAGTGCTATTTTAGGTACCGATTTTTTACAGGCGTTCGGTTTGGTGGTGGATATAACAGGCCAGTGTCTGAAAGATCCAGAAACGCATCTCACAGCATGTGGGGTAGTTAAGACTGGTACTCCATTGTGTCCAGCAGTGGCACATGCAAACCAGGATAACGATTTTCTGAGTCTCTTGAAGGAATACCCTTCAATTTCAGTGCCTTCTTTCCATAGGGACGTTTTGCCACACTCCACCACACACTATATTGAAACAAATGGTCCGCCCATTCATAGCAAAGCTAGGCGCTTAGCACCAGAAAAGGTAACAGCGGCCAAGGCTGAATTTCAGCAAATGATGAAGTTAGGCATAGTTCGCCCTTCAAAGAGCTAATGGGCTTCACCTCTTCATCTTGTCAACAACGGGCATGTGGGGACTACAGAGCACTGAATGCAGTCACTAAACCAGATAGATACCCAGTACCACATGTCCAGGACGTGACAGCAGTGGCTCAAAATAACCGTTTTTTTACAAAATTGGATTTAATTCGAGCATATCACCAAATACCGGTGGAGCCCGAACACATTCCTAAAACGGCTATCATCACCCCATTCGGGATGTTCGAGTTCATGCGAGTTCCTTTTGGGTTGCGGAATGCAGCACAAACATTCCAACGGTTCATAGACCAGGTATTGTCGGATTTGCCATTCGTCTGTGCATATATTGACGATGTACTTATTGCTAGCCAAACTAGAAAGGAACACATCGGTCATGTGCGACAGGTCTTGGAACGTTTGAAGCAATATGGGATAGTCCTAAACCCATTAAAATGTGCTTTTGGTCAATCCGAAGTAATTTTTTTAGGACACCATATTTCAGAGGGGGGAATATCCCCATCACCAGAGATGGTCAAGTCCATTCAAAATTTCCCTATCCCTGCCACAATGAGGCAGCTGCGTCAATTCTTGGGGCTGATAAACTTTTATCGTAGGTTCTTACCTCACTGTGCACAAGTACTTTTACCATTGACAAGTTTGTTGACAAATGTGAGGAAGTGTGACATTGTATTTTCAGAGCACGCGGTAGAAGCATTCAACAAGATCAAGGCTATGTTGCAGGAGATTGCAAAATTGTCTCACATCCAACCCAACCAGGAGCTGTGCCTAGCAGTGGATGCATCCGCAATTGGAATTGGAGCGGTCCTACAACAAAAATGTGATGCGGACTGGAAACCCATTTCCTTTTTCTCAAAAAAATTAACAGAGACTGAGAAACGCTATAGTACATTTTCCAGAGAGCTGTTAGCTGCATTCTCCGCGATACGCCATTTCCGGCAGCTCTTGGAAGGTCAGCAGTTCCATATCCTCACGGACCACAAACCCCTGTTAGGCGCTTTACAGTCTTCCTTGGACAAATATTCTCCCAGAGAGATTCGCCAGATGGATTATATCCTTCAATTGACATCGGATATCTGGCACATCAAGGGAGCAGACAACATCCCAGCAGGGGAATTAATTCCCCGCGATAACCTTATCGCGGGGAATTAATTCCTTCCTGTTGCAGCCGGCAATTGACGTCGACACCTTGTCTAAAGAACAACAGAAGGATGAACATTTACAAAATCTCCTGCAGAATAATCCAACTTCATTGAACCTAGTGACAATTACCAACCCTACCAGCCACACAAAAGTTGTGTGTGACACAAGCACAAACAAACTGCGACCATACGTTCCAGCATCGCTACGCAAAGACATATTTAAGGCAGTACACGGTCTATCGCATCCAGGGGCCAATGCCTCTGTAAGGCTACTGATATGTCTGGCCGCAAATAAAAGCTAATACAAGAGCGTGGGCGAAAACGTGTGTGGAGTGTCAAAAAGCCAAGGTCGGTTGTCACACGCGGGCTCCTCTGGGCATGTTTCCAGTTCCAGATGAGAGATTTCAGCACATTCATGTCGACATCACCGGACCATTTCCGACATGTGAAGGTCAGTGCTATCTGCTGACATGTATCGACAGATTCTCACGATGGTTTGAAGCTCTACCGATGCCAGACATGACGGCATACACAACTGCCAGGACATTCCTTGCTGGCTGGGTGGCCAGATTCGGTGTACCACAAAATGTTACATCAGACAGAGGTCGACAGTTTGAGTCAGACCTTTTTCATAAACTTGCAAAACTTTTGGGCACCAAGAGTATACACACCACGGCTTATCACCCCCAGGCAAACGGCATGGTCGAGCGACTACATCGCAGTCTGAAAGCCTCCTTACGGGCACAGCTTACGGACAATACAAGGTGGTTAGAACATCTGCCACTAATATTGTTGGGACTGTGGACAACGGTGAAAAGAGATATGGAGTGCTCAGCAGCGGAGGCTCTATATGGAACCACATTGCGGTTGCCAGCACAATATTTTTTTGAAGCACCAAAAAAAGTTATGGACATGACAGCGTTTGTCGACTGGCTAACAACAAAAATGGCATATTCTCCCTCAGGCTCGAATAGGAACATGGTCCCATATGTACCTAAGGGTTTAGAGACTTGCACGCACGTCTTTATCCGTGATACGGAAAGGAGGCATTCCCTGCAACCGCCGTATCGTGGCCCCTTTAAGGTTGTGGAGAGACAAAATGAGACAAAATAAGTTTTTCAAGGTGCTTATCAAGAATGAGGAACAAAACATTTGGTAGACAGGTTAAAACCCGCAGCACTGGAAGAGACATATCTGAAAGTATCACCCTCAAACGCCATGCTGGTAGATATGATGCTTCAGAAAGTAGAAAAGAAAAAGACACGGTCAGGTAGACATGTCAGATGGCCAGCACATTTAAAAAATTTTGTGACGGTTTAAATAAAATTAAAAATGTTGCCCATTTATTTCAGGTACTCCGTATTTTGGGGGGGGAGTACTGTAGGGGAATAAATAAGAGCACCGGATTACCGGTGTAGGGTAAGGAGTGAGGTCCCTTGAAAAAAGTAGAGGAGAGTCCGTACACATGAGGCACGGACGCAAAAAGTTCTTCTCCTAAAAGACAATGTTGGACAGGCAGAGTACAACTCTAGAATACAGTCCTCACTCCTCCCGTAAACCCCACTATTGAAGTGAGTAATCTTTTTACCTTAATGTTCTGGATTGCAGTGTTGTCATGTTTTCATGTTTGTGAATAAATTCTTGTCGTTTATACTTGTTGTACGTTTAGTAATTATTAAAGCTGGTCGGTAGTTTTGGGAGTTGGAAGAACCTAAACCCGTACCAACATGCCTGTCACGACTTGGAAACCTGGCATAAAATTCTAGGACACTGCAATGCAGCTGATATTAAAAAAATTACCAAATGTAGTCGAAGGCATGAAAATAATACCTT
The DNA here is from genome assembly GCF_053919585.1 of Euprymna scolopes. NCBI lineage: Eukaryota > Metazoa > Mollusca > Cephalopoda > Sepiida > Sepiolidae > Euprymna > Euprymna scolopes. The sequence continues at coordinate 61,466,746 of NC_136510.1, forward strand.
CAGACGATCTCCCAAATTGTGATGTGTGTGCACAGGGAAAAATGACGAAACATATAAGCCGAACGCCAGACAAAAAAGCTATGAAAATTCTCTCACTTGTGCATTGTGACTTAGCAGTTCCGATCAGCCAGATGGGGAGAAATAATCTAAGGTACGTTTTGAACTTTATTGATGATTTTTCCGGTTTAATTATGGTTTATTTTCTAAAAAAACAAATCCGACACTATCCTCGCCACTAAAAAATATTTAGCTGATATTGCCCTGTACGGTTCATTAAAATGTATTCGCTTAGACAATGGGACTGAATTTACTAGTAAAGACTTTGAACTTCTATTAAATAACCACGAAAAATCAGCGCCGTATTCCCCCTTCTAAAATGGCACCGCTAAAAGGGCATGGCGAACCCGTTTTGAGATGACATGATGCCTACTTATGGAATCGAAATTAGCGCATAGTTTATGGACGTACGCTTTAATGGCGTATATCTGATATATATAATATATCAGAAATAGATCGTTCAATAAGAGGCTAGGAAAAACGCCGTATGAAGCGTTTTGCGGCGTAAAACCTAAAATGAACAGAATGCATCTATTTGGTTCTGATTGTTTTGCATTTATAAAAAATACCAGTAAACTAGATACTAAAAGCGAAAAAGGTACTTTCGTAGGTCACGATAAAAATAGTCCGGCATACTTAATCTACTTTCCAACCCAAAATGCCATAAAAAGGTTTAGATGTGTAAAATTCAATGATACATTAAATTTAAAAAATGGCGATCCAGTGGATGAAAAACGTGAAATATTTCCTAGCATCTTAATCGATCACAATGAAAATATTAATAACGACGACAATTACAGTAGAACTTCTGACGAAAATATTAACCAGACACGTCGATACCCAATAAGGGAACGAAAAAGGCCAGACTTCTTACAAATTGAAAAGATACAAGATTACACTGTGGAGTACTGTTATTCGCTGAACAGTGCACCGGAAAGTTATAATGAGGCGATTAATTCAGAAAATCACCAAGAATGGGAACCAGCTATGGTATCCGAATTGAAAGCTTTCTCTGAAAATAACACATACCAAATAGTGGCACAACCAACAGATAAAAATATAATTTCTTCACGCTGGTTTTTTTTCCAAAAAAATCACAGCTTCTGGCAGTGAAACTTTTAAAGCAAATGTTTTTCACAAATTTCTGGAGTGGAATATTTTGCAACATTTTCACCAACGACAAATTTAACGACAATTAGAATTTTATTACAACTTGCCGCTCAACACAATTTAAAAATACATCAAATGGATGTAAAAAAATGCTTATTTAAATGATCCGATTGACTGTGAAATCTACATTTACCCTCCAGAGGGATTTAAAATGAAAAATAAAAATTGGGTGTGGAAATTAAATAAATCGTTATATGGACTAAAACAAAGTGCACACAATTGGAATTTAACACTCCATAATTATTTAATAGAACAGGAATTCAAACAATGTCCCGTAGATGTGTGCATGTATACCAAACATGTAGGTAATAAATTGTTGATTTTGTGTTTTTGGGTTGACGATATATTACTCGCCTCAAACTGTGACAACACTTTAAAAGATGTTAAAAATGAATTAAATAAAAAATTTAAAATGGCCGATCTTGGACGACTGTCATGGTTCCTTGGTATTTTTTACCTGTGAAAATGAAACTATAACTATGAACCAATCACGATACATTAAAAAAAATTCTACTCAAGTTCGGAATGCAAGATTGTAAGCCATGTTCAACTTCCGTCGAAATGGACATAAATAAAAATATAGGGACCGAAACAAAATCCATAGATAATCGAATATACAGGGAAATGGTAGGCAGCCCCATCTACTTGATGACTGCAACAAGGCCTGACATATGTTACACTGTAACAAAGCTATCTCAAAACTTATCGAAACCGACAATTAAAGACCTTAATCGTGCAAAACAAATACTTCGTTAGCTAAAAGGAACCAAGGAACAATCTTTAAGATTTAAAAAATCTACATATCCTCTAAATTTAGAAGGCTTTTCGGATTCAGATTGGGGTAACTCTAAGGATAGAAAAAGTATAGCAGGGTATTGTTTTAGACTGTCAGAGACTGGACCTATGATCTTTTGGAAAACTAAAAAGGAACAAATTGTTGCCCTTTCTACTCGTGAAGCAGAATATGTGGCTATTACTCATTTCGTGCAGGAGGCAATTTTTCTGAACACCCTTCTAAAATCTATTTTAAAACCAGATCTAAGTAAAAAACCTATAGTAATTCATTGTGATAATTAGAGCAGTATCTTATTAGCAAATAATTCTATGATTCATCAAAGGTCGAAGCATATTGATATCAGATATCATTTTATAAGGGATGAAATAAGGAAAAAAATCTATTTCTCTTACTTATGTGACGTCTGAAAATAATATAGCCGGCATTTTCACTAAACCTATACAAAGAATAAAATTAAGACATTTTATAACCGAACTTTTTGGAATCTAATTATGAATAAATCTCTTTTCAGAAACCCAAAAAGAGAAGCATGAACAGTCAAAATCACACACACAAAAAAAAGGTAACTTGTTAAAACCTTTTCTTTGTAAATTTCTTATTTGTTAAATAATTCTTTTTTGTATCTTTTTTTTTGGCAAACATTTGTTAAAAAAAAATGTGTATTTGTGAATTTTTGTGCATATGTTTATATGTATTTGAAAAGTATTCTATTTGTATGTGTATATATTTGAAAAGCGTTTATTTTTATGTATCAAAAAACAAAACAAAAAAACTTAATGTCATAAAAAAATATGGCTTCTTTTTGCACACATTATACCAATATATCAATAATTCTTTTTGACCAATGAGAATAAAGACAAAATCCCCCAAAACCAGAAGAAGAAAAAAAACCCAAAAAACAAAACAAAAAAAAAAAACAAACAATTATTTTATTGGTTTATTTTTCTTTGTTCATTTATTTGTTTATTTTTATTTTTATTTATTTATTTATTTATTTTTCTTTCCTTTTCTAAAGTCAAACCAAAATTGAATCCGAAAGGATTTTTCCATTATATCAAAAAGGGGGGGGGTGTAAAATGTTTTTGACTCTTAATGGGGGTAGAGATTTATTTGCTGCCTACCTCGGCAAAATGTGGCACAAGGCCGGAAAGTGGGAAACCAGTAGGCTCCCCTAAAGGAGGAACACTTCTGCAATTGTAAAAATTGCCTGAGTAACCACGTCGGCATTCCCCGGTAGGGACGCCTCAGGCAGTAACCTATAAATTTACTCCACCAGAAAGCCCAATGGTTTGACCTGAGAGGGTGGACTTCCAGGCGGTGTACCTCAGTCCGAAAGGTGCTGGGCTGGTTCCCGGCCCCTCACCTGTCGGGCTGAGTGTCAAGAACGGATCTTTGACGAGTACTTCTACCCTGTCTCCCTGCAGCCGAAGTCGCTAGGAGACCTTATGGGGGTAAATATTTATTTTATTTGCAAAAATTAAATTTACATAATAAAAATGTGGCACAAGGCCGAAAAAGGGGGGTGGGGGTTAATGTCGACCTAACTAACATAATGTTAACTTAACTAGACTCTTTTACCAAAATACCAGAATTTTTCTGAAAATTACAAATATATATACATGATGTGGGGGGCTGGGGATAAAAATCTTATTTACAATAACGAATGAGATATTTACAGATGAAAAAAAAATGGTTAGTAAAAAGAACCCCCTCACTACTAATTGTGGCAGGTAGAAAGTTTTGTCAGTCGAAAAGATGTAGGTCCCTCGAAAACTGACTTTATTGAAACCACAAAAATGGCCTACATCACTGACAAAACTGTCTATCCGTCACCTAATGGGGCCGGGAGTGGGGATTATCGAACCAAAAGAGGGGAGTAAAAAAAAAAAAACAAACAAACGGGGGGCGATGGGACAGGGGCGAACTAAAAAAGGGGATTGGGACGATGACAACATGCATACTCTAGCTAAGTAAAAAATCGAAAAATGCCTAACTATTCTATTTTAGGTGGTCCGATGTATGTCTATGTTAGTTCAGAACACCCAAAATTCTTAAAACCTAAGTAAATTCAAAAAAGGAACTTAAGATCAGCTCCGTTCACTTTTCACAGTCACAAAACTTTCACCCACCTGTCGTTGAAATTTGTCAGAGCGAGTTTCAACTTCTCCAGCTTAATTCGCGTTTTCAGTCGATATTTGAAAATGAGAACAAGCTGGGGAGCAGTGAAGGTCTCATTTCCGTAACCCTCCTTCTGTCGCGTCGTACAAATCACACCTCTCATAACTGCTAGTAAACACAGAAAAGCGTAGTGTTCTTCTTTCTTCATGGTCGGTGCCCAGTTGCAGCACGGGGAAACTGAATCCAGCACAAAAACCGCCCGCTCAGCATGCAAACCGTGAAGCCTTTAACTAACTCACACAACTGTCGAACGATGGCCCAGTGGAAGAAAGCATGATACAATTTAATGATCCCTCTGGTAAAGTACTGAAGTATGCACCCGTTCCTAAACCAGGAGTTAAGGAATAAAAATGGGCGACAGCCTCAAATACACCTCGTAGGGCAGACCATCAATCCCGGGGGTCCTGTCTAGCCCGACCTGTTTCAAGGCCTCAAGAATTTCTTCCTCTTTTATGCCACCTTCACACCTAGTCGCTTCGGTCGCCTCAAGGCGAGAAAAGTTGGCTAAATAGGTGTCAAACTGTTCAATAGACAGACCAGGCTCCTTGGTGAAAAGTTCCTGAAAGTGAGTTCGAAAACCCTTCAAAATTTAGTCATTTGAAGTTACGGTTCGTCCGCCCGGCAATGTGACACTGGCGATGTGTTGATCAGCAGAACGTCGAAACTCCTCTGCACGCAGTGACGTGGCCATATTTGTTGCTTCGTTTGGCGCTCTTTTTAATCTAGCCCTAACTAGTAATCCCTGGTTCTCCCTGCTATCCAAGGAGTCCAGTTCAGCCTTAACTAAAGTATAATTAGCACTATCCCCCTCCTCCACGCCCTTTCTAATCTATATTCTAGTGTCGCTTTCACTGCTCTAGAACTAAGGTTGAGCCAGCAACTAAAATTAGCAGCAAAGGACCTAATGACTTTTTTTAGGTTACCTCACCACTTATTCCCGATGATAACCCCATCAACACCCTCTGTATTATTAGTAGAAACTGTTCTTGGAAGTCCTTCACATCGAACAACGATGTGTTGAACTAGCAATCCTAGGTTTAACACTATCTAAGTTTACTCGAACCCGGACAAGCCTATGGTCCGAATAAACAATGCTATGAAAACTTGGACAGTCTAAAAGCCCTAGGTCGACTCTTCTAAGAACCGATCGATGTAACTCGAAAGTTGCACCGGATTGGAGCTGCATCTACCTGTCCAAGTCCATGCTAAATCCCCGGGTTTTTCGCTTCAAAATTTATCGACAAGATCAAACTTGTCGACAAAGTCTCAAAACGCTTTAGCTTCCCGGTTCTGGTTAGTATCCCTTGTGGTATTAACCCCGCGATCTAACTCAGGATCCAGGACCACGTTCCAGTCTCCTGCTAAAACTAACCGGCGAGACAAATTTATGAAGGGCTTGATTCGCCGAAAAAAGGAAACTAGCTCAGTACTGTTATTGGGCGCATAAACCCCAATAAAACGAAATGTCACATCCTTTATGGTAACATCCAGAATGAGCAATCTTCCCTCTGGATCTGCATAAATAGGATCACACAATGCATCAAGAGAGTGCTTAACTAGCCAGGTAACCCCCCCCCCCCTTGCATGCGTATCAAAATGTGCTGAGTAGAGCTGAAAGTCTCTAAGGAGCACATTCTGATAGTCACTTGGAATAAACATATATCCTAACGGAGGCGTTGAAGGTTGTGTGCAACTCAAAGTTTACGAGAGGCGTCCCTCAACCCTCGGACATTCAACTTAGCTAATCTTAAGGCAATCTTGGCTTATTTAGGGTTGGGAATCCTGACCATAGACAGTGTCAAGACACCGACAGCTGTCCCCATGGATCCAGTGGTCATCTCAGTGGTGATTGACCCATCAGGGGACAGACCACCGATGTCAAGAGGAAAAGTTAGTTTAATGGCCCTATATAATGATGGGTGCATTTTGATAGGGACCCGTCCAACACATGATTTCTTCATTTCTAGAATATCTTTGTCGTTAAAGAAAATGACTGGAGGAAACAAATTAAATGCGCTATTTGCTTCCTCCATCATTGTCCAAACCCCGCTGGCCTCCGCTCTGGGCCTAACAATAGTCTTGGGGCTTTGGGGAAATTTTTGAGGTTTGTAATATCTTTTTTTAAAATATTTTTTAAAATTAGAAGGTTTTTATAATCCTTGTTTTTATGTGCCTTCACCATTGTCTCCCTTTCCGTTGTTATTTGACAGACTGCTTTGCCTGTAAAAAAGGGAGGGGATTTTTTTGGGGGGATTCACTCTCAGAAGAGGGTCTCCTTTGCCTTTTTTTGTCTGACGGGGTGGGAGGGGGCATATCTGTTTTCATGGGAGAGGAGCGAGGAGTGTTCTGAGGCGTGTTAGCAGGTGTGCAAAAAGGGGAAGGTCTCGGACTTCTTTTCTTGGGAGGGGCTCCTAGAGATGTCATATTTTTTCCTCTGTTAGGGAGTGCAGAGCTTATTGGGGCTGGGATTTTTTTGGGAGGGAGCGCTTTTCCTTAGGACTAGGATTTGATTTTTCTGGGAACAGGGACTCGGGGAAGGGGATGGATTTTTTTCCTCGCGTTTTTCATCTAACGTTTCTTTTAATTTAACGTTTCTTTTAATTTAACGTTTCTTTTAATTTAACGTTTCTTTTAATTTAAAGAGTTCTTTGAACTTGTTCCCTCCAGGATCTTTGCTTATATGGATTTCTAGTTTTTGTTCTTTGGTTAGGGATTTTGCGTAGGTTCTAGGTGGTGACTTCTTGATAGGTACAATTTTCCATTCGTCTTTCACTGGTGATGCTGATTCTGTGTTAAAAACTGATTTAATCTCGTCAGTTGATATTTTGGGTGGGTTAACTTTCTCTACCATCTCAGGCATTTTGGATCCAGGCTGCGCGTCTGGCACTAAGTGAGGTAGTACCCGATTTTTTGGGTTTTTTGTTGTTGTCTGCTTCTTGGGGCACGTATATGTTAAGTGCCCCACTTCTCCACATATCCAACATGCCTTCCTGCCACCACTATAGGTAATTTCTCATTTTGCGCTTCTAAGTAATAGGGGATTTTGTAGTAGGTCTCCCAGTTTAATAGAATGTCAAAAGACCAGACACCATTATACTGGTCGACGTTTACTCCTGTAATGTCTCCAAATTGTAGAAAGTAGGCTGCTAAATATTCCTCTGGTATTACACCTGGGACTTCGAATATGGAAATGGTTGTACGTCTTCGTCCCAGGTATTCCATCCTCAGAATGTAGTCCGGTGTTATAATTTCATTTTTGGAAAGCTTGATGCAGTCCTCTTCAGACTTAAAAAGGGCTGCCCAGGTGTTGTAACCTTTCGTCTTTGTTATCCTTTCTGCCCTCATTCCTACGGTTGCAATCAATTTGGTTACAATCTCTTTGGTCGATCTAATAAGTTTTTTCGTTTTTCTGTCTTTAATAAAAAGTGATATGGTCTTCTTGGCAAATTCTTCCAATCTTATTTGTTTCACAGTAATCCCGTTAGCAGTAACATGTTCCACGCACTTCTTGGCTTCCTCAAGGAAAGATTCTAAGTCGATTTTAACCACTGGCGGCTCCACCTCTGACTTTTCCTTCGGAGGCTCCGATGGCTCACAGCTGGTGGATACCATGGCCGACGGGTAATAAGGAAAAAACTGGAAGATCCGGCACTTAAGTAAGTAGCGACGGGGGAAGAAAAGGAAGAGCAATAAACAAATTTAACAAGAATAACAATAATATCATTAATATCAATAATAACAATAATAATAATAATATCAATAATAACAAGAATAACAATAATAACAATAATAACAATAATAATAATAATAACAATAATAACAATAATAACAATAATAATAATAATAACAATAATATCAATAATAACAATAATAACAATAATAACAATAATATCAATAATAACAATAATATCAATAATAACAATAATATCAATAATAACAATAATATCAATAATAACAATAATATCAATAATAACAATAATAACAATAATATCAATAATATCAATAATAACAATAATATCAATAATAACAATAATATCAATAATATCAATAATAACAATAATATCAATAATATCAATAATAACAATAATATCAATAATAACAATAATATCAATAATAACAATAATATCAATAATAACAATAATAACAATAATAACAATAATATCAATAATAACAATAATATCAATAATAACAATAATATCAATAATAACAATAATAACAATAATATCAATAATATCAATAATAACAATAATATCAATAATAACAATAATATCAATAATAACAATAATATCAATAATAACAATAATATCAATAATAACAATAATATAAATAATAATAATAATATCAATAATAACAATATCAATAATATCAATAATAACAATAATATCAATAATAACAATAATAACAATAATATCAATAATAACAATAATATCAATAATATCAATAATATCAATAATAACAATAATATCAATAATATCAATAATATCAATAATAACAATAATATCAATAATAACAATAATATCAATAATAACAATAATAACAATAATATCAATAATAACAATAATATCAATAATATCAATAATAACAATAATATCAATAATAACAATAATATCAATAATATCAATAATAACAATAATATCAATAATATCAATAATATCAATAATATCAATAATAACAATAATATCAATAATAACAATAATATCAATAATAACAATAATATCAATAATAACAATAATATCAATAATAACAATAATATCAATAATAACAATAATAACAATAATATCAATAATAACAATACTAACAATAATATCAATAATAACAATAATAACAATAATATCAATAATATCAATAATAACAATAATAACAATAATAACAATAATATCAATAATAACAATAATATCAATAATAACAATAATATCAATAATAACAATAATAACAATAATAATATCAATAATAATAATAATAATAACAATAATATCAATAATAACAATAATATCAATAATATCAATAATATCAATAATAACAATAATATCAATAATAACAATAATAACAATAATATCAATAATAACAATAATATCAATAATAACAATAATATCAATAATATCAATAATAACAATAATATCAATAATAACAATAATATCAATAATAACAATAATATCAATAATAACAATAATATCAATAATAATAATAATATCAATAATAACAATATCAATAATAACAATAATATCAATAATAACAATAATAACAATAATATCAATAATAACAATAATAACAATACTATCAATAATAACAATAATAACAATAATATCAATAATAACAATAATAACAATAATATCAATAATAACAATAATAACAATAATATCAATAATAACAATAATAACAATAATATCATTAATATCAATAATAACAATAATATCAATAATAACAACAATAATAATAATAATAATAACAATAATAATAATAATAACAATAATAACGATAATAATAACAATAATATCAATAATAACAATAATAACAATAATAACAATAATATCAATAATAACAATAATATCAATAATATCAATAATAACAATAATATCAATAATAACAATAATATCAATAATAACAATAATATCAATAATATCAATAATAACAATAATATCAATAATAACAATAATAACAATAATATCAATAATATCAATAATAACAATAATAACAATAATATCAATAATAACAATAATATCAATAATATCAATAATAACAATAATATCAATAATAACAATAATATCAATAATAACAATAATATCAATAATATCAATAATATCAATAATAACAATAATATCAATAATAACAATAATATCAATAATATCATTAATATCAATAATATAAATAATAACAATAATATCAATAATATCACTAATATCAATAATATCATTAATAACAATAATATCATTAATAACAATAATAATAACAGTATGAAGTGCAATAGATAACGTATACGACCAAAAGACGAACTAACAAGATTTATTTGCTGCCACACTCAGCAAAATTTGGCCCAAGGCCGGAAAGTGGGAAACCAGCAGACTCCCCTAAAGGAGGGGCACTCCTGCAATTGTAAAAATTGTCTGAGTAACCCCGTCGGCATTCCCCAGTAGGGGCGCCTCCAGGCAGTAACCTATAAACTTTAGTTTAAGTTTATAGGTGGACCCCCTAGGTATTATCCAGGCGGCGTACCTCAGTCCGACAGGTGCTGGGCCGGTTCCCGGTCCTTCAGCTGTCGGGCTGTGTGTCAAGTGACGAATCCTTGACGAGTATTGTACCCTGTCTCAATGTAGCCAAAGCCGCTAGGAGACACATCCCCCAAAAGACGAACTGATGAATGGATTCGCCAATCATTTTTATAACCAACGGCTGTGCTAAACAACCAATGAAAACGTTTAAAAATTTTATAAAAAAAAAAGAAAAATGGTAAATATGTACGATTATCAACAGACAAATATGGTAATTATGTCCAATTATCAACAGAAAAAAATGGTAACTATGTCCAATTATCAACAGAAAAAATGGTAAATATGTACAATTATCAACAGAAAAAAATGGTAATTATGTCCAATTATCAACAGAAAAAATGGTAATTATGTCCAATTATCAACAGAAAACAATGGTAACTATGTACGATTATCAACAGGAAAAAATGGTAACAATGTCCAATTATCAGCAGAAAAAAATGGTAAATACGTACCATTATCAACAGAAAAAAATGGTAAATATGTACAATTATCAACAGAAAAAATGGATACTATGTACGATTATCAACAGGAAAAAATGGTAACTATGTCCAATTGTCAACAGAAAAAAATGGTAAATATGTACAATTATCAACAGAAAAAAATGGTAACTATGTACGATTATCAACAGGAAAAAATGGTAACTATGTCCAATTATCAACAGAAAAAAAATGGTAAATACGTGCAATTATCAGCAGAAAAACATGGTACATATCTACGATTATCAACAGAAAAACATGGTACATATGTACGATTATAAACAGAACAAAATGGTAAATATGTACAATTATCAACAGAAAAAAAATGGTAAATATGTACAATTATCAACAGAAAAAAATGGTACATATGAACGATTATCAACAGAAAAAAATGATACATATGTACGATTATCAACAGAAAAAAATGGTACATATGTTCGATTATCAACAGAAAAAAATGGTACATATGTACGATTATCAACAGAAAACAATGGTAAATATGTACAATTATCAACAGAAAAAAATGGTAAATATGTACAATTATCAACAGAAAAAAATGGTAAATATGTCCGATTATCAACAGAAAAAAAATGGTAAATATGTACAATTATCAACAGAAAAAAATGGTAAATATGTCCAATTATCAACAGAAAAAAATGGTAAATATGTCCAATCATCAACAGAAAAAAATGGTAAATATGTACAATTATAAACAGACAAAAATGATAATTATGTACAATTATCAACATAAAAAATGGTAAATATGTACAATTATCAACAGAAAAAATGGTAAATATGTCCAATTATCAACAGAAAAAAAGGGTAAATATGTACAATTATCAACAGAAAAAATGGTAAATATGTACAATTATCAAAAAAAAAAATGGTAATATGTACAATTATTAACAGAAAAAAATGGTAAAAATGTACGATTATCAACAGACAAAAATGGTAATTATGTCAAATTATAAGCAGAAAAAATCGAAAATACGTACAATTATCAACAGAAAAAAGTTAAATATGTAAAATTATCAACAGATAAAATGGTAACTATGTACGATTATCAACAGACAAATAAGGTAATTATGTCCAATTATCAACAGAAAAAAATAGTAATGTGTCCAATTATCAAGAGAAAAAAAATGGTAAATACGTACAATTATCAACAGAATAAAATGGTAACTATGTACAATTATTAACAGAAGAAAATGGTAAATATGTACAATTATCAACAGAAAAGAAATTGTAAATATGTACAATTATTAACAGAAAAAAATGGTAAATATGTACAATTATCAACAGAAAAAAATGGTAAATATGTACAATTATCAACAGAAAAAAATGGTAAATATGTACGATTATTAACAGAAACAAATGGTAATTATGTACAATTATCAACAGAAAAAATTGGTAATTATGTCCAATTATAAACAGAAAACAATGGTAAATATGTACAATTATCAACAGAAAAAATGGTAAATATATACAATTATCAACAGAATAAAATGGTAAATATGTACAATTATCAACAGAACAAAAATGGTAAATATGTACAATTATCAACAGAAAAAAATGGTAAATATGTACAATTATCAACAGAAAAAAATGGTAAATATGTACGATTATCAACAGAAAAAAATGGTACATATGTTCGATTATCAACAGAAAAAAATGGTACATATGTACGATTATCAACAGAAAACAATGGTAAATATGTACAATTATCAACAGAAAAAATGGTAAATATGTACAATTATCAACAGAAAAAAATGGTAAATATGTCCAATTATCAACAGAAAAAAATGGTAAATATGTACAATTATCAACAGAAAAAAATGGTAAATATGTACAATTATAAACAGACAAAAATGATAATTATGTACAATTATCAACAGAAAAAATGGTAAATATGTACAATTATAAACAGACAAAAATGATAATTATGTACAATTATCAACAGAAAAAAATGGTAAATATGTACAATTATCAACAGAACAAAAATGGTAAATATGTAAAATTATCAACAGAAAAAAAATGGTAAATATGTACAATTATCAACAGAAAAAAATGGTAATTATGTCCAATTATCAACAGAAAAAAATGGTAAATATGTCCAATTATCAACAGAAAAAAATGGTAAATATGTACAATTATAAACAGACAAAAATGATAATTATGTACAATTATCAACAGAAAAAATGGTAAATATGTACAATTATAAACAGACAAAAATGATAATTATGTACAATTATCAACATAAAAAATGGTAAATATGTACAATTATCAACAGAAAAAAATGGTAACTATGTCCAATTATCAACAGAAAAAAAGGGTAAATATGTACAATTATCAACAGAAAAAATGGTAAATATGTACAATTATCAAAAAAAGAATGGTAAATATGTACAATTATTAACAGAAAAAAATGGTAAAAATGTACGATTATCAACAGACAAAAATGGTAATTATGTCAAATTATAAGCAGAAAAAATCGAAAATACGTACAATTATCAACAGAAAAAAGTTAAATATGTAAAATTATAAACAGAGAAAATGGTAACTATGTACGATTATCAACAGACAAATAAGGTAATTATGTCCAATTATCAACAGAAAAAAATAGTAATGTGTCCAATTATCAAGAGAAAAAAAATGGTAAATACGTACAATTATCAACAGAATAAAATGGTAACTATGTACAATTATTAACAGAAGAAAATGGTAAATATGTACAATTATCAACAGAAAAGAAATTGTAAATATGTACAATTATTAACAGAAAAAAATGGTAACTATGTACAATTATCAACAGAAAAAAATGGTAACTATGTACAATTATTAACAGAAACAAATGGTAATTATGTACAATTATCAACAGAAAAAATTGGTAATTATGTCCAATTATAAACAGAAAACAATGGTAAATATGTACAATTATCAACAGAAAAAATGGTAAATATATACAATTATCAACAGAATAAAATGGTAAATATGTACAATTATCAACAGAACAAAAATGGTAAATATGTACAATTATCAACAGAAAAAAATGGTAAATATGTACAATTATCAACAGAAAAAAATGGTAAATATGTACAATTATCAACAGAAAAAAATGGTAAATATGTCCAATTATCAACAGAAAAAATCGTAAATATGTAGGATAATCAACAGAATCAAATGGTAAATATGTACAATTATCAACAGAAAAAAATGGGAACTATGTACGATTATCAACAGAAAAAAATGGTAAATATGTACGATTATCAACAGAAAAAAATGGTAAATATGTATAATTCTCAACAGAAAAAAATGGTAAATATAGACAACTATCAACAGAAAAAATGGTAAATATGTACGATTATCAACAGAAAAAAATGCTTAATATGTACGATTATCAACAGAAAAAAATGGTAAATATGTACGATTATCAACAGAAAGATGGTAAATATGTACGATTATCAACAGACAAATATGGTAATTATGTCCAATTATCAACAGAAACAAAGGGTAACTATGTCTCATTATCAACAGAAAAAAATGGTAAATATATACAATTATCAACAGAAAAAAATGGTAAATATGTACGATTATCAACAGAAAAAAAAGGTAAATATGTACGATTATCAACAGAAAAAAATGGTAAATATATACAATTATCAACAGAAAAAATGGTAAATATGTAAACCTATCAACAGAAAATAATGGAAAATATGAACGATATTCAACAGAAAAAAATGGTAAATATGTACGATTATCAACAGAAAAAAATTGTGAATATGTACAATCATCAACAAAAAAAATGGTAAATATGTACGATTATCGAGAGACAAAAATGGTAATTATCTACAATTTTCAACAGAAAAACATGGTAAATATGTACAATTATCAACAGAAAAAAATTGGAACTATGTACAATTATCAACAGACAAAAATGGTAAATATGTACAATTATTACCAGAAAAAAATTGTAAATATGTACCATTATACACAGAAAAGAAGGGTAAATATGTACAATTATCAACAGAAAAAACGGTAAATATGTAAAATTATCAACAGAGAAAAATGGTAAATATGTACGGTTATCAACAGAAAAAAATGGTAAATATGTACGATTATCAACATAAAAAATGGTAAATATGTACAATTATCAACAGAAAAAAATGGTAAATATGTACGATTATCAACAGAAAAAAATGGTAAATATGTAGAATTATCAACAGAAAAAAATGGTAAATATCTACAATTATCAACAGAAAAAAATGGTAAATATGTACCATTATCAACAGAAAAAAATGGTAAATATGTACGATTATCAACAGAATCAAATGGTAATTATGTACAATTATCAACAGAAAAAAATAGGAACTATGTACGATTATCAACAGAAAAAATGGTAAATATATACGATTATCAACAGAAAAAAATAGTAAATATGTATAATTATCAACAGAAAAAAATGGTAAATATGTACAATTTTCAACAGAAAAAATGGTAACTATGTACGATTATCAACAGATAAAAATGCTTAATACATACGATTATCAACAGAAAAAATGGTAAACGTACGATTATCAACAAAAAAAATAGTAAATATGTACGATTATCAACAGAAAAATGGTAAATATGTACGATTATCAACAGACAAATATGGTAATTATGTCCAATTATCAACAGAAAAAAATGGTAAATATGTACAATTATCAACAGAAAAAAATGGTAAATATGTACAATTATCAACAGAAAACAATGGTAAATATGTTAAATTATCAACAGAAAAAAATGGTAAATATGTACGATTATCAATAGAAAAAAATAGTAAATATGTACGATTATCAACAGAAAAAAATGGTACATATATACAATTATCAACAGAAAAAATGGTAAATATGTAAACCTATCAACAGAAAATAATGGAAAATATAAGCGATTATCAACAGAAAAAAATGGTAAATATGTACGATTATCAACAGAAAAAAATGGTGAATATGTACAATTATCAACAAAAAAATGGTAAATATGTACAATTATCGAGAGAAAAAAATGGTAATTATCTACAATTATGAACAGAAATAAATTGTTAATATGTACGATTATCAACAGAAAAAAATGGTAAATATGTACAATTATCAGCAGAAAAAACTGGTAAATATGTACGATTATCAACAGAAAAAAATGGTAAATATGTACAATTATCAACAGAAAAAAATGGTAAATATGTACGATTGTCAACAGAAAAAAATGGTAAATATGTCCAATAATCAACAGAAAAAAATTGTAAATATGTACAGTTATCAACAGAAAAAAATGGAAAATATGTACGATTATCAACAGAATCAAATGGTAAATATGTACAATTATCAACAGCAAAAAAT
Source organism: Euprymna scolopes (assembly GCF_053919585.1). NCBI lineage: Eukaryota > Metazoa > Mollusca > Cephalopoda > Sepiida > Sepiolidae > Euprymna > Euprymna scolopes. The sequence continues at coordinate 61,483,064 of NC_136510.1, forward strand.
TGGAACTATGTACGATTATCAACAGAAAAAATGGTAAATATGTACGATTATCACAGAAAAGAATAGTAAATATGTACAATTATCAACAGAAAAAATGGTAAATATGTACAATTATCAACAGACAAAAAATGCTTCATATGTATGATTATCAACAGAAATAAATGGTAAATATGTACGATTATCACAGAAAAGAATAGTAAATATGTACAATTATCAACAGAAAAAATGGTAAATATGTACAATTATCAACAGACAAAAAATGCTTCATATGTATGATTATCAACAGAAAAAAATGGTAAATATGTACGATTATCAACAGAAAAAAATGGTAAATATGTACGATTATCAACAGAAAAAAATGGTAAATATGTACAATTATCAACAGAAAAATGGTAAATATGTACGATTATCAACAGACAAATATGGTAATTATATCTAATTATCAACAGAAAAAATGGTAACTATGTCCAATTATAAACAGAAAAAAATGGTAAATATATACAATTATCAACAGAAAAAAATGGTAAATATGTAATTATCAACAGAAAACAATGGTAAATATGAAAAATTATCAACAGAAAAAAATGGTAAATATGTACGATTATCAACAGAAAAAAATCTTAAATATGTACGATTATCAACAGAAAAAAATGGTAAATATATACAATTATCAACACAAAAAATGGTAAATATGTAAACTTTTCAACAGAAAATAATGGAATATATGAACGATTATCAACAGAAAAAAGTGGTAAATATGTACGATTATCAACAGAAAAAACTGGTGAATATGTACAATTATCAACAAAAAAAATGGTAAATATGTACAATTATCGAGAGAAAAAAATGGTAATTATCTACAATTATCAACAGAAAAAAATGGGAAATATGTACGATTATCAACAGAAACAAATGGTAAATGTGTACAATTATCAACAGAAAAAAATGGTAAATATGTACAATTATTACCAGAAAAAAATTGTAAATAGGTACGATTATCAACAGAAAACGATGGTAAATATGTACAATTATAACCTAAAAAAATGGTAAATATGTAAAATTATCAACAGAGAAAAATGGTAAATATGTACGATTATCAACAGAAAAAAATGGTAAATATGTACGATTATTAACAGAAAAAATGGTAAATATGTACAATTATCAACAAAAAAAAATGGTAAATATGAATAATTATCAACAGAATAAAATGGTAAATATGTACAATTTTCAACAGAAAAAAATGGTAAATATGTACAATTATTAACAGAAAAAAATGGTAAATATGTACAATTATCAAGAGAGTAAAATGGTAAATATGTACAATTATCAACAGAATAAAATGGTAAATATGTACAATTATCAACAGAATAAAATGGTAAATATGTACAATTATCAACAGAAAAAATGGTAAATATGTACAATTATCAACAAAAAGAAAATGGTAAATATGTACAATTATCAACAGCAGAAAATGGTAAATATGTAACATTATCAACAGCAGAAAATGGTAAATATGTACAATTATCAACAGAAAAAAATGGCAATTATGTCCAATTATCAGCAGAAAAAATCGAAAATACGTACAATTATCAACAGAAAAAAGTTAAATATGTAAAATTATCAACAGAGAAAATGGTAAATATGTACGATTATCAAGAGACAAATAAGGTAATTATGTCCAATTATCAACAGAAAAAAATAGTAATGTGTCCAATTATCAAGAGAAAAAAATGGTAAATACGTACAATTATCAACAGAATAAAATGGTAAATATATAAAATTATTACAGAAGAAAATGGTAAATATGTGCAATTATCAACAGAAAAGAAATTGTAAATATGTACGATTATTAACAGAAAAAAATGGTAAATATATACCATTATCAACAGAAAAAAATGGTAAATATGTACAATTATAAACAGAAACAAATGGTAATTATGTACAATTATCCACAGAAACAAATGGAAATTATGTCCAATTATTAACAGAAAAAAATGGTAAATATGTACAATTATCAACAGAAAAAAATAGTAAATATGTACAATTATAAACAGAACAAAAATGGTAACTATGTACAATTACCAACAGAAAAAAATGGTAAATATGTACAATTACTTACATAAAAAAATGGTAAATAAGTACAATTATCAACAAAACAAAAATGGTAAATATGTAAAATCATCAACAAAACAAAAATGGTAAATATGTAAAATCATCAACAGAAAAAAATGGTAAATATGTACAATTATCAACGGAAAAAAATGGTAAATATGTACAATTATCAACAGAAAAAATGGTAAATATGTACGATTTTCAACAGAAAAAAATGGTAAATATGTAAAATTATCAACAGAAAATAATGGTAAATATGTACGATTATAAACAGAAAAAAATCGTAAATATGTACAATAATTACCAGAAAAAAATGGTAAATATGTACAATTATCAACAGAAAAAAATGGTAAATATGTCCAATTATCAACAGAAAAAAATGGTAAATATGTACAATTATCAAGAGAATAAAATGGTAAATATGTACAATTATCAACAGAAAAAAATGGTAAATATGTACAATTATCAACAGAATAAAATGGTAAATATGTACCATTATCAACAGAAATAAATGGTAAATATGTACAATTACCAACAGAAAAAAATGGTAAATATGTACAATTATCAACAGAAAAAAATGGTAAATATGTACAATTAATAACAGAAAAAAATTGTAAATATGTTGGATTATCCACGGATAAAAATGGTAAATATGTACAGTGATCAACAGAAAAAAATGGTAAATATGTACAATTATCAACAGAACCAAATCGTAAATATGTACGATTATCAACAGAATCAAATGGTAAATATGTATAATTATCAACAGAAAATAATGGAAAATATGAACGATTATCAACAGAAAATAATGGAAAATATGAACGATTATCAACAGAAAAAAATGGTAAATATATACGATTATCAACAGAAAAAAATGGTGAATATGTAGAATTATCAACAGAGAAAATGGTAAATATGTACAATTATCAACAGAAAAAAATGGTAAATATGTACAATTATCAACAGAAAAAAATGGTAAATATGTACAATTATCAACAGAAAAAATGGTAAATATGTACGATTATGAACAAAAAAAAATGGTAAATATGTACGATTATCAACAGATAAAAATGGTAAATATGTACGATTATCAACAGAAAAAAAATGGTAAATATGTTCAACTATCAACAGAAAAAAATGGTAAATATGTACGATTATCAACAGATAAATATGGTGAATATGTACAATTATCAACAAAAAAAATGGTAAAGATGAACAATTATCAACAGAATAAAATGGTAAATATGTACAGTTATCAACAGAAAAAAATGGTAAATATGTACAATTATTAACAGAAAAAATGGTAAATATGTACGATTATCCACAGATAAAATGGTAAATATGTACGATTATCAACAGACAAATATGGTAATTATGTCCAATTTTCAACAGAAAAAAATGGTAACTATGTCCAATTATCAACAGAAAAAAATGGTAAATATGTAAAATTATCAACAGAATAAAATGGTAAATATGTGCAATTATCAACAGTAAAACATGGTAAATATGTACAATTATTAACAGAAAAAAATGGTCAATATGTACAATTATCAACAGAATAAAATGGTACATATGTACAATTATCAAGAGAATAAAATGGTAAGGATGTACAATTATCAACAGAAAAAATGGTAAATATGTACAATTATCAACAGAATAAAATGGTAAATATGTACAATTATCAACAGAAAAAAATTGTAAATATGTAAAATTATCAACAGAAAAAAATGGTAATTATGTCCAATTATCAGCAGAACAAATCGAAAATACGTACAATTATAAACAGAAAAAAGTTAAATATGTAAAATTATCAACAGAGAAAATGGTAAATATGTACGATTATAAACAGACAAATAAGGTCATTATGTCCAATTATCAACAGAAAAAAATAGTAATGTGTCCAATTATCAAGAGAAAAAAAATGGTAAATACGTACAATTATCAACAGAATAAAATGGTAAATATATAAAATTATTACAGAAGAAAATGTTAAATATGTGCAATTATCAACAGAAAAGAAATTCTAAATATGTACAATTATCACAGAAAAAAATGGTAAATATGTACAATTATCAAAAGAAAAAAATGGTAAATATGTACAATTATTAACAGAAAAAAATGGTAAATATGTACAATTATCGACAGAAAAAAATGGAAAATATGTAATATTATCGAGAGAAAAAAATGGTAAATATATACAATTATCAAAAGAAAAAAATGGTAAATATGTACAATTATCAACAGAAAAAAATGGTAAATATGTACGATTATCAACAGAAAAAAATGGTAAATATATACAATTATCAACAGAAAAAATGGTAAATATGTAAACCTATCAAGAGAAAATAATGGAAAATATGAACGATTATCAACAGAAAAAAATGGTAAATATGTACGATTATCAACAGAAACAAATGGTAAATATGTACAATTATCAACAGAAAAAAATGGTAAATATGTACGATTATCAACAGATAAATATGGTAATTATGTCCAATTATTAACAGAAAAAAATGGTAAATATGTCCAATCATCAACAGAAAAAATTGGTAAATATGTACAATTATAAAGAGAATAAAATGGTAAATATGTACAATTATCAACAGAAAAAAATGGTAAGTACGTACAATTATCAACAGAATAAAATGGTAAATATGTACAATTATCAACAGAAAAAAATTGTAAATATGTACAATTATCAACGGAAAAAAATGGTAAATATGTACGATTATCAACAGAAAAAAATTGTAAATATGTACAATTATCAACGGAAAAAAATGGTAAATATGTACAATTATCAACAGAAAAAAATTGTAAATATGTACAATTATCAACGGAAAAAAATGGTAAATATGTACAATTATCAACGGAAAAAAATGGTAAATATGTACAATTATCAACAGAAAAAAATTGTAAATATGTACAATTATCAACGGAAAAAAATGGTAAATATGTACAATTATCAACAGAAAAAAATTGTAAATATGTACAATTATCAACGGAAAAAAATGGTAAATATGTACAATTATCAACAGAAAAAAATTGTAAATATGTACAATTATCAACGGAAAAAAATGGTAAGTACGTACAATTATCAACAGAATAAAATGGTAAATATGTACAATTATCCACAGAAAAAAATGGTAAATATGTACAATTATCAACAGAAAAAAATTGTAAATATGTACAATTATCAACGGAAAAAAATTGTAAATATGTACAATTATCAACGGAAAAAAATGGTAAATATGTACAATTATCAACAGAAAAAAATTGTAAATATGTACAATTATCAACGGAAAAAAATGGTAAATATGTACAATTATCAACAGAAAAAAATTGTAAATATGTACAATTATCAACGGAAAAAAATGGTAAATATGTACAATTATCAACAGAAAAAAATTGTAAATATGTACAATTATCAACGGAAAAAAATGGTAAATATGTACAATTATCAACAGAAAAAAATTGTAAATATGTACAATTATCAACGGAAAAAAATGGTAAATATGTACAATTATCAACGGAAAAAAATGGTAAATATGTACAATTATCAACAGAAAAAAATAGTAAATATGTACAATTATCAACAAAAAAAAATTGTAAATATGAACAATTATCAACAGAAAAAAATGGTAAATATGTACAATTATCAACAGAAAAAAATGGTAAATATGTACAATTATCAACAAAAAAAATGGTAAATATGTACAATTATCCACAAACAAAAATGGTAAATATGTAGGATTATCCACAGAAAAAAATGGTAAATATGTACAATTATCAACAAAAAAAATGGTAAATATGTACAATTATCCACAAACAAAAATGGTAAATATGTAGGATTATCCACAGAAAAAAATGGTAAATATGTACAATTATCAACAAAAAAAATGGTAAATATGTACAATTATCAACAAAAAAAAATGGTAAATATGTAGGATTATCCACAGAAAAAAATGGTAAATATGTACAATTATCAACAAAAAAAAATGGTAAATATGTACAATTATCCACAAACAAAAATGGTAAATATGTAGGATTATCCACAGAAAAAAATGGTAAATATGTACAATTATCAACAAAAAAAATGGTAAATATGTACAATTATCAACAAAAAAAATGGTAAATATGTACAATTATCAACAAAAAAAATGGTAAATATGTACGATTATCAACAAAAAAAATGGTAAATATGTACAATTATCAACAAAAAAAATGGTAAATATGTACAATTATCAACAAAAAAAATGGTAAATATGTACAATTATCAACAAAAAAAATGGTAAATATGTACAATTATCCACAAACAAAAATGGTAAATATGTAGGATTATCCACAGAAAAAAATGGTAAATATGTACAATTATCAACAAAAAAAATGGTAAATATGTACAATTATCAACAGAAAAAAATGGTAAATATGTACAATTATCAACAAAAAAAATGGTAAATATGTACAATTATCAACAAAAAAAATGGTAAATATGTACAATTATCAACAGAAAAAAATGGTAAATATGTACAATTATCAACAGAAAAAAATGGTAAATATGTACAATTATCAACAAAAAAAATGGTAAATATGTACAATTATCAACAGAAAAAAATGGTAAATATGTACAATTATCAACAAAAAAAATGGTAAATATGTACAATTATCAACAGAAAAAAATGGTAAATATGTACAATTATCAACAAAAAAAATGGTAAATATGTACAATTATCAACAAAAAAAATGGTAAATATGTACAATTATCAACAGAAAAAAATGGTAAATATGTACAATTATCAACAAAAAAAATGGTAAATATGTACAATTATCAACAGAAAAAAATGGTAAATATGTACAATTATCAACAAAAAAAATGGTAAATATGTACAATTATCAACAAAAAAAATGGTAAATATGTACAATTATCAACAGAAAAAAATGGTAAATATGTACAATTATCAACAGAAAAAAATGGTAAATATGTACAATTATCAACAAAAAAAATGGTAAATATGTACAATTATCAACAAAAAAAAATGGTAAATATGTAGGATTATCCACAGAAAAAAATGGTAAATATGTACAATTATCAACAAAAAAAAATGGTAAATATGTACAATTATCCACAAACAAAAATGGTAAATATGTAGGATTATCCACAGAAAAAAATGGTAAATATGTACAATTATCAACAAAAAAAATGGTAAATATGTACAATTATCCACAAACAAAAATGGTAAATATGTAGGATTATCAACAGAAAAAAATGGTAAATATGTACAATTATCAACAAAAAAAATGGTAAATATGTACAATTATCAACAAAAAAAAATTGTAAATATGAACAATTATCAACAGAAAAAAATGGTAAATATGTACAATTATCAACAGAAAAAAATGGTAAATATGTACAATTATCAACAAAAAAAATGGTAAATATGTACAATTATCAACAAAAAAATGGTAAATATGTACAATTATCAACAAAAAAAAATTGTAAATATGAACAATTATCAACAGAAAAAAATGGTAAATATGTACAATTATCAACAGAAAAAAATGGTAAATATGTACAATTATCAACAAAAAAAATGGTAAATATGTACAATTATCCACAAACAAAAATGGTAAATATGTAGGATTATCCACAGAAAAAAATGGTAAATATGTACAATTATCAACAAAAAAAATGGTAAATATGTACAATTATCCACAAACAAAAATGGTAAATATGTAGGATTATCCACAGAAAAAAATGGTAAATATGTACAATTATCAACAGAAAAAAATAGTAAATATGTACAATTATCAACAAAAAAAAATTGTAAATATGAACAATTATCAACAGAAAAAAATGGTAAATATGTACAATTATCAACAGAAAAAAATGGTAAATATGTACAATTATCAACAAAAAAAATGGTAAATATGTACAATTATCAACAAAAAAAATGGTAAATATGTACAATTATCCACAAACAAAAATGGTAAATATGTAGGATTATCCACAGAAAAAAATGGTAAATATGTACAATTATCAACAAAAAAAATGGTAAATATGTACAATTATCCACAAACAAAAATGGTAAATATGTAGGATTATCCACAGAAAAAAATGGTAAATATGTACAATTATCAACAAAAAAAATGGTAAATATGTACAATTATCCACAAACAAAAATGGTAAATATGTAGGATTATCCACAGAAAAAAATGGTAAATATGTACAATTATCAACAAAAAAAATGGTAAATATGTACAATTATCCACAAACAAAAATGGTAAATATGTGGGATTATCCACAGAAAAAAATGGTAAATATGTACAATTATCAACAGAAAAAAATAGTAAATATGTACAATTATCAACAAAAAAAAATTGTAAATATGAACAATTATCAACAGAAAAAAATGGTAAATATGTACAATTATCAACAGAAAAAAATGGTAAATATGTACAATTATCAACAAAAAAAATGGTAAATATGTACAATTATCCACAAACAAAAATGGTAAATATGTAGGATTATCCACAGAAAAAAATGGTAAATATGTACAATTATCAACAAAAAAAATGGTAAATATGTACAATTATCCACAAACAAAAATGGTAAATATGTAGGATTATCCACAGAAAAAAATGGTAAATATGTACAATTATCAACAGAAAAAAATAGTAAATATGTACAATTATCAACAAAAAAAAATTGTAAATATGAACAATTATCAACAGAAAAAAATGGTAAATATGTACAATTATCAACAGAAAAAAATGGTAAATATGTACAATTATCAACAAAAAAAATGGTAAATATGTACAATTATCCACAAACAAAAATGGTAAATATGTAGGATTATCCACAGAAAAAAATGGTAAATATGTACAATTATCAACAGAAAAAATGGTAAATATGTACAATTATCCACAAACAAAAATGGTAAATATGTAGGATTATCCACAGAAAAAAATGGTAAATATGTACAATTATCAACAAAAAAAATGGTAAATATGTAGGATTATCCACAGAAAAAAATGGTAAATATGTACAATTATCAACAAAAAAAATGGTAAATATGTACAATTATCCACAAACAAAAATGGTAAATATGTAGGATTATCAACAGAAAAAAATGGTAAATATGTACAATTATCAACAGAAAAAAATGGTAAATATGTACAATTATCAACAAAAAAAATGGTAAATATGTACAATTATCAACAAAAAAAATGGTAAATATGTAGGATTATCCACAGAAAAAAATGGTAAATATGTACAATTATCAACAAAAAAAATGGTAAATATGTACAATTATCCACAAACAAAAATGGTAAATATGTAGGATTATCAACAGAAAAAAATGGTAAATATGTACAATTATCAACAGAAAAAAATGGTAAATATGTACAATTATCAACAAAAAAAATGGTAAATATGTACAATTATCCACAAACAAAAATGGTAAATATGTAGGATTATCCACAGAAAAAAATGGTAAATATGTACAATTATCAACAAAAAAAATGGTAAATATGTACAATTATCCACAAACAAAAATGGTAAATATGTAGGATTATCCACAGAAAAAAATGGTAAATATGTACAATTATCAACAGAAAAAAATAGTAAATATGTACAATTATCAACAAAAAAAAATTGTAAATATGAACAATTATCAACAGAAAAAAATGGTAAATATGTACAATTATCAACAGAAAAAAATGGTAAATATGTACAATTATCAACAAAAAAAATGGTAAATATGTACAATTATCCACAAACAAAAATGGTAAATATGTAGGATTATCCACAGAAAAAAATGGTAAATATGTACAATTATCAACAAAAAAAATGGTAAATATGTACAATTATCCACAAACAAAAATGGTAAATATGTAGGATTATCCACAGAAAAAAATGGTAAATATGTACAATTATCAACAGAAAAAAATAGTAAATATGTACAATTATCAACAAAAAAAAATTGTAAATATGAACAATTATCAACAGAAAAAAATGGTAAATATGTACAATTATCAACAGAAAAAAATGGTAAATATGTACAATTATCAACAAAAAAAATGGTAAATATGTACAATTATCAACAAAAAAAATGGTAAATATGTACAATTATCCACAGAAAAAAATAGTAAATATGTACAATTATCAACAGAAAAAAATAGTAAATATGTACAATTATCAACAAAAAAAAATGGTAAATATGTACAATTATCAACAGAAAAAAATTGTAAATATGAACAATTATCAACAGAAAAAAATGGTAAATATGTACAATTATCAACAGAAAAAAATGGTAAATATGTACAATTATCAACAAAAAAAATGGTAAATATGTACAATTATCAACAAAAAAAATGGTAAATATGTACAATTATCCACAGAAAAAAATGGTAAATATGTACAATTATCAACAGAAAAAAATAGTAAATATGTACAATTATCAACAAAAAAAAATTGTAAATATGAACAATTATCAACAGAAAAAAATGGTAAATATGTACAATTATCAACAGAAAAAAATGGTAAATATGTACAATTATCAACAAAAAAAATGGTAAATATGTACAATTATCAACAAAAAAAATGGTAAATATGTACAATTATCCACAAACAAAAATGGTAAATATGTAGGATTATCCACAGAAAAAAATGGTAAATATGTACAATTATCAACAAAAAAAATGGTAAATATGTACAATTATCCACAAACAAAAATGGTAAATATGTAGGATTATCCACAGAAAAAAATGGTAAATATGTACAATTATCAACAAAAAAAATGGTAAATATGTACAATTATCCACAAACAAAAATGGTAAATATGTAGGATTATCCACAGAAAAAAATGGTAAATATGTACAATTATCAACAAAAAAAATGGTAAATATGTACAATTATCAACAGAAAAAAATGGTAAATATGTAGGATTATCCACAGAAAAAAATGGTAAATATGTAGGATTATCCACAGAAAAAAATGGTAAATATGTACAATTATCAACAAAAAAAATGGTAAATATGTACAATTATCCACAGAAAAAAATAGTAAATATGTACAATTATCAACAGAAAAAAATAGTAAATATGTACAATTATCAACAAAAAAAAATGGTAAATATGTACAATTATCAACAGAAAAAAATTGTAAATATGAACAATTATCAACAGAAAAAAATGGTAAGTATGTACAATTATCAACAGAAAAAAATGGTAAATATGTACAATTATCAACAAAAAAAATGGTAAATATGTACAATTATCAACAAAAAAAATGGTAAATATGTACAATTATCCACAGAAAAAAATGGTAAATATGTACAATTATCAACAGAAAAAAATAGTAAATATGTACAATTATCAACAAAAAAAAATTGTAAATATGAACAATTATCAACAGAAAAAAATGGTAAATATGTACAATTATCAACAGAAAAAAATGGTAAATATGTACAATTATCAACAAAAAAAATGGTAAATATGTACAATTATCAACAAAAAAAATGGTAAATATGTACAATTATCCACAAACAAAAATGGTAAATATGTAGGATTATCCACAGAAAAAAATGGTAAATATGTACAATTATCAACAAAAAAAATGGTAAATATGTACAATTATCCACAAACAAAAATGGTAAATATGTAGGATTATCCACAGAAAAAAATGGTAAATATGTACAATTATCAACAAAAAAAATGGTAAATATGTACAATTATCCACAAACAAAAATGGTAAATATGTAGGATTATCCACAGAAAAAAATGGTAAATATGTACAATTATCAACAAAAAAAATGGTAAATATGTACAATTATCCACAAACAAAAATGGTAAATATGTAGGATTATCCACAGAAAAAAATGGTAAATATGTACAATTATCAACAAAAAAAATGGTAAATATGTACAATTATCCACAAACAAAAATGGTAAATATGTAGGATTATCCACAGAAAAAAATGGTAAATATGTACAATTATCAACAGAAAAAAATGGTAAATATGTACAATTATCAACAAAAAAAATGGTAAATATGTACAATTATCCACAAACAAAAATGGTAAATATGTACAATTATCAACAAACAAAAATGGTAAATATGTACAATTATCAACAAAAAAAATGGTAAATATGTACAATTATCAACAAACAAAAATGGTAAATATGTAGGATTATCCACAGAAAAAAATGGTAAATATGTACAATTATCAACAAAAAAAATGGTAAATATGTACAATTATCCACAAACAAAAATGGTAAATATGTACGATTATCACCAGAAAAAAATGGTAAATATGTACGATTATCAACAGAAAGAAATGGTAAATATGTACAATTATCAACAGAAAGAAATGGTAAATATGTACAATTATCAACAGAAAAAAATGGTAAATATGTACGATTATCAACAGAAAGAAATGGTAAATATGTACAATTATCAACAGAAAAAAATTGTAAATATGTACAATTATCAACAGAAAAAAATGGTAAATATGTATAATTATTAACAGAAAAAATGGTAAATATGTACAATTATCAACAGAATAATATGGTAAATATGTACAATTATCAACAGAAAAAAACGGTAAATATGTACAATTATCAACAAAAAAAAATGGTAAATATGTACAATTATCAACAGAAAAAAATGGTAAATATGTAAAATTATCAACAGAAAGAAATGGTAAATATGTACAATTATCAACAGAAAAAAATGGTAAATATGTACAATTATCAACAGAATAATATGGTAAATATGTACAATTATCAACAGAAAAAAATTGTAAATATGTACAATTATCAACAGAAAAAAATGGTAAATATGTATAATTATTAACAGAAAAAATGGTAAATATGTACAATTATCAACAGAATAATATGGTAAATATGTACAATTATCAACAGAAAAAAACGGTAAATATGTACAATTATCAACAAAAAAAAAATGGTAAATATGTACAATTATCAACAGAAAAAAATGGTAAATATGTAAAATTATCAACAGAAAGAAATGGTAAATATGTACAATTATCAACAGAAAAAAATGGTAAATATGTACAATTATCAACAGAATAATATGGTAAATATGTACAATTATCAACAGAAAAAAATTGTAAATATGTACAATTATCAACAGAAAAAAATGGTAAATATGTATAATTATTAACAGAAAAAATGGTAAATATGTACAATTATCAACAGAAAACAATGGTAAATATGTACAATTATCAACAGAAAAAAATGGCAATTATGTCCAATTATCAACAGAAAAAAATGGTAAAACTGTACGATTATCAACAGAAAAAAATGGTAATTATGTCCAATTATCAGCAGAACAAATAAAAATTACGTACAATTATCAACAGAAAAAAGTTAAATATGTAAAATTATCAACAGAGAAAATGGTAAATATGTACGATTATCAACAGACAAATAAGGTCATTATGTCCAATTATCAACAGAAAAAAATAGTAATGTGTCCAATTATCAAGAGAAAAAAATGGTAAATATGTACGATTATCAACAGAAAAAAATGGTAAATATGTACAATTATCAACAGAAAAAAATGGTAAATATGTACGATAATCAACAGAAAAAAATGGTAAATATGTACGATTATCAACAGAAAAAAATGGTGAATATGTAGAATTATCAACAAAAAAATGGTAAATATGTACAATTATCAAGAGAAAAAAATGGTAATTATCTACAATTATATACAGAAAGAAATGGTCAATATGTACGATTATCAACAGAAAAAAATGGTAATTATGTACGATTATCAACAAAAAAAAAAGGGTAAATATGTACGCTTATGAACAAAAAAAATGGTAAATATGTACGATTATCAACAGATAAAAATGGTAAATATGTACGATTATCAACAGAAAAAAAATGGTAAATACGTACAATTATCAACAGAAAAAAATGGTAAATATGTACAATTATCAACAGCAAAAATGGTAAACATGTCCGATTATCAACTGAAAAAAATGGTAAATATGTCCAATAATCAACAGAAAAAAATGGTAACTATGTCCAATTATCAACAAAAAAAACTAAAAAAAACTATGATTATCAACTGAAAAAAATGGTAAATATGTCCAATTATCAGCAGAAACAATTGTAAATACGTACAATTATCAACAGAAAAAAATAAATTTGTACAATTATCAACAAAAAAATGGTAAATATGTATGATTATCAACAGAAAAAAAATGGTAAATATGTACGATTATGAACAAAAAAAATTGTAAATATGTACAATTATAAACCTTTAAAATGGTATATATGTACAATTATCAACAGAATAAAATGGTATATATGTACAATTATCAACAGAATAAAATGGTAAATATGTACAATTATAAACAGAACAAAATAGTAAATATGTACGATTATCAACAGAAAAAAATGGTAAATATGTACAATTATCAACAGAAAAAAATGGCAAATATGTACAATTATAAACAGAAAAAAATGGTAATTATGTACAATTATAAAAAGAAAAACATAGTAAATATGTATAATTATCAACAGAAAAAAATGGTAAATATGTACAATTATCAACCAGAAAAAAATGGTAAATATGTACAATTATCAACAGAAAAAAATCGTAAATATGTAGGATAATCAACAGAATCAAATGGTAAATATGTACAATTATCAACAGAAAAAAATGGGAACTATGTACGATTATCCACAGAAAAAAATGGTAAATATGTACGATTATCAACAGAAAAAAATAGTAAATATGTATAATTATCAACAGAAAAAAATTGTAAATATAGACAACTATTAACAGAAAAAATGGTAAATATGTACAATTATCAACAGAAAAAAATGCTTAATATGTACGATTGTCAACAGAAAAAAATGGTAAATATGTACGATTATCAACAGAAAAACATGGTAAATATGTACGATTATCAACAGAAAAATGGTAAATATGTACGATTATCAACAGACAAATATGGTAATTATGTCCAATTATCAACAGAAACAAAGGGTAACTAGGTCCAATTATCAACAGAAAAAAATGGTAAATATGTACAATTATAAACAGAAAAATAGGAAATATGTACGATTATCAACAGAAAAAAATGGTAAATATGTACGATTATCAACAGAAAAAAATGGTAAATATATACAATTATCAACAGAAACAATGGTAAATATGTAAACCTATCAAAAGAAAATAATGGAAAATATGAACGATATTCAACAGAATAAAATGGTAAATATGTACAATTATCAACAGAAAAAAATGGTGAATATGTACAATTATCAACAAAAAAAATGGTAAATATGTACGATTATCGAGAGAAAAAAATGGTAATTATCTACAATTTTCAACAGAAAAAAATGGTAAATATGTACGATTATCAACAGAAAAAAATGGTAAATATGTACAATTATCAACAGACAAAAATGGTAAATATGGACAATTATTACCAGAAAAAAATTGTAAATATGTACCATTATCAACAGAACACAATGGTAAATATGTACAATTATCACTTAAAAAAATGGTAAATATGTAAAATTATCAACAGAGAAAAATGGTAAATATGTACAATTATCAACAGAAGAAAATGGTAAATATGTACGATTATCAACATAAAAAATGGTAAATATGTACAATTATCAACAGAACAAAATGGTAAATATGTACAATTATCAACAGAAAAAAATGGTAACTATGTACGATTATAAACAGAAAAAATGGTAAATATGTTCAATTATTACCAGAAAAAAATGGTAAATATGTACAATTATCAACAGAAAAAAATGGTAAATATTTACATATATCAACAGAACAAAATCGTAAATATGTACGATTATCAACAGAATCAAATAGTAAATATGTACAATTATCAACAGAAAAAATGGGAACTATGTACGATTATCAACAGAAAACAATGGTAAATATGTACGATTATCAACAGAAAAATATAGTAAATATGTATAATTATCAACAGAAAAAAATGGTAAATATGTACAATTATCAACAGAAAAAATGGTAAATATGTACAATTATCAACAGAAAAAAATTGTAAATATGTACAATTATCAACAGATAAAAATGCTTAATATGTACGATTATCAACAGAAAAAATGGTAACTATGTACGATTATCAACAGAAAAATTGTAAATATGTACGATTATCAACAGACAAATATGGTAATTATGTCCAATTTTCAACAGAAAAAATGGCAAATATGTACGATTATCAACAGAAAAAAATGGTAAATATGTACAATTATCGAGAGAAAAAAATGGTAAATATGTACAATTATCAACAGAAAAAAATGGTAAATATGTACAATTATCAACAGAAGAAAAATGGTAAATATATACAATTATCAACATAAAAAAATGGTAAATATGTACAATTATCGAGAGAAAAAAATGGTAATTATCTACAATTATTAACAGAAAAAAATGGTAAATATGTACGATTATCAACAGAAAAAAATGGTAAATATGTACAATTATCAGCAGAAAAAAAAATGGTAAATATGTACGATTATCAACAGAAAAAAATGGTAAATATGTACAATTATCAACAGAAAAAACTGGTAAATATGTCCAATTATCAACAGAAAGAAATGGTAAATATGTACAATTATCAACAGAAAAAAAATGTTAAATATGTACAATTATCAACAGAAAAAATGGTAAATATGTCCAATTATCAACATAACAAAATGATAAATATGTACAATTATCAACAGAAAAAAATGGTAATTATGTCCAATTTTCAGCAGAAAAAAAGTGTAAATACGTACAATAATCAACAGAAAAAAATGGTAAATATGTACAATTATCAACAGAAAAAAATGTTAAATATGTACAATTATAAACAGAAAAAATGGTAAATATGTTCAATTATTACCAGAAACAAATGGTAAATATGTACAATTATCAACAGAAAAAAATGGTAAATATGTAAAATTATCAACAGAATGAAATGGTAAATATGTACAATTATCAACAGAAAAAAATGGTAAATATGTACGATTATCAACAGAAAATTATGGTAAATATGTACAATTATCAACAGAATAAAATGGTTAATATGTACAATTATCAACAGAAAACAATGGTAAATATGTACAATTATCAACAGAATAAAATAGTAAATATGTACAATTATGAACACAAAAAAATGGTAAATATGTACAATTATCAACAGAAAAAATTGTAAATATGTACAATTATCAACAGAAAAAAAGGTAAATATGTACAATTATCAACAGAAAAAAATGGTAAATATGTACAAATATCAACAGAAAAAAATGGTAAATATGTACAATTATCAACAGAAAAAATGGTAAATATGTACAATTATCAACAGATTAAGATGATAAATATGTACAATTATCAACAGAAAAAATGGTAAATATGTACAATTATCAACAGAATAAAATGGTAAATATGTACAATTATCAACAGAAAAAAATGGTAAATATGTACAATTATCAACAGAAAAAATGGTAAATATGTACAATTATCAACAGAAAAAATGGTAAATATGTACAATTATCAACAGAATAAAATGGTAAATATGTACAATTATCAACAGAAAAAAATTGTAAATATGTACGATTATCAACAGAAAAAATGGTAAATATGTACAATTATCGAGAGAAAAAAATGGTAATTATCTACAATTATTAACAGAAAAAAATGGTAAATATGTACGATTATCAACAGAAAAAAATTGTAAATATGTACAATTATCAGCAGAAAAAAATGGTAAATATGTTAAATTATCAACAGAAAAAAATGGTAAATATGTACAATTATCAACAGAAAACAATGGTAAATATGTACGATTATCAATAGAAAAAAATGGTAAATATGTACGATTATCAACAGAAACACATGGTAAATATATACAATTATCAACAGAAAAAATGGTAAATATGTAAACTTATCAACAGAAAATAATGGAAAATATGAACGATTATCAACAGAAAAAAATGGTAAATATGTACGATTATCAACAGAAAAAAATGGTGAATATGTACAATTATCAACAAAAAAATGGTAAATATGTACAATTATCGAGAGAAAAAAATGGTAATTATCTACAATTATTACCAGAAAAAAATGGTAAATATGTATGATTATCAACAGAAAAAAATGGTAAATATTTACAATTATCAGCAGAAAAAAATGGTAAATATGTACGATTATTAACAGAAAAAAATGGTAAATATGTACAATTATCAACAGAACAAAGTGGTAAATTTGTCCAATTATCAACAGAAAGAAATGGTAAATATGTACGATTATCAACAGAAAAAAATGGTAACAATAAATTGTTTCCATTTTTTTCTGTTGATACTCGAACATATTTACCATTTTTTTCTGTTGATAATTGTCATATTTACCATTGATTTCTGTTGATAAATGGACATAGTTACCATTTTTTTCTGTTGATAATTGTACATATTTACCATTTTTTTCTGTTGATAATCGTACATATTATCAACAGAAAAAATTGTAAAAATGGTAAATATGTACGATTATCAACAGAACAAAATGGTAAATATGTACGATTATCAACAGACAAATATGGTAATAATGTACGATTATCAACAGACAAAATGGTAAATATGTACAATTATCAACAGAAAAAAATGGTAAATATGTACAATTATCAGCAGAAAACAATGGTAAATATGTACAATTATTAACAGAAAATATGGTAAATACGTACAATTATCAACAAACAAAAATAGTAAATATGTACAATTATCAACAAAAAATGGTAAATATGTATAATTATCAACAGAAAAAAATGGTAATTTGTACAATTATCAACAGAAAAAATGGTAAATATGTACGATTATCAACAGGAAAAAATGGTAAATATGTACAATTATCAACAGAAAAAAATGGTAAATATGTACGATTATCAACAGAAAAAAATGGTAAATATGTATAATTATCAACAGAAAAAAATGGTAAATATGTAAGATTGTCAACAGAAAAAAATGGTAAATATGTACGATTATCAACAGAAAAAAAATGGTAAATATGTACAATTATCAACAGAAAAAAATGGTAAATATGTACAATTATCAACAGAAAAAATGGTAAATATGTACGATTATCAACAGAAAACAATTGTAAATATGTACGATTATCAACATAACAAAATGGTAATTATGTACAATTATCAACAGAAAAAAATGGTAAATATGTATGATTATCAACAGAAAAAAAATAGTAAATATGTACGATTATCAACAGAGAAAAAAGGGTAAATATGTACAATTATCAGCAGAAAAAATGGTAAATATGTACGATTATCAACAGAAAAAAATAGTAAATATGTACGATTATGACCAAATAAAAAATGGTACATATGTACAATCATCAACAGAAGAAAATGAAAAATATGTACAATTATCAACAGAAAAAAATGGTAAATATGTACAATTATCAACAGAAAAAAATGGTAAATATGTACAATTATCAACAGAATAAAATGGTAAATATGTACAATTATCAACAGAAAAAATTGTAAATATGAACGATTATCAACAGAAAAAAATGGTAAATATGTTAGATTATCAACAGAAAAAAATGGTAAATATATACCATTATCAACAGAAAACAATGGTAAATATGTAAAATTATCAACAGAAAAAAATAGTAAATATGTACGATTATCAACAGAAAAAAATGGAAAATATGTACTATTATCAACAGAAAAAATGGTAAATATGTACAATTATCAACAGAAAAAAATGGTAAATATGTACAATTATCAACAGAATAAAATGGTAAATATGTACGATTATGAACAGAAAAAAATGGTAAATATGTACAATTATCAACAGAAAAAAATGGTAAATATGTACAATTCTCAACAGAAAACAATGGTAAATATGTACGATTATCAACAGAGAAAAATGGTAAATATGTACGATTATCAACAGAAAAAATGGTAAATATGTACGATTATCAACAGAAAAAATGGTAAATATGTACAATTATCAACAGAAAAAAATGGTAAATATGTACAATTATCAACAGAAAACAATAGTAAATATGTACAATTATCAACAGAAAAAAATGGTAAATATGTACGATTATCAACAAATAAAAATAGTAAATATGTACAATTATCGACAAAAAATCGTAAATATGTACAATTATCAAGAGAAAAAAATGGTAAATGTGTCAAATTATCAACAGAGAAAAATGGTAAATATGTACAATTATCAACAGGAAAAAATGGTAAATATGTACGATTATCAACAGAAAAAAATGGTAACTATGTCCATTTATCAACAGAAAACAATGGTAAATATGTACAATTATCAACAGAAAAAAATGGTAAATATGTACGATTATTAACAGAAAAAAATGGTAAAAATGTACGATTATCAACAGAAAAAAAAGTAAATATGTACGATTATCAACAGAAAAAAGGGTAAATATGTACAATTATCAACAGGAAAAAATGGTAAATATGTACGATTATCAACAGACAAATATGGTAAATATGTACGATTATCAACAGAAAAAAATGGTAAATATGTACAATAATCAACAGAAAAAAATGGTAAATATATACGATTATAAACGGAAAAGAATGGTAAATATGTAAAATTATCAACTGAAAACAATAGTAAATCTGTACGATTATCAACAGAAAAAAATGGTAACTATGTACTAGTATCAACAGAAAAAAATGGTAAATATGTACAATTATCAACAGAAAAAAATGGTAAATATGTACAATTATCAACAGAAAAAGATTGTAATATGTACAATTATCACCAGAAAACAATGGTAAATATGTACGATTATCAACAGAAAAAAATGGTAAATATGTACGATTATCAACAGAAAAAAATGGTAAATATGTACAATTATCACCAGAAAAAAATGGTAAATATGTACAATTATCAACAGAAAACAATGGTAAATATGTACGATTATCAACAGAAAAAAATGGTAAATATGTACGATTATCAACAGAAAAAAATGGTAAATATGTACGATTATCAACATAAAAAATGGTAAATATGTACGATTATCAACAGAAAAAAATGGTAAATATGTACGATTATCAACAGAAAAAATGGTAAATATGTACAATTATCAACAGAAAAAAATGGTAAATATGTACAATTATCAACAGAAACCAATAGTAAATATGTACAATTATCAACAGAAAAAAATGGTAAATATATACAATTATAACAAACAAAAATAGTAAATATGTACAATTATCAACAAAAAAATCGTAAATATGTACAATTATCAAGAGAAAAAAATGGTAAATATGTAAAATTTTCAACAGAGAAAAATGGTAAATATGTACAATTATCAACAGGAAAAAATCGTAAATATGTACGATTATAAACAGAAAAAAATGGTGAATATGTACAATTATCAACAAACAAAAATAGTAAATATGCACAATTTCAACAAAGAAAATGGTAAATATGTACAATTATAAAGAGAAAACAATGGTAAATATGTAAAATTATCAAATGAAAAAAATGTTAAATATGTACGATTATCAACAGAAAAAATGGTAACTATGTACAATTATCAACAGAAAAATGGAAAATATATACGATTATCAACAGAAAAATGGTCAATATGTACGATTATCAACAGACAAATATGATAATTATGTCCAATTATCAACAGAAACAAATGGTAACTATGTCCAATTATCAACAGAAAAAAATGGTAAATATGTACAATTATCAACAGAAAAAATGGTAAATATATACAATTATCAACAGGAAAAGATGGTAAATATGTACAATTATAAAAAGTAAAAAAAGGGTAAATATGTACGATTATCAACAGAACAAAATGGTAAATATGTACGATTATCAACAGAAAAAAATGGTAAATATGTACAATTATCAACAGAAAAAAATGGTAACTATGTCCATTTATCAACAGAAAACAATGGTAAATATGTACGATCATCAACAGAAAAAAATGGTAAAAATGTACGATTATCAACAGAAAAAACGGTAAATATGTACGATTATCAACAGAAAAAATGGTAAATATGTACGATTATCAACAGAAAAAATGGTAAATATGTACAATTATCAACAGAAAAAGATTGTAATATGTACAATTATCACCAGAAAACAATGGTAAATATGTACGATTATCAACAGAAAAAAATGGTAAATATGTACGATTATGAACAAATAAAAAATGGTACATATGTACAATCATCACCAGAAAAAAATGAAAAATATGTACAATTATCAACAGAAAAAAATGGTAAATATGTACAATTATCAACAGAAAAAAATGGTAAATATGTACAATTATCAACAGAAAAAAATGGTAAATATGTACAATTATCAACAGAAAAAAATGGTAAATATGTACGATTATCAACAGAAAAAAATGGTAAATATGTACGATTATCAACAGAAAAAAATGGTAAATATGTACAATTATCAACAGAAAAAAATGGTAAATATGTACAATTATCAACAGAAAACAATGGTAAATATGTACGATTATCAACAGAAAAAAAATGGTAAATATGTACGATTATCAACAGAAAAAATGGTAAATATGTACGATTATCAACAGAAAAAAATGATAAATATGTACGATTATCAACAGAAAAAATGGTAAATATGTACGATTATCAACAGAAAAAAATGGTAAATATGTAAAATTATCAACAGAGAAAAATGGTAAATATGTACAATTATCAACAGGAAAAAATGGTAAATATGTACGATTATAAACAGAAAAAAATGGTAAATATGTACAATTATCAACAGAAAAAAATGGTAAATATGTAAAATTATCAACAAACAAAAATAGTAAATATGCACAATTTCAACAAAAAAAATGCTAAATATTTACAATTATAAAGAGAAAACAATGGTAAATATGTAAAATTATCAAAAGAAAAAAATGTTAAATATGTACGATTATCAACAGAAAAAATTGTAACTATGTACAATTATCAACAGAAAAAATGGTAAATATATACGATTATCAACAGAAAAATGGTCAATATGTACGATTATCAACAGACAAATATGGTAATTATGTCCAATTATCAACAGAAAAAAATGGTAACTAAGTCCAATTATCAACAGAAAAAATGGTAAATATGTACAATTATCAACAGAAAAAGATGGTAAATATGTACAATTATCAAAAGTAAAAAAAGGGTAAATATGTACGATTATCAACAGAAAAAATGGTAAATATGTACGATTATCAACAGAAAAAAATGGTAAATATGTACAATTATCAACAGAAAAAAATGGTAACTATGTCCATTTATCAACAGAAAACAATGGTAAATATGTACAATAATCAACAGAAAAAAATGGTAAATATGTACAATTATCAACAGAAAAAACGGTAAATATGTACGATTATCAACAGAAAAAATGGTAAATATGTACGATTATCAACAGACAAATATGGTAATTATGTACGATTATCAACAGAAAAAATGGTAAATATGTACAATTATCAACAGAAAAAAATGGTAAATATGTACAATTATCAACAGAAAAAAATGGTAAATATGTACAATTATCAACAGAAAAAAATGGTAAATATATACAATTATTAACAGAAAAAAATGGTAAATATGTACAATTATCAACAGAAAAAAATTGTATATATGTACAATTATTAACTGAAAAAAATGGTAAATATGTACAATTATCAACAGAAAACAATGGTAAATATGTACAATTATCAAGAGAATAAAATGGTAAATATGTACAATTATCAAGAGAATAAAATGGTAAATATGTACGATTATCAACAGAAATAAATGGTAAATATGTACAATTATCAACAGAAAAAAATGGTAAATATGTACAATTATCAACAGACTTAAATGGAAAATATGTAGAATTATCAGCAGAAAAAATGGTAATTATGTAAATTATCAACAGAATAAAATGGTAAATATGTACAATTATCAACAGAAAAAAATGGTAAATATGTACAATTATCAACAGAAAAAAATGGTAAATATGTACAATTATCAACAGAAAAAAATGGTAAATATATACAATTATCAACAGACAAAAATAGAAAATATGTACAATTATCAGCAGAAAAAAATTGTAATTATGTAAATTATCAACAGAAAAAAATGGTAAATGTTTACAATTATCAACAGAAAAAAATGGTAAATATGTACGATTATCCACAGAAAAAGAAATATAAATATGTACGATTATCAACAGAAAAAATGTAAATATGTACAATTATTTACATAAAAAAATGGTAAATATGTACAATTATCAACAGAAAAAAATGGTAAATATGTACAATTATCAACAGAAAAAAAATGGTAAATACGTACAATTATCAACAGAAACAAATGGTAAATATGTACAATTATCAACAGAAAAAAATCGTAAATATGTACGATTATCAACAGAAAAAAATGGTAAATATGTACAATTATCAACAGAAAACATGGTAAAAATTTACGATTATGAACAGACAAATATGATAATTATGTCCAGTTATCAACAGAAAAAAATGGTAAATATATACGATTAGCAACAGAAACAAATGGTTAATATGTCAATTATCAACACACCAAATGGTAATTATGTCCAATTATCAACAGAAAAAATGGTAACTATGTACGAGTATCAACAGAAAACAATGGTAAATATGTACAATTATCAACAGACAAAACTGGTAAATATGTACGATTATCAACAGAAAAAATGGTAAATATGTACGATTATAAACAGAAAAAAATGGTAAATATGTACGATTATAAACAGAAAAAAATGGTAAATATGTACGATTATAAACAGAAAAAAATGGTAAATATGTACAATTATAAACAGAAAAAAATGGTAAATATGTACGATTATAAACAGAACAAAATGGTAAATATGTACAATTATAAACAGAAAAAAATGGTAAATATGTACGATTATAAACAGAAAAAAATGGTAAATATGTACAATTATCAACAGAAAAAAATGGTAAATATTTCCAATTATAAACACAAAAATATGATAAATATGTACGATTATCAACAGAAAAAAATGGTAAATATGTCCAATTATCATTAGAAAAAAATTGTAATTATGTCCAATTATAAACAGAAAAAAATGGTAAATATGTACAATTATCAATAGAAACAAATGGTAAATACGTCCAATTATCAACAGAAAAAAATGGTAAATATGTACAATTTTCAGCAGAAAAAATGGTAAATACGTACAATTATCAACAGAAAAAATGGTAAATATGTACAATCATCACCAGAAATAAATGGTAAATATGTACAATTATCAACAGAAAAAAATGGTAAATATATACAATTGTTAATAGAAAAAATGGTAAATACGTACAATCATCAACAGAAAAAAATGTAAATATGTACAATTATCAACAGAAAAAAAAAGTAAATATGTACAATTATCAACAGAAAAAAATGGTAAATATTTACAATTATCAACAGAAAAAAATGGTAAATACGTACAATTATCAACAGAAAAAAATGGTAAATATTAACAATTATCAACAGAAAAAAATGGTAAATATGTACAATTATCAACAGAAAAAAATGGTAAATATGTACGATTATCAAGAGAAAAAAATCGTAAATATGTACAATTATCAACAGAAAAAAATGGTAAATATGTACAATTATCAACAGAAAAAAATGGTAAATATGTACAATTATCAACAGAAAAAAATGGTAAATATTAACAATTATCAACAGAAAAAAATGATAAATACGTACAATTATCAACAGAAAAAAATGGTAAATATGTACAATTTTCAGCAGAAAAAATGGTAAATACGTACAATTATCAACAGAAAAAATGGTAAATATGTACAATCATCACCAGAAATAAATGGTAAATATGTACAATTATCAACAGAAAAAAATGGTAAATATATACAATTGTTAATAGAAAAAATGGTAAATACGTACAATCATCAACAGAAAAAAATGTAAATATGTACAATTATCAACAGAAAAAAATGGTAAATATGTACAATTATCAACAGAAAAAAATGGTAAATATTAACAATTATCAACAGAAAAAAATGGTAAATATGTACAATTATCAACAGAAAAAAATGGTAAATATGTACGATTATCAAGAGAAAAAATCGTAAATATGTACAATTATCAACAGAAAAAAATGGTAAATATGTACAATTATCAACAGAAAAAAATGGTAAATATGTACAATTATCAACAGAAAAAAATGGTAAATATTAACAATTATCAACAGAAAAAAATGGTAAATACGTACAATTATCAACAGAAAAAAATGGTAAATATGTACAATTCTCAACAGAATAAAATGGTAAATATGTACAATTATCAACAGAAAAAAATGGTAAATATGTACAATTATCAACAGAAAAAAATGGTAAATATTAACAATTATCAACAGAAAAAAATGGTAAATATTAACAATTATCAACAGAAAAAAATGGTAAATATGTATAATTCTCAACAGAAAAAAATGGTAAATATGTACGATTATCAACAAAAAAAATCGTAAATATGTACAATTATCAACAGAAAAAAATGGTAAATATATACAATTGTTAATAGAAAAAATGGTAAATACGTACAATCATCAACAGAAAAAAATGTAAATATGTACAATTATCAACAGAAAAAAAAAGTAAATATGTACAATTATCAACAGAAAAAAATGGTAAATATTTACAATTATCAACAGAAAAAAATGGTAAATACGTACAATTCTCAACAGAAAAAAATGGTAAATATGTACGATTATCAACAAAAAAAATCGTAAATATGTACAATTATCAACAGAAAAAAATGGTAAATATTAACAATTATCAACAGAAAAAAATGGTAAATATTAACAATTATCAACAGAAAAAAATGGTAAATATGTACAATTATCAACAAAAAAAATGGTAAATATGTACAATTATCAACAGAAAAAAATGGTAAATATTAACAATTATCAACAGAAAAAAATGGTAAATATTAACAATTATCAACAGAAAAAAATGGTAAATATTAACGATTATCAACAGAAAAAAATAGTAAATATGTACAATTATCAACAGAAAAAAATGGTAAATATGTACAATTATCAACAGAAAAAAATGGTAAATATGTACAATTATCAACAGAAAAAAATGGTAAATATTAACAATTATCAACAGAAAAAAATGGTAAATATTAACAATTATCAACAGAAAAAAATGGTAAATATGTACAATTCTCAACAGAATAAAATGGTAAATATGTACAATTATCAACAGAAAAAAATGGTAAATATGTACAATTATCAACAGAAAAAAATGGTAAATATGTACAATTATCAACAGAAAAAATGGTAAATATTAACAATTATCAACAGAAAAAAATGGTAAATATGTACAATTATCAACAGAAAAAAATGGTAAATATGTACAATTATCAACAGAAAAAAATGGTAAATATGTACAATTATCAACAGAAAAAAATGGTAAATATTAACAATTATCAACAGAAAAAAATGGTAAATATTAACAATTATCAACAGAAAAAAATGGTAAATATGTACAATTCTCAACAGAATAAAATGGTAAATATGTACAATTATCAACAGAAAAAAATGGTAAATATGTACAATTATCAACAGAAAAAAATGGTAAATATGTACAATTATCAACAGAAAAAAATGGTAAATATGTACAATTATCAACAGAAAAAAATGGTAAATATTAACAATTATCAACAGAAAAAAATGGTAAATATTAACAATTATCAACAGAAAAAAATGGTAAATATGTACAATTATCAACAGAATAAAATGGTAAATATGTACAATTATCAACAGAAAAAAATGGTAAATATGTACAATTACCAACAGAAAAAAATGGTAAATATGTACAATTATCAACAGAAAAAAATGGTAAATATTAACAATTATCAACAGAAAAAAATGGTAAATATTAACAATTATCAACAGAAAAAAATGGTAAATATGTACGATTATCAACAGAAAAAAATGGTAAATATTTAGAATTATCAACAGAATAAAATGGTAATTATGTACAATTATCAACAGACCAAAATTGTAAATATGTACAATTTTCAAAAGAAAAAATGGTAACTCTGTACGATTATCAACAGAAAAAAATGGTAAATATGTACAATTATCAACAGAAAAAAATGGTAAATATGTACAATTATCAACAGAATAAAATGGTAAATATGTACAATTATCAACAGAAAAAAATGGTAAATATGTACAATTGTCAACAGACTTAAATGGAAAATATGTACAATTATCAGCAGAAAAAATGGTAATTATGTAAATTATCAACAGAATAAAATAGTAAATATGTACAATTATCAACAGAAAAAAATTGTAAATATGTACAATTATCAACAGAAAAAAATGGTAAATATATACAATTATCAACAGACAAAAATCGAAAATATGTACAATTATCAGCAGAAAAAAATGGTAAATATGTACAATTATCAACAGAAAAAATGGTAAATGTGTACGATTATCAACAGAAAAAATGGTAAATACGTACGATTATCAACAGACAAATATAGTAATTATGTCAAATTATCAACACAAAAAAATGGTAAATATTTACAATTATCAACAGAAACAAAATGATAATTACGTACAATTATTAACAGACACAAAATGATAATTATGTACAATTATCAACAGATATACAATGATTATTATGTACAGTTATCAACAGAATCAAATGACAATTATGTACGATTATTAACAGAATAAAAATGATCATTAGGTACAATTATCAACAGTATCAAAATGATTATTATGTACATTTATCAACAGTATCAAAATGATAATTATGTACATTTATCAACAGATACAAAATGCTAATTATGTACATATATCAACGGATACAAAACGATAATTATGTACAATTATCAACAGATACAATACGCTAATTATGTACAAATATCAACAGATACAAAACGATAATGATCTATAAATTACCAGATACACAATGATTATTATGTACAATATCAACAGGTTAAAAATTATAATTATGTACAATTATCCACAGAATTAAAATGATAATTATGTACCATTATTAACAGAAGCAAAATGATAATTACGTTTAATTATCAACAGATACACAATGACAATTATGTCCAATTAGTAACAGATACAAAATGATAATTATGTACAATTATCAACAGAAACACAATGATAAGTATTTACAGTTATCAAAAAACTCAAAATGAGAATTATGTACAGTTATCAACAGAATCAAAATGATAATTATATACAGTTATCAACAGATACTCAATGATAATTATGTACAATTATCAACAGATAAAAAACGATAATTATGTATAAATTAACAGATACAAAATGATAGTGATGTACGATTATCAACAGATACAAAATGATATTTATGTACAATTATCAACAGATACAAAAACATAATTATGTACAATTATCAACGGAATAAAAATGGTAATTATGTGAAATTATTAACAGATAAAAAATGACAATTATGTATAAATTAACAGATACAAAATTATAATTATGTACAATTATCAACAGATACAAATTGATAATTATGTACAATTATCAACAGATACACAATGATAATTATGTCCAATTAGTAACAAATACAAAATTATAAGTATGTACAATTATCAACAGAAACACAAAGATAAGTATGTACAGTTATCAACAGACTCAAAATGAAAATTATGTACAGTGATCAGCAGAATCAAAATGAAAATTATGTACAGTTATCAACAGACTCAAAATGAAAATTATGTACAGTTATCAACAGAATCAAAATGATAATTATGTACAGTTATCAACAGATACAAAATGATAAGTATGTATAGTTATCAACAGATACACAATGATAATTATGTACAATTATCAACAGATACTCAATGATAATTATTTACAATTATCAACAGATACAAAACGATAATTATACATATATATTTATAAGCAGAAAATGGTAATTATACACAATTATCAACAGAAACAAAATGGTAATTATGCATAATTGTAAGCAGAAAATGGTAATTATGTACAATTATCAACAGAAAATGGTTATTATCAACAGAAAAAATGGTAAATATTTACGATTATCAACAGAAAAAAATGATAAATATGTACGATTATCAACAGAAAAAATGGTAAATATGTACGATTATCAACAGAAAAAAATGGTAAATATGTAAAATTATCAACAGAGAAAAATGGTAAATATATACAATTATCAACAGGAAAAAATGGTAAATATGTACGATTATAAACAGAAAAAAATGGTAAATATGTACAATTATAAACAGAAAAAAATGGTAAATATGTAAAATTATCAACAAACAAAAATAGTAAATATGCACAATTTTAACAAAAAAAAATGGTAAATATTTACAATTATAAAGAGAAAACAATGGTAAATATGTAAAATTATCAAAAGAAAAAAATGTTAAATATGTACGATTATCAACAGAAAAAATGGTAACTATGTACAATTATCAACAGAAAAAATGGTAAATATATACGATTCTCAACAGAAAAATAGTCAATATGTACGATTATCAACAGACAAATATGGTAATTATGTCCAATTATCAACAGAAAAAAATGGTAACTAAGTCCAATTATCAACAGAAAAAAATGGTAAATATGTACAATTATCAACAGAAAAAATGGTAAATATGTACAATTATCAACAGAAAAAAATGGTAAATATGTACAATTATCAAAAGTAAAAAAAGGGTAAATATGTACGATTATCAACAGAAAAAATGGTAAATATGTACGATTATCAACAGAAAAAAATGGTAAATATGTACAATTATCAACAGAAAAAAATGGTAACTATGTCCATTTATCAACAGAAAACAATGGTAAATATGTACAATAATCAACAGAAAAAAATGGTAAATATGTACAATTATCAACAGAAAAAATGGTAAATATGTACGATTATCAACAGAAAAAATGGTAAATATGTACGATTATCAACAGACAAATATGGTAATTATGTACGATTATCAACAGAAAAAATGGTAAATATGTACAATTATCAACAGAAAAAAATGGTAAATATGTACAATTATCAACAGAAAAAAATGGTAAATATGTACAATGATTAACTGAAAAAAATGGTAAATATGTACAATTATCAACAGAAAACAATGGTAAATATGTACAATTATCAAGAGAATAAAATGGTAAATATGTACAATTATCAAGAGAATAAAATGGTAAATATGTACGATTATCAACAGAAATAAATGGTAAATATGTACAATTATCAACAGAAAAAAATGGTAAATATGTACAATTATCAACAGACTTAAATGGAAAATATGTACAATTATCAGCAGAAAAAATGGTAATTATGTAAATTATCAACAGAATAAAATGGTAAATATGTACAATTATCAACAGAAAAAAATGGTAAATATGTACAATTATCAACAGAAAAAAATGGTAAATATATACAATTATCAACAGACAAAAATAGAAAATATGTACAATTATCAGCAGAAAAAAATTGTAATTATGTAAATTATCAACAGAAAAAAATGGTAAATGTTTACAATTATCAACGGAAAAAAATGGTAAATATGTACGATTATCCACAGAAAAAGAAATATAAATATGTACGATTATCAACAGAAAAAATGTAAATATGTACAATTATTTACATAAAAAAATGGTAAATATGTACAATTATCAACAGAAAAAAATGGTAAATATGTACAATTATCAACAGAAAAAAAATGGTAAATACGTACAATTATCAACAGAAACAAATGGTAAATATGTACAATTATCAACAGAAAAAAATCGTAAATATGTACGATTATCAACAGAAAAAAATGGTAAATATGTACAATTATCAACAGAAAACATGGTAAATATTTACGATTATGAACAGACAAATATGATAATTATGTCCAATTATCAACAGAAAAAAATGGTAAATATATACGATTAGCAACAGAAACAAATGGTTAATATGTCAATTATCAACACACCAAATGGTAATTATGTCCAATTATCAACAGAAAAAATGGTAACTATGTACGAGTATCAACAGAAAAAAATGGTAAATATGTACAATTATCAACAGACAAAACTGGTAAATATGTACGATTATCAACAGAAAAAATGGTAAATATGTACGATTATAAACAGAAAAAAATGGTAAATATGTACGATTATAAACAGAAAAAAATGGTAAATATGTACGATTATAAACAGAAAAAAATGGTAAATATGTACAATTATAAACAGAAAAAAATGGTAAATATGTACGATTATAAACAGAAAAAAATGGTAAATATGTACAATTATAAACAGAAAAAAATGGTAAATATGTACGATTATAAACAGAAAAAAATGGTAAATATGTACGATTATCAACAGAAAAAAATGGTAAATATTTCCAATTATAAACACAAAAAAATGATAAATATGTACGATTATCAACAGAAAAAAATGGTAAATATGTCCAATTATCATTAGAAAAAAATTGTAATTATGTCCAATTATAAACAGAAAAAAATGGTAAATATGTACAATTATCAATAGAAACAAATGGTAAATACGTCCAATTATCAACAGAAAAAAATAGTAAATATGTACAATTTTCAGCAGAAAAAATGGTAAATACGTACAATTATCAACAGAAAAAATGGTAAATATGTACAATCATCACCAGAAATAAATGGTAAATATGTACAATTATCAACAGAAAAAAAATGGTAAATATATACAATTGTTAATAGAAAAAATGGTAAATACGTACAATCATCAACAGAAAAAAATGTAAATATGTACAATTATCAACAGAAAAAAATGGTAAATATGTACAATTATCAACAGAAAAAAATGGTAA
Organism: Euprymna scolopes; assembly: GCF_053919585.1. Taxonomy (NCBI): domain Eukaryota; kingdom Metazoa; phylum Mollusca; class Cephalopoda; order Sepiida; family Sepiolidae; genus Euprymna; species Euprymna scolopes. The sequence continues at coordinate 61,516,100 of NC_136510.1, forward strand.
ATATTAACAATTATCAACAGAAAAAAATGGTAAATATGTACAATTATCAACAGAAAAAAATGGTAAATATGTACGATTATCAAGAGAAAAAAATCGTAAATATGTACAATTATCAACAGAAAAAAATGGTAAATATGTACGATTATCAACAAAAAAAAATCGTAAATATGTACAATTATCAACAGAAAAAAATGGTAAATATGTACAATTCTCAACAGAAAAAAATGGTAAATATGTACAATTCTCAACAGAAAAAAATGGTAAATATGTACAATTCTCAACAGAAAAAAATGGTAAATATGTACAATTCTCAACAGAAAAAAATGGTAAATATGTACGATTATCAACAAAAAAAAATCGTAAATATGTACAATTATCAACAGAAAAAAATGGTAAATATGTACAATTATCAACAGAAAAAAATGGTAAATATGTACAATTGTCAACAGAAAAAAATGGTAAATATGTACGATTATTAACAGAGAAAAATTGTAAATATGTACAATTATCAAGAGAAAAAAATGGTAAATATGTACGATTATCAACAGAAAAAAATGGTAAATATGTACAATTTTCAGCAGAAAAAATGGTAAATACGTACAATTATCAACAGAAAAAATGGTAAATATGTACAATCATCACCAGAAATAAATGGTAAATATGTACAATTATCAACAGAAAAAAATGGTAAATATATACAATTGTTAATAGAAAAAATGGTAAATACGTACAATCATCAACAGAAAAAAATGTAAATATGTACAATTATCAACAGAAAAAAAAAGTAAATATGTACAATTATCAACAGAAAAAAATGGTAAATATATACAATTATCAACAGAAAAAAATGGTAAATACGTACAATTATCAACAGAAAAAAATGGTAAATATGTACAATTATCAACAGAAAAAAATGGTAAATATGTACAATTCTCAACAGAAAAAAATGGTAAATATGTACGATTATCAACAAAAAAAAATCGTAAATATGTACAATTATCAACAGAAAAAAATGGTAAATATGTACAATTATCAACAGAATAAAATGGTAAATATGTACAATTATCAACAGAAAAAAATGGTAAATATGTACGATTATTAACAGAGAAAAATTGTAAATATGTACAATTATCAAGAGAAAAAAATGGTAAATATGTACGATTATCAACAGAAAAAAATGGTAAATATTTACAATTATCAACAGAATAAAATGGTAATTATGTACAATTATCAACAGACCAAAATTGTAAATATGTACAATTTTCAAAAGAAAAAATGGTAACTCTGTACGATTATCAACAGAAAAAAATGGTAAATATGTACAATTGTTAACAGACTTAAATGGAAAATATGTACAATTATCAGCAGAAAAAATGGTAATTATGTAAATTATCAACAGAATAAAATAGTAAATATGTACAATTATCAACAGAAAAATATTGTAAATATGTACAATTATCAACAGAAAAAAATGGTAAATATATACAATTATCAACAGACAAAAATAGAAAATATGTACAATTATCAGCAGAAAAAAATGGTAAATATGTACAATTATCAACAGAAAAAATGGTAAATGTGTACGATTATCAACAGACAAATATGGTAATTATGTCCAATTATCAACAGAAAAAAATGGTAAATCCGTACAATTATCAACAGAAAAAATGGTAAATATGTACAATTATCAACAGAAAAAATGGTAAATATGTACGATTATCAACAGACAAATATAGTAATTATCTCCAATTATCAACACAAAAAAATGGTAAATATTTACAATTATCAACAGAAACAAAATGATAATTACGTACAATTATTAACAGACACAAAATGATAATTATGTACAATTATCAACAGATATACAATGATTATTATGTACAGTTATCAACAGAATCAAATGACAATTATGTACGATTATTAACAGAATAAAAATGATCATTAGGTACAATTATCAACAGTATCAAAATGATTATTATTTACATTTATCAACAGTATCAAAATGATAATTATGTACATTTATCAACAGATACAAAATGCTAATTATGTACATATATCAACGGATACAAAACGATAATTATGTACAATTATCAACAGATACAATACGCTAATTATGTACAAATATCAACAGATACAAAACGATAATTATCTATAAATTACCAGATACACAATGATTATTATGTACAATATCAACAGGTTAAAAATTATAATTATGTACAATTATCCACAGAATTAAAATGATAATTATGTACCATTATTAACAGAAGCAAAATGATAATTACGTTTAATTATCAACAGATACACAATGACAATTATGTCCAATTAGTAACAGATACAAAATGATAATTATGTACAATTATCAACAGAAACACAATGATAAGTATTTACAGTTATCAAAAAACTCAAAATGAGAATTATGTACAGTTATCAACAGAATCAAAATGATAATTATATACAGTTATCAACAGATACTCAATGATAATTATGTACAATTATCAACAGATAAAAAACGATAATTATGTATAAATTAACAGATACAAAATGATAGTGATGTACGATTATCAACAGATACAAAATGATATTTATGTACAATTATCAACAGATACAAAAACATAATTATGTACAATTATCAACGGAATAAAAATGGTAATTATGTGAAATTATTAACAGATAAAAAATGACAATTATGTATAAATTAACAGATACAAAATTATAATTATGTACAATTATCAACAGATACAAATTGATAATTATGTACAATTATCAACAGATACACAATGATAATTATGTCCAATTAGTAACAAATACAAAATTATAAGTATGTACAATTATCAACAGAAACACAAAGATAAGTATGTACAGTTATCAACAGACTCAAAATGAAAATTATGTACAGTGATCAGCAGAATCAAAATGAAAATTATGTACAGTTATCAACAGACTCAAAATGAAAATTATGTACAGTTATCAACAGAATCAAAATGATAATTATGTACAGTTATCAACAGATACAAAATGATAAGTATGTATAGTTATCAACAGATACACAATGATAATTATGTACAATTATCAACAGATACTCAATGATAATTATTTACAATTATCAACAGATACAAAACGATAATTATACATATATATTTATAAGCAGAAAATGGTAATTATACACAATTATCAACAGAAACAAAATGGTAATTATGCATAATTGTAAGCAGAAAATGGTAATTATGTACAATTATCAACAGAAAATGGTTATTATCAACAGAAAACAAATGGTAATTATGTACAATTGTCAACAGAAGCAAAATCGGAATCATGTACAATTATCAACAGAAACAAAATGGTAGTTATGTACAATTACCCACAGAAAAAACGGTAATTAATACAAATATGGAAAGAAACGAAATGGTAATTATGTACAATTATCAACAAAACAAAATGGAAATCATGCAGAATGGTAATTATGTACAATTATCAACAGAAACACAATTGTAATTGCGTACAACTACCCGCAGAAATAAAATGGTAATTATGTACAATTAATAACGGAAACAAAATGGTTATTGTATTCAACCGAAAAAAATGCTAATTATGTACAATTACCAGCAGGAAAAACGGTAATTATGTATAATTTTAAACAGGAACAAAAATTGTAATTATGTACAATTATCAACAGATATAAAATGGTATTTTTGTACAATTATCAACTGAAATAAAATGATAATTACGTACTATCATCAACAGAAACAAAATGGTAATTATGTACTATTATTAACAGAAACGAAAGTGAAATAATGTACAATTATCGATAAAAATAAAATGGTAATTTGTACAAATATCATCAGAAACAAAATGGTAATTATTTCCAATTATCAACAGAAACAAAATGGTAATTATGTACAATTATCAAGAGAAACAAAATGGTAATTATGTACCATTATCAACAGAAACACAATTGTAATTATGTACAATTATCAACAGAAACAAAATTGTTAATATGTAAAATTATCAACAGAAACCCAATTGTAATTATGTACAATTATCAACAGAAACAAAATTGTAATTATGTACAATTATCAACAGAAACAAAATTGTAATTATGTACAATTATCAACAGAAACACAATTGTAATTATGTACAATTATCAACAGAAACAAAATTGTTAATATGTACAATTATCAACAGAAACACAATTGTAATTATGTACAATTATCAACAGAAACAAAATTGTAATTATGTACAATTATCAAACGAAACAAAATTGTAATTATGTACAATTATCAACAGAAACACAATTGTAATGATGTAAAATTATCAACAGAAACAAATTGTAATTATGTACAATTATCAACTGAAACACAATTGTAATTATGTACAATTATCAACAGAAACTCAATTGTAATTATGTACAATTATCAACAGAAACAAAATTGTAATTATGTACAATTTTCAACAGAAACAAATTGTAATTATGTACAATTATCAACAGAAACAAATTGTAATTATGTACAATTATCAACAGAAACAAAATTGTTAATATGTACAATTATCAACAGAAACACAATTGTAATTATGTACAATTATCAACAGAAACAAAATTGTAATTATGTACAATTATCAACAGAAACAAAATTGTAATTATGTACAATTATCAACAGAAATTTAATTGTAATTATGTACAATTATCAACAGAAACACTATTGTTAATATGTACAATTATCAACAGATACACAATTGTAATTATGTACAATTATCAACAGAAACAAAATGGTTAATATGTACAATTATCAACAGAAACACAATTGTAATTATGTACAATTATCAACAGAAACCAAATTGTAATTATGTACAATTATCAACAGAAACAAAATTGTAATTATGTACTATTATCAACAGAAATAAAATGGTAATTATGTACAATTATCAACAGAAACAAAATGGTAATTATGTACTATTATCAACAGAAATAAAATGGTAATTATGTACAATTATCAACAGAAACAAAATTGTAATTATGTACAATTATCAATAGAAATAAAATTTTAACTATGTACAATTATCAATAGAAATAAAATTGTAACTATGTACAATTATCAACAGAAATAAAATTGTAATCATGTAATATTATCAACAGAAATAAAATGGTAATTATGTACAATTATCAACAGAAATAAAATGGTAATTATGTACAATTATCAACAGAAACAAAATTGTAATTATGTACTATTATCAACAGAAATAAAATGGTAATTATGTACAATTATCAACAGAAACAAAATTGTAATTATGTACTATTATCAACAGAAACAAAATTGTAAATATGTACAATTATCAACAGAAACAAAATTGTAATTATGTACAATTATCAACAGAAACAAAATTTATGCCATATTTTCTCTACTGGCAATCTCTTGATAATATTTCCAACGGGGCCTTCTTTCTGTTTTTTACAATCAATTACTTCTCCTTATTGGTCGGTAAGTGAGTGGAGTGTTTTTGTGCTGGGAGGTGGTGCTAGACAGTAATTGCAAACTCCCGCCAAGAACTCATGACCAACAAAAAACTGACTTTTTTTTCGCTTTGCAGTTCCTTTTAAATTAAGGTCTTGTCTGGTCTGTGTCTCTCATTGAGCAAATCCCCGGTTGCTATGCCATACTCTGGTTTGCTCTGATTAGCCACAACACCTATGTTAATTTTCTGATAGCAACCAAACATTTCAATGTATAGGTTTTCACACAGGATAGTCTCAGCCTTGACCTTTAACATCACGTGTCAGATAAACATGGTTAGATAACTCAAAACAATCATATTCACCAACAAGATTCCCGAAATTGTTTTTCTTTCTCTTCAAGTATTTCATATCAGTGATCAAGCTTCTTTTTTTAGCAAAGTTACCAGGTAATAAATACTCTGAAATTGTTCTCATAAAAGCTCTTATTAGCTCCCTTCTGGGTCAATTTTTGACCATCATAACTGGTTGAGTCATAATTGAATAGATACTGTGAGTGAACGAAACAAGAACTTTTTACTATTATTGGTGCAACGATTATTCTTAGATTCTACTTGAATATCCAAAAGAAAAGAAAAACAATATTATATAATTTTTTTGTCCCATATTGGTGCATATGTGAAAAATTCTAAAATTTGATAAAATCATAGAGAGTTTAATTTGCAAGCAAATCTGAATGCCATTTCTAAATATCTTGCGTTGAAAAACTTGCCTAAATGAATTTTTATGGTGACATCATATTTCAAACGGCAAAAATTTAAGCAAATATAATTATTAAAATGTCGCCTGGATGATTTATGTGAAAATAGAACATGCTCTAAATTGGAAACCAGTTCAAAGTTTTATTAGTTTTTATGATGTTCATCTGTGGTGGCAGTTACAACACAATCTGTGGTGGCAGTTACAACATAATCTGCGGTGGCAGTTACAACAAATATGCGTTTCAAGCCCTGAAAGATTTGGCATAGAATTAGTTACCTTGCCTGACTTTATGAAGATTTTTATTTAGGGATTGACTTACCACTCAAACTCGGGGTTAGTGATAGGGTTAATGGATGCTTTTTATTGGGGAGCGGTGCTTTTTACCTGGATTTATGATTAGTGATAGGGTTAAGAAAGGTTGGGAAATTGAGAGGGATCCCCTTGCCCATTGTCCCTGGGAAATTGGTGAAGACAAGATTGGTTTTAGAAGCAAAATGGTATGCTTCCCCCTTGGGATCCTGATAAGCTGAAATGGCATCAAAGTCTGTGACAATCCTGAGCTAAAATGAAGAGCGTCTGCTCGATTGCAGCAACAGCCATACCATAAGAGATCTCTCTGAATGCGAACCACCGTATTAAAAACTTAAAGTTCCTTATATCCAAATAAACCAAGAACAGCCATGAAGAATGCTGCACTTGGTTCATTAGTCTGTCGGAGAAAGGACACTGACAATGTGGTCTATTCTCTTGTATCTTGGCCGAAATGCGCAATGCAGCATAAGTACAAGGGAATCATAAGTTTGAATTCCTTATAAAGTGATAAAACAAAATAGGGACTCTTCCCTTGCATTGTGGTAAAAGTTCATCCAGGTATGCATCTTTGACCTTGTTTTTTACTCTTGTTCACCTCAACCAAGACATATTGCTACTTGGACATAAGTAGCTACTATTTGGGACCATGTCTACAAGGGACTATGCAATAAGATAAGTGAGATGTTGGTTTACATTACATTTAAATTTCTGCATGTCAGGGAAGCAGGTAGCGTGTGGCATAAAGGCCTGCTACACAAGAACTCCAACTATGGAATAGCTAGAAATATCTTCTCAATTATTAAATCATTCCTCTCTGATAGGTTTATAAAAGTAGAGGCTGATGGGCAAAATCAAACGCTCACAGTATTAACTTAGGGTTCCATCCTGGGCCTAACTCTCTTCTTGATCTTTATCGATGATCTCTCAAATCACATTCTTAGATCATTCATAGACATTTATGGTGCAATGGGGAAAAAGTGTCTTGTTAATTTTAATGCATCTAAAACCAAATTTCTATCTTTCCATCATCAATGCTGACCCACATCTGGCTCTTATTGAATGGCTCTCACCTTCAGGAAGCTCCATGTTTTGACAAACTTCTTGGTATAACCGTCACTTCTGATCTGAAATACATACAAATCCGTTGCCAAGGTCGCTGGAAAAATGGGTGGAAGATTTCTACAGTAGGTATCTCACTGCTGAAGCAATTCTCTACCTTTAAAAGAGCCAAGTATGTCCTAAGATTGAGTACTGTTGCTACATCAGAGCAAGAGCTACTCGAAGCACCCTATCTTACTTCTTACATCAAGAATATCACCAACATGACCTCCTACAACACCAAGGCCAGTCTGATCGCTGCCATCTGCCAAATATTTGCCGAACTCCTGCCGTCACTTGTGGAAAAAGCATGCTTTCAATTCTGTCAAGGCGGGGATTGAGGCTTAAAGCGGCTACATTGAATAGATGTCAGCTCTACTACATAATCAAGTTATATGAATTGATTTTTTTCAATAAAAGTTTAAAAAATAAAGCTGTAGTGTTGTTTCCTTTAGGGCGACACTTTTATCGTTCCACATAAGATTTCTGATTAAAGTTATTAGAGATGTCCCTTGTTATCAATATTTTCATTGTTAAATGAATATATGTGGTTAGAAATGTGTAACTTAATGTTGAGGTGGCACCAATGAACATGTGGGATTTGAAAGGTGCTTGAACTTTATTGTTACTGTGGAAGTTTCTGCTAAGGTTAGAGGCAGGGTGACTATTTAAGTTAGGGTAGTTATGATTGGTATTAGTGTAGTGTATGCGATTCTAATGTAGTTAATAATCATGGGTAAATCATGGAGATTGCTATTGTGAGGATTATTTGGTGAATTGCTATTATTAATAGTTGAAAACAATCTGATTTGTTTACTGAAGCTGAATTGTTAATATTTGTTAATATATAAGATTTGAGGATTAGTGTATGTGTGAGTGGGTTCATTAGAGAGATACTTTGTAGTACCTCAGTTAGGATCAACAGATATGTACCATATCTTAATGGATAAAAGCATTTTTTTAGTGGGCAATGCTGCTTATTTTGGCAGTTGCAATGAGCTGTAGCAGATATGGGGTATGCGATTGTTTGAACCGTTTTCATTTTTCTATTATTTGATGTGATTAGTAGCCATAGTGTACTAAGATATCTTAATCGAAATTTTGTTTAGGATAGTGCTATACCTATATGGATATTTTAAAGATTTTTGAAGAATATATCTTAGGTATGTTAGTTTTGATATTTGTGCTGAAAGAGACGTTGAACTAGATACTTCTTTTTAGCATATGTGAGCTGAAGTGATTTGGATTAGTCTGACAATTGAGATTATATTGCTTGAGAGAGAGTATTTTATTTTTTCCGTATTAGATATATTTGTTTTTATTTTGAGTCATGCGTAATTACTGATTTTAAATGGCTAGTGTGGGTGTTGCTTTGGTTGTATTCTATTTTCTCAGTATACCCTGAATTTCTTAAAGCATTAATAAAGAAAAGAGAGTTTTGGTCAGAAGTTTTTTGACAGCTGAAAGTCTACAAATTTATATATATATTTATATACATATTATGCATATATATATATATATATATATTATGTATATACATATCTTATGTACATATATATATATTATGTATATATATATTATGTATATATATTTAATGTATGTATATATATATTATGTATATATATATATTATGTATACATATTTAATGTATGTATATTATATATACATATACATAATATATATATACAAATTATGTATATATATATATTTAATTTTGCGCTTAAACCGAGCAATTACACACATGGATTTCAAAAAGCATGGATACAAGAGATTTTTTCTCTTCAGGAGGCTCGACCTCTTAATAATAACATTGTGAAGAAAAAGAAAAGAAAACTACATCGGAGTAACCTCTCCTTGACACAACCATGTTTTCTTTGTGAAAATTCGGAAAAAAAACCCATAAAGAAGTAAATAAAAATGATTTTATCATTTCTTAACCTTTTCATGTTTTCAAATGTTCTTATGTAAATTTATAAATTCACGTGAAATCACCCTTTTCTTCACCATATTCCTTCTGCTTCACTTTTTGTTATCAAGTAAGATCTTTGACTTACTTGCAGTTTCATCAAATACTTTTGTATGCAAAATCCGATCCCGCATTTTGCTAATTCCTACCCTCTGATGAGAAGGAAAGTATTTCCTCGAAACTCTGCGGATTAAGGACTATCCACTTATTAAGTGTTTCCTTTTCAGATTAAATATGTTTCTAATTCTTTTTCAAAGTGTTTTTTAACATAGAGACATATATTCGATTTAAGAATTTATTGCTTGACAAAAGGAATGTATAGAAGGGGGTATTTTAATTTCCTTAATCCATGGATTTTCAACAATGGCTATATCATCAGAGGAAATGGAATGCAGTTAGCAAAATGTTCAGCTGCGAATGGACGCTATTTTGCTTTTCAGCACAATTATTGAAATTAGTTTTTTGAGTGGTTGTGGATAATTATATGGAGAAAATTATATGAAAAGAGAAGTTGATACAACCTGGGTAGTCCATTATCGGAACGAGTCTAATGTCATTCGAGGTTATAAATCTGGGTGGGCGGAAAATAAGTCCATGGGAGAAAGTTATATTTCCATATAGCGAAAGCATACTGCTCCTTATTGATATTTCGAAAAGTATACCGGGCAGCCTTATACATTGTTGCGTTGATTATGGTGTTAGTTGCTGTGGCCCAAATGCTTTCTCGGAAGCAATAAATTCTTAAAGCAAATATATGTCTCTATATGTTTTGTTTTCAGAATTTAAAATTGAACCACGAAATTTATATATTGCTCTATTCTTAAATATTGAGCTTTTCCTTTTTGACTAGGATCTCCTTGAAAGTATTACTTCAAGTAATATCTATCAGGATTTTTCATCTGAATTCTATCAGTGTCTTATATATATATATATATATATATATATATATATATAAATATACAGTGGCGTATCATCAGTTTATAATAATAATATACATGTATATATATATATATTTAGTTTATATATGTATATTATGTGTATACATATATATCATGTTTATATATATATATATATACTAGCCATACCCGGCCACGCGTTGCTGTGGCTCAGTTTGTTAAAATGAACACATTCCTCATAAAAAATTGCATTTTGTATTGTTTATTTATTTTATTATTTTTGCAATTTTTTTATCAATAAAAGTTGGGTTTTTTTTCCAAGAAAAGGTGAATTTTTTACCATAAATTGTTCGGTGAAAGATTTTTTTTTTTAGGAATTTTTTTTTGAAAAGAAAGTTGGCAGTAAACATTTCTTTTTGAAAACAGAATTTTTATTATAAAAAGAAAAAATGAATGTTTTATATGAACACTGTAAATAGTTAAGTGAAAGTAGAGAAAAGTTAGATTTTTTTTTCAAGAGAATGTACAAATTCTTTTTGTCAATAGATGTTAAGAAAATAAACGGAAAAAATACTCCCATCATTAATTCTGCAAAAAAATAAATAAAATGTTGGTTTAGTGTTTCAACATTTGAACAACGCTCGGCTGAATTCGGTGATTGCCGGTCGAACCCTAAACTAATTGGAATCTGGTGCGGGGAGGGGGGTAAATTCTGCATGAGTACCATTCTTTTTAATTTTGTCTTTTGTTCAATTTTTTCTGTGGGCTTTTAGCACTAGCAAACTAACAAATTTAATCAAAATGCAAAAAATTCAACAATTAAATAATTTTAATAAGTACACAGCTCCTAATACAAATCCTAATAAGTCACTCCCCCTTATTGGAAACACTGAAAGGAAGGACAAAACTAAATTATTGCCAGTATGTTTGGGAGAGGTTCTATAGGTGTATCAGAAAGTGGCCATTAAAAATGATGATCAGAACCTTAATAATTCAACTTACTATTTTTTAAAGCTTATAAACTACTTAGAAATACAATTCAAACCCTAATTTTTTTTTCAATTAAAGGAGCAAAGACCAAATTTTAAAAAAATAACAGGTTTAATAGCAAATTATGCAATATTTGTTTCTTTAAAGCGGTTTTCTTTTTAAAAAAATATAAAGAAAATCAATATATTTTGACTTGCTTATAAATATATGTATATATATGCCAAAAATCACTTACCTAAAAGAAATATCATTAAATAGGTAGTTCCATTCTTCATTGTTAAGAATTTATTCATATTTATATTTTAAATTCCATGCACTTTTTAAATAAAAGGATTTTTTAAAGCGAGGGTCCTAGAACATCGCATTTTTGTAACATGTTTTGCGCAAAGCGTTAAATAGCTGCTGCTAAAATAAAATTTATGAAGTATGGTTTCGTCCAAGGGCATAAATAATATCTCTTTTTTATTGCGTGTGTTAACCAAAATTAGTATTTTTCATCCTCCGTAGTTAAAAAAGAAACGCATATTCATTCATAAGTTTTTCCCCTAGAACAAAAAATCCGCTTCATCGATTAAAAAAAAAATTCTTTTAATGAAATACACGAGTTTTTGATTGATATATTTTAATACTTCTTCATCAACTAATTTTATTTTTTTTAATATCTAAAAAAAGAAAACATTCAATGAAATAGAAAAATTTGCCCTCAGCGTCTGGTATTTACTTGACGATGTAAGCATAACATGAGCTTCCATTTAAAAAAAAAAATCAACGTGTTTTTAAAAAAAAAAAAGGTTTTACACTTTGGACTTTACAGGTAAATTTCCAAAAAACTATTCTTTTTTTGTTTTAAATTGGAATATTTTCTTTATTGATCTTTTATCTTCAATTTGTGATGTATAAAACTTTGACACATAAATTAATTATTAAAATTTAATAAACATTTAAAAATGGGGGTGTGAATTTGAAAAAAAAAACAACGTTTGTCTAAAATATTATATTTGGTTTATTGGAAAGAGCATAAAATTTCACATTGACCCTGAAAATATCGTAAAAATTGAACCAATAGAAAAATTTTGATAGATTTTTAAAGTTTAAAAATTGAAAAATATTTACCTCGTAAAATTCTATTGATTTTATTACGTAAATAAATGACTGCATGATGTGCACGCCGGATTTTGTAAACACTGTTTTTTAAAAAATAAAAAATAATAGAAATATTATTTTTAAATAACTTTAATAGTTTATTTTGAAAGTATATTCCATATAGAAAATAAACAACTCACTTTAAAAGGAGAAATTACGTTTTTTTTTTATATTTTATTCGCGGTTTTCTGTTAGGGGTGTCAAAAATTCCTCCAAATTTCTGATACATCTAGAGTTTCTATTCTTTTTCTTTCTTTCTTTTTTTCAATATTTTAAGCAGATTTGTCACTCAGCTAGCAGATTTGGTGTTTGTACACTTTATTGCCGAAATTGGAGACGCCATTTTTTTCACGCACTTGCTATCCAAATCTAGGGATGACATCATTTCAAGACCGAACGATTGCTTCCGAAAATGGAAAGAATAAATTTACCAAAATTTACATTTATTACTTCCGGAAACGATAAATTAAACTAAATAAATTTACCAAAATTAACATTTACTACTCCCTTAAACTAAAATTATCATTTATTACTTCCAGAAACTTGGTAAACCGATATTACTGGAGAAAATGAATCTTGACAATTCAAAAAAATATTTACAATTATTTATTTGTTCGAAAAGAAAACCCAAAAAAACAAAACACACAAACGAAAAAATAAATAAATAAACAAACAAAAAAACTAATAAATGTTTTGGTTTTGTTTTGGTTTTCAAATGGCGCTCGCCCAGGTTATGAATATGTCATTTATCAATTTTCTGTTTTTAACAAAAAAAAAAAAAAAAAAAAAAAATTGTTCCATGAAAAACTTTCCCGTTCTCATTAATTAAATCGAAACATTTCCAATTAAACAATTACGGATATATGTTCTCTTTCACTTTCTTTATTTACTTTTAAAGCAACATTGGACTTTTATGAAATAGTTTTTTGTTTTTTTCTAACAAATAAATAATTTTAAACATTGTTTTGAATTGTCAAGGTTCATTTTCTCCAGTAATATCGGTTCACCAAGTTTCTGGAAGTAATAAATTATAATTTTAGTTTAATTTAACGTTTCCGGAAGTAATAAATGCTAATTTTGGTAAATTTATTCTTTCCCTTTCCGGAAGCAATCGTTCGGCCATATAATGATGTCTCCCCTAGATTTTGATAGCAAGTGCGTGAAAAAAAATGGCGTCTCCAATTTCGGCAATAAAGTGTAGAAGCACCCCAGATTTTTATAGGTCACTATTTTTGACTGGTCATGTTGTCCGAATGCCGGATCTCCGCCTCCCAAAACAGATTTTCTACTCTCAGCTTGTTGAGGGAAAGCGTGCCCAGGGTGGCCAAAAGATGAGGTATAAGGACAACATCAAAGCAAATCTAAAGCGGTTTCACATGGACCTTGAGACATGGGAGGACGTGGCTGGGAGCAGGTTGGCATGGAGGAGCGCTCTCCACAAAGGTGCTGCGCTTTATAGTAGTGACCTAAATCAAGCTGCTGAGGATAAACGCAAGCACAGAAAGGACAGATTATCAACCAGACACACCCAACCCCACCCCACCCCACCCCACCACCACTACCTTTATCTGCCCAAATTGCACAAGACAAATTGGGTCTAGGATTGGGCTCTATGCTCACCTGAGGACCCACAGAAGCCACAACGGAGGACAGTCTTACTCGGACACAAGTGACCGCCGATGATGATTTTTGCCATAAATTGTTGGGTGAAAGGGGTTTTTTTTTCAGGAAAATTTGCACTTTTTTTTTTTAAAGAAAGTTGTTAGTAAAAATTTCTTTTGGAAAACAGAATTTGGTACTCCTTGGGCGTTGAGTTCCATGGCAACCAGCATAAAAAACACGCATCGCTCCCTTTCTGACGCAAGCGCACGTAACACTTTTTTTTTTTTTTTTTTTTTTACTGACGTTGTCGTAGTAACTAAACGATTATTTGTCACATTTATTTTGAAAAAAGTTTTACTCTTTATGAATATTAAAAGAAAAATTACTAAACATTTATTAATAATGCCTCACTTTTACAGACATTTGTTTTTAAATTTCTTTTTAAATGACAACTTTTATCGACTTTTTTTTAATAGCATTTGCGGATGGGTATGCTGACATTTGATTTTTTTTTATTTCTTTTTAAATGACTTTTATTTTAATAGCATTTGCGGATGGGTAAATAACGAAAAAAAAAATAACTAAACCATTTACTGACAATTTCTCGGTATCTTGACTTTGATAAAATTTATTTGTTAAAAATATTTGTAAATGTGAGAATTATCAGTAAATGGTTTAGTTATTTTATTTTATTTTTTTCCGTTTTTTACCCATCCGCAAATGCTATTAAAAGAAGAAAGTCGATAAAAAGTAATTTAAAAAGAAATTAAAACAAATGTCAGCATACCCATCCACAAATGCTCTTAAAAAAAAAGTCGATAAAAGTCGTCATTTAAGAAATTTAAAAACAAAACTCTGTAAAAGTGAGGCATTATTAATAAATGTTTAGTAATTTTTCTTTTAATATTCATAAAGAGTAAAAATGGAATGGAAATTTAAATTTCGCTCCGTTTTGATCTTTTTTTTTAAATTGTGCTTCTCTCAAAAGAATATAATCAAGAAAATAACATTCAACAATTGTACTTTATATATATAAAACACGAAATATTAAAAATATATATATATATATTAACGAAAGAGAAATAATTCCAATTTTTTAAACAAAAAAGTCAATTTGGTATATAAAAGTTCAGTTTAGTGATGTCACGTGATGACACGCGGTGTGAAATAATTGTCCCCAAATAAAAAAAAAATGGCCCATCCGTACAAAAAAAAACAAATATTTATTATAGAAAAATTACGTATAATGTTATAATTACAAAGAGATATATAGAAACACGTATGCGTACCGTAAACATATTATACCAAAATGTGGAAGCCATCCGTCCAGTGGTTATTTAGACTATTAATTACGAACGAACCAAGAGTTACATTTTTATACATATAGATTATGTGTGTATATATATATATAATATGTATATATATATATATATATATTATGTGTGTATATATATATTGTGTGTATATATATTATGTAAGTATATATGTGTGTATATGTATGTGAATATATATATATATTAAGTGTGTGTATATATAATGTGTGTGTATATATAATGTGTGTGTATATATATATTATCTGTATATATATATATTATGTGTGTATATATTATGTGTATATATATATATGCAAATATATATATATATATATATGTGTATATATTATGTGTATATATATATATGCAAATATATATATATATATATATATATATATATATATATATATATATATCATGTGTATATGAATATATATATTATGTGTATATATTTTCAGTAGTGTCAAAGAAAGGGACAAAATTTTTAATAGAAGCTGTTTCAATTTTTCAAAATCTCTCTCCACACCCTCAGAGCTACACTAACGGTTGACGAGTGCTTCTTTTCGATTTACAAACTCTATATAGGCCGGACCTTCGCTTACCTATAACCCCCTGAATTTTTGTTGGTATGCTCTTGGGACTAGTTCATACGCCTTTAAAATCGCCGCCTTGACGGTTTCATAATCTGCGCAGTCCTCTGCTGAGAGCGCCGCGTACGACCTTTGTGCTTTCCCATACAGCGTTGTTTGTAGTAGCATGGTCCAGCATTCCTTCGGCCAGCCCATATTAAGAGCTGTCCTTTCAAAGTGGGCGAAGTACTCGTCCACTTCAGTTTCAACGAATTTAGGGATCAGCCTTACGTGTTTTGTCACGTTGAAGCTATTCAGTCTATTCTCGTTTGTTTGGTGCCTTATGGTTCGCTCACTCATCCGCGTTTCTTGGTCAATCCTGGCTTTCTCTATCTCCATCCTAGCTAATATTTTTGCCTTCTCTAAATCTACTTCAGCTGGAGTCATAGTTGCCATTTTTGCTGGCAATTCCTCCAGCATTTCCTGCTCAAACACCCCATTATCTACCATATGTTCCGTGATAATTCTAACTAGTGTAGTTTTTCTCATCACTCCCTTTACTTCTAAATCTAACCTTTTCCCTACTTTTATTAACTTGTCTTTCTTGAGTTTACCAAGGCTATCCGAGGATGGGTCTTTTAGAAAACTTTCTATGCTCGCCATCTTGCCTTGTGAATCGTTCAGGGATTTTCTTTTTTTTTAATTTCTTTTTTTATGAGCCAATGAAAAATCCAATTTATGTTACGGACCGATATGAAGCTGAGTCGGGGTGGATGTTCCCTGGTAAGAATCTTATGACTCTAGGTCAGCGCTTCACCCTACGTTGTCCATAACATAATATAAAAATAAAAATAAAGCAATGACAAGTAAAGTGTCGTCCACGATTTGTGACCTATTTGACATGTTGTCTGAGGTTCTCATTAGCACATTTTGTTCCGAACGATTCAAACTCAAAGCAAGAATGACACAACGCTAAAATCTTAAAACACAAATTTTATTCAACATCCTTAAATTTAATATCACACTGCAATAGGTTGGGGTGAGGTCGGATGATAAAAAAGGAAACATCATAAAAGAAAGAAAATAAAACAAGGTCACCAACAAAAAAAATAATATAAGAGAAAATGTATATACCATTTCCATTATGGTATGACAGTTCGGCCAAGGGCAAGGAGTGGGGATATCGGGATGGGGAAATCATAATAGTCACTCAATTGGACTTTTGTGTTTCATAATGTCTCCGCAAAGTTCATCATTCGCAAGATTTTTCCTAATTTTTTTATCACTTTTCGGCCAGAAATTTGGCTCTCAAGGGGTTAAAGTTCAACAATTTGACCTTTGAAAACTCTACCAAACTCTGTTGCCAATTTTGGGTCTAAAAATTTGAAATTTTAAATGTAAGTTACTTAGACATGGATCAAACTTTTTAATTGGATTTGAGCCCCAAAACAATAAATGTTAAGGGGTAAAATTTGGGGTGAAAGTTAAAAAAAAGTGACCTTTGCAGTCTCTACCAAATTACTCAGCCAATTTCTGGTCTAAACGTTTGAAATTTTACATAGAGAGTATTCAGAAATAGAACAAGCTTTTTA
This sequence comes from Euprymna scolopes, assembly GCF_053919585.1. Lineage (NCBI taxonomy): Eukaryota > Metazoa > Mollusca > Cephalopoda > Sepiida > Sepiolidae > Euprymna > Euprymna scolopes. The sequence goes on from NC_136510.1 coordinate 61,533,789, forward strand.
GTCGGTTTAGGTCGAAAATTTGAGCCGCTAAGGGGTCAAGTTCTAAAGTTTTGCAATAGTGCATCTAAACATTTGAAATTTATACATAATGGGTATTACGACATGCGGCAAGAATTTTAATCAGTTTTTTGGGCGAAAATTTGGCTGGCAAATTTCTCTGCCAATATAGGGTCTAAAACTTTAAATTTTAGATGCAGGTAACTTGGACATGGGTAAAACTTTGTACTTTGATTTGAGATCAAAATTCCCCCTCTTATATATATATATATATATATATATATATATAAGTGAAATTGTCTTTGTGTGTGTGTGTGTGTGTGTGTGTGTGTGTGTGTGTGTGTGTGTCTCTGTGTAAATCTCCCTTCCAAACTACTCTGTCAATTTTCAATCTACAGACCCAAGATTTGACATAAGGAGTATTGAGATTTGAGAACATCTTTTTAATCAGTTTTCAACCATAAAATTGAGAAATGGATCAAACTTACACGATTTATTCCTTGAAAATGAGAGAATTTTGGGGTTGTCACCAAAATCTGCTTTTTAGGGTAACAAAATAAAGGGGGGCGGGAAAGGAAAAATTAAACAAGCAAAGTAAAGAAAAATGAGCAAATGAAATAACGACCCGAAATGAATTTAAAATGATCCGAATTGATTTAAAGAAAATAGTTACGGTTGCTTATATTTTCCAAAGCTCAGGTTTTAAAAACCTGTAAGTAACATGAAATAAAAATGAAAAACAAATACAAAACACAAAGAAAGGTTTACATTGGTCTCCTTTCTCTGAAAGAGGTTACCGTCTTCAATAAATGGTGTTTTTTGAAACACCAATTTCAACCTCTCAAAGACCTTCCACCCTTAAGGTTGTGTATTTTACGTCGATGGGCCCGATGGAATTCCAAAAAACAGGACTTCACTGTCCGATGTCTTCTTTGGAACCGATTAGAAAAGAGTCTCACAAAGTTGATTGGAATTATCCAGCCAATCAGCGTTAAGCAATGCTGATGGCTACTCCAAAAAAGGGAAAGACATTAACAAAGAGAGAGGGAGAGAAAAATGTCCGCGATGACTTAAATGAAAATGACATAAAAGGGAGAGAAAGAGAGAGAATGAGAGTGAGTGAGTAAGAGAGAGAGAGAGAGAGCGAGAGAGAGAGCGAGACACCCACACCTTCGTCCGCTGAAAGGTCCTTCAGTTCACCGACTGCTAGACGCGGTCAAGATGAGGAGAGGGGAGGGGTTAAATGAATTTTACAAGTTGGTTAAAATGCTGACACCTTTGCACTGTTAATGGCGAAGTCCTTAAAAAAAATAAAATTCCGACAAAAACTCTACCAAACTCTTTCGCCAATTTTGGGTCTAAACACTTGAAATTTTAGATGTGTTACATGATAAGGGCTGTCATGTAAGTATAAAAATAGAGAGATTTAGTTAAAATGAAAATGAAATAGAATAGACGAAATTCGAACCTCGTAAATTAGGTTTAGAAATAGATTACGAGAGAGAATTAGAAAATGGAATGTAAAACAAACGATTGTTTAGCTTAGAGATGAAATAGTTTCAAGAAAAGAATGTGCGTTGTCAATTCTGTTATGAAAAAATCAATTGAGGAATGCAACTACAAGATAATTTAATAAACATGTTTTTAACATATTGGAAATATAGGTTACTGAGAATATAGGTTAAAATTCCTTTTGTAAACAAAGGAAAAAGTTTTGGACACGCATTTCGTGAACACGTGAAAGAAGACACATGTTTTAACATATGTATGACGCCATGGAAAATGGGAAGTTCTCAATATAGTTAGAAAACTTTGGAGTTAAGGGGAGAGAGTCAGGGAGAGTCAGAGAGAGTCTGAGGACGACAGACGACAGTCCAGACAAAGACATTCGAACGTCTAGAAGCGAGACGGTCACTTTTGAAAGTTAGAATGAAGCTTTGAATTCTTGATGAGAAAACCACGACCGGTCGGGAGAAGAAATAAACCCATCATGTGTTTTTATAAACGTCGTCTTTGTGTTGTAATTCTACCAAAAGGTAAAGTGAAAATTGTTATATATGTCTTATATATATCATGTGTTTAAAATGTCTTTACATACACATCTTACATACACAATGTGAACACTAAGACTGTCTCAACACTATTTCCTCACTCTAAGAGCTTCCATTACACTTCTAAGTATGAACGTTTAATAAATATGAATCAACTTATAAAACGAACAATCTCTCTTACAACATCTCCCTCTTACAACAACATCTCTCACAACATCCCTCTTAATAAAACTCTCTCTAAGACTGCACTTTAATAAGACTCACTTTTAACAAAGAACAATAACAACCAATAAAAACAACAACAATAATAATAATAATGAATTATATAACAGATGTCGATTACTTGAACATGGATCAAACTTTGTAATTTGATTTGGATCAAAAACAATAAATGCTTAGGGGTCACAATTGGGGTCAAATTAAAAAAAAAGAAATTGAACTCTTGGCCAATTTTTGATCTAAACATTTGAAATTTTACATAAAGTGTATTCAGACATGGGGCAAGGTTTTTAATCGAATTTTGGCCGAAAATTTTGCTACCAAGGGGTCAAAGTTCAAAAGATTTGACCTTTGCGGTCTCTAGCAAACTATTCAACAAATTTTGGGTCTAAACATTTGAAATTTTACATGCAGCCAGCTTTTTAATCAGTTTTTGGGCGAAAATTTGGCTGCCAAAAGGTTGAAAGAATTGACCTACCAAACTCCTCAACCAATTGTGGGTCTAAACACTTTGAATTTTAGATGTAGGAAACTTGGACATGAGTGAAATTTTTTAATTTGATTTTAGACCAAAACAATTAAGGGGGTCAAAAATTGGGGTCAAAGTTTTAAAAAATTTGACCTTTGCGGTCTCTATAAAATGACTCAGCCAATTTTTGTTGTAAACATTTGAAATTTTACATAAATCGTTTCAGAGAGAGAGAGCAAGCTTTTTAATCGGTTTGGGTCGAAAATTTAAGCTGCCAAAGGGTTAAAGTTCAGAAGATTTGACCTTTGTGGTCTCTATCAAACTACTCAGCAAATTTCGGGTCTAAACATTTGAAATTTTACAGGTATTCAGACATGCTGAAAGCATTTTAATCAGTTTTGGGGCGAAAATTTGACTGCCAAACGGTCAAAATTGAAAAAAGTTGACCTTGGCCAACTCCTCCGCCAATTTTGAGCTTAAAGACTTCAAATTTAGATGTAGGTAACTTGGACATGGGTAAAACTTTGTATTTTTTATTTGAGACCAAAATAATAAATGTTAAGGGGTCAAAATTGGGTTCCAAGTTAAAAAAAATACCTCTGCGGTGTCTACCAATATGCTCAGACAATTTCTGGTCTAAACATTTTAAATTTTACATAAAGGGTATTCACACATAGGCCAAGTTATGAACAGAACATAGGGTCCGAGCAAAGTTGGGCTGAACTGCTAGTATAAATATATATATATATAATTGTTGTATACTCGTGCTAGAAGTTACAAATGAAAGAAACCACAAGTAGTGTAAAGTGTATAAAATATATGTATTTATCATAAAGAATACAGGAGCCACTAAAGTGGTATGAGAGGAACGTGTTTGTAGCATGCGGTTAAACATGGTATGAATGTCTCCATTTAGTCTATGAAACCAGTGATATTCATAGGACTGGTTTATTCCACTTAGTTCTCAAATAGGGGTGATTTGTACCACATAACCCCCCCCCCCGAGCTTTTCATTCCCCTTGGATGATCGTATAGCTTTTTTTCCTGTGGTTGATCTCTATCGGGTCGGTCATTTTTCTTTTTTCTGAAGGATCGGCATTGTCTGGCTGCTTGTGGTGTTATCAAGTCGAACATGTCATATATCTGGTCCATTACTTATTCTTCAGCAATCGGTTGTCTTTCGTCATCAGGTGTATGTTTCTGAATTTGGTTTAAATGTTTCTTGTGCGTAAATCTTGGACCTTTCATAATGTAGACCATCTGTCCAATCCTTTTCTAGTTCCCACATTGTGCTATTATTTTTATGTACCTGGAAAATACCTTTTCACCAGGTAAATACCTCTTTTAGGCGGTTTCACCTGTTTTGGTAATAGTTTCTTGAAGCCTGGCCTAATTTTCCTTAACTCTGCTGGCGACATCTTCGATGGAGTCCTTTCATTTGGCGTAATTCGGTAAACTTGTAAAAAGTGTTGTAATGCCTTTTCTGAGGGCATTTCTTTAGCCTTATTCAGAGCTCTTTTCAACGTGTCTGCAGACCTCTCTGCCTGACCGTTCAATCGAGGATGATAGGTTGGCGTCATTATGTGGTTAACCTGGAAATCATCGAAGAAGCTTTTAAAATTTGCTGAAGTGAATTGTGTGCCATTGTCTGACATTGGACAATCAACCACACCAAACCTAGCGAACAATTCGTGAAGAGCACTGATTGTAAAATCCGTCATTGGACTTTTACTTCGAAATACCTCAGGCTATTTTGAAAAACTGTCTTCCACTATTAAATAATAGTTTCCATCCAGTGGGCCTGCATAATCTATGTGTATTTTTTGCCATGGGTGGTCTGCTTTAGGCCACGGGCTAAATTGTATTGGGGGCACTTTTGCAGCCAATGCGCATCCCTTACACAACTTTATCGTGTCTTCTATACCAGTGTCCATATTCTTCCAGTAAACGTAGAACCTCATGAGGATCTTCATTCGCGTAGCCCCAGGGTGTTCCGTATGAAAATCCTTTAGAATTTTCTTTTGTAGTGTAGCCAGGATTACTACTCTTTCTCGGTACAACAGTACCTCATTGCACATAAAATAAGCTTCCACCGCCGAATCAACTGATTGAATTTTTTGTTTCATTTCTTGGATGAAACTATCTTCTTCAGCCTCCATTATTATATCTTTAAGCTTCTTTCTTAGAACTGCACGCCTGTGGAATTGTCTTCCGTTTTCCTGCTTTCCGGCTGACTACAATATGGTTGTGTTCAAGTCTAAAGTAAATAAGTTCTTGATGAGCCGTTCCATATAAGTTATTAAATTTATCAAATTTTCATTACTATTGATTACTATATTGACCAATTTCTACTGTACACTCTTTAACCCTTATCCTTGAGTGGCCTCTGGGCCTTGATAATGTGGTGATGCCTTTGTAAAAAAAAAAAAAAAAAAAAAAAAAGCGATCGTATTACATAGTATTTGTGTATAGTCCTTTTCACTTTGTAGCGACACTATTACTGTGTCTTCCAGCGGTTCCCTTGATTGCGGGATTAATCGCGACAATCCGTCTGTGTGACGTAACTTCACAGATGTAAGAAATTCCATACTGAAATCGTAATTTAGTAGAACGGTCCCCATCTTTGCAGTCTGTTGGCTGTGTAAGTTGGCAGACCGTTTTTAAAGCCAAAGATGGTTATAAGCGGCTTATGGCCAGTTTGGAATTTAAATTTATGACCGTGTAAAAATCGGTGGAATTTTGTAACACCGAATATGATCCACAGTGCTTCCTTTTCGATTTGGGAGTAATTCTTCTCGGCATGAAGTAAAGTTCTTGACGCATGGGTGATCGGCTTAGTGGACCCATCAGGCATCTTGTGTAGAATGCACGCCCCGATCCCATAAAAACTTACGTCAGTTGCGACAATAATCTCTTGTTTCGGATTGAAATGAGTCAGGAATACATCTTTTAATTTCTTAAACGCTGCCTGGCACTCAGGGGTCCAGTCCCATTTTTTGTCCTTTTTAATAGTACATTCAATGGCGCGCACAATTCATGCATGTTCTTAATGAGGTTTGATAATAGTTCGCGAGCCCTAAAACTTTGCAATGTAGTTACATTATGAGGTTCTGGCATGTCTTTTATAGCTGTGGACCTGTCTGGATTGTGTTTCCTCCCGTCCTTATCTATGATATGACCCAGGTATTTAAATTCGTTTCCCAAAAAATTCGCATTTTGCTTCCTTCAATGATCTTTACATGATCTCTATACTGTTCAACATTTCGACTACACATTAGAATATCGTCCAGATAGCCTATTGTGAAATCCAAACCGCTTACCTGTTGGAAAATTGCAGATGCTACTTTTATACCAAATGCTAATCTATTGAATTTATAAAGTCCTTTGTGCGCTGAGATACACAAAAGTTTCGAGCTATCTTCCTCTACTGGTATTTGTAGGTATGCCTATCTTGGAAAAATTTGTAGGTAAGTCTATCTTGGAAAAATATTTTCTGCCATTTAACTTAGCGAATATTTCATCTGGGTTTGGTAGCGGGTAATGATGGTCCTTGAGCGCCGCATTCAATCTGGTCGAAAAGTCTATACAAACCCTAATCTCTTAAGATTTTTTTTCACGTATACGTTGGGGGCTGCTCATTCACTATAGTTAATAGGCGTTAAAATTCCAGTGTTAACTAGTCTTTCAAATTCTTTTTCAATTTTTCCCTCGAAGCAAACGGTATGCTCCGTGGCTTTCTGAATATTGGTTTTGCTTCATCCAGCAATTCGAATTTCGAATCTCGCCTTTATTTTTGTGCAGCATTCAAGCTTCTTGGAGAAAACACTTGGGGAAAGATTTTTTGAGATGCTTTTTGAGTTTGTTAGCTTCAGCCATTAGGTTTTCGACTCTGTGACAAAAATCACTCATTGGCGAGTCCCATAATTCAAATTCCTGAATCCAATCGGTCCCGACTAAGTTTGTTGCATTCCTTAGAATGAAAACTTTTAGCTTTTTTGTCGTTCTTTTTAATGACACATTAATAACTACCTCACCCTCAAAATTTATTTTTTCAGCAGTTAACGATCTTGTGACTTTATTCGTCTTTGTGGGCTTTCCTATTCTTTTCCAAGTGTGAAAATTTATAATTGATAAATTCGACGCTGAATCGAGCTGCAATTTTACTTCTTTATTTCTGATTCTCACCGTAACATATTTTCTTATGTTCTCTGTTGGTAAAGAGTCTATTTTTACAGTTTTTACGTAGCTCTTTTTTGCTACTTTTGATCTGCAACATGAGGCCTTGTGCCATGTTCGCTTACATAGGTCACATATTATTTTCCTTTGCTACTGACACCCATGAGGTTCTCCACATTTGTTACAAGAGGTCCTAGGATTTTTTCTATTCTGATAATTTTGTGAAAAGTTCTTTTTTCCTCTTCGTTGATAATTGTTGGCGGGCGGGTGTCCTTTATTTTTGAAGCATATTTTTTTTCATGTGAGCGATACCTGCTTCCTCTATGTTTCGGGAATCTTGCTTCATTGCCATGAACCGCTGACAATCTTCAGCCAGTTTCTGAAGCGTCAAATCAGGTTCTAATTCCAATTTATTTAAAGCACGACGCCTTATTCAGCGTCTTTTGTGCCTATGAAACCTTGTGTGAATATTAATGATTTGAAATGTTCCGCCGTTAATGATGACAATTTGAAATCGTCACAGTGCTTATTAACTATAGATGCAAATGTCGTATAATCCTGACTCTCCTTACGTGTAAGATTCATGAATTTCCACCTTTTATGAAAAAGGCTTCTTTTTGGACAGTATGAATAGTTTGACTGCCTCGTCAAACGACACTTCCTTGTTTTTCTCGGTAAAATATAGTCCACAAATTCGTTACGTTCGGATGTACCTAACTTCCGTAGCAATAAACGAACCTTTTTGGATCAGTCCATGCACTGCAATCAATCTTAAAAAGGTATTCAAATCTTCTGAAATATGCCTCAAACGTTAGGCCTTCCTCGGGAGCATAGTGAAATGTATCAATAGCTGACCAGATCGCATTTTGGGAAAAAGCCGTGCTGGTTTCTTCTCCGCTGTCCTTATTCACTAAAACTTGCCTTATCAAATCCATTTTTTTTTATCTGACTGGTTTTGTTGCTCTAAATATAATTTTTTCAATTCCAATATTTGTTCGTTAATTTCTTTCTTTTCTCTTTTCTGTTTTTCCTCGAAGAATTTCATTAAATCTAATTGCTTTTCCAATATTTGTTTGTTCATTTCTTCCTTTTCTCTTCCTCGTTTGTCGTCGAGATATTTTATTAAATTTAACTGTTTGTCTTCGTTTTGTTTCTGTATGGCCAATTGTTTCTCTTCGTTTTGTTTCTGTATTGCCAATTCCTCTTTTCGAAACCTTTTGTCAAGTTCTAATTGTGGACTTTGTTGGAATTTCACCATTTCCAAAATTTGTTTTGCAAAATAGTCCATTTTTATTTTTTTAAAACGGTATTTAATTACTTAATATGACAAAACGAGTTTTTTCAGAAACAACCCAATTCGTTGATTTACTTTTCTTATAGTACAAACTCTATAGAAAAAAAAAACTTTACAAATTCCGTTTTTCCCCCGAGTGTAGTAAAAAATTATTTCGAATATCTGTGTGTGTTCTTTTTTTTTTAATCCTTTTGGTCGTCAAATGCTATCTTCCAATGGATGTTTTTTTTTAGAGTGAATTCGTTGCCCGAATGTTGGTCATTCAGTTGTTGTTAGCAATTATTGTAGATTGATTCGAGAAGTTCTTGAATAGTCCTCGTCAGCCAGTTGTTATATACTCGTGCTAGAAGTTACAAATGAAAGAAACCACAAGTAGTGTAAAGTGTATAAAATATATGTATTTATCATAAAGAATACAGGAGCCAAAAAAGCGGTATGAGAGGAACATGTTTGTAGCATGCGGTTAAACATGGTATGAATGTTTCCATTTAGTCTCTGAAACCATTTAGTCTCTGAAACCAGTAGGACTGGTTGATTTGTACCCCACAACAATAATACATAAATATACGCATGCAGTATTGTTTCGATGCTTATCAGTGTGGCTAGACAAGCAACTACCTCAAGCCAGGATCAAAACTCGACCGCCTGAATGTAGGAAAACGCTTCTCACCATTACGCTATTCGGCTGCTGCTATGTGGGTAGTAAATTAACAATGTTTTTAACATCGTCCAAATGCCTAAGCTCGATTTGTTTACACAAAGAGCATTACTTTATATGCTAATGGCGTTTTGTATATCACTTTCCAATCTGTTCAACCCAAGATAGGGAGCATTATAGTCATCCACATACAGTACTGTTTCGCTGTATCACAGCTCATCAGTGCGGCTAGACAAGCAGCTACCTCAAACCACGTCAGTTAATGCTTCGGACCATTATGCTATTTGGCTATATATATATATATATATATATATATATATATATATATATATATATATATATATATGGACGGGAGTGGGGAAAGAGAAAGAGAGATAACTTACAAACAGGAGGTAAAGAGAGAGAGGAAGAGAGAGAGAGAGAGAGAGAGAGAGAGAGAGAGAGAGAGAGAGCGCTTATAGAGAGAGCGCGAGTTGACTGGCAAAGCCAGCCTACATAGCAGCAGTCAGAAGCGACCAAGTAGTCAAAGTAGCACAACTAAGTTTGGCAGCAGCGTACGCATATGACAGAAAACAAAACTACTAGGAACGCGTGGAGGGGAATGTGAAACAGCTAACAAAAAACAAACAAAAGCGGCAAAGAATACATCTGTTCTCGATGGAAAGAAAAAGGGGAAAAGGATCAAGAAAAGAAACATCACAAATGTTTTCCTACAAATAATGAAGAACTAAGCTACGAAGAAGGAATTTTGTGTCTTGACAATAATTTGGAATAATATATTGAAACAAAAAATAAAAATGAAAGCGATGTGGTTGTACTTACCAACAAAACAAACGCCCACATATTTGTGCCTTGTGTAGGCATGCACGACAACAAAACTCAGGTTTTTATAAGTGGAAGTCTCGAGGTTATCAGGAATCTCCAGGCGCATGCGCAAGAGAAGGGATTGAGAGAGTGGTATAAAAGGCAGGTCGAGTGAGAAGGTTGTTGTTGTTGTCATTGGACGTTACAGTGACGCGTGTGTTAGCAGTTGATTTAGAAGTTGTTTTTTTGTGTCAAGTCGCGCACATCGGTGAAGGTCATATAAGTCGTGCACCTCAGTGAAGGTCATAAGCTATTTCAGCTATTTCGTTTTGTCTCTTTTCCTGGACAACTATGGCTGGGGCAAAGTTTGATTTAAAACTGATACCCGAATTCGACGGATCCACTTCTGTTGTCGACTGGGTCGAAAGGGTTGAGCTGACCTGCAACCTCTGTGAAGTAAGGGGGTGCATACCGTGATTCCCCTGAGATTGGCTGGAGGCGCCCTGAGTGTATATCAGCAACTTAGTGCCATGGAGAAGGCTGATGTTACCTCTATAAAAAATGCTTTATACAAGGCGTTTGCCATGAATCCCTGCACGGCCTACGAAACATTTGCCTCTAGGAAGCTCATCCCAGGAGAAACCGTGGACGTCTTCTTTGCGGAGCTGAAGAAACTATTTGGCAATGGAGTGTCAGAGCAGACACTGGCGTATGCGTTTGTGGCCGGCCTTCCCACCCATGTTAAGCAACTGTTGAGGGCTTCCACCAGCCCATGTAACGCCCATGGAACATTTGTTGGAATGCGCTCGAGCCAATATCAGAGGTGAGGAGGACCTGAAGGAACCGGTTGTAATGATGGCACAGGCAGCCAAGACTAATGCTGCTTTTTGTAGCCACCAAGTTCGGCAGTTGTTGAATGAGTGGAGTGTCCGACTACGACTGCGATGTGCTCATGTGCCATCAGGGAATGGCATTGCTGAGAGGAGCCATCACAGAATGAAGAGAATTGCTGCCAGAAAGCAATGCACCATTACGGAGGCCATGTATTGGTATAACATCACACCAAAGGATGGGAAGGCACTAACAACAGCACCGGCCAATGCCATACACACATACCGTGTTAGGATAAAGGGCATTGACACTGTCCAGCCAATCGACGAGGAGAGTCATGACAAATACAAGGTAGGGGATCCAGTTTGGGTAAGACCCCCTGGAAACCGGTGCACCACCAAGTTCAAGCAAGGACGAATATCTGGAGTGGTCAGCCAGCAGTCGGTTCTTGTTGATGGAACCCCACGCCATGTGCGCGATCTTCGCCCAGCTACTGAAGTACATCTCACAACTACAGAGAGCGATGAATCATCAGATGATGAGCTGCTGATAAGTGAGGTCACCGAGCAAGAGATTGGTAGTTTTAGTTTGTCTTATCAGGCAGGATCAGAACCAGAACCACACTCAGAACCAGAACCAGAACCTGAATCCGAGATTGTAAATACCACCCTTTGCAGAAGCCAGTGAACTAAGAGGCCACCCCCGGAGTGCACTCTATGTGATCATCAGATCAGGGGGGAATGTAGTACTTACCAACAGAACAAACGCCCACGTGTTTGTGCCTTGTGTAGGCATGTGCGACAGCATAACTCGGGTTTTTATAAGCGGAAGTCTCGAGGTTGTCAGGAATCTCCAGGTGCATGTGCAAGAGGAGGGATTGAGAGAGTGGTATAAAAGGCAGGTCGAGTGAGAAGGTTGTTGTTGTTGTCATTGGACGTTACAGTGACACGTGCGTTAGCAGTTGATTAAGAAGTTGTTTTTTTGTGTTAAGTCGCGCACCTCGGTGAAGGTTATATAAGTCGTGTACCTCGGTGAAGGTCATAGTGGTTGCATGGCTTAACAAGCTGAAGTTGGTGTCAAAGCTGCAGAAGATTGAAGACGTAGCTACATTGATTCTAATGTATTTGGAAGGGAATGCTCTAGCGGTCTATCTAGAAATGGGAGAAACAGATCAAACCATTGCTGAGACTATTGAAAACCGATTAAAGACCGTATTTTCAGAGAGCGCGTTTATAAGAAGCTCAGGAGAGTTACCTGGATCAAAGAGTTAGTGGATGTATTATCAGCTGAGATAAGGCGACTAGTGGGATTGGCTGCATATGCAGGACACAGTCTTGAGAAGACTGTTAAACTGGCTTTCATAAGTGGTTTCCTTGACCACATCTCTATGGAACTTACTGAAATTGAAACCATGGAGGTAGAGGAGATTTTTAGGCATGCTAGCCCAGTTAACTGGAAGCAGTTGCAGCCCAGTTAACTGGGGGTAGTTGCAGCCCAGTTGCAGCCTCTGCAGCAAACAATCAAAGCAAAGAGGAGCGAACATTAACAAAACAAAATCATAGATTTACCGGTAAATGCTTCAGATGTCAGGGACCCCACCTGATGAGAGACTGTAAGGATCCGTGACCAGACATTGTCTGTTTTCGGTGTAATCAGGTTGGGCACATTAGCAGGAATTGCTTTTCACTTACGGGAAACGAGTAAAAGGGTGCTGTTGCACTAGTATTCACTCCTTTTATACTGGAGAGGCATGTGAGAGTTTGTTGCAACAGATAGTGGTCACTATTAACAGGAAGTGGGCTAGAGCCCTTGTTGATACTGGATGTACAACACCCCTTGTTATTACAAATGTCGCCAACACTTGGTATGGAACTAGCAACATAAGAGCAGTAGATTGCAGAGAATGAAATGCTGAGATCATGGTAAGGAATATGCTGTTGCCACTCAGGTGATTGTACTGAATATACTTATTGCAGGAATTAATGTGGTACTGGGCCTGGATGTGATAGACCGATTGGGAAGAGCTACCATTGCTAAAAGCCAGGTGAAGTTTGGCAATCAGGTTGCACCAAGAATGACAAGGAGTGCAACCAGGAGCAATATCATCCAACCGTCAAAACTCAAGCTAGGTCTGACAGGAGGAGGAATTTTGGGCCTATTTTGATAAATGGACGGTAGAATGGCGATGGACCACAGAACCACTTGTGTTGACAAATCGGATTAGCTACTACAAAAGCATATTTATCATGTCAAAATGTATGGATTGACGGCAAAACCGTCCAAGTCATTGGAAAACAGAATGGCTTTGGGATTAAGACTACAACACTATAAGCCAGGAAAACGAATGTTTGGACGATGAAACGAGATCCCTGAAGCCAAGGATGTCCTGACCAAGAGAGAGCTTTTCTCTGTATGTTGGATTGCCATTACCTTATAGTTTGATAGTTGCGAACTGTGTGCAGTTTTATTAAATGTTGGCAAGATGCAATTGAGCAAGAAGTGCTGCTCACGATACAAGAAGTCATTGCAGAAGTGACAAAAATAGACCCCGTAAAAGGAGAATGGCATATAAAAAGGAGCCATGAAGAAGTAATATGGAGTGATCCTAACAGCCTGGCATTAGGGGTATTATTGGAAATAGGAAAAGTAACTGTTGAAGATGGTGCTTGGCTTCGAAAAAAAGGATGATAGCGCCCATATCAATGTAGCAGAACTCGATGCTATGATGAAGGGCATCAGTCTGGCTTCAAAATGAGGGCTACAGATAGTAGATGTTAGGACAGACTCCACAACAGTGACATCATGGATTAAAGCTGTGGCATCAAGAAGCAAAATCTATCTCCAAGAAGCTGTATTTTAGTATAATATGACACCGAAGACTGGCCAGGATGAAAAGTTAGTGCCACACCGATCTATTTTTACATATGAATAGTGACACCCATTGGTTGTAACAGGAACAGGCACATGTGGAAATCATGCTTGGTTAAGAGGTGTGCGTGAAACTACCCAATTCTCGTTCAACAACCCACTGGGGAAGAGGTACTTAAACTGAAGTACTTTTCAAAAACAAAGTGGCAGTTAATGGAATGTCACGTCATATCTTGGACATACTGATTTCCTTGCCAGCAGAGGAAGAGGAGATTGATGAAGTTCCTGAAGAAAAAATCTATATGACGGTCACACTGCAAACGAAGACGTCCGGCATGGATGGCGAATTATGAGACCAATTATTGATCTTAAAGATCAAGATGGCGTGTGATTAAACAATAGTACAAACCTGATCTCGTACAACTTGCCGTCCATTTCAGAGAAGGGATAAAAAAAAAATAGCCGCTCTTGCTAATTATGGACAGGTGATCACGTGAGGTAATGAAAGTTGGGGAAAATATGCAAATGAGATGCAGTCGGTTTTTCAAATAAAAAGCCTGTGTGTCTTTTTTTGTTTTTTTAGATAGGAGTCACCACTTATCACAATCTTTTTGGCAGAAGTAAGTTTTTGACAGATGTGCGCTGGGGTTGATACTACAAATTGCGAGAAGAATAACGATTAGAAATTCTTTCTTTGGATTTTACTTTCTAATATTCTTATTTACTTTGCCTCTCCACGAGGGCAAAGTTAGACACCAAGGTCGATTATTTATTACCAACATGCAAAAAAGTAAATTGTAAGCTAAATGTTCTGGTTTCGATTCTTGGTGGTGGCACACGAGTCATTTTTTTTTTTTACTTGTAAATCATTACTTTATATTGGGCCCAATATATTATAATAATAAGTATGAAATCTGTATTAATAAAAATATCATATTTAAGCGTATTTTAGGATTTTATATATATATATATATATATATATATATATATATATATATATATATATATATATATATATATATATACACGCATATTTAGCTATATACAGTGGCACCAAAATAAAAAAAATGTCCGCACGTGTCATGTATTAAAAAAATCGAAAATCTAAGCTAAATTGAATGTAAACTAGACCTCATTTAATTTGCCTTTTATTCCTCTATAATTTTACCTGTCCATATTTGACTTAATTGAAGTATCCTAGCATTCAACACAAATGGATTTTTACCCCGCCGGAATTATTTACCATTTTTTATGCCTTTGGAACAGACATTCTTAGAACTTCACATATGTTGGATGTTACTTCCGGTTTGGATTTTTTTCAAATCTATTGGATTACTCCACATTCGTTCACACACACACACATATATATATATAAAATAAAAATTACAATTAAATTTACCAAAATGATTCAAGATGGTAAAACTAAAGTATATTGTAAATATTAAAGAATTACTATTTATAAAGTTATCTCAGCCAGATGTAAAAGCTCGATAAAACCAAATAGAAGATAGAGCTTTTAATAGGAGCAAACAGTTAATAAAACATGTTAAAAAAACACTTTGAAAAAGAGTTAAAAACATATTTAATCTTCTTTAACCGAAGCTATAACTATAATTACTTCCTCTCAAAGTAACAATATAATAAGTTCTAAAAATCAACTGATCTCTTTCTGTAAACATAAGTCCAAATTTAATTATGGCAATTTTGAAATTACATAGTCATTACTTTTACCTTTTATATAGATATATAAAATTTTTTCTTTAACTTTATCGTTTTTTCTACATACTTTCTTAATACTTTATAATTTAATAATCCTTTATTTTATTTCTTTATTTCTTCTTTGTTTGGCCGGTTTTTTATCTGAAATTTCTGTTTTAGTCTTTAAATATTCCTATCTATCTAATATATCAATCTACCCACACTTTCATATCTTGTATGTATATTTACTTATATTTTACTATATGCATTTACTTACTTACTTTCTTGCTTTTTTTCTGAATTTGCAGATACCGGCCATCCTCTCTCCTTAAATAATTTTTATTTATTTATTTTAAAAATTTTTTTAAATTTATTAATTAATTAATTAATTTATTTATTTTCCATTTAGTGTCTTTTAAAAACTCTTGCTGACATTTTCTTAAGTAATAAACTGTGCATTTCAGTTGACCTATAATTTTTTTCGCGCCTTTTAACATTTCCTGTCTTGGTGATTTTGACATTTGTTTTTCTATTTTCTATTTAATTCTATCACCATTTATTTTTTTTCCCTCCTTCTTCCCTGATTTTTTTCCCTTTTTCTTCCCTGATCTTTCTTATTTATATTTATGTCTCGGCAGCAGTGATAAAAGCATATCTTATTTTTCTTTTATTAATATTATTGAAAATTTTCCCCTTTTTCCTTGTACATATTTGTGAATTTTTCCATGGATTTCGGCCTTTGGATTATTTTGGAGCATCTTCCAATTACGGGATTTCCTTGGACTTTACTTGTGCAAATGGAAATTCAATTAACTTTCTTGAAGTTATATTTTTGGATTTTATCTTCATTGGATTATTTATCTTTCACCAGACTATCCATTCACATGTAATCACCTTTTTCTTCCCCATATTCCCTCTGCTTCACTTTTTGTTATCAAGTAAGATCTTTGACTTACTTGTTGTTTCATCAAATACTTTTGCATGCAAAATCCGATCCCGCATTTTGCTAATTCCTACCCTCTGATGAGAAGGAAAGTATTTCTTAGAAACTCCACGGATTAAGGACTATCCACTTATCAAGTGTTTCCTTTTCAGATTAAATATGTTTTTAACTCTTTTTCAAAGTGTTTTTAACATGTTTTATTAACTGTTTGCTTCTATATATATATATATATATATATATATATATATATATATATATATATATATATATATATACTAGCATGGGTGCCCGGCGTTGCCCAGGCGTTTGGAGGTGTGTGTTGAACAAAATAAAAAAAAGTGGTAGTAGGAAGGCAGGCTCGAACTCATACTGCAAAGGAGGGGAAAAGAATGGAGGAAAAACCACCGCCAAACCGGAAGTGACGTAGGTTTAAATTAAGGCTAGACAATCGAAAAGAGGAAATGACTTTCGACAATATCGACGAAAAATGCGACCCCTCCCTGTAGAAAAGTGCCCAGTTGAGGATGAAGAAATTAGTGTTTTTAGCCAATTTTTCGATATTTGTCGTCTGAAGGATCGAGCTTAAAAACGATACTAGTCTTGTGAAAATCCGTGGCATCTATAGAAAGTTTTAGGCAGACATGCAAGCATACATACATACATGCATACATTTATATATAGGTAGCTCAAATTTTCGACCCAAACCGATTAAAAAGCTTGCCCTATCTCTGAATACACTTTTTGTACAATTTCAAATGTTTACACCAGAAATTGTCTGATTAATTTGGTAGAGACTGCAGAGATAAAATTTATTTTAACTTTAACCCGTATTATAACCCCTTAACTTTTATGGTTTTGAGCTCAAATTAAGTTATTAAGTTAGATCCATGTTCAAGGAACCTATATCTAAAATTTCAATTGTTTATACCCAAAATTGGCGGAGATGTTTGGTAGAGTTCTCAAATGTCGAATCATTGAATTTTGACCCCTTATCAGACAAATTTCTGGCAGAAAACTGATTACAACGATTTTCTTAAATCTCAGTACTCTGTATATCAAATTTCGAGTCAGTAGACTGAAAATTGACAGAGTTATTGTGTAGGGAAATGTACATACGACAGACAGACAGTTTCACTTTTATATATATACTAGCAGTTCAGCCCGGCTTTGCTCGAGCTCTATGTACTGTTCATAACTTTATGTGCATATGTATATATGTATTAAAAAATTTGCTTCGTGTTCTGGTAACCTACATATAAAATTTCAACATACTGAGGATGGAGTTTAGCTCCGAATTATATTTATGTTATTAATTTGAAACAAGTAAAATATTTGCTTACTTTCCTAATATGCTGTGATTTGGCTTCCAAGCCCACATGATGCATATTTTATTTTATTCAATTTTTTTTAAATTTGTATATTAAGCTTAGATATATTACTTGATAAACTTAAATATATTACTTATGTAATATATTTAAGCTTATCAAATAGTAGTTATTTTAGCTTTTAGTTATATATAACTATAATATATATATATATATATATATATATATATATATATATATAAGCATATCGACATATATATATTGTGTTTAAAATTTTTATTTATTTATTGATGTATTTATTTTTGTATTTATTTTTGTTTTTACTATTATTATTATTTTATTATTTATTTATTTATCATTATTATTATTATTATTATTATTATTATTATTTTATTTATTTTTATTATTTTTCATAACATTTTCCAAGACATTTTAGAACGTTACTGCTTTTCTCGTATGCAATATAATTTATAGTCGGTTGAAAGGTTCTAATATATTTTAATTTTTTAATATTATTTTCATGTATAATTTTTATGTTCTCAACGAGGACCTTTCTAAGATTGGAGGGGGAAGTTAAGTTCTTTGATTTGATTTATACATAGCACTAGTATTATTTAGAAGCAGTGACGTTCTACAATATCTTACGTAGTTTGTAGTGGACGAACTTTGTTAACAGCGTCCACGAACTTGGTGATTTTAATACTCAAATTTTTACATTTTTAATCAACTTTCCATCGACTCTACATATTTTAACTTATCATCACCTAACGCCGTTTACTTTTCACTTTTATTTCCCATTTTCGCTCCTTAGTACTTTTACTTCAACACCTGAAGATGATTCGTGGACGAATCGAAAGCGCTCGTGACAGCAACAACTATGGAACTTTTATTAATATTTTTGATTTTGATACAAAAAAGATTATACGGAAAATAGAAAAATTAAAAAAAAAAAAGAATCATAAAGTAAAGTGTCTCCGTTGCATTTAATAATATTTGCTTGAATATATACATAAATATATTTGTATATATATGTTTATAAAATATATTTTAGTCATCGACATACAGTCCTGTTTCGTTGTTTCACAACTCATCAGTGCCGCTAGACTAACACCTATCCCAAGCCGAGGATCGAACCTAGAACCGTCGTGATGACAGTCGGCAGTTTTACCCCCTGACTACGGAAACGGTGGCCGTAATTAATCTGTCCGAATGTCTATTTAAATAAACATCCGTCCGCCACTCGTAAAGTGCTCAAACGTTGTTTGTAAACAAACCGCGAGCTTCGCATTTTTTCAGCTAAATTAAGTAGCGAGTAAGATTATTTATGATAGTGCTCAACCCAAGAGGGGGGCTTTATAATATATATATATATGTTTATATATATATAGACAGATATATGCAATTACACACACACACACACACACAAATATATATATATATATATATATATATATATATATATATATATACTTACTAGCAGTTCAGCCCGGCTTTGCTCGGGCCCTATGTAGTGTTCATAAATTTATGTACATATGTATATATTAAAAAGTGTGCATATGTACGGTAATGCCTTTCTATATAATAGGCTTCTTTAACTACCATAGATAAAAGTCGCAAAAGTCAAATTTAAAAAAAATTCAACCCAATTTTGGCCTTCTAGCATGTATTGTTTTGAGCTCAAATCAAATTAAGAAGTTTGACCCATATCAAGTAAATTACATCTCAAATTTCAAGTGTTTAGATTCAAAATTGACAGAGGAGTTTGGTAGAGTCTGCAAAGGTTAACTCTTTAAACTATTACCTCTTGGCAGACAAATTTTCGCTCAAAATCTGAGTACAAAGCTTGCACCATGTCTGAATACCCTTAATATCAAATTTCAAATGTAATTTGCTAGAGAACACAAAGGTCAAATCTGTGGCAGCCAAAATTTTGGCAAAAAACTGGTTATAAAACTTGCACTGTGTCTGAATACACTTTATCTAAAATTTCAAATGTTTAGACCAAGAATTGGCTGAGTAATTTGGTAGAGACCGCGAATTATCTACATTTTGACCCCAATTTTGACCCTTAACATTTATTGTTTTGTACTCAAATCAATTCAAATTAAAAAGTTTAACCCATGTGCAAGTCACCTACATTTAAAATTTCAAGTGTATAGACCGAAAATTGGCAGAGGAGTTTGGTAGAGTTTTCAAAGGCAAAATCGTTAAACTTTGAGCCCTTAGCAGTCAATTTTCTGGCCGAAAACATATTAAAAAAGATTTTCCCAAATCTCAATACCCCTTATATCAACTCTCGAGTCCTTAGACAAAAAATTGAGAGAGTAATTTGGTTGGGAAATGCACACACACACACACACACACACACACACACACACACACACACACACACACACACACACACACAGACACACACACTATATCGTTACATATATATGTGTATAGATATTTACATATTTATATATCTTTATACATATACTAGCTGTACCCTGCCACGTGTTGCAATGGCTCAATTTGGTGTAATGGAAAAATTTAATAAAAGAGAAAATGCATGTTTCTTATATTAGTACAGCAATCCACTGCAAAAAGTGAAAAAGAAGGCGAAACTGAAAAAAATGGTACTCTTGCAGAATTTGATCTGGATCCTCGAGAGTTTCTGTCAATCATTCATGTTTTGGACTTGACCAACAATCAGTGGATGAAGCCGAACGTAGCAAAAATGTTGAAACGCTAAATGTTTTTTTTTTTTGTTGTTGTTTTAAAAAATGTGAGTTAGTAATTAATATTTGGTTTATGGTGGAGGGAGGGGGGGTTACTATACACAGATTCGAAAAAGTTGTCCAAAAACAAATAAATGAAAGCAAAGGTAAGGTAATTTACGTTTCTACCTAATTTGATAATTGTTTAGTGTTTTTATATAATGTAAAATGTTTAATTGGCTCAAAAAACAGAAATGGTCGCGGATTCTGTTGAATACGTTAAGTTTGGGAAAGTAAGTTGAAAACTAAAAACTATACAAAACAGTGTCTGAAACTCACCGAATATATGTTACCATGACATAGGCTGGCATAATCGGTAGGTTTCTGACAGTATTTTGTATAGTTTTTTTAGTTTTAACTCACTTTCTCTAACTTAAAGTAATTAACAGTGTCCACCACCATTGGTAGCTTTCAAATACACCAATAAACACTGTTTTTCGAGCCGACTAAACGTTACATTAAATGAAAAGGGTTTGTATTACTAAACACAGATATAAAGAAGTTGTCAAAAAATAAATATATAACAAATAAATGTTATCAAAGGCAAGAAAAGTAAGTGTTCTACCTAACTGGATAAGATTTTAGTGTTTTTATGTAATGTATAATCGGTTCAAAAACATTCAATGTTTATCGGTATATCTGAAAAATACAAATGGCGGCAGACTGTATCGAACACGTTAAGTTTGGGGAAATTTTGGGAAAATGAGTTTAAACTAAAAAAACTATACAAAATACTGTTAGGAACTCACTCAATATATGTTACCATGATGTAGGCTGGCATATAATCGGTGGTTTTAAACTTTTGCTCGATACAGGTGACGACTTTTAAAAGTCCCTTTTAGTGATTACCTGGTTTGAGGATATTTGTACAACTAAACGGCAAATCTGCTAAAAAAAATCCGGTATTATTTTACTTTAAGGCCCATTTCACGTTCATATATAACAAAATATTTTATTGTAGATTTCGGTGTGCTAAAAACGAATCTGCAAACCGTTTACGTAGCAAAAAAAAAGTTTTCATGATATTCATGAAATTACTTTGGTGGGTGATCACTTTTCAATGTAAATTTAACTTAGAATGAGCACCCACTTTCTGGCCACCTGAGAGAGGGGCATTTTTCTGTTTCTTGGCTAAAAAGTTTTTTGTTTGATTTCTTTTGCATGGTAATAACCCCTGAACTCTAGGACTATTTTCCATTTAACAGCCGTAGCCTTCGTTTACGCTATGCGTAAGCATAAACGAAAGTGTTTAGCCAATAAACATGGGAAAAAATCCCCCCTCTCTCAGGTGGCTAGAAAGTGGGTGCTCATTTTAAGTTAAATTTACATGGAAAAGTGATCGCCACTTTTTCGAAAAAGTAATTTCTTCATATCATAAAAACTATTTTTTTGCGACGGAAACGGTTTGCAGATTCGTTTTTAGTACACCAAAATCTACAAAAAAAATTTTGTTATTTACGAATGTGAGACGCACGGCCCTTAATGGAAAATTATATCAAAAATCCGGGGGAAAATAGTTTTCAATAAAAACAGCAATTGAATTCGATAGAAAAAAAAATGGATGCTATTTGTTTTTTTCTTTCTGTGTGTTTCTTGGCTAAAAAGTCTTTTTGTTTGATTTCTTTTGCATGGTATTAACCCCTGAACTCTGGGACTATTTCCCATTTCACAGACGTAGCCTTTGTTTATGCTATGCGTGAGCATAAACGAAAACTGTTAAATATGCATTCGCGTACCAAACTGCCTTGTCAAAAAAACCTTTAAGCCAATAAACACGAAAATAAATGCCCCTTCCTCAGGTGGCCAGAAAGTGGGTGCTCATTTTAAGTTAAATTTACATGGAAAAGTGATCACCCACTTTTCGAAAAAAAAAATTTCTTCAGATCATGAAAACTATTTTGGTACTCCTTGGGCGTTGAGTTCCATGGCGACCCGCAGAATTATTTAATGGTCGTTCCCTTAGTACCCCCCTAGTCAAGGCTAACGCATGCGCACGTAACATTTTTTATTTATTTATTTACGTAGTGGAGTTTCTATACTGATAGGTTTTTTGAAATTTTTTCACTGGATTATTATTGATTGAACACTAACCAGATTATGAAAAAAAATTGAAAAAAAAAATCATTTCAACATTTGAAAGGGGTACTCACTTTTTAGTTACCACGTTCTGGTAAATCGGTCACTTTTTATTTATTTATTTTTTTTTTCTAAATACGGAAGTGTCTTCGGGAGATATAAAATGGTCGCATGTTGACGAAGCAATGTATCGGGAGGCGTACAGGATTAAAAATTATTGGTAAATTTTTAGATTAGGTCCACCTCCTCAATTTTCTTTTAAATGACGACTTGAAATGGTTTTCGACTATGCTGAATACGAAAATCGCATCGAAATTTTGCAGAAATAAGTAGTTATCAAGATATAAAAAGTTGTATTATGCATTGTAATCTTTGGCGGCCATCTTTTTTACGTGCGTGTATTTGTTTATGGCGCGTGTGCACGTAAAAAGATGGTCGCCGAAGAATACAATGCATAATACAACTATTTATTTCCGCAAAATTTCAATGCAATTTGCATGTTCAGCATACTCGGAAACCTATAAATGTCGTCATTGAAAGGAAAATTGTGGAGGTGGACCTAATCTAAAAAAATACCAAATTATTAAACATTTCTCCAGCATGTTAGTGAAATTTATAATACTTTAAAAAATTAAAAAGAAACAAAACAAAAGTTTTGAAAAAAAAAAACCTCACCTTTCACAAAAACAATTTAAAAAAAAAAAAAACACAAACTGACTAAATAAGTAAAAAAAAAAAAATAATTAAAAATCTCGAAACTTTATTTTCATGAAAACAATAAAAAAGTCCTGTTCTCTTTATTTTGTTTTCTTTGAGAAACAAATATATTTCTGACTTACAAATGCGGTAGAGATTCATTATTTTTACTTTCTATGGTTTTGATATACCACGTTTTTATTGCTTACAAAATGGGTGACTGATTTATCAGAACGTTGTAACTAAAAAGTGAGCACCACTTTCAAATGTCGAAATAATGATTTCTTTTTTACATTTTTTTTTTTTTAATAATCTGTTTAATTAGTGTCCAATCAATAATAATCCAGTCAAAAAAAAAATTCCAAAAACCTATAAGTATAGAAATTAAGCATGGGAGTAATGGTTGTACAACAATGTCGCCTTTCGCACTTTTACAACTAAACCATTTATTGATAATTTGTCACGTGTACAAACATTTATTTATTTACGTAGGCTTAACTCTTTTCATGAATAAGAAAAGTTTTACTCTTTAAGAATAATAAAAGGAAAAAGTTACTGAACATTTATAAAAGGACTTACTTCTTTTCATGAAGGCCAGAGGAATAGTTGGCCGAAAAGTCGTGAAACAACAACTAATAAAGATGAGAATAATAGTCCGCAATAAATAAAAATGGTGCTAATGCAGAGAGCGATCCGCGCTATTTTTTAAATCATATTTCCACGTTTAAATAACGTTTTACGATATGTTTTTTTATTTTTATTTATTTATTCAATTGTTGTAAGGTTAAAGTACAGAATAGGTACAAAACATCCTTCCCTCCCCATGTTAAGAATGACTTTTTAAATAATAACATTATTTCAGTACGGATCACTCTCTGCATGAGTAATCTTATATCGAAAAACAAAAAAAAAAAAACTCAAAAGCAAGCAACAAACTTTTTTTTTTGCCTTATATAATAAAG
Organism: Euprymna scolopes; assembly: GCF_053919585.1. Classification (NCBI taxonomy): domain Eukaryota; kingdom Metazoa; phylum Mollusca; class Cephalopoda; order Sepiida; family Sepiolidae; genus Euprymna; species Euprymna scolopes. The sequence continues at coordinate 61,557,615 of NC_136510.1, forward strand.
AAAAGATGTGTAAATTAAAAAATTTGGAAGATAAACAAATGAAATATGTTTTTTTTTTGTTTTTTTTTTTACTTATCGAGTTAACAGAAAATGAAATCTTTCGTCAATTCATGGCTGTGAAATTTTTTTTTTTTTTTTTTACATGGGCATCACCACATTATCAAGGCCAAGAGGCCACTCAAGGATAAGGGTTAAAGAGTGTACAGTAGAAATTGGACAATATAGTAATCATTAGTAATGAAAATTTGGTAAATTTGATAACTTATATGGAACGGCTCATCAAGAACTTATTTACTTTAGACTTGAACACAACCATATTGTAGTCAGCCGGAAAGCAGGAAAACGGAAGACAATTCCACAGGCGTGCAGTTCTAAGAAAGAAGCTTTGTTCATGGAATCTACGTTTAGGTTTAGGCACAGATAAAGAGTTGAGGAAATTATTGATAGTGTTTACAGCTAGACGAGTGTTTCTTGTGAAAGTTTGGCGAGGGGGGACCATAGATTGAAGCTCAGTTGAACACTTTCCATGAAAATAACGATATATCAGAGACAAACTCGCAACATCTCTTCTGTGAGATAGAGGTTGCAAGGAGGAGAAAAGGACATCTCCTACGAGGCTACGAAGTCTATTTTGAACTCTATCAAGGCAGGCCAAGTCCTTTCTAGCAGCTCCTGCCCAGATGTGGCAACAGTATTCCATCCTTGGACGTACCTGGCTCTTATATAGATAGAGAATAGCATCAGCAGTGAGATATCTACCGGATCGATAGAAAGATCCCACCATTTTTCCAGTGGCCTTGGCAACAGATTTGATGTACGTGTTCCATTTAAGATCAGGAGTAATGGTCAATCCCAGAAGCTTGTCAAAACTTGAGGCCTCCTGAAGACGAGAGCCATTCATTTCAATTGATGACAAATGTGGATTAGAATGTTGATGATGTAAAGAGAGAAGCTTGGTTTTAGATGCATTAAAAGTAACCAGCCACTCCTTTCCCCATTGTACTACGTGCTCAAGATCAGAGGAGAGAGAATTGGAGAGAACTTGGTCGTTTACTGTCTTAGATGTGGTACCATAAATTGTAGTGTCGTCAGCATAAATGTCTACAAATGATGTAAGGATATGATTTGGAAGATCATTAATGTAGATCAGGAAAAGAGTTGGGCCCAGGATGGATCCCTGAGGGACACCAGCATTAATACTGTGAGCTTCTGATTTTTGCCCCTCAACTACTAATCTTATGAACCTATCAGAAAGAAATGATTTAATAATTGAGAAGACATTTCCAGCTATACCATAGCTAGCGATCTTATGAAGTAAACCTTTATGCCATACCCTATCAAAGGCTTTAGATATGTCAAGAGCAATTGCCCTAGAAAGATTGCCACCGTCGAGAGATTTGCTAATCCTATAAGATATAACTGTAAGGACATCTGCTGTAGATCTAGCAGAACGGAAACCATATTGAGTGTCACTAAGAAGGTTATTTTTGTTGAGATGGTTGATTACTTCTGTATTTAACACAGATTCTAGCAACTTACTCATGACGCACAGGAGACTTATTGGCCTGTACTGAGAGGGGGATGAGCGATCACCTGAATTCTTAAATACAGGGCATACTGATGAGATTTTCCAGGGAGATGGGAAACTATTCTCCTTAAGACAACGTTTAAACAGTTTTGTAAGTATGGGCGCTAGTTCAGGTTGAAGTTTTTTGAGTACTATAATTGGAATACCGTCAGGACCAGTTGCTTTACTCGAATCAAGGTTTTTGATTAGCTTCGCAACATCACGTACAGATATACATATATCACATAGCGTGTTTTCTGATACAGGAGGAAATATTGGGGGTTAGCGGTCTTGGTCGCAAAGGGTAGAATTAGCTGCAAAGTTCTTGACAAAGAGTTTGGCTTTGTCTGATGCTGACGAGATTACCTCAGGTCCATTGATAATAGTTGGGATGGAGCTCACGCTTCTGTTCAGGATTCTGTTTGCTATTTGCCAAAACTGTTGGGAACCAAGCCGCTGCTCAGCTACTTTGGACTTAACAGATTGAGCATACAACTCTCTTGCGTTCCTTATTACTTTCTTACAATGGTTGCTGGCAGTCCTGAAAACGGCTTTAGTTTCCATACATCTATTACGTTTGAAGCAGTGGAAAAAGTGATTTCTGTGCGCAATGGCAGCAGCACATTCTGGAGAGAACCATGGCTGGCTGTTAGGTTTTTGCTGAAACTTTTTAGAGGGTATGAAATGGTCAATACCTACAATTAACCATTCAGTCAGATCTAATACTATAGAGGACACATCCTTTTTAAACATGGAATGCAGAGGTAGATCAGATATAAATGTACGGAAGCTATCCCAGTCAGCCTTAGTGTATCGATATACTGTACGATGAAGAGGTACAGCTGGGGACTTATTACATTTCATTTTTATCTTAATTGATACAACAGAGTGGTCGGAAGATCCAAGAGGCGACAGAACAGAAACTGAACATAGTTCAGGGCAAGTTGTGAGAAAAAGGTCTAGTAGGCTCGCATACTGGCCGTCATTATCGGGCACACGGGTAAGTTCCTGAACAATCTGAGTGAGTGAGTGAGGTCATAGGCAATGGAGAAATCATGACAGAACCTCCCCTCATCATCGGTCTTGTTTGAGTGGGTCAACCATTCGACGTTGTGAACATTGAAGTCTCCACATACGTGAATGTTAGCTGAAGGATAAGCAGAAAGGACTTGGTCAATTTTCTCAGATATGCTTTGAAAGATAGTAACTCCGCTGTTGTGGGGGCGATAGAGAGTAAATATAAGTGCCGTAGTGTGAGCTAAAGCAACCCGGAAGCACATATAGGGTAAGTTAGGATCTTCCCTGGAGATGTCCCTCCCACATGGAAAGCTATCTTTAATATAGGCACATATTCCATGCCCATGGCGATCTTGGGGGTCAGATTTAGAAGTTAAGTTAGAGTATCCTGTAATTGCAAACTCATCTAGGGAAATAGCCTGTCCAATGCCAGTTTCACTTAAAAATAAAAGGTCTGGTTTAGTCTCCTGTAATTGGGTTTCAACCTCTGGAAGGTTAGAACGAAGACCCCTGATGTTGGAGAAGGAGACATGGTAGTAGGGGTTTACGTTGGAAGTTGGAGAACCGGGTTTAATCGTGTATTTTTTCTTGAAACTTGTCATTATGAAATTTTGGAATTTGTGGACTAGGTCGTCAGATTTACTTAGAAATGAATCGAACCGGAAGTTCAGTTTTATCAACAACAGTACATTATTACGCAGTAACGGTTAAAAAAATATATTTATTTTATTTAATATTTTAATTTTAATTTGGTAAATTTATTTTAATAACATAAAAACATACTCTAAAAAAAATACTCTAAAAATGGGTTGTCTGAAAATTTCAAATAAATTGGTAACGTAGAAATATAGTTTTATTCTTTTAGAACGAACCAACAGTTACATTTTTATATATATAGATATTTGCATATACTTATATATATACATTTATATACATATACATTTATACATAATAATCTATATTATAATATTTATCTATATATATACTTTATATATCAATATATATATATTTGATATATATATATATATATATATATATATATATATATATATAGATATACATATTTATACATAGTCATAAATATATTTACATATATATATTTATAAGTACACACACACACACATATATATATATATATATATATATATATTCATCCACATACAGTAATGTTTCACTGTTTCACAGCTCATCAGTGTAGCTAGACAATCAACTACCTCAAGCCAGGATCGAAACCCGATTGCCGAAACGGCAGTTGGAGCTTCTAACTGTTGCGCTATGCTATGCGGGCACTGAATTAGCAATGTTTTGACATTGTCCAAATATCTAAGCTCAATTTGTTTACCCAAAGGACATTGCAACCGCAAGCGTCACCATGAAGTCAGACTAAGTGATCCCGTAGGCGACAGGAAATCCATCAGATGCTAGAATTCTATTTTTAGATATGATGCACAATTAAAACTAAGAGCCGGATGATGTAATGTACGTGCCTATCTGTGACGGAAAAACAAAAAAGGGGAAAAAGGAAGAAAGACACGTTTTCTTTGTGTTTGAAAAAAAAAAAAAAAAATGGAGAAATGATGGATGACAATTTCCTGCCCCGAGGGGCACAAGGTACTTCATTGAATATGAGGGCGATGATAGAATCGAAGATGCATGACCATCTCTGTAAATTGGAACTTTTATACAACTGGCTTCAAAACTTAGTAGATATACTTAGTAGATGATGCCCTTTTCTTCACCCTGCAACCTCTTTCCAACAGAAGAGACGTTGCAAACCTGTCTCTACTTTATCATTATTTTCATGGTACGTGCTTGTCTGAGCTTCAATCTATCAACGCCCCCCGCCAAACTTTCACAAAAAACACTCATCTACCTACAACAGCTGTCAACAGTTCCTCTCACTCACTCTGTGCTTAAATCTAAATGCATTTTCCATGAACAAAGTTTCTTTTCTTAGAACTTCCCATCTTTGCCATTTTTGTTTCGCTGGCTTGCTTTCCATGATTGTCCCCAAACAAGATTTTTATAAGAGTCGTCCTCTTAAATAATCTAATTCTACCCAATTGCCACCACTGTTGTCTTGGTGACTCATTAACCCTTATCCTTTAGTGGCCTTTTGACCTTGATAAGTGGCGACTCCTTGTAAAAAGAAAATTAAAAAGAAATTGTCTCCTGAGATCTTAAATTATAATAACAGTGGATATTATATTTCATAAGGGAGTGGTTCTTCTTAGCTCTGCAGGACTTTCTAGTTCTAGATGGGGTGTGAGATCTATGACATTTCTAAAAAAAGGGTCATTTAAATAAGATTTATAGGGGAAATATCTCAAACTTAAATTCCTGTCAACTGAAACTAATTCCTGTCTTTGTCTCTACATTATGTGAAGATGATAAAAATAATAGCAGCCTGTACTAATTTAAGTATAATGGGGGGGGGGGTTCACCTCAAATACACAAACGGAATGTTCAAGAAAGATTATCTCTACTCTCATTGCCTTCTCTCCTGCCTGATCGGGAATAATCTCCCAGCACCGAGAAATGAACATCGTTTTATAGTTTCCATCTTCACGCACACACAAGATTACGTGAGAACGGACGAAATAAAAATGCTGGCCGCGATGTTTGTTCTTTCTTTTCTTTGCATAAACTCACTAGCTGAGCACCCACGGTAAGACTTGTCTTTCTTGCTTCTAACCACATGCCTCCCTGATCTCAAGATCACATTTCATAGTCTCTCATCCACTGTGGCGGTCGCCTCTCTCTACTTGGCCTCTGAGGTGTCTCGTCCTCCTCCTGTGGCTGCACACTCCCCCTCCACTGCTTCGCCCTCAACTGGTCTGACGTTGAGAATGTGCCTCGGGACTCCTCCCACCACAATGTTGTTACTAGTGTTCCTCCCAGTCACGCGAACTCTACTCCATTGTGTGGTGCAGCGCGCCCCCGGTGGCTTCACCCATACCTCGTCCCCGAGTTTAATTGTCCCTGTGGCCTCTACTTCTCGGCTTGCCGGCTCCACCCTGGGATGTCTCCAGGAATATGCAAACGTTGACAGTTGCGGGACCGTCTCTGGTACTTGTCCCAGTTTAGGCGACATGTTATACCAGAAGACGGCTTGCTCAGGTGAGGTGCCTCCTCTTTCCGCAACTGCCTTTATGGTGCAGTGGTTTCTCTCCACGATCCCGTTGCCACTGGGTCTGTAGGCAGCTCTGAAAAATTGTTGGATCTTCCATTTCTTCAGTACTTCTGTCACTGCTACTGACTTGAATGCAGTCCCGTTGTTGGTTAACAACTCTTCCACGGGGCCTCGCTCCCAAAACACCTCATCAAGGATTGCCGCTATTTCATTGCCTGTTCCTCCACGTAGCTTTTTCCATAGGGCAAATCGCTCGGGCCCACAGTCAATCATGGTTAGGTAAAGTCCACCCCTTTAATGGATGACATCGCATGCCAGTCTCTCCCAGGTCCCACTCACCTCCAATTGGCCAGCTTCATGCGTGCTTGGAGCAGGATCAATCGACTGACATCTGTCGCATGTCCTGACCACTTGCCTCACTTGCTCCTTGGTGATCCTCGGGTCGACTTTTTTCACTAAGTACCAAGTCCTCTCTACCCCCATATGGTGCAAATTGTGCAGTTCTCACATGCCAACATCATCTAGATCCGATGCAGCAACAACATCTTTCTTTGGCAACAGCCAACTTTTCTTCACTCTCTTGAGAGCATCTGCTCGGTTCTTTTCAGAAGCCACCATGTCTACGCAAAGCTTCAAACAAAACTCTTGCATCAGCTCAGCCAGCACCCCAAGCCTGCGCTTCACTAACATCGCAGCAGCCCCTTTCGTTTTTATCCTTAAAATGAGAGACTTTAGCCAAGCAAACACCGTGGCAGAGTCTGTTTTGATGCAGATGTCACGTAGTCCCCATTTCAAGGCCAGATTGACTCCTTTTATTGTCGCGTCTAATTCCGCCACATTGATGTGGCTGACATCATTCTTTTTCCTCAACCAGGCTGCATCTTCTGCAACTACTCCTCCAATTTCCAAAACAACCCCTGTTGCAATGCTGCTCGCATTGCACCACACGACTCCATCCAATGTTCGCGGTAGGTTCCAGGTTCCCCGGACTGGGTCTTGCTGTTCTGCTTCTTTCAGGAGCTCTTCCATCATGGCGACCATTCTTTCTCCCACCTTATCATTCCATCCTCATCCTTCGGCGTGTCTCTTTATGTAGCTGCATACTGGTCTAAGCCAGCTAGCAACGGGGTAATGTCCGATCAACTTTCTGCATATGGAAAAAAATTCACGTCTGTTGAGCTCCTGCTTCAGTTGTGGGATCTCATTTCCCCTGCGAAACTCTAGGCCGCCTGACGCACCTCGTTTCAGTTTTAGGCCCAAAGCAGCCCCTCCGTCTAATTTTTCCAGCTCTTTGGCGATCAACCCGAACCTCTTCAAATGAGCCACCACCTCTTTGGTAGTTACCACAGTCTCATTCACCAGAATGTCGTCTATGTATGAGCTCACTACCCCATCTCCCTTTCCCATTGTCTCCAGAATCTTCCTGAGGATAGTTGACATAATCTTGGGTGCCGAATTTAACCCGAACCCCACTCGCGTAAGGCAGTAGGTTTTGCCTTTGTACTTGACTAACTGATATTTCCAGAGCTTCTTGACAACATGGAGTTGAAAATAGGCAGATTTTAGATCTACCAACGTAGATGTGCCATTCATCTGCCTCCATTCCTTAATGGTCTCACTGCACACATCTACGGTGTCGCCTCCCGTATGGCACTTAACATGGCCGTTCAGCTCTCGGAAATCCAGGACCGGTCTTACTTTCCCTTTAGTTGTTTGCAGAATGGCCATCAACGGCAAAATGCCGACTCCACATCATCCGTCCAAGGCATCAGTATCCCCTCCTCAATCCATCGGTCGACTTCTTGCTCAAACTCCTTTCTCGCCCCTCCTCTAAGCGAATTTGTATAGCACGCCACCCTGTTTGTCAGCGATGGCGCTTGATGTTTCCATGCCCACTCCACCGTCCACCACTCTCCATTGAATTCGGTTCAGAAGTCCTGATCTTTGATCGCCAATTTTCTTTCCTCCCCGGCCTTGTTGATCCCTCTGGGGGCTTTCTCTGTCACCGCACACTCAGCTAGTCCGAACCTCACGTTGTCACATGTGATAGTAACACCTCCAAGGTGGCATATAGCATCCATTCCAATGATGGCTTGGACGCCAGGCACCAGGCGATCAGTGACAATTGCATGAACCCTCATCCGACGTTCAGCAATATCAATAGTGACGGTCTTCCTCCCTCGACACTTCACTCGAAACCCATCGAATGCCACTACTTCACCCTTCCCTTTCCATCTTCTGACCAGGGTAGTGTGCACCATGGTAGTGGTGCAGCCAGTGTCAATCAGGGCCATAACTTCCCGTCCTTCCACCGCAATCTTCTGTTTGGGCATCTGCTGCGGGTGCGCCTCTATTCTTGAGTCGGCCTCCCCTCGCCAGTTTCCTGAACTTGTGCATTTTACCGCTAAATGGCCTCTCCGATTACATTTGTAACACACTGTCCGTTGCAAGAACTTCCTGCAGTCTCTTCTCATGTGTGGTCCCCCACATTCGAAGCATGCGATCCCCGGGTTTGGCAGATTCCTTCCCACATCCTGCTGTACCGTTGCTGTCGTTCCTCCAGGCTCCGTGGGTTGGGTGCTCACCAAGATTTTTGCAGTTTTAAGCAGCTCACTCACATCCAGCGTCTCCACTCCGGTACCTGCTGCAACCTTTTCGATATCTCTTCCGGGAACCCGGTAACAAAAGTCATCTTGACTACGTGACTCGTGGCGTGTCCCCTGATGCCCGACAACTCAACCAATCTCCTTATCTCATTCGCGTAGACATCAACAGATTCACCAGTCCACCTCTTCTCTTTCAACTTATTAAAGGCCTCGAAAGGCCCCTCTGCAAAAGCTTCGATCAGCCGACCCTTGATGGCGTCTGCGTCACCCTGTTCCCGCTCGCTGAGCTCCAAATAGAGGGCCAGTGCGTCCCCTTCTAGAAACAGTGGTATTACTGCAGCCGCATCATCCAGCCTCTGAATCCTTGCTACAAGGTCCACTTTTTTAAGCCACGCCACCACATCACCGTCGCCATTATAAGGCTTAATCATGTTGCTTAAGCCTGCGTTGGCCATCGCCGAAATAGCTTGAAGTATAATGGGGGGGGTTCACCTCAAATACACAAACGGAATGTTCAAGAAAGATTATCGCTACAGTCCTCTGTCTCTACTCTCATTGCCTTCTCTCCTGCCTGATCGGGAATAATCTCCCAGCACCGAGAAATGAACATCGTTTTATGGTTTCCATCTTCATGCACACATGAGATTATGTGAGAACGGACGAAATAAAAATGCTGGCCGCCATGTTTCTTCTTTCTTTTCTTTGCGTAAACTCACTAGCTGAGCACCCACGGTAAGACTTGTCTTTCTTGCTTCTAACCACGATTGTGAAACTATGGAGTATAGAAAATCAACACTAACCAAATAAGTTTTAGAATCTTTGTTTTAGCTTGAGAACTATGTACCCAAAAATAGTTAAAAAAAACTTGAAATGTTTCAGGAAAATATTGGCAGCTCATTAACTTATTAAATTATGTTAAATTTATGAACAAGAATAAAAAACCTAACACTAGATATCTGGCCTAAAAAAATATATTGTCTGCAATGTGAATTATTTTTCTTATCATGTCAAACAAACGGTTTTATTTCTTACACCCGGTGTCAGACTATCATACTTTTACATCTAAGCTAAATTAATAGAAACTAGCAGTTCCCATGGGAATTCCACAATAGTTAAAATCTTTTAAAACACATCAGTAAGAAATTCGTATTGTTATTTTACAAGAATGAGCTTATGGAAGCAAGAAGAACAAACAAAGAATCTTAGTTTCAACTTTTATTGGAGGTCAAGGCGATCGTAGCTGATACTGTTGATATTGTCAGGTGAAACTGGATCCCGAACGATGCCAGGGACCTTGCTAAGATAGATGAGGATGAAGGAGGATGAGGTATGGTTATGGGTTTATGCTGATACTTGGTAAAGTAGTGACAGATGTCCAGACAGAGCTGAAGGAACCCACCTTTGGAGGCGAAAGGTTAGAAGTTAAAATAATGTAAGACTTTGAATTCCTTAATGTGAAATCATTGATCAGTCAAGAAATAAAAGACGTCATCATATTTTGTAACAACTGTCTTGTGTTGTGTCATCTACAAACAAGGTCTAGGGTTACAATCAGGATTCGGTTCTGGGGTTCGGGAAGGAGGGAGTCACTCTCTCGATAACAGCACATTTCTGCCCTCTTCTTTTCCAATCGACCACACCTGGCCTCTCGCCACCGATGTCACACCGCACAATCTGAACGTCAGCAATACGAAATTCTTTTCAAGAGAAGATGTTCACGACTCTTTTCTTTCTGCCCCCCCCCCCCAGGGAATTTTTCCCAGCTTTTATATCCTCCTATCTAGAAAAAAAAGGAAGAGACAGTAAGAAAAAATAGCTTCTCCCATTATGCTCTGCCTTCTCAAGATGCCCTTCGCGTATACAAATGCGCTGGCTATCCTTTCCTTCTTCTTTTCCAAAGAGCGAGAGCGATGCAGATACGCCCGGTACGTTTCTTTCTTTTTTTTTCTTCTTTTTTAACCATATACCCCACACACAAGGTATTGTGAATTTGTATTAATATGAACTTGTGTTCAACTCATCTGTATAATGAACTTTGTGTATAAACCCACCTAAGTAATGTGTCTTCATCATCTTAAGAATGTGTCTCCATCTCAGTATCAAGAAATAATGAATGTCCTCTCCTGTGATAAAAGACTGAAAATCCTCATCTCAAAAATACGTGTCAAGAAATATATGTTATAGAAACATTTGTGGTACTATCGCTCCCCGGGAGTGTTACTTGGTGAGGAACGCCTTGGGAACGCAACCAGCTCCTCGGGGAATGAACGATATCCAAGGATATCTAAACGATAGGCACATGTTGTAAATATCAGCAAAAACGTGTCGATCCGTCGTCGGCTATAACTGTCTGGCATGGGTCGCATCTTGTGTGGTCATTGCAGGCATCTGTTGGAACATGATGAGAATTGGCAGCCAATCTGATGTTAACGCGTCCACCATGAGAGACAAAATAAGAAATCGTCGTTTGCACATGGCTCCACGCATCGCTTCCGCTTGGAAAAAAATAAGATAACTGTTGATATATATTCAATTGCTATTAGGTTATCTGCCCCTTTCCAAAACCATTTTACTGTGGGGATTCTCTCCCCTTTTTATTGTAACTCTTCGGTTCTCCATGTGGTAAATAAAATACACACACATTGTGTGCGTCTTAGTATTTCGTCAAACAAAAATGTGTTCATAGTAATTTTTAAAACCTTTCTGGATGTCGCAGGCTCCGGTGATGAGGTATGTGTCCACACATTTTTATTAAATGACTTCCACTCATTTTCAACATTTTTTATGGGCCCAGTCTACGTGATAACGTCTTGAAAATAATAGTGAAGCAAACACGTGTGGTAATTTTTCGCCATCTTGGATTTTTTTTTTTCTTGTCGTCAAAGTTTTGTATTGTTTTTTTCTTTTAAGTTAAATAACAATGGAAACAAAACTAAGCAACTTGGTTCCACTAAATGGTTCAAACTATAATACCTGGAAGGTCCAATGCAAAATGGCATTAATTAAGGATGGACTATGGAATATAGTTAATGAAACAGAAATTGTTCCGGACAAACGAAATGAGCCAGCGTCCCACGTGAAATATTTATCGAGAAGAGACCGGGCTTTAGCGACTATTGTGCTCTCAGTAGAAACCTCACTACTGTATTTAATTGGAGACCCTGACGACCCTGCAGTTGTGTGGAAGAAATTGGCAGACCAATTTCAAAAGAAAACACGGGCAAATAAACTTGCGATGAGAAGAAAATTATACTCCCTTAGATTAAAAGACGGCGACTCTGTCCATGAACACATAAAGACTATGATGGAATTATTTGACGAATTGGCTGTCATTGGCGATTCCATTGACGAGGAGGATAGAGTTGTTCACCTTCTGGCTACTCTCCCAGACGATTATAATATGTTGGTAACAGCACTTGAAGCAAGTCAGGACGTTCCTAAATGGGTGTTAGTGACTGAACGCTTGTTGCATGAAGAAAGTAAAATTAAAGAGAGGGAAATTAACAGTACGGAATTGAAAGCCATGACATCAAAACATCATGTCAACAAACGGGGACCTAAATGTTTTCACTGTGGAAAAAATGGACATATTAAACGTGACTGCCGTTTACTTGAAACAAAGAATGTTAAGTCGAACCCTCCAAGAAAGAAAGTTTTCTTTACTAAGAAAATACAGGACAACTCCAGCGACTCTGGTGAGGGTGAGTGTATTGGACTTTTTACACATCATGCATTATTGTCTAATGGAAAAAGGAGTGACTGGATTGTGGACTCTGGAGCCACATGTCATATGTGTAGTGATATTGCAAAATATTCTAACCTTCGAAAATTGGATGTAGCTGAGGAAATAACCCTTGGTGATGGATTCTCAGTTGAGGCAATAGGAACAGGAACAATAGAGCTAAAAGTGGGTGTACCGGACGGGAAACACCAGAAATGCAGGTTGTATGAGACCTTATATGTTCCTAAATTGTCCTACAATCTTTTGAGTGTGTCCAGAGTCACTAAATCTGGAAAAACCTGTATCTTCAGTGACTCAAATTGCCAATTTTTAGATAACAAGCAAAAGGTGGTGGCTACAGGTTCCAAAATTGGGAACCTTTATTATTTAAACTGTTCTGATATAAATGAATCAACCCATGAAGCAAACTCCTATTTAGATGGTAACACAAAGGAGGAGATTTGGCATAGACGCTTTGGCCACCTTGGAGAAAAGAACTTGCAAAAACTAGTAAAGGACCAACTAGTTACTGGCCTTGACTATAATATAAACAAGGAAATTAAGTTTTGTGAGCCTTGCTTGGATGGAAAACATCATCGTTCATCGTTTCCAAAATCTGGAAGAAAGCGAGCAACTCAGCTTCTTGAAATTGTGCATAGCGATGTTTGTGGAAGGATAGAGGCAAAATCGCTTGGTGGTGCCGAATATTTTGTCACGTTCATTGACGACAAATCCAGATTTGTGTGGATATATGTGCTCAAAAACAAACGAGATGTCCCCCAAACATTCAGTGAATGGAAAACTATGGTGGAAAAGTTCACTGGTAAAAATATAAAGGTTTTATGAATCGACAATGGAGGAGAGTATACTTCAAAAGAATTTGAAAACTACCTGAAGAAGGAGGGGATTAAGCACGAGTATACTGTTCCAAAAACGCCAGAACAAAATGGTGTTGCAGAGAGGATGAACCGAACATTGGTGGAGATGGTTCGATCAATGCTATTGGATTCTGAGCTGCCTAAGAAATTTTGGGCTGAGGCATTATCAACGGCTTCATATATTAGAAATCGGAGCCCAACAAATGCAGTAGAAGGTATGACACCATATGAAGTGCTGAAGGGACGTAAGCCTAATGTGAAACACCTACGCATTTTTGGATGTGATGCTTTTGTCCATGTACCGAAGGATGAAAGATTCAAAATAGACTCAAAAGCAAAGAAGTGCAAATTCCTTGGTTACGGGATTGGTATAAAAGGGTATCGACTCTTTGATACCAGAAAATCCAGAGTGTTCCATAGCAGAGATGTCATCTTCAATGAATCAGGTTCAATAGCTGAACAGGAGAAAGAAGAAATTGTAAATCCATCTCTGGTAGAAATTGGACACCAAGATAGCTCCGATGATGAAGACAACCCACAAGAGCTAACAGGACCCCGAAGATCATCAAGGCTAAAGAAAACCCCAGATCCGTATGGCAAATGGGTTTACATGGCTCATAACTTAAATGACCCATTGACCATGAAGGAAGCACTTTCTGGTCCTGAAAAGAATGAATGGTTGAAGGAAATGAATAACGAAATTTCGTCCTTACATTCTAATACAGTATGGGACCTGACGGAATTGCCCAGTGGACGAAAAACTACTGGTAGCAAGTGGGTGTTCAAGCGAAAATACGATGCTGATGGTAATATGGAACACTATAAAGCTCGACTTGTAGCTCAAGGTTTTCTTCAGAAGCAAGGAATCGATTATGATGAGACTTTCTGCCCAGTTGTGAGATTTGAATCTGTGCGAACAGTTATTGCACTAGCAGCACAGCATGATCTGAAGCTGCATCAATTGGGCATAGCCACTGCTTTCCTGAATGGAGAGCTGAAGGAGGAAATCTACATGAGGCAGCCAGAGGGTTTCAAAGTTAAAGGCAAGGAACATCTTGTCTGTAAATTGAAGCGAAGTATTTATGGCTTGAAGCAGTCCCCAAGATATTGGAATGATGCACTGCATGGTCAGCTGAAGAAGATGGACTTCAAACAGTTGGAAAGTGATCTTGCATCTACATAAAATCTTCAGGAGGAGACATTTTCATAACAGCTGTTTATGTTGATGACATCATTGTGGCATGTAAATCCACAAATCTTATTGAAGATTTCATGAAAGCGATATCAAAGATTTTCAAAATAAAAGATTTGGGAAAACTACACCATTTTTTGGGTGTGAAGATTATTTATCCCGAAGCTGGAAAAATATGGATTGGACAGCCTACATACACAGCAGATGTCTTGAGAAAGTTCCAGATGGAGAATTCCAAATCTGTGTCTACTCCAATTGATCCCGGAACAAAATTGACGAAGGCAACGGAAACAAGTAAACTGGTCAACAAAGAGTTGTATCAGTCTGCAGTTGAGAGCCTATTGTACCTGTCGACAAGGACACGACCGGATATTGCTCATGCCGTTGGAAATGTTTCAAGATTCTGCTCTCAACCTACAATGGAACACTGGAAGGCTGTGAAACATATCCTCCGGTACTTAAACAGTACACAAGGATATGGTTTACTTTATGACAAGAAGAAAGCCACCAATCTCCTGGGGTACTCCGATGCTGACTGGGCTGGTAATTTGGATGATCGCAGATCAACATCTGGATATGTTTTTAAGCTGAGTGGTGCGGCAGTCAGCTGGAGAAGCAAAAGGCAAACCTGTGTTGCTCTATCAACAGCCGAAGCTGAGTACATGGCATTGGCAAGTACAGCGCAGGAGGCTGCTTGGATGCAGAATCTTCAAAGTGCCTTGCTAGGATCTCCAGTAACACCAACCCTTATATATGAGGACAACCAGTCAACCATATGTATGGCAAGGAGTCCACAGTATCATGGAAGGGCCAAACATGTGGACATAAAGTTCCACTATGTTCGAGAACTGGTCGAGCGGGAAACTGTTAAGCTCGAATACTGTCCAAGTAAAGAGATGGTAGCCGACCTGCTAACTAAAGGACTTGGAAGCACACAGTTTGTAAGGCTCAGGCAACTTTTGGGACTCCATAAACTATAATGCAGACTGTCAGCAATTGAGGCGGAGTGTTGATATATATTCAATTGCTATAGGGTTATCTGCCCCTTTCCAAAACCCTTTTACTGTGGGGATTCTCTCCCCTTTTTATTGTAACTCTTCGGTTCTCTATGTGGTAAATAAAATACACACACATTGTGTGCGTCTTAGTATTTCGTCAAACAAAAATGTGTTCATAGTAATTTTTAAAACCTTTCTGGATGTCGCAGGCTCTGGTGATGAGGTATGTGTCCACACATTTTTATTAAATGACTTCCACTCATTTTCAGCAATAACCACAAAAGAATTATCAACCAATGGCAGAGCTCCGCGCCTAAAATAAAGACCTAAAATATCACAGTCACTGGGAGCCGGTTTGCCACTATAAAATGAGGGGACCAAAAAGTTGAGAGAGGAGATTCACCCTGCTGCGTCAGTGAACGCACGGACGGATTCTCCCACCCGACCTAAAGAGATGAAGAAGAAAAAGAAATAAGGCACCAGTGAACTGAAGCCGACTACGCTCTCATGTTATGGGCCAAAACGCCTTCAATTCTGACCAATGCCTAATTCACACAAACCAAAGAAAGAAAAGGAGAAAAACATAGGAGGCGAAGACGCCGTGCTGCTAGCTGTTGAGGAAAGAAGTCACCGCTTTCAAGTTAAAAGCCAGGACACATATCACCGACAGTAGCACGACCGGCCACCCACTTACCACCCCCATCGTCCGAAAAGATAAGTACGCTTACGAACATTCATTCTTTGTTAAATTATACAAGCCTACAAAAGTTCATTCCTTATCAATGCATACACACCTACAAACATCCTACGAACACTTTACCTCTTCTAATTAAAACTGTCATTAATAAATAAAACCGGTTATCAACCTTCAAAAAAAAAAAAAAAAAAATTCTCCGGGCCATACATCTTCCCATCGTCGCTTCTTGTGTAGTCATTGTGTTGTTACAGGCAATAAGATATTTGATCAATTTGTTTTTTTTTCTTTTTTTCTTCTTTGAAAAACGTTAGTCCTCCCCTGTGTAGTTTTTATAGTCATTTGATTTTTCATTGCCTTTTTAGAATTTTTCAATTGTGTGTGTGCGCGCGCGCACGCGCGCGCGTGTGTGTTTATTGGTGACAATTTCTCTTTGCTCCTCTGTATATATTTTTTTCTTTCTTTTATTTTCAAACTTCTTGGCCGTTTTCAAAAGTTTGTTGTTTTGTAGTCAGCTTCTACTTCTTATAATGTTGGACAGGGGTGAATTCGGGAATTTTGTAAGTTGTGGGTTATCGAAATATTTTCTACGCGTTTGAGAGTGTTGGGATTTTTGTCTGAAGGGATTTATCACTGAAAGACCTTTCTTTTTCCGAAAGGAAAAATCCTGTGAAAAGCCGGCAGTTTTTCTGAGGCTTTTACGGTTCACAAGTACTTGTGGTGTGGATAAGTGGGGGCATACTTTAATTGCTTCTGTTACAGGTTTCCTTTTTCGGACTGGAGGTCGATGTTGACGGGGGGGTGGATTTTTTTTTGTTTGTTGGAAACTACTCTAACAGTGCTCGTCGATGCAGTGCATATGGCGGTAACTTGACTCTACCACTAATATTATCACCAAGTGGGATGTTCACCCCTTTAACCGTTAGTTGGTTAGGGTGAAAGGTTATTTGGGCATGGTTCCTTTTCAACCAGTCTGCACCTAATATCAACTCCCGATCTAAGTCTGGAGTGATATAAAACCTAGACGAAGTTTGCACCTTCTTCATTTTAATAGGCAAATGGGCCATGCTTTTTAGTGGCATCCTTTGCCCGTTAGCGAGAGTAACTATTAGGTTAGAATCCCTTAAGTCTCCTATATGCGTTTTTAACTCCTCAAAAACTGATGTTTTTAGGAGCGAGACTTCCGATCCAGTGTCGATCAGTGCCCCTGTCTGTCTACCTCTTATTTTAACAATACACTCCACTCCAGAGCTCTCGTTGGGGATTTTATTTCTTCGGGTCTCTTTATTTTCCCAAGTTTTCTTGACCGATTTATTTCTTTGGTGGGCATCCATGACCTCTGGTGTTTATCCTTTCCCAGGGTTACTCCTTTCTTTGACGGGTTGTCATGGTTGCATGTCCGTGTGTTTGACCTCTATGGCGTTCGGTGGTGAGTGGGTTTCGAGTATAATTTGACCTTGCTTTTTCCTGAAGCGAAGTTATTTAATCTTTCTTCAGGCGTGCATTGCCAGTCTCGTTCTAGCCTATTATAGCTGGAACGCCCTCACTGCAGTCTTGCCGAAGCACACCCATAAAACTTATATCTTATAGCATTATAGCTGCTATAAGGTTCGGTTTTGGGTACCCTAACTCTAGTTGGGGCCCCCCTTGGTCCCTGATAACTGTTAAAGCTATTATTTAAGAAAGCCTGCTTCTTCTTGTGGCCACTTTGGAGTCGCTCATAGAGCCTTTTGCTTTGTCTAGCAGCAGACAAGGCCTCTAATAATGTTGTCGGATTAGATCTGATACATCCTCCTTGATAAAGGGGTTACTTAACGCATCTATGAAAAATTCAGCTAAGTGCACTTGCACAGCTGGACCTTCCCTCATCTCTGCGTCTCTATAAGCTAACTTAGCAAGTTTGTTCATTCTACTTGCTAAATCTTCGAGTGCCTCACCTCGATCTTGCTTTATTCTTATTAAAGCCCGAGCAGCGTCAGAAGCATTTGTAAGCTCGCCGTACTGGGCTGCTACTTGATCGAGCAGATCCTTACTGGTGCAGTTCGGATGATCATCGAGAAATTCTCCGATCATTTCCGATACTAGTCCGTCCGTAAAATCATACACTAGATTTACTAGCTCTGGGTCGCTATGCTGGCAGATCCATTCTTTCTTTTTCAGAGCTGCTAGCCATGGCTCAAAGTCGGATAGTTTTCCAGTACAAATTGAGATCTTCGATCCACACGTGAGGACTCTGTTAAATTGGTTAAATAGCCATTTTGTCTAAATGTATATTTTTAAATAGCCGACGTTTAAACAAAAAGCTCAATCAACAAAATAATTTTTACAAATAATTAAAACCAAAAAAATTGCAGAGTAACCAAAAGCGCAGAGAAAATAGTCACCTTAGTTTGTCTTAAGCGTTTTGGTGTCTTCTTTTGTTTTCTCTGTAAATGCTGGGTTAAAGTGGCTGTTTTTGAGATGAGTTCTTCGTTGTTGTGTTTCCGTGGACGTTGATTAATCTTGTGTTACTTTTCTTTAGTTTTTGTGTCCGTGGATTTTTATTTGTCTCGTCGTTGATTTTTTTTATCTTGTGTCCGTGGATTTTTATTTGTCTAGTCGTTGATTTTTTTTATTTTTTGTCCGTGGATTTTTATTTGTCTAGTCGATGATTTTTTTTATCCTGTGTCCGTGGATTTTTATTTGTCTAGTAGTTGATTTTTTTTATTTTTTGTCCATGGCCTTTTATTTGTCTATTCTTTGATTTTTTTTATCTTGTGTCCGTGGATTTTTATTTGTCTAGTCGTTGATTTGTTTTATCCTGTGTCCGTGGATTTTTATTTGTCTAGTCGTTGATTTTTTTTTTATCTTGTGTCCGTGGATTTTTATTTGTCTAGTCGTTTATTTTTTTAATCTTGTGTCAGTGGATTTTTATTTGTCTAGACGTTGATTTTCTTTTATCTTGTGTCCGTGGATTTTTATTTGTCTAGTGGTTGATTTTTTTTATCTTGTGTCCGTTGATTTTTATTTGTCTAGTGGTTGATTTTTTTTTATCTTGTGTCCGTGGATTTTTAGTTGTCTAGACGTTGATTTTTTTTTTTATCTTGTGTCAGTGGATTTTTATTTGTCTAGACGTTGATTTTTTTTTATCTTGTGTCAGTGGATTTTTATTTGTCTAGACGTTGATTTTTTTTTATCTTGTGTCCGTGGATTTTTATTTGTCTAGACGTTGATTTTTTTTATCTTGTGTCCGTGGATTTTTATTTGTCTAGTGGTTGATTTTTTTTATCTTGTGTCCATGGATTTTTATTTGTCTAGACGTTGATTTTTTTTTATCTTGTGTCCGTGGATTTTTATTTGTCTAGACCTTGATTTTTTTTATCTTGTGTCCGTGGATTTTTATTTGTCTAGTCGTTGATTTTTTTTATCTTGTGTCAGTGGATTTTTATTTGTCTAGACGTTGATTTTTTTTATCTTGTGTCAGTGGATTTTTATTTGTCTAGACGTTGATTTTTTTTTATCTTGTGTCCGTCGATTTCTATTTGTCTAGACGTTGATTTTTTTTTTATCTTGTAACCGTGGATTTTTATTTGTCTAGACGTTGATTTTTTTTATCTTGTGTCCGTGGATTTTTATTTGTCTAGTCGTTGATTTTTTTTTATCTTGTGTCCGTGGATTTTTTATTCGTCTAGTCGTTGATTTTTTTTATCCTGTGTCCGTGAAGTTTTATTTGTCTAGTCGTTGATTTTTATTATCTTGTGTCCGTGGATTTTTATTGGTCTAGTCGTTGATTTTTTTTGTCATATGTCCGTGGATTTTTATTTGTTTAGTCGTTGATTTTTTATATCTTGTGTCAGTGGCTGTTTATTTGTCAAGTCGTTGATTTTTTTTTTATCTTGTGTCCGTGGATTTTTATTTGTCTAGTCGTTGATTTTTTTTATCTTGTGTCCGTGGATTTTTATTTATCTAGTCGTTGGTTTTTTTTTATCTTGTGTCCGTGGATTTTTATTTGTCTAGTCGTTGATTTTTTTTATTTTTTGTCCGTGCATTTTTATTTGTCTAGTAATTGATTTTTTTTTATCCTGTGTCCGTGGATTTTTATTTGTCTAGTCGTTGATTTATTTTATCTTGTGTCGGTGGATTTTTATTTGTCTAGTCGTTGATTTTTTTTATCTTGTGTCCGTGGATTTTTATTTGTCTAGTCGTTGATTTTTTTATCTTGTGTCCGTGGCTGTTTATTTGTCAAGTCGTTGATTTTTTATCTTGTGCACGTGGATTTTTATTTGTCTAGTCGTTGATTTTTTTATATTGTGTCCGTGAATTTTTATTTGTCTAGTCGTTGATATTTTTATATTGTGTCCGTGGATTTTTATTTGTCTAGTCGTTGACTTTTTTATCTTGTGTCCGTGGATTTATATTTGTCTAGTCGTTGATTTTTTTATATTGTGTCCGTGAATTTTTATTTGTCTAGTCGTTGATATTTTTATATTGTGTCCGTGGATTTTTATTTGTCTAGTCGTTGACTTTTTTATCTTGTGTCCGTGGATTTATATTTGTCTAGTCGTTGATTTTTTTATCTTGTGTCCATGGATTTTTATTTGTCTATTCTTTGACTTTTTTTATCTTGTCTCCGTGGATTTTTATTTGTCTAGTCGTTGATATTTTTTATCCCGTGTCCGTCGATTTTTTTTGTCTTGTCGTTGATTTTTTTTATCATGTGTCCGTGGATTTTTATTTGTCTAGTCGTTGATCTTTTGTATCTTGTGTCCGTGGATTTTTATTTGTCTAGTCGTTGATTTTTTTTACCCCGTGTCTGTGGATTTTTATTTGTCTAGTCGTTGAGTTTTTTCATATTGTGTCCGTTGATTTTTTTATCTTGTGTCCGTGGATTTTTATTTGTCTAATAATTTATTTTGAATCTTTTGTCCGTGGATTTTTATTTGTCTAGCCGGTGATTTTTTTATCTTTTGCCCGTGGATATTTATTTTTCTAGTCGTTGATTTGTTTTACCTTGTGCCCATGGATTTTACTTTGTCTAGTCGTTGATTTTTTTATTTTTTGTCCATGGATTTCTATTTGTCTAGCCGTTGATTTATTTATCTTGTGTCCGTGGATTTTTATTGATATAGTTGATTTTTTGTATCTGGTGTCCGTGGATTTTTATTTGTCTAGTCGTTGATTTTTTTTATATTGTGTCCGGGGATTTTTATTTATCTAGTCGTTGATTTTTGTTTTACTTGTGTCCGTGGATTTTTATTTGTCTAGTCGTTGATTATTTTTATCTTGTGTCCATGGATTTTTATTTGTCTAGTGGTTGATTTTTTTTTATCCTGTGTCCGTGGATTTTTATTTGTTTAGTCGTTAATTTTTTTTAATATTGTGTCCGTGGATTTTTATTTGTCTAGTCGTTGATTTTTTTTATCTTGTGTCCGTGGATTTTTATTTGTCTAGTCGTTGCTTTTTTATATCTTGTGTCCGTGGATTTTTATTTGTCTAGTCGTTGATTTTTTTTATCTTGTGTCAGTGGATTTTTATTTGTCTAGTCGTTGATTTTTTTCCTGTGTCCGTGGATGTTTATTTGTCTTGTCGTTGATTTTTTTATCTTGTGTCCGTGGATGTAAATTTTTCTAGTCGTTGATTTTTTAATCTTGTGTCCGTGGATTTTTATTTGTCTAATAATTTATTTTTTATCTTTTGTCCGTGGATTTTTATTTGTCTAGTCGTTGATTTTTTTTATCTTGTGTTCGTGGATTTTTATTTGTCTAGCCGTTGATTTTTTTATCTTGTGTCCGTGGATTTTTATTTGTCTAGTCGTTGATTTTTTTAATCTTGTGTCCGTGGATTTTTATTTGTCTAGTCGTTGATTTTTTTTACCCCGTGTCTGTGGATTTTTATTTGTCTAGTCGTTGAGTTTTTTCATATTGTGTCCGTGGATTTTTATTTGTCTAGTCGTTGATAATATTTAATCTTGTGTCCGTGGATTTTTATTTGTCTAGTCGTTGATGTTTTTTACCTTGTGTCTGTGGATTTTTATTTGTCTAGTCGTTGATTTTTTTCATATTGTGTCCGTGGATTTTTATTATCTAGTTGTTGATTTTTTTAAACTTGTGTCCGTCGATTTTTATTTGTCTAGTAGTTGATTTTTTTTATCTTTTGCCCGTGGATATTTATTTTTCTAGTCGTTGATTTGTTTTACCTTGTGTCCATGGATTTTACTTTGTCTAGTCGTTGATTTTTTTTTTTTTTGTCCATGGATTTCTATTTGTCTAGCCGTTGATTTCATTTATCTTGTGTCCGTGGATTTTTATTGATATAGTTGATTTTTTGTATTTTGTGTCCGTGGATTTTTATTTGTCTAGTCGTTGATTTTTTTTATATTGTGTCCGTGGATTTTTATTTGTCTAGTCGTTGATTTTTTTATCTTGTTTCCGTGGATTTTTATTTGTCAAGTCGTTGATTTTTTTTATCTTGTGTCCGTGGATTTTTATTTGTCTAGTCGTTGCTTTTTTATATCTTGTGTCCATGGATTTTTATTTGTCTAGTCGTTGATTTTTTTTATCTTGTGTCCGTGGATTTTTATTTGTCTAGTCGTTGATTTTTTTTCCTGTGTCCGTGGATTTTTATGTGTCTAGTCGTTGATTTTTTTATCTTGTGTCCGTGGATGTAAATTTTTCTAGTCGTTGATTTTTTTATCTTGTGTCCGTGGATTTTTATTTGTCTAATAATTTATTTTGAATCTTTTGTCCGTGGATTTTTATTTGTCTAGCCGGTGATTTTTTTATCTGGTGTCCGTGGATTTTTATTTGTCTAGTCGTTGATTTTTTTAATCTTGTGTCCGTGGATATTTATTTGTCTAGTCGTTGATTTTTTTATCATGTGTCCGTGGATTTTTACTTGTCTAGTCGTTGATTTTTTTTATCTTGTGTCCGTGGATTTTTATTTGTCTAGTCGTTGATTTTTTTTACCCCGTGTCTGTGGATTTTTATTTGTCTAGTCGTTGAGTTTTTTCATATTGTGTCCGTGGATTTTAATTTGTCTCGTCGTTGATAATATTTAATCTTGTGTCCGTGGATTTTTATTTGTCTAGTCGTTGATTTTTTTTATCTTGTGTCCGTGGATTTTTATTTGTCTAGTCGTTGATTTTTTTTCCTGTGTCCGTGGATTTTTATGTGTCTAGTCGTTGATTTTTTTATCTTGTGTACGTGGATGTAAATTTTTCTAGTCGTTGATTTTTTTATCTTGTGTCCGTGGATTTTTATTTGTCTAATAATTTATTTTGAATCTTTTGTCCGTGGATTTTTATTTGTCTAGCCGGTGATTGTTTTATCTGGTGTCCGTGGATTTTTATTTGTCTAGTCGTTGATTTTTTTAATCTTGTGTCCGTGGATATTTATTTGTCTAGTCGTTGATTTTTTTATCATGTGTCCGTGGATTTTTACTTGTCTAGTCGTTGATTTTTTTTATCTTGTGTCCGTGGATTTTTATTTGTCTAGTCGTTGATTTTTTTTACCCCGTGTCTGTGGATTTTTATTTGTCTAGTCGTTGAGTTTTTTCATATTGTGTCCGTGGATTTTAATTTGTCTCGTCGTTGATAATATTTAATCTTGTGTCCGTGGATTTTTATTTGTCTAGTCGTTGATGTTTTTTACCTTGTGTCTGTGGATTTTTATTTGTCTAGTCGTTGATTTATTTCATATTGTGTCCGTGGATTTTTATTATCTAGTTGTTGATTTTTTTTAACTTGTGTCTGTGGATTTTTATTTGTCTAGTAGTTGATTTTTTTTTATCTTTTGCCGGTGGATATTTATTTTTCTAGTCGTTGATTTGTTTTACCTTGTGCCCATGGATTTTACTTTGTCTAGTCGTTGATTTTTTTATTTTTTGTCCATGGATTTCTATTTGTCTAGCCGTTGATTTTATTTATCTTGTGTCCGTGGATTTTTATTGATATAGTTGATTTTTTGTATCTGGTGTCCGTGGATTTATATTTGTCTAGTCGTTGATTTTTTTTATATTGTGTCCGGGGATTTTTATTTATCTAGTCGTTGATTTTTGTTTTACTTGTGTCCGTGGATTTTTATTTGTCTAGTCGTTGATTATTTTTATCTTGTGTCCATGGATTTTTATTTGTCTAGTGGTTGATTTTTTTTTATCCTGTGTCCGTGGATTTTTATTTGTTTAGTCGTTAATTTTTTTTAATATTGTGTCCGTGGATTTTTATTTGTCTAGTCGTTGATTTTTTTTATCTTGTGTCCGTTGATTTTTATTTGTCTAGTCGTTGCTTTTTTATATCTTGTGTCCGTGGATTTTTATTTGTCTAGTCGTTGATTTTTTTTATCTTGTGTCAGTGGATTTTTATTTGTCTAGTCGTTGATTTTTTTCCTGTGTCCGTGGATGTTTATTTGTCTTGTCGTTGATTTATTTTATCTTGTGTCCGTGGATGTAAATTTTTCTAGTCGTTGATTTTTTAATCTTGTGTCCGTGGATTTTTATTTGTCTAATAATTTATTTTTTATCTTTTGTCCGTGGATTTTTATTTGTCTAGTCGTTGATTTTTTTTATCTTGTGTTCGTGGATTTTTATTTGTCTAGCCGTTGATTTTTTTATCTTGTGTCCGTGGATTTTTATTTGTCTAGTCGTTGATTTTTTTAATCTTGTGTCCGTGGATTTTTATTTGTCTAGTCGTTGATTTTTTTTACCCCGTGTCTGTGGATTTTTATTTGTCTAGTCGTTGAGTTTTTTCATATTGTGTCCGTGGATTTTAATTTGTCTAGTCGTTGATAATATTTAATCTTGTGTCCGTGGATTTTTATTTGTCTAGTCGTTGATGTTTTTTACCTTGTGTCTGTGGATTTTTATTTGTCTAGTCGTTGATTTTTTTCATATTGTGTCCGTGGATTTTTATTATCTAGTTGTTGATTTTTTTAAACTTGTGTCCGTGGATTTTTATTTGTCTAGTAGTTGATTTTTTTTATCTTTTGCCCGTGGATATTTATTTTTCTAGTCGTTGATTTGTTTTACCTTGTGTCCATGGATTTTACTTTGTCTAGTCGTTGATTTTTTTTTTTTGTCCATGGATTTCTATTTGTCTAGCCGTTGATTTCATTTATCTTGTGTCCGTGGATTTTTATTGATATAGTTGATTTTTTGTATCTTGTGTCCGTGGATTTTTATTTGTCTAGTCGTTGATTTTTTTTATATTGTGTCCGTGGATTTTTATTTGTCTAGTCGTTGATTTTTTTATCTTGTTTCCGTGGATTTTTATTTGTCAAGTCGTTGATTTTTTTTATCTTGTGTCCGTGGATTTTTATTTGTCTAGTCGTTGCTTTTTTATATCTTGTGTCCATGGATTTTTATTTGTCTAGTCGTTGATTTTTTTTATCTTGTCTCCGTGGATTTCTATTTGTCTAGTCGGTGATTTTTTTTCCTGTGTCCGTGGATTTTTATGTGTCTAGTCGTTGATTTTTTTATCTTGTGTCCGTGGATGTAAATTTTTCTAGTCGTTGATTTTTTTATCTTGTGTCCGTGGATTTTTATTTGTCTAATAATTTATTTTGAATCTTTTGTCCGTGGATTTTTATTTGTCTAGCCGGTGATTTTTTTATCTGGTGTCCGTGGATTTTTATTTGTCTAGTCGTTGATTTTTTTAATCTTGTGTCCGTGGATATTTATTTGTCTAGTCGTTGATTTTTTTATCATGTGTCCGTGGATTTTTACTTGTCTAGTCGTTGATTTTTTTTATCTTGTGTCCGTGGATTTTTATTTTTCTAGTCGTTGATTTTTTTTACCCCGTGTCTGTGGATTTTTATTTGTCTAGTCGTTGAGTTTTTTCATATTGTGTCCGTGGATTTTAATTTGTCTCGTCGTTGATAATATTTAATCTTGTGTCCGTGGATTTTTATTTGTCTAGTCGTTGATGTTTTTTACCTTGTGTCTGTGGAATTTTATTTGTCTAGTCGTTGATTTTTTTCATATTGTGTCCGTGGATTTTTATTATCTAGTTGTTGATTTTTTTTAACTTGTGTCTGTGGATTTTTATTTGTCTAGTAGTTGATTTTTTTTTATCTTTTGCCCGTGGATATTTATTTTTCTAGTCGTTGATTTGTTTTACCTTGTGTCCATGGATTTTACTTTGTCTAGTCGTTGAATTTTTAATTTTTTGTCCATGGATTTCTATTTGTCTAGCCGTTGAATTTATTTATCTTGTGTCCGTGGATTTTTATTGATATAGTTGATTTTTTGTATCCGGTGTCCGTGGATTGTTATTTGTCTAGTCCTTGATTTTTTTTATATTGTGTCCGGGGATTTTTATTTATCTAGTCGTTGATTTTTTTTTTACTTGTGTCCGTGGATTTTTATTTGTCTAGTCGTTGATTATTTTTATCTTGTGTCCATGGATTTTTATTTGTCTAGTGGTTGATTTTTTTTTATCCTGTGTCCGTGGATTTTTATTTGTTTAGTCGTTGATTTGTTTTAATATTGTGTCCGTGGATTTTTATTTGTCTAGTCGTTGATTTTTTTGATCTTGTGTCCGTGGATTTTTATTTGTCTAGTCGTTGCTTTTTTATATCTTGTGTTCGTGGATTTTTATTTGTCTAGTCGTTGATTTTTTTTATCTTGTGTCAGTGGATTTTTATTTGTCTAGTCGTTGATTTTTTTTCCTGTGTCCGTGGATTTTTATTTGTCTAGTCGTTGATTTTTTTTATCTTGTGTTCGTGGATTTTTATTTGTCTAGCCGTTGATTTTTTTTAATCTTGTGTCCGTGGATATTTATTTGTCTAGTCGTTGATTTTTTTTATCTAGTGTCCGTGGATTTTTATTTGTCTAGTCGTTGATTTTTTTTTATCCTGTGTCCATGGATTATTATTTGTCTAGTAGTTGATTTTTTTTATCTTGTGTCCGTGTATTTTTATTTGTCTAGTCGTTGATTTTTTTATCTTGTGTCAGGTGATACTTATTTGTCTAGTCGTTGATTTTTTTTTATCCTGTGTCCGTGAGTTTTCATTTATCTAGTGGTTGATTTTTTTTGATCTTGTGTCCGTGGATTTTTTTTTGTCTGGTCGTCGATTTGTTTATCTTGGGTCCGTGGATTTTTATTTGTCAAGTCGTTAATTTTTTTTATCTTGTGTCCGTGGATTTTTATTTGTCTAGTCGTTGATTTTTTTATATCTTGTGTCCGTGGATTTTTATTTGTCTAGTCGTTGCTTTTGTTTATCTTTTGTCCGTGGATATTTATTTGTCTAGTCGTTAACTTTTTTCCGGTGTCCGTGGATTTTTATTTGTCTAGTCGTTGATTTTTTTATCTTGTATCCGTGGATTTTTATTTGTCTAGTCGTTGATTTTTTTTATCTTGTGTCCGTGGATTTGTCTACTAAATGATTTTTTATCTTGCCTCCGTGGATTTTTATTTGTCTAGTTGTTGATATTTTTATATTGTGTCCGCGGATTTTTATTTGTCTAGTCGTTGGTTTATTTTATATTTCGTCCTTGATTTTTATTTGTCTAGTCGCTGATTTGTTTTATCAACGACTGTCGTTGATTTTGTTTATCTTGTGTCCCTGAATTTGTATTTGTCTAGTCGTTGATATTTTTTATCTTGTGTCCGTGGATTTATATTTGTCTAGTCGTTGATTTTTTTTATCTGGTGTACGTGGATTTTTATTTGACTAGTCGTTGATTTTTTTTATCTGTGTCGGTTGATTTTTATTTGTCTAGTCGTTGATTATTTTCATCTTGTGTCCGTGGATTTGTATCCGTCTAGTCGTTGATTTTTTTATCTGTGTCCGTGGATTTTTATTCGTCTACCTGTTGATTTTTTTTTATGTTGTGTCCGTGGATTTTTATTTGTCTAGGCGTTGATTTTTTTTATCTTGTGTGCGTGGATGTGTTTTTGTATAGTTGTTTTTTTTTATCTTGTGTCCGTGGATTTTTATTTGTCTAGTCGTTGATTATTTTCATCTTGTGTCCGTGGATTTGTATCTGTCTAGTCGTTGATTTTTTTATCTTTGTCCGTGGATTTGTATTCGTCTACCTGTTGATTTTTTTTTATCTTGTGTCCGTGGATTTTTATTTGTCTAGTCGGTTATTTTTTTATCTTGTGTCCGTGGATGTTTTTTTGTATAGTTGTTTGTTTATCTTGTGTCCGTGGATTTTTATTTGTCTAGTCGTTGATTTTGTTTATCTTGTGTCCGTGGATTTTTATTTGTCTAGTGGTTGATTTGTGTTA
Organism: Euprymna scolopes; assembly: GCF_053919585.1. NCBI lineage: Eukaryota > Metazoa > Mollusca > Cephalopoda > Sepiida > Sepiolidae > Euprymna > Euprymna scolopes. The sequence continues at coordinate 61,585,626 of NC_136510.1, forward strand.
TCTTGTGTCCGTGGATTTTTATTTGTCTATTCGTTGATTTTTATCTTGTGTCCGTGGATTTTTATTTTATTTGTCGTTGATTTTTTTATACTATGTCCGTGGATAATAATTTTTCTAGTTGTTGATATTATTTATCCTGTGTCCGTGTATTTATATTTGTCTAGTGGTTGATTTTTTTATCGTGTGTCCGTGTATTTTTATTTGTCTAATCGTTGATTTTTTTATCTTGTGTCCGTGGATATTTATTTGTCTAGTCGTTGATTTTTTATCTTGTGTCCGTGGATTTTTATTTGTCTAGTTGTTTTTTTTTATCGTACGTCTGTGGATTTTTATTTGTCTAGTCGTTGAAATTTTTTTACCTTGTGTCCGTGGATTTTTATTTGTCAAGTCGTTAATTTTTTTTATCTTGTGTGCGTGGATGTTTATTTGTCTAGTCGTTGATTTTTGTATCTTGTGTCCGTGGATTTGTATTTGTCTAGTGGTTGATTTTTTTTATCTTGTGTCCGTGGATTTTTATTTGTCTAGTCGTTGATTTTTTTTATCTTGTGTCCGTGGATTTTTTTCGTCTAGTCGTTGATTTTTTATATCTTGTGTCCGTGGATTTTTATTTGTCTAGTCGTTGATTTTTTTATCTTGTGTCCGTAGATATTTATTTGTCTAGTCGTTGATTTTTTTTCCTGTGTCCGTGGATTTTTATTTGTCTAGTCGTAGATTTTTTTATCTTGTGTCCGTGGATGTAAATGTTTCTAGTCGTTGATCTTTAAATCTTGTGTCCGTTGATTTTTATTTGTCTAATAATTGATTTTTTATCTTCTGTCCGTGGATTTTTATTTGTCTAGTCGTTGATTTTTTTATCTTGTGTCCGTGGATTTTTATTTGTCTAGTCGTTAATTTTTTTTATCTTGTGTCCGTTGATTTTTAGTTGTCTAGTCGTTGAGTTTTTTTATATTGTGTCCGTGAATTGTATTTATCAAGTCGTATATTTTTTTGTCTTCTGTCAATAGATTTCTATTTGTCTGGTCGTTGATTTTTTTGTCTTGTGTCCGTGGATTTTTATTTGTCTAGTCGTTGATTTTTTTAATCTTGTGTCCGTGGATATTTATTTGTCTAGTCGTTGATTTTTTTATCATGTGTCCGTGGATTTTTATTTGTCTAGTCGTTAATTTTTTTATTTTGTGTCCGTGGATTTTTATTTGTCTAGTGGTTGATTTTTTTTTTATCTTGTATCCGTGGATTTTTATTTGTCTAGTCTATTATTTTTTTTTATCTTGTGTCCGTGGATTTTTATTTGTCTATTCGTTGATTTTTTATTATCTTGTATCGGTGGATTTTTATTTGTCTAGTCGTTGATTTTTTTATCCTGTGTCCGTTGATTTTTATTTGCCTAGTTGATGTTTTGTATCTGGTATACGTTGATTTTTATTTATCTAGTCGTTGATTTGTTTTTTACTTGTGTACGTGCATTTAAATTTGTCTAGTCGTTGATTATTTTTATCTTGTGTCCATGGATTTTTATTCGTCTAGTCGTTGATTTTTTTATCCTGTGTCCGTGGATTTTTATTTGTCTAGTCGTTGATTTGTGTTATCTTGTGTCTGTGGATTTTTATTTGTCTAGTCGTTGATTTTTTTATGTTGTGTCCGTGGAGTTTATTTATCTAGTCGTTGATTATTTTAACTTGTGTCCGTGGATTTTATTAGTCTAGTTGTTGATGTTTTTTTATCTTGTGTCCGTAGATTTTTATTCGTCGAGTCGTTGATTTGTTTTATCTTGTTTCCGTGGATTTTTATATGTCTAATCGTTTATTTTTTTTATCCTGTGTCTGTGGATTTTAATTTGTCCAGTCGTTGATTTTTTTATCTTGTGTCCGTGGATCTTTATTTGTCTAGTCGTTGATTTTTTATCTTGTGTCAGTGGATACTTATTTGTCTAGTCGTTGATTTTTTTTCATCCTGTGTCCGTGAGTTTTCATTTGTCTAGTGGTTGATTTTTTTTTGATCTTGTGTCCGTGGATGTTTATTTGTCTAGTCGTCGATTTGTTTATCTTGGGTCCGTGGATTTTTATTTGTCAAGTCGTTAATTGTTTTTATCTTGTGTCCGTGTATTTTTATTTGTCTAGTCGTTGATTTTTTTTATCTTGTGTCCGTGGATTTTTATTTGTCTAGTCGTTGATTTTTTTTCTCTGGTGTCCGTGGATTTTTTATTTGTCTACTAAATGATTTTTTACCTTGCCTCCGTGGATTTTTATTTGTCTAGTTGTTGATATTTTTATATTTTGTCCGAGGATTTTTATTTGTCTAGTCGTTGATTTGTTTTATATTTCGTCCTTGATTTTTATTTGTCTAGTCGTTGATTTGTTTTATCTTGTGTTCGTGGATTTTTATATGTCTAGTCGTTGATTTATTTTATCTTGTGTCCGTGGATTTTTATTTGTCTAGTCGGTATTTTTTTTATCTCGTGCCCGTGGATTTTTATTTGTCTAGTCGTTGATATTTTTTATCTTGTGACCGTGGATTTTTATTTGTCTAGTGGTTGATATTGTTAATCTTGTGTCCGTGGATTTTTATTTGCTTAGTCGATGATTTTTTTTTATCTTGTGTCCATGGAATTTTATTTGTCTAGTCGTTCATTTTTTTTTATCTTGTGTCCGTGGATGTTTATTTGTCTAGTCGTAGTGTTTTTTATCTTGTCTCCGTGGATTTTTATTTGTCTAGTGGTTGATTTTTGTTATCTTGTGTCCGTGGATATTTATTCGTCTAGTCGTTGATTTTTTTTATCTTGTGTCCGTGGATTTGTATCTGTCTAGTCGTTGATTTTTTTATCTGTGTCCGTGGATTTTTATTCGTCTACCTGTTGATTTTTTTTTATCTTGTGTCCGTGGATTTTTATTTGTCTAGGCGTTGATTTTTTTTATCTTGTGTGCGTGGATGTTTTTCTGTATAGTTGTTTTTTTTTATCTTGTGTCCGTGGATTTTTATTTGTCTAGTCGTTGATTATGTTCATCTTGTGTCCGTGGATTTGTATCTGTCTAGTCGTTGATTTTTTTATCTGTGTCCGTGGATTTTTATTCGTCTACCTGTTGATTTTTTTTTTATCTTGTGTCCGTGGATTTTTATTTGTCTAGTTGTTGATATTTGTTATCTTGTGCCCGTGGATTTTTATTTGTCTGGTCGTTGATTTTTTTTTATCCTTTGTCCGTGAGTTATTATTTGTCTAGTAGTTGATTTTTTTTATCTTGTGTCCGTTGATTTTTATCTGTCTAGTCGTTGATTTTTTTTATCTTGTATCCGTGGATTCTCTGTTTGTCTAGTCGTTGATATTTTATCTTGTGTCCGTGGATTTTTTTTGTCTAGTCGTTGAAATTTTTTTATCTTGTGTCCGTGGATTAGTATTAGTATAATCGTTGATTTTGTTTATGTTGTGTCCGTGGATTTTTATTTGTCTAGTCGTTGATTTTGTTTTTATCTTGTGTCTATGGATTTTTATTTGTCTAGTCGCTAATTTTTTTTTCTTGCGTCTGTGGATTTTTGTTTGTCTAGTAACTAATTTTTTTTTACTTGTGTCCGTGGATGTTTATTTGTCTAGTCGTTAATTTTGTTTATCCTTTGTCCGTTGACTTTTATTTGTCGCGTCGTTAATTGTTTTTATCTTGTGTCCGTTGATGTTTATTTGTCTATTTGTTGATTTTTTTTTTATCTTGTGTCCGTGGATTTTTATTTGTCTAGTCGTTGATTTTTTTTATCTTGTGTTTTTGATTTTTATTTGTCTAGTCGTTAATTTTTTTTATCTTGTGTCCGTTGGTTTGTATTTGTGTAGTCGTTGATTTTTTTTTTATCTTGTGACATTGAATTTTTATTTGTCTAGTCGTTGATATTCATGTTACTTGTCGTTGATTGTTTTATACTATGTCCGGGTATTATAATTTGTCTAGTCGTTGATATTTTTTATCCTGTGTCCGTGGATTTCTATTTGCCTTGTGGTTGATTTATTTATCGTGTGTCCGTGGATTTTTATTTGTCTAATCGTTGATTTTTTTATATTGTGTCCGTGCATTTTTATTTGTCTAGTCGTTGATTTTTTATCGTGTGTCGGTGGATTTTTATTTGTCTAGTCGTTGATTTGTTTTATCGTATGTCCGTGGATTTTTATTTGTCTAGTCGTTGATTTTTTTTATGTTGTATCCGTGGATTCTCTGTTTGTCTAGTCGTTGATATTTTATCTTGTGTCCGTGGATTATCATTAGTCTAATCGTTGATTTTTTTATCTTGTGTCTGTGGATTTTTATTTGTCTAGTCGTTGATTTTTTTTATCTTGTGTCTGTGGATTTATATTTGTCTAGTCGCTAATTGTTTTTATCTTGCGTCTTTGAATTTTTATTTGTCTAGTAACTTATTTGTCAAGTCGTTAATTTTTTTTATCTTGTGTCCGTGGATTTTTATTTGTCTAGTCGTTGATTTTTTATATCTTGTGTCCGTGGATTTTTATTTGTCTAGTCGTTGATTTTTTATATCTTGTGTCCGTGGATTTGTATTTGTCTAGTCGTTGATTTTTTTATCTTGTGGCCGTGGATTTTTATTTGTCCAGCTGTAGATTTATATTATCCTGTGTCCGTGGATTTTTATTTGTCTAGTCGTTAATTTTTTTATCTTGTGTCCGTGGATTTTCATTTGTCTAGTCGTTAATTTTTTTATCTTGTGTTCGTTGGTTTTTATTTGTCTAGTCGTTAATTTTTTTATGCTGCGACCGTGGATTTTTATTTTTCTAGTCGTTGATTTGTTTTTAACTTGTGTCTGTGGATTTTTATTTGTCTAGTCGGTATTTTTTTTTTATCTCGTGTCCGTGGATTTTTATTTGTCTAGTCGTTGATTTATTTATCTTGTGACAAAGGATTTTTATTTGTCTAGTCGTTGATTTTTTTTATCTTGTGTCCGTGGATTTTTATTAGTCTAGCCGTTAATTTTTTTTATCTTGTGTCCGAGGATTTTTATTTGTCTAGTCGTTGATTTTTTTATTTTGTGTCCGTGGATTTTTATTTGTCCAGTCGTTGATTTTTTTATCTTGTGTCCGTGGATTTTTATTTGTCTAGTCGTTGATTCGTTTTATCTGGGGTCCGTGGATTTTTATTTGTCTAGTCGTTGATTTTTTTTCATTTTTTGTCCGTGGATTTTTATTTGTCTAGTCGTTTATTTTTTTATCTTGTGTCCGTTGATTTTTATTTCTCTAGTCGTTGATTTTTTTTTTATCTTGTGTCCGTTGATTTTTATTTGTCTAGTCTTTGATTTTTTTTTATCTTGTGTCCGTGGATTTTTATTTGTCTAGTAGTTGATTTTAAAATCCACGGACACAAGATAAAAAAAATTAACGACTAGACAAAAGAAAATCCAGTGACACAAGATGAAAAAAAAATCAACGACTAGAACAATAAAAATCCACGGACACAAGATAAAATAAATCAACGACTTTACAAATAAAAATCAACGTACACAAGATAAAAAAAATTAACGACTAGACAAATAAAAATCAAAAACACAAGATAAAAAAATTAACGACTAGACAAAAAAAATTCACGGACACCAGATAAAATAAATCAACGAGTAGACAAATAAACATCCACGGACACAAGATAAAAAAAAATTAACGACTAGACTAATAAAAATCAACGGACACAAGATAAAAACACCAACGACTAGACAAATAAAAATCAACGGACACAAGATAAAAAAAAATCCACGACTAGACAAATAAAATCCACGGACACAACATAAGATAAATCAACAACTAGACAAATTAAAATCAACGGACACATGATAAAAAAATTAACGTCTAGACAAATAAAAATCCACGGACACAGGATAAAACATTAACGACTAGACAAATAAAAATCAACGGACACAAGATAAAAAAATCAACGACCAGACAAATAAAAATCCACGGACACAAGATAAAAAAAATTAACGACTAGACAAATAAAAATCAACGGACACAGGATAAAATAAATCAACGACAAGACAACCAAAAATCCACGGACACAAGATAAAATAAATCAACGAGTAGACAAATAAAAATCCACGGACACATGATAAAAAAATTAACGACTAGACAAATAAAAATCAACGGACACAGGATAAAAAAAATTAACGACTAGACAAATAAAAATCAACGGACAGAAGACAAAAAAAAATCAACGACTAGAAAAATAAAAATCCACGGACACAAGAGAAAAAAAAATTAATGCCAAGAAAGATAAAAATCAACGGACACAATATAAAAAAAATTAACGACTAGACAAATAAAAATCCACGGACACAAGATAAAATAAATCAACGACTAGACAAATAAAAATCCACGGACACAAGATAAAAAAAATTAACGACTAGACAAAAAACATCAACGGACAAAAAATAAAACAAATAAACGGCTAGACTAATAAAAATCAACGGACACCAGATAAAAAAAAAATTAATGACTAGACAAATAAAAATCCACGGACACAAGATAAAAAACATCAACGACTAGACAAATAAAAATCCACGGTCACAAGAAAAAATAAATCAACGAGTAGACGAATAAAAATCCACGGACACAAGATAAAAAACATTAATGACTAGACAAATAAAAATCCACGGTCACAAGATAAAAAAAATCAACGACTAGGAAAAAAAAATATACGGACACAAGATAAAAAAAAAATCAACGACTAGATAAAGAAAAATCCACGCACACAAGATAAAAAAAATTAACGACTAAACAAATAGAAATCAAGGGACACAGGATAAAAACGTCCACGACTGGACAAATAAAAATCCAGTGACACAAGATAAAAAACATCAACGACTAGACCAATAAAAATCCACGGACACAAGATAAAAAAAATCAACGACTAGACAAATAAAAATCCACGGACACAAGATAAAAAAAATCAATGACAAGACAAATAAAAATAAACGGACACAAGATAAATAGAAATTAACGATACACAAATAAAAATCCACGGACACAATAAAAAAAAATCAACGACTAGACAAATAAAAATTTACGGACACAATATAACACACATCAACGATTAGACAAATAAAAATCTACGGACACAAGATAAAAAAAATTAACGACTAGACAAATAAAAATCTAGTGACACAAGATTAAAAGAAAATAAACGACTAGACAAATAAAAATCCACGGACAGAAGATAAAAAAATTAACGACTAGGCAAATACAAATCAACGGACACAAGACGAACAACATAAACGACAAGACAAATAAAAATCCAAGGACACAAGATAAAAAAAAATCAACGACTAGACTAATAAAAAGCTACGCACACAAGATAAAAAAACATTAACGACTAGACAAATAAAAATCCACGGACACAAGATAAACAAAATCAACGACTAGACAAATAAAAATCCACGGACACAAGATAAAAAAAAAAATCAAAGACTGGAAAAAAAAAATCCACGGACACAAGATAAAATAAATCAACGACTAGACAAATAAAAATCCACGGACACAATATAAAAAAAATTAACGTCTAGACAAATAAAAATCAACGGACACAGGATAAAAAATAAACGAGTACACAAAAGAAAATCCACGGTTACAAGATAAAACAAATCAACGACTAGACAAACAAAAATCCACGGACACAAGATTAAATAAATCAACGAGGAGACAAATAAAAATCCACGGACACAACATAAAAAAATCAACGACTAGACAAATAAAAATCCACGGACACAAGATAAAAAAATCAACGACTAGACAAAAAAAATCAACGGACACAAGATAAAAAAAAATCAACGACTACACGAATACAAATAAACGGACACAAGATAAAAAAAATCAAGACTAGACAAATGAAAATCCACGGACACAAGAAATTAAATCAACGACTAGACAAATAAAAATCCACGGACACAAGATAAAATAAATCAACGACTAGACAAATAAACATCAACGGACAAAAGATAAAAAAAATTAACGGCTAGACTAATAAAAATAAACGGACACCCGATAAATAAAAATCAACGACTAGACAAATAAAATCCACGGACACAACATAAGATAAATCAACAACTAGACAAGTAAAAATCAACGGACACAAGATAAAAAAATTAACATCTAGACAAATAAAAATGAACGGACACAGGATAAAAAATAATAAACGACTAGACAAATAAAAATCAACAGACAAAAGATACAAAAAATCACCGACTAGACAAATAAAAATCCACGGACACAAGATAAAAAAAATTACCGAATAGACAAATAAAAATCAACGGACACAGGATAAAATAAATCAACGACTAGACAAGTAAAAATCCACGGACACAAGATAAAACAAATCAATGTCTAGACAAATAACATCAACGGGCAAAACATCAAAAAAATTAACGACTAGACAAATAAAAATCCACGGACACAAGATAAAAAAATCAACGACAAGACAACCAAAAATCCACGGATGCAAGATAAAATAAATCAACGAGTAGACAAATAAAAATCCACGGACACATGATAAAAAAATTAACGACTAGACAAATAAAAATCAACGGACACAGGATAAAAAAAATTAACGACTAGACAAATAAAAATCAACGGACACAAGATAAACAAATCGAAGACTAGACAAATAATCAACGAGTACACAAAAGAAAATCCACGGACACAAGATAAAAAAATCAACGACTAGACAAATAAAAATCCACGGACACAAGATTACATAAATCACCGAGGAAACAAATAAAACTTCACGGACACAAGATAAAAAAAATTAACGACTAGACAAATAAAAATCCACGGACACAAGATAAAAAAATCAACGACTAGACAAATAAAAATCCACGGACACAGGATGAAAAAATCGACGACTGGACAAATAAAAATCCACATACACAACATAAAAACCTCAACGACTAGACAAATAAAAATCCACGGACACAAGATAAAATAAATCAACGACTAGACAAATAAAAATCCACGGACACAAGATAAAAAAATCAACGACTAGACAAAAAAAATCAACGGACACAAGATAAAAAAAAATCAACGACTACACGAATACAAATAAACGGACACAAGATAAAAAAAATCAAGACTAGACAAATGAAAATCCACGGACACAAGAAATTAAATCAACGACTAGACAAATAAAAATCCACGGACACAAGATAAAATAAATCAACGACTAGACAAATAAACATCAACGGACAAAAGATAAAAAAAATTAACGGCTAGACTAATAAAAATCAACGGACACCCGATAAAAAAATCAACGACTAGACAAATAAAATCCACGGACACAACATAAGATAAATCAACAACTAGACAAGTAAAAATCAACGGACACAAGATAAAAAAATTAACATCTAGACAAATAAAAATGAACGGACACAGGATAAAAAATAATAAACGACTAGACAAATAAAAATCAACAGACAAAAGATAAAAAAAATCACCGACTAGACAAATAAAAATCCACGGACACAAGATAAAAAAAATTACCGAATAGACAAATAAAAATCAACGGACACAGGATAAAATAAATCAACGACTAGACAAGTAAAAATCCACGGACACAAGATAAAACAAATCAATGTCTAGACAAATAACATCAACGGGCAAAACATCAAAAAAATTAACGACTAGACAAATAAAAATCCACGGACACAAGATAAAGAAATCAACGACAAGACAACCAAAAATCCACGGATGCAAGATAAAATAAATCAACGAGTAGACAAATAAAAATCCACGGACACATGATAAAAAAATTAACGACTAGACAAATAAAAATCAACGGACACAGGATAAAAAAAATTAACGACTAGACAAATAAAAATCAACGGACACAAGATAAACAAATCGAAGACTAGACAAATAATCAACGAGTACACAAAAGAAAATCCACGGACACAAGATAAAAAAATCAACGACTAGACAAATAAAAATCCACGGACACAAGATTACATAAATCAACGAGGAAACAAATAAAACTTCACGGACACAAGATAAAAAAAATTAACGACTAGACAAATAAAAATCCACGGACACAAGATAAAAAAATCAACGACTAGACAAATAAAAATCAACGGACACAGGATGAAAAAATCGACGACTGGACAAATAAAAATCCACGGACACAACATAAAAACCTCAATGACTAGACAAATTAAAATCAACGGACACAAGATAAAATAAATCAACGACAAGACAAATAAAAACCAACGGACACAAGATAAAAAAAAATTAACATCTAAACAAATAAAAATGCACGGACACAGGAAAAAAAAATTAACGACTAGACAAATAAAAATAAACAGACACAAGATAAAAAAAAAACAACGACTAGACAAATAAAAATCCACGGACACAAGATAAAAAAAATTAACGACTAGACAAATAAAAATCCACGGACACAAGATAAAATAAATCAACGACTAGACAAATAAAAACCATCGGACAACAGATAAAAAAAATTAACGTCTAGACAAATAAAAATCAACGGACACAAGATAAAAAAAATATACGACTAGACAAATAAAAATCAACGGACATAAGATAAAAAGAAATCAACGACTAGACAAATAAAAATCCACGGACACAAGTTAACACAGATCAACGACTAAACAAATAAAAATCAACGGACACAGGATAAAAAAAATTAACGACTAGACAAATAAAAATCAACGGACACAGGATAAAAAAAATTAACGACTAGACAAATAAAAATCAACGGACACAAGATAAACAAATCGACGACTAGACAAATAATCAACGAGTACACAAAAGAAAATCCACGGACACAAGATAAAAAAATCAACGACTAGACAAATAAAAATCCACGGACACAAGATTACATAAATCAACGAGGAAACAAATAAAACTCCACGGACACAAGATAAAAAAAAATTAACGACTAGACAAATAAAAATCCACGGACACAAGATAAAAAAATCAACGACTAGACAAATAAAAATCAACGGACACAGGATGAAAAAATCGAAAGCTGGACAAATAAAAATCCACGGACACAACATAAAAACCTCAACGACTAGACAAATAAAAATCCACGGACACAAGATAAAATAAATCAACAACAAGACAAATAAAAACCAACGGACACAAGATAAAAAAAAATTAACGTCTAGACAAATAAAAATCCACGGACACAGGAAAAAAAATTAACGACTAGACAAATAAAAATAAACGGACACAAGATAAAAAAAAACAACGACTAGACAAATAAAAATCCACGGACACAAGATAAAAAAAAATTAACGACTAGACAAATAAAAATCCACGGACACAAGATAAAATAAATCGACGACTAGACAAATAAAAACCATCGGACAAAAGATAAAAAAAATTAACGTCTAGACAAATAAAAATCAACGGACACAAGATAAAAAAAATATACGACTAGACAAATAAAAATCAACGGACATCAGATAAAAAAAATCAACGACTAGACAAATAAAAATCCACGGACACAAGTTAACACAAATCAACGACTAAACAAATAAAAATCCACGGACACAAGATAAAAAAATTAACTACTAGACAAATAAAAATCCACGGACACAAGACAAAAAAAATCAACGACTAGACAAATATAAATCCACGGACACAAGATAAAAAAAAATCAATGACAAGAAAAATAAAAATCAACGGACACAATATAAAAAAAATAACGACTAGACGAATACAAATAAACGGACACAAGATGAAAAAATAAACAAATGAATCAACAAATAAAAATCCACGGACACATGATAAAAAATGTAATCGACTAGACAAATAAAAATCAACGGACAAAAGATAAAAAAAATTAACGACTAGACAAATAAAAATTCACAGAGACAAGATAAAAAGAAATCAACGACTAGACAAACAAAAATCCACGGGCACAAGATAAAATAAATCAACGAGTAGACAAATAAAAATCCACGGACACAGGATAAAAAAAATTAACGACTACACAAATAAAAATCAACTGACACAAGATAAAAAAATTAACGACTAGACAAATAAAAATCAACAGACAAAAGATAAAAAAAAATCACCGACTAGACAAATAAAAATCCACGGACACAAGATAAAAAAAATTACCGACTAGACAAATAAAAATCAACGGACACAGGATAAAATAAATCAACGACTAGACAAGTAAAAATGCACGGACACAAGATAAAATAAATCAATGTCTAAACAAATAACATCATCGGACAAAACATCAAAAAAATTAACGACTAGACAAATAAAAATCCACGGTCACAAGATAAAAAAAATCAACGACAAGACAACCAAAAATCCACGGACGCAAGATAAAATAAATCAACGAGTAGACAAATAAAAATCCACGGACACATGATAAAAAAATAAACGACTAGACAAATAAAAATCCACGGACACAGGATAAAAAAAATTAACGACTAGACAAATAAAAATCAACGGACACAAGATAAACAAATCGACGACTAGACAAATAATCAACGAGTACACAAAAGAAAATCCACGGACACAAGATAAAAAAATCAACGACTAGACAAATAAAAATCCACGGACACAAGATTAAATAAATCAACGAGGAAACAAATAAAACTCCACGGACACAAGATAAAAAAAATTAACGACTAGACAAATAAAAATCCACGGACACAAGATAAAAAAATCAACGACTAGACAAATAAAAATTAACGGACACAGGATGAAAAAATCGACGACTGGACACATAAAAACCAACGGAAACAAGATAAAAAAAATTAACGTCTAGACAAATAAAAATCCACGGACACAGGAAAAAAAATTAACGACTAGACAAATAAAAATAAACGGACACAAGATAAAAAAAAACAACGACTAGACAAATAAAAATCCACGGACACAAGATAAAAAAAATTAACGACTAGACAAATAAAAATCCACGGACACAAGATAAAATAAATCAACGACTAGACAAATAAAAACCATCGGACAAAAGATAAAAAAAAATTAACGTCTAGACAAATAAAAATCAACGGACACAAGATAACAAAAATATACGACTAGACAAATAAAAATCAACGGACATCAGATAAAAAAAAATCAACGACTAGACAAATAAAAATCCACGGACACAAGTTAACACAAATCCACGACTAAACAAATAAAAATCCACGGACACAAGATAAAAAAATTAACGACTAGACAAATAAAAATCCACGGACACAAGACAAAAAAAATCAATGACAAGAAAAATAAAAATCAACGGACACAATATAAAAAAAATAACGACTAGACGAATACAAATAAACGGACACAAGATGAAAAAAATCAACAAATGAATCAACAAATAAAAATCCACGGACACATGATAAAAAATGTAATCGACTAGACAAATAAAAATCAACGGACAAAAGATAAAAAAAATTAACGACTAGACAAATAAAAATCCACAGAGACAAGATAAAAAGAAATCAACGCTAGACAAACAAACATCCACGGACACAAGATAAAATAAATCAACGAGTAGACAAATAAAAATCCACGGACACAGGATAAAAAAAATTAACGACTACACAAATAAAAATCAACTGACACAAGATAAAAAAAATTAACGACTAGACAAATAAAAATCAACAGACAAAAGATAAAAAAAAATCACCGACTAGACAAATAAACATCCACGGACACAAGATAAAAAAATTACCGACTAGACAAATAAAAATCAACGGACACAGGATAAAATAAATCAACGACTAGACAAGTAAAAATGCACGGACACAAGATAAAACAAATCAATGTCTAAACAAATAACATCAACGGACAAAACATCAAAAAAATTAACGACTAGACAAATAAAAATTCACGGTCACAAGATAAACAAAATCAACGAGAAGACAACCAAAAATCCACGGACGCAAGATAAAATAAATCAACGAGTAGACAAATAAAAATCCACGGACACATGATAAAAAAATTAACGACTAGACAAATAAAAATCAACGGACACAGGATAAAAAAAATTAACGACTAGACAAATAAAAATCAACGGACACAAGAAAAACAAATCGACGACTAGACAAATAATCAACGAGTACACAAAAGAAAATCCACGGACACAAGATAAAAAAATCAACGACTAGACAAATAAAAATCCACGGACACAAGATTAAATAAATCAACGAGGAAACAAATAAAACTCCACGGACACATGATAAAAAAAATTAACGACTAGACAAATAAAAATCCACGGACACAAGATAAAAAAATCAACGACTAGAGAAATAAAAATCCACGGACACAGGATGAAAAAATCGACGACTGGACAAATAAAAATCCACGGACACAACATAAAAACCTCAACGACTAGACAAATAAAAATCCACGGACACAAGATAAAATAAATCAACGACAAGACAAATAAAAACCAACGGACACAAGATAAAAAAAAATTAACGTCTAGACAAATAAAAATCCACGGACACAGGAAAAAAAAATTAACGACTAGACAAATAAAAATAAACGGACACAAGATAAAAAAAAACAACGACTAGACAAATAAAAATCCACGGACACAAGATAAAAAAAAATTAACGACTAGACAAATAAAAATCCACGGACACAAGATAAAATAAATCAACGACTAGACAAATAAAAACCATCGGACAAAAGATAAAAAAAATTAACGTCTAGACAAATAAAAATCAACGGACACAAGATAAAAAAAATATACAACTAGAAAAATAAAAATCATCGGACATCAGATATAAAAAAATCAACGACTAGACAAATAAAAATCCACGGACACAAGTTAACACAAATCAACGACTAAACAAATAAAAATCCACGGACACAGGATAAAAAAATTAACGACTAGAAAAATAAAAATCAACGGACACAAGATAAAAAAATTAACGACTAGACAAATGAAAATCCACGGACACAAGACAAAAAAAATCAACGACTAGACAAATATAAATCCACGGACACAAGATAAAAAAAAATCAATGACAAGAAAAATAAAAATCAACGGACACAATATAAAAAAATCAACGACTAGACGAATACAAATAAACGGACACAAGATGAAAAAATCAACAAATGAATCAACAAATAAAAATCCACGGACACATGATAAAAAATGTAATCAACGAGACAAATAAAAATCAACGGACAAAAGATAAAAAAAATTAACGACTAGACAAACAAAAATCCACGGACACAAGTAAAATCAATTCAACGAGTAGACAAATAAAAATCCACGGACACAGGATGAAAAAATCGACGACTGGACAAATAAAAATCCACGGACACAACATAAAAACCTCAACGACTAGACAAATAAAAATCCACGGACACAAGATAAAATAAATCAACGACAAGACAAATAAAAACCAACGGACACAAGATAAAAAAAAAATTAACGTCTAGACAAATAAAAATCCACGGACACAGGAAAAAAAAATTAACGACTAGACAAATAAAAATAAACGGACACAAGATAAAAAAAAACAACGACTAGACAAATAAAAATCCACGGACACAAGATAAAAAAAATTAACGACTAGACAAATAAAAATCCACGGACACAAGATAAAATAAATCAACGACTAGACAAATAAAAACCATCGGACAAAAGATAAAAAAAATTAACGTCTAGACAAATAAAAATCAACGGACACAAGATAAAAAAAATATACAACTAGAAAAATAAAAATCATCGGACATCAGATATAAAAAAATCAACGACTAGACAAATAAAAATCCACGGACACAAGTTAACACAAATCAACGACTAAACAAATAAAAATCCACGGACACAGGATAAAAAAATTAACGACTAGAAAAATAAAAATCAACGGACACAAGATAAAAAAATTAACGACTAGACAAATGAAAATCCACGGACACAAGACAAAAAAAATCAACGACTAGACAAATATAAATCCACGGACACAAGATAAAAAAAAATCAATGACAAGAAAAATAAAAATCAACGGACACAATATAAAAAAATCAACGACTAGACGAATACAAATAAACGGACACAAGATGAAAAAATCAACAAATGAATCAACAAATAAAAATCCACGGACACATGATAAAAAATGTAATCAACGAGACAAATAAAAATCAACGGACAAAAGATAAAAAAAATTAACGACTAGACAAACAAAAATCCACGGACACAAGATAAAATCAATTCAACGAGTAGACAAATAAAAATCCACGGACACAGGATAAAAAAATTAACGACTACACAAATAAAAATCAACGGACACAAGATAAAAAAAATTAACGACTAGACAAATAAAAATCAACGGACACAAGACAAAAAAAAAATCAACGACTAGATAAAAAAAAATCCACGGACACAAGATAAAAAAAATCAATGACAAAAAAATAAATATCAACGGGCACAATATAAAAAAAATTAACGACTAGACGAATACAAATAAACGGACACAAGATAAAAAAAAATCAACAAAAATATCAATAAATAAAAATCCACGGAAACGAGATAATAAAAATCAACGACTAGACAAATAAAAATCCACGGACACTAGATAAAAAAATCAATCACAAGACAAATAAACATAAACGGACACAAGATAAAAAAAAAATTAACGACTAGACAAATCAAAATCCACGGACACAAGAAATTAAATCAACGACTAAACAAATTTAAATCCACGGACACAAGATAAAAAAATTAACGGCTAGACTAATAAAAATCAACGGACACCCGATAAAAAAATCAACGACTAGACAAATAAAATCCACGGACACAATATAAGATAAATAAACAACTAGACAAATAAAAATCCACGGACACAAGATAAAAAAATTAACGTCTAGACAAATAAAAATCAACGGACACAGGGTAAAAAAATTAACGACTAGACAAATAAAAATCCACGGACACAAGATAAAAAAAAATAAAGGACTAGACAAATAAAAATCCACGGACACAAGATAAAAAAAATTAACGACTAGACAAATAAAAATCAACGGACACAGGATAAAATAAATCAACGACTAGACAAGTAAAAATCCACGGACACAAGATAAAACAAATCAACGTCTAGACAAATAAAATCAACGGACAAAAGATCAAAAAAATTACCGACTAGACAAATAAAAATCCACGGACACAAGATAAAAAAATCAACGACAAGACAACCAAAAATCCACGGACACAAGATAAAATTAATCAACGAGTACACAAATAAAAATCCACGGACACATGATAAAAAAATTAACGACTAGACAAATAAAAATCCACGGACACAGGATAAAATAAATTAACGACCCGACAAATAAAAATCAACGGACAGAAGACAAAAAAAAATAAACGACTAGACAAACAAAAATCCACGGACACAAGAGAAAAAAAAATCAATGACAAGAAAAATAAAAATCAAGGGACACAATATAAAAAAAAATTAACGACTAGACAAATACAAATATACGGATACAAGATAAAAAAAATCAACAAATAAATCAACAAATAAAAATCCACGGAAAAAAGATAATAAACATTAACAACTAGAAAAATAAAAATCAACGGACACAAGATAAAAAAAAATCAACGACTAGACAAATAAAAATCTAGTGACACAAGATGAAAAAAAAATCTACGACTAGACAAATAAAAATCCACGGACACAACATAAAATAAATCAACGACTAGACAAATAAACATCCACAGACACAAGATAAAAAAAATTAACGACTAGACAAATAAAAATCCACGGACACAAGATAAAATAAATCAATCACTAGACAAATAAAAATCCACGGACACAAGATAAAAAAAATCAACGACTAGACAAAAAACATCAACGGACAAAAAATCAAACAAATAAACGGCTAGACTAATAAAAATCCACGGACACAAGATAAAATAAATCAACGACTAGACAAATAAAAATCCACGGACACAAGATGAAAAAAAATTAACGACTAGACAAAAAACATCAACGGACAAAAAATAAAGCAAATAAACGGCTATACTAATAAAAATCAACGGACACCGCATAAAAAAAAATTAACGACTAGACAAATAGTAATCCACGGACACAAGATTAAATAAATCAACGAGGAGACAAATAAAAATCCACGGACACAAGATAAAAAAATCAACGACTAGACAAATAAAAATCCACGGACACAAGATAAAAAAATCAACGACTGGACAAAAAAAATCAACGGACACAAGATAAAAAAAAATCAACGACTAGACAAATAAAAATCCACGGACACAAGATAAAAAAAATAAACGACTAGACAAATAAAAATCAATGGACACAAGATAAAAAAATCAACGACTAGACAAATAAAAATCCACGGACACAAGATAAAAAAAATAAACGACTAGGCAAATAAAAATCAATGGACACAAGATAAAAAAATCAACGACTAGACAAATAAAAATCCACGTACACAAGATAAAATAAATCAACGAGTAGACGAATAAAAATCCACGGACACAAGATAAAAAACATTAATGACTAGACAAATAAAAATCCATGGACACAAGATAAAAAACATTAACGACTAGTCAAAACGAATCTACGGACACAAGATAAAATAAAAAATCAACGACTAGATAAATAAAAATCCACGCACACAAGATAAAAAAAATTAACGACTAGACAAATAAAAATCTAGGGACTCAGGATAAAAACGTCCACGACTGGACAAATAAAAATCCACGGACACAAGATAAAAAACATCAACGACTAGACCAATAAAAATCCACGGACACAAGATAAAAAAAATCAACGACTAGACAAATAAAAATCCACGGACACAAGATAAAAAAAATCAATGACAAGACAAATAAAAATAAACGGACACAAGATAAAAAATAATTACCGACAACACAAATTAAAATCCACGGACACAATAAAAACAAATCAACGACTAGACAAACAAACATTTACGGACACAAGATAACATACATCAACGATTAGACAAATAAAAATCTATGGACACAAGATAAAAAAAATTAACGACTAGACAAATAAAAATCCAGTGACACAAGATGAAAAGAAAATCAACGACTAGACAAATAAAAATCCACGGACAGAAGATAAAAAAATTAACGACTAGGCAAATACAAATCAACAGACACAAGATTAACAACATAAACGACTAGACAAATAAAAATCCACGGACACAAGATAAAAAAAATCAACGACTAGACAAATAAAAATCAACGGACACAGGATGAAAAAATCGACGACTGGACAAATAAAAATCCACGGACACAACATAAAAAACAAATCAACGACTAGACAAATAAAAATCCACGGACACAGGATAAAAAAAATTAACGACTAGACAAATAAAAATCAACGGACAGAAGACAAAAAAAAATCAACGACTAGACAAACAAAAATCCACGGACACAAGAGAAAAAAAAATCAATGACAAGAAAAATAAACATCAACGGACACAATATAAAACAATTAACGACTAGACAAATAAAAATCCACGGACACAAGATGAAAAAAAATCTACGACTAGACAAATAAAAATCCACGGACACAAGATAAAATAAATCAACGACTAGACAAATAAAAATCCACGGACACAAGATGAAAAAAAATTAACGACTAGACAAAAAACATCAACGGACAAAAAATAAAGCAAATAAACGGCTATACTAATAAAAATCAACGAACACCGCATAAAAAAAATTAACAACTAGACAAATAAAAATCCACGGACACAAGATTAAATAAATCAACGAGGAGACAAATAAAAATCCACGGACACAAGATAAAAAAATCAACGACTAGACAAATAAAAATCCACGGACACAAGATAAAAAAATCAACGACTAGACAAAAAAAATCAACGGACACAAGATAAAAAAAAATCAACGACTAGATAAAGAAAAATCCACGCACACAAGATAAAAAAAATTAACGACTAGACAAATAAAAATCAACGGACACAGGATGAACAAATCGACGACTGGACAAATAAAAATCCACGGACACAACATAAAAAACAAATCAACGACTAGACAAATAAAAATCCACGGACACAAGATAAAAAAAATTAACGACTAGACAAATAAAAATCCACGGACACAAGATAAAAAAAATCAAGGACTAGACTAATAAAAATCCACGGACACAAGATAAAAAAAATTAACGACGAGACAAATAAACATCAACGGACACAAGATAAAATAAATCAACGGCTAGACTAATAAAAATCCACGGACACAAGTTAACACAAATCAACGACTAAACAAATAAAAATCCACGGACACAGGATAAAAAAATTAACGACTAGACAAATAAAAATCAAATGACACAAGATCAAAAAATTAACGACTAGACAAATAAAAATCCACGGACACAGGACAAAAACAATCAACGACTAGACAAATATAAATCCACGGACACAAGATAAAAAAAATCAATGACAAGAAAAATAAAAATCAACGGACACAATATAAAAAAAAATAACGACTAGACGAATACAAATAAACGGACACAAGATGAAAAAAAATCAACAAATTAATCAACAAATAAAAATCCACGGACACATGATAAAAAACGTAAACGACTAGACAAATAAAAATCAACGGAGAAAAGATAAAAAAAATTACGACTAGACAAATAAAAATCCACAGAGACAAGATAAAAACAAATCAACGACTAGAAAACCAAAAATCCACGGAAACAAGATAAAATAAATCAACGAGTAGACAAATAAAAATCCACGGACACAGGATAAAAAAATTAACGACTACACAAATAAAAATCAACAGACACAAGATAAAAAAAATTAACGACTAGACAAATAAAAATCAACGGACACAAGACAAAAAAAATAAACGACTAGATAAATAAAAATCCACGGACACAAGATAAAAAAATCAATGACAAGAAAAATAAACATCAACGGACACAATATAAAAAAAATTAACGACTAGACGAATACAAATAAACGGACACAAGATAAAAAAAATCAACAAATACATCAACAAATAGAAATCCACGGACACAAGATAAAAAAATCAACGACTAGACAAATAAAAATCCACGGACACAGGATAAAAAAAATCAATTACTAGACAAAAAAAAAATGCACGGAAAAAAAATAAAAAAAATCAACGACTAGACAAATAAAAATCCACGGACACAAGATAATAAAAATCTACGACTAGACAAATAAAAATCCACGGACACTAGATAAAAAAATCAAGGACTAGACAAATGAAAATCCACGGACACAAGATAAAATAAATCAACGACTAGACAAATAAAAATAAACGGACAAAAGATAAAAAAAATTAACGGCTAGACTAATAAAAATCAACGGACACCCGATAAAAAAAATCAACGACTAGACAAATAAAAATCCACGGACACAAGATAAAAAAAAAATCAATGACAAGACAAATAAAAATCAACGGACACAATATTAGAAAAATTAACGACTAGACAAATAAAAACCAACGGACACAGGATAAAAAAATCAACGACTAGACAAATAAAAATCCACGCACACAAGATAAAAAAACAATAACGACTAGACGAATAAAAATCAACGGACACAAGATAAAAAAAAATCAACGACTGGAAAAATAAAAATCCACGGAGACAAGATAAAATAAATCAACGATTAGACAAATAAAAATCCACGGACACAATATAAAAAAAATTAACGACTAGACAAATAAAAATCCACGGACACAAGATAAAAAAAATAAACGAATAGACAAATAAAAAAAACGGACACAAGATAAAAAAAAATCAACGACTAGACAAATAAAAATCCACGGACACAAGATAAAATAAATCAACGACCAGACAAATAAAACTACACGGACACGAGATAAAAAAAATACCGACTAGACAAATAAAAATCCACGGACACAAGATAAAAAAAAAATCAATGACAAGACAAATAAAAATCAACGGACACAATATTAGAAAAATTAACGACTAGACAAATAAAAACCAACGGACACAGGATAAAAAAATCAACGACTAGACAAATAAAAATCCACGCACACAAGATAAAAAAACAATAACGACTAGACGAATAAAAATCAACGGACACAAGATAAAAAAAAATCAACGACTGGAAAAATAAAAATCCACGGAGACAAGATAAAATAAATCAACGATTAGACAAATAAAAATCCACGGACACAATATAAAAAAAATTAACGACTAGACAAATAAAAATCCACGGACACAAGATAAAAAAAATAAACGAATAGACAAATAAAAAAAACGGACACAAGATAAAAAAAAATCAACGACTAGACAAATAAAAATCCACGGACACAAGATAAAATAAATCAACGACTAGACAAATAAAACTACACGGACACGAGATAAAAAAAAATACCGACTAGACAAATAAAAATCCACGGACACAAGATAAAAAATATCAACGACTAGACAAATAAAAATCTACGGACACAAGATAAAAATAATTAACGAATAGACAAATAAAAACCAACCGACACAAGATAAAAAAATTAACGACTAGACAAATAAAAATTAAAAACACAAGATAAAAAAAATTAACGACTAGACAAATAAAAATCAACCGACACAAGAAAAAAAAATCAACGACTAGACAAATAAAAATCCACGAACACAAAATAAACAAAATTAGCGGCCAGACAAATAAAAATCAACGTACACATTATCTTGTGTCCGTGGAGTTTTATTTGTCTAGTCGTTGATTTTTTTTGTCTAGTGTCCGTTGATTTTTATTTGTCTGGTGGTTAATTTGTTTTATCTTGTGTCCGTTGATTTTTATTTGTCTAGTCGTTAATTTTTTTATCATGTGTCCGTGGATTTTTATTTGTCTACTAGTTGATTTATTTTATCTTGTGTCCGTGGATTTTTGTTTGTCTAATCGTTGATTTGTTTTGATCTTGTCACGGTGGATTTTTATTTGTCTAGTCGTTAATTTTTTTGTCTTGTGTCCGTGGATTTTTATATGTCTAGTCGTTGATTTTTTTTTATCCTGTGTCCGTTGATTTTTATTTGTCTAGTCGTTAATTTTTTTATCCTGTGTCCGTGGATTTTTATTTGTCTAGACGTTAATTTTTTTTATCTTTTGTCCGTTGATTGTTATTTTTCTAGTCGTTGATTTATTTTATCTTGTGTCCGTGGATTTGTATGTGTCTAGTTGTTAATTTGTTTTATCTTGTGTCCGTGGATTTTTATTTTTCTAGTCGTTGATGTTTTTTTATCTTGTTTCCGTTGATTTTTATGTGTCTAGTCGTTAATTTTTTTTTCCTGTGTCCGTTGATTTTTATTTGTCTAGACGTTAATTTTTTTTATCTAGTGTCCGTTGGTTTTTATTTGTCTTGTCGTTGATTTATTTTATCGTGTGTCCGTGGATTTTTATTTTTCTAGTCGTTGATGTTTTTTTATGTTGTGTCGGTTGATTTTTATTTGTCCAGTCGTGGATTTTTTCATCCTGTGTCCGCTGATTTTTATTTGTGTAGTGGTTATTTTTTTTTATCTTGTGTGCGTGGATTTTTATTTATCTAGTCGTTGAGTTTTTTTTATTTTGTGTCCGTTGATGTTTAATTGTCTACTCGTTGATTTATTTTATCTAGTGTCCGTGGATGTTTATTTGTCTAGTCGTTGATTGTTTTTATCTTGTGTCCGTGGATTTTCTTTTGTCTACTCGTTGATTTTTTTATCTTGTGTCCGTTGATGTTTATTTGTCTGGACGGTAATTTTTTATTATCTTGTGTCCGTTGATTTAATTTGTCTAGTCGTGAATGCTTTTTTATCTTGTGCGCGTAGATTTTTATTTGTCTAGTCGTTGATTTTTTTTTATCTTGTGTCCGTGGATTTTTATTTGTCTAGTCGTTTATGTTGTTTATCTTGTGTCCGTGGATTTGTATTTGTCTAGTCGTTGATTTTTTTTTAACTTGTGTTCGTGGATTTTTATTTGTCTAGTCGTTGATTTATTTTATCTTGTGTCCGTGGATTTTTATTTGTCTAGTCGTTGATTTTTTTTATCGGGTGTCCGTTGATTTTTATCGGTCTAGCCGTTAATTTGTTTTATCTTTTGTCCCTTGATGTTTATCTGTCTAGTCGTTGATTTTTTTATCTTGTGTCCGTGGATTTTTATTTGTCTAGTCGTTGATTTTTTTTTCATCTTGTGTCACTGGATTTTTATTTGTCTAGTCGTTAATTTTTTTTTATCTTGTGTCCGTGGATTTTTATTTGTCTAATCGTTGATTTGTGCTATCTTGTGTCCGTGGATTTTTATTTGTCTAGTCGTTGATTTTTTTTTATTGTGTCACTGGATTTTCATTTGTGTAGTCGTTAATTTTTTTTTATCTTGTGTCCGTTTATTATTATTTGTCTAGTCGTTTATTTGTTTTATCTTATGTCCGTGGATTTTTATTTGTCTAGTCGTTGATTTTTTTATCTGGTGTCTGTTGATTTTTTTTGTCTAGACGTTAATTTTTTTCATATTGTGTCCGTGGATTTTTATTTGTCTAGTCGTGGATTTATTTTATCTTGTGTCCGTGGATTTTTATTTTTCCAGTCGTTGATTTTTTTTTTATCTTGTGTCCGTTGATTTTTATTTGTCTAGTCGTTAATGTTTTTATCTTGTGTCCGTTGATTTAATTTGTCTAGTCGTTAATGTTGTTTTATCTTGTGTGCGTGGATTTTTATTTATCTAGTCGTTGATTTTTTTTTATCTTGTGTCCGTTGATTTTTTTTTGTCTAGTCGCTGATTTTTTTTATCTTGTGTCAGTGGATTTTTATTTGTCTACTCGTTGATTTTTTTTATCCGGTGTCCGTTGATTTTTATCAGTCTAGCCGTTAATTTGTTTTATCTTTTGTCCGTTGATGTTTATTTGTCTAGTCGTTAATTTTTTTATCTTGTGTCCGTGGATTTTTATTTGTCTAGTCGTTTATTTTTTTTTCATCTTGTGTCACTGGATTTTTATTTGTCTATTCGTTAATTTTTTTTTATCTTGTGTCCGTGGATTTTTATTTGTCTAATCGTTGATTTGTGTTATCTTGTGTCCGTGGATTTTTATTTGTCTAGTCGTTGATTTTTTTTATTGTGTCACTGGATTTTCATTTGTGTAGTCGTTAATTTTTTTTTTATCTTGTGTCCGTTTATTTTTATTTGTCTAGTCGTTTATTTTTTTTATCTTATGTCCGTGGATTTTTATTTGTCTTGTCGTTGATTTTTTTATCTTGTGTCCGTTGATTTTTTTTGTCTAGACGTTAATTTTTTTCATATTGTGTCCGTGGATTTTTATTTGTCTAGTCGTTGATTTATTGTATCTTGTATCCGTGGATTTTTATTTTTCCAGTCGTTGATTTTTTTTTTATCTTGTGTCCGTTGATTTTTATTTGTCTAGTCGTTAATGTTTTTATCTTGTGTCCGTTGATTTAATTTGTCTAGTCGTTAATGTTTTTTTTATCTTGTGTGCGTGGATTTTTATTAGTCTAGTCGTTGATTTTTTTAACTTGTGTCCGTGGATTTTTATTTGTCTAGTCGTTGATTTTTTTTATTGTGTCACTGGATTTTCATTTGTGTAGTCGTTTATTTTTTTTTTATCTTGTGTCCGTTTATTTTTATTTGTCTAGTCGTTTATTTTTTTTATCTTGTGTCCGTGGATTTTTATTTGTCTAGTCGTTGATTTTTTTATCTTGTGTCCGTGGTTTTTTATTTGTGAAGTCGTTGATTTTTTTTATCCTGTGTCAGTTGATTTTTATTTATCTTGACGTTAATTTTTTTTATCTAGTGTCCGTTGGTTTTTATTTGGCTTGTCGTTGATGTATTTTATCTTGTGTTCGTGGATTTTTATTTGTCGTTAATGTTTTTTTATCTTGTGTGCGTGAATTTGTATTTATCTAGTCGTTGATTTTTTTTTATTTTGTGTCCGTTGATGTTTAATTGTCTACTCCGTTGATTTTTTTTTGTCTAGTCGCTGATTTTTTTATCTTGTGTCAGTGGATTTTTATTTGTCTAGTCGTTGATTTTTTTTATCCTGTGTCCGTGGATTTTTATTTGTCTACTCGTTGATTTTTTATCTGTTGTCGGTTGATTTTTATTTGTCTGGACGTTAATTTTTTTTATATTGTGTCCGTGGATGTTTATTTGTCTAGTCGTTGATTTTTTTTTATCTTGTGTCCGTGGATTTTTTTTTTCCAGTCGTTGATTTTTTTAATCGTGTGTCCGTTGATTTTTATTTGTCTAGTCGTTAATTTTTTTTTATCTTGTGTCCGTTGATTTAATTTTTCTTGTCGTTAATGTTTTTTTATCTTATGTGCGTAGATTTTTGTTAGTCTAGTCGTGGATTTTTTTTTTATCTTGTGTCCGTGGATTTTTATTTGTCTAGGCGTTGATTTGTTTTATCTTGTGTCCATGGATTTTTATTTGTCTAGTCGTTGATTTTTTTATCTTGTCTTTTTGATTTTTATTTGTCTAGTCGTTAATTTTGTTATCTTGATTCCTTTGGTTTTTATTTGTCTAGTCGTTGATTTTTTTTATCTTGTGTCCGTTGATTTTATTTGTCTAGTCGTTAATGTTTTTTTTATCTTGTGGGCGTGGATTTTTATTAGTCTAGTTGTTGATTTGTTTATCTTGTGTCCGTGGATTTTTATTTGTCTAGTCGTTGATTTTTTTTCATCTTGTGTCCGTAGATATTTATTTGTCCAGTCGTTGATTTTTTTATCTTGTGTCCGTGGATTTTTATTTTTCTAGTCGTTAATTGTGTTTATCTTGTGTCCGTGGATTTGTATTTGCCTAGTCGTTGATTTTTTTATCTTGTGTCCGTGGATTTTTATTTGTCTAGTCGTTGATTTATTTTATCTTGTGTCCGTGGATTTTTATTTGTCTAGTCGTTCATTTTTTTTTATCCGGTGTCCGTTGATTTTTATTAGTCTAGTCGTTAATTTTTTTTTATCTTGTGTCCGTTTATTTGTATTTGTCTAGTCGTTAATTTTTTTTATCTTGTGTCCGTGGATTTTTATTTGTCTAGTCGTTGATTTATTTTATCTTGTGTCCGTGGATTTTTATTTGTCTAGTCGTTGATTTTTTTATCCTGTGTCCGTGGATTTTTATTTGTCTAGCCGTTAATTTATTTCATCTTGTGTCCGTTGATTTTTATTTGTCTAGTCGTTAATTTTTTTTATCTTGTGTCCGTTGATTTTTATTTGTATAGTCGTTGATGTATTTTATCTTGTGTCCGTGGATTTTTATTTGTCTAGTCGTTGATTTTTTGTTCATCTTGTGTCACTGGATTTTTAATTGTCTAGTCGTTAATTTTTTTTATCTTGTGTCCATGGATTTTTATTTGTCTAGTCGTAGATTTTTTTTTCTTGTGTCCGTGGATTTTCATTTGTCTAGTCGTTAATTCCTTTTATCTTGTGTCTCTTTATTTTTTTTTGTCTTGTCATTGTTTTTTTTTATCTTGTGTCCGTGCATTTTTATTTGTCTAGTCGTTGATTTTTTTTATCTTGTGTCCGCTGATTTGTATTCGTCTAGTCGTTAATGTTTTTTATCTTGTGTCTGTCGATTTTACTTCGTCTAGTCGTTAATTTTTTTTATCTTGTGTGAGCGGATTTTTATTTGTCCAGTCGTTGATTTTTTTTTAATCTTGTGTCACTGGATTTTTATTCGTCTAGTCGTTGATTTATTTTATCTTGTGTCCGTGGATTTGTATTTGTCTAGTCGTAGATTTTTTTTTCATCTTGTGTCACTGGATTTTTATTTGTCTAGTCGTTAATTTTTTTTATCTTGTGTCCGTGCATTTATATGTGTCTAGTCATTGATTCATTTTATCTTGTGTCCGTTTATTTTTATTTGTCTTGTCATTGATTTGTTTTTATCTTGTGTCTGTGGATTTTTATTCGTCTAGTCGTTGATTTTTTTTTATCTTGTGTCTGTGGATTTTTATTTGTTGATTTGTTTGTAGATTTTTTTTATCTTGTGTCCGTATATTTGTATTTGTCTAGTCGTTAATTTTTTTTATATTGTTTCCGTGGATTTTTATTTGTCTAGCCGTTAATTTTTTTTTTCTTTTGTCCGTTGATTTTTATTTGTCTACTCGTTGATTTATTTTATCTTGTGTCCGTGAACTTTTATTTGTCTAGTCGTTGATTTTTTTTATTCTGTGTCCGTTCATTTTTATTTGTCTAGTCGGTAATTTGTTTTATCTTGTGTCCGTGGATTTTTATTTGTCGAGTCGTTGATTTTTTTTGTCTTGTGTCCGTTGATTTTTATTTGTCTAGTCGTTAATTTTTTTATCCTGTGTCCGTTGATTTTTATGTGTCTAGACGTTAATTTTTTTTATCTTGTGTCCGTTGATTTTTATTTGTATAGTTGTTGATGTATTTTATGTTGTGCCCGTGGATTTTATTTGTCTAGTCGTTAATTTGTTTTATCTTGTGTCTGTTGATTTTTATTTGTCCAGTCGTTGATTTTTTTTATCCTATGTCCGTTGATTTTTATTTGTCTAGTCGTTAATTTTTTTTATCTTGTGTGCGTGGATGTTTTTTTGTCTAGTCGTTTGCTTGTGTTTTATCTTGTGTCCGTTGATTGTTTATTTGTCTAGTCGTTAATTTTTTTTATCTTGTGTCCATGGATTTTTATTAGTCTAGTCGTTCATTTATTTTATCTTGTGTCCGTGGAGTTTTGTTTGTCTAGTCGTTGATTTTTTCATCTTGTGTCTGTTGATCTTTATTTGAACTATCGTTAATTTTTGTTATCTTGTGTCCGTTGATTTTTATTTGTCTAGTCGTTGATTTGTTTTATCTTGTGTCCATGGAGTTTTTTTGTCTAGTCGTTAATTTTTTTATGTTGATTCCTTTGGTTTTCATTTGTCTAGTCGTTAATTTTTTTTATCTTGTGTCCGTTGATTTTATTTGTCTAGTCGTTAATGTTTTTTTTATCTTGTTGGCGTGGATTTTTATTAGTCTAGTCGTTGATTTTTTTATCTTGTGTCCGTGGATTTTTATTTGTCTAGTCGTTGATTTTTTTTTATCTTGTGTCCGTGGATATTTATTCGTCCAGTCGTTGATTTTTTTTTATCTTGTGTCCGTGGATTTTTATTTGTCTAGTCGGTAATTGTGTTTATCTTGTGTCCGTGGATTTGTATTTGCCTAGTCGTTTTTTTTTATCCGGTGTCCGTTGATTTTTATTAGTCTAGCCGTTAATTTTTTTTATCTTTTGTCCGTTTATTTGTATTTGTCTAGTCGTTGATTTGTTTTTATCTTGTGTCCGTGTATTTTTTTTTGTCTAGTCGTTGATTTATTTTATCTTGTGTCCGTGGATTTTTAGTTGTCTAGTCGTTGATATATGTTATCTTGTGTCCGTGGATTTTTATTTGTCTAGTCGTTTATGTTTTCTTACTTGTGTCCGTTGATTTTTATTTGTCTAGTCGTTGATTGTTTTTATCTTGTATCCGTGGATTTTTATTTGTCTAGTCGTTGATTTATTTTATCTTGTGTCCGCGGATTTTTTTTTGTCTAGTCGTGGATTTTTTTATCCTGTGTCCGTGGATTTTTATTTGTCTAGCCGTTAATTTGTTTTATCTTTTGTCCGTTGATGGTTATTTGTCTAGTCGTTAATTTTTTTATCTTGTGTCCGTTGATTTTTATTTGTATAGTCGTTGATGTATTTTATCTTGTGTCCGTGGATTTTTATTCTTCTAGTCGTTAATGTTTTTTATCTTGTGTCTGTCGATTTAAATTTGTCTAGTCATTAATTTTTTTATCTTGTGTGAGACGAATTTTTATTTGTCTAGTCGTTGATTTTTTTTATCTTTTGTCCGTGGATTTTCATTTGTCTAGTCGTTGATTTTTTTTTTATCTTGTGTCCGTTGATTTTTATTTTTGTAGTCGTTAATTTTTTTATCTTGTGACCGTTGATATTTATTTGTCTAGTTGTTGATTGTTTTTATCGTGTGACCGTTGATTTTTATTTGTCTAGTCGTTAATTTTTTTAATCTTGTGTCCGTGGATTTTTATTTGTGTAGTCGTTGATTTGTTTTATCTTGTGTCACTGGATTTTTATTTGTCTAGTTGTTGATTTTTTTTTATCTTGAGTCTGTCGGTTTTTATTTTTCTTGTCATTGATTTTTTTTTATCTTGTCCGTAATTTTGCTTTGTCTAGTCGTTGATGTGTGTTATCTTGTGTCCGTGGATTTTTATTTGTCTAGTCGTTGATGTTTTTATCTTGTGTCCGTTGATTTTAATTTGTCTAGCCGTTAATTTTTTTTTATCTTTTGTCCGTTGATTTTCATTTGTCTAGTCGTTGATTTTTTTTATCTTGTGTCAGTTGATTTTTATTTGTCTAGTCGTTAATTTTGTTATCTTGTGTCCGTTGATTTTTATTTGTCTAGACGTTAATTTTTTTTATCTTGTGTCCGTGGATTTTTATTTGTCTAGTCGTTGATTTTTTTATCTTGTGTCCGTTGATTTTTATTTGTCTAGTCGTTAATTTTTTATCTTGTGTCCGTGGATTTTTATTTGTCTAGTCGTTAATTTTGTTTATCTTGTGGCCGTTGATTTTTATTTGTCTAGTCGTTGATTTATTTTATCTTGTGCCGTGGATTTTTATTTGTCTAGTCGTTGATTTTTTATCATCTTTTGTCCGTGGATTTTTATTTGTCTAGTCGTTAATATTTTTTTATCTTGTGTCTGTTGATTTTTATTTGTCTAGTCGTTAATTTTTTTATCTTGTGTCCATGGATTTTTATTTGTCTACTCGTTCATTTTTTTTTAGCTTGTGTCCGTGGATTTTTGTTTGTCTAGTCGTTGATTTTTTTTATCTTGTGTCTGTTGATCTTTATTTGTCTAGTCGTAAATTTTTTTTATCTTGTGTCCGTTGATTTTTATTTGTCTAGTCGTTGATTTGTTTTATCTTGTGTCCGTTGATTTTTATTTGTCTAGTCGTTGATTTTTTTATCTTGTGTTTTTTATTTTTGTTTGTCTAGTCGTTAATATTTTTTCTTGATTCCTTTGGTTTGTATTTGTCTAGTCGTTAATTTTTTTTTATCTTGTGTCCGTTGATTTTATTTGTCTAGTCGTTAATGTTTTTTTATCTTGTGGGCGTGGATTCTTATTAGTCTAGTCGTTGATTTTTTTTTTATCTTGTGTCCGTTGATATTTATTGGTCCAGTCGTTGATTTTTTTTTATCTTGTGTCCGTTGATTTTTATTTGTCTAGTCGTTAATTGTGTTTATCTTGTGTCCGTGGATTTGTATTTGCCTAGTCGTTGATTTTTTTTTATCTTTTGTCCGTGGATTTTTTTTTGTCTAGTCGTTGATTTATTTTATCTGGTGTCCGTTGATTTTTATTATTCTAGCCTTAATTTTTTTTATCTTGTGTCCGTTGATTTTTATTTGTATAGTCGTTGATGTATTTTATCTTGTGTCCGTGAATTTTTATTTGTCTAGGCGTTGATTTTTTTTACATCTTGTGTCATTGGATTTTTATTTGTCTAGTCGTTGATTTTTTTTACTTGTGTCCGTTGATTTTTATTTGTCTAGTCGTTGATTTTTTTCATCTTGTGGCCGTGGATTTTTATTTGTCTAGTCGTTGATGTATTTCATCTTGTGTCCGTTGATTTTTATTTGTCTAGTCGTTGATTTTTTTATCCTGTGTCCGTGGATTTTTATTTGTCTAGTCGTTTATTTGTTTTATCTTTTGTCCGTTGATGGTTATTTGTCTAGTCGTTAATTTTTTTTATCTTGTGTCCGTTGATTTTTATTTGTATATTCTTTGATGTATTTTATCTTGTGTCCGTGGATTTTTATTTGTCTAGTCGTTGATTTTTTTTCATCTTGTGTCACTGGATTTTTTGTGTCTAGTCGTAGATTTTTTTTTCTTGTGTCCGTGGATTTTCATTTGTCTAGTCGTTAATTCTTTTTATCTTGTGTCTGTTTATTTTTATTTGTCTTTTCATTGATTTTTTTTATCTTGTGTCCGTGGATTTTTATTTGTCTAGTCGTTGATTTTTTTTTATCTTGTGTCCGTTGATTTTTATTGGTCTAGTCGTTGATTTTTTTTTATCTTGTGTCCGTTGATTTTTATTCGTCTAGTCGTTAATGTTTTTTTATCTTGTGTCTGTCGATTTTAATTTGTCTAGTCGTTTATTTTTTTTTATCTTGTGTGAGCGGATTTTTATTTGTCTAGTCGTTGATTTATGTTATTTTGTGTCCGTTGATTTTTATTTGTCTAGTCGTTGATTTTTGTTATCTTTTGTCCGTGGATTTTTATTTGTCTAGTCGTTGATTTTTTTTATCTTGTGTCCGTTGATTTTTATTTGTGTAGTCGTTAATTTTTTTATCTTGTGACCGTTGATTTTTATTTGTCTAGTTGTTGATTGTTTTTATCTTGTGTCCGTTGATTTTTATTTGTCTAGTCGTTAATTTTTTTAATCTTGTGTCGGTGGAGTTTTTTTTGTGTAGTCGTTGATTTCTTTTATCTTTTGTCCGTGGATTTTTATTTGTCTAGTCGTTGATTATCTTGAGTCTGTCGGTTTTTATTTTTCTTGGCATTGTTTTTTTTTATCTTGTCCGTTTATGTTTATTTGTCTAGTCGTTGATTTGTTTTATCTTGTGTCCGTTGATTTTTATTTGTCTAGTCGTTGATTTTTTTTTATCTTGTGTCCGTTGATTTTAATTTGTCTAGCCGTTAATTTTTGTTTATCTTTTGTCCGTGAATTTTCATTTGTCTAGTCGTTGATTTTTTTTATCTTGTGTCCGTTGATTTTTATTTGTCTAGTCGTTGATTTATTTATCTTGTGTCCGTTGATTTTTATTTGTCTAGACGTTATTTTTTTTTATCTTGTGTCCGTGGATTTTTATTTGTCTAGTCGTTGATTTTTTTATCTTTTGTCCGTGGATTTTTAATTTTCTAGTCGTTGATTTTTTTATCTTGTGTCCGTGGATTTTTATTTGTCTAGTCGTTGATTTTTTTTATCCTGTGTCCGTGGAGTTTTATTTGTCTAGTCGTTGATTTTTCTTATCCTGTGTCCGTTGATTTTTATTTGTCTAGTCGTTAATTTTTTTTATCTTGTGTCCGTGGATTTTTATTTGTCTAGTCGTTAATTTTTTTTATCTTGTGTCCGTTGATTTTTATTCGTCCAGTCGTTGATTTATTTTATCTTGTGCCGTGGATTTTTATTTGTCTAGTCGTTGATTTTTTATCATCTTGTGTCTGTGGATTTTTCTTTGTATAGTCGATAATTCTTTTTATCTTGTGTCCGTTGATTTTTATTTGTCTAGTCGTTAATTTTTTTTTTATCTTGTGTTCGTGGATTTTCATTTGTATAGTCGTTAATTTTTTTTTGTCTTGTGTCCGTGGATTTTTATTTGTCTAGTCTTTGATTTATTTTATCTTGTGTCCGTGGATGTTTATTTGTCTAGTCGTTAATTTCTTTTTCTTGTGTCCGTTGATTTTTTTTGTCTAGTCGTTGATTTTTTTTTATCTTGTGTCCGTTGATTTTTATTTGTCTAGTCGTTAATTTGTTTTATCTTGTGTCCGTTGATTTTTTATTTTTCTAGTCGTTGATTTATTTTATCTTGTGTCTGTGGATGTTTATTTGTCTAGTCGTTGATTTATTTTATCTTGTGTCCGTGGATTTTTATTTGTCTAGTCGTTAATTTGTTTTATCTTGTGTCCGTTGATTTTTTATTTTTCTAGTCGTTGATTTATTTTATCTTGTGTCCTTTGATTTATATTTGTTTAGTCGTTATTTTGTTTCATCTTGTGTCCGTGGATGTTTATTTGTCTAGTTGATTTTGTTTTGTCTTGTGTCCGTTTATTTTTATTCGTCTAGTCGTTGATTTTTTTTATCTTGTGTCCGTGGATTTTTATTTGTCTAGTCGTTGATTTTTTTTTATCTTGTGTCCGTTTATTTTTATTCGTCTAGTCGTTGATTTTTTTTATCTTGTGTCCGTGGATTTTTATTTGTCTAGTCGTTGATTTTTTTTTATCTTGTGTCCGTTTATTTTTATTCGTCTAGTCGTTGATTTTTTTTATCTTGTGTCCGTGGATTTTTATTTGTTTAGTCGTTAGTTTGTTTTATCTTGTGTCCGTTGATTTTTATTTGTCTAGTTGTTGATTTTGTTTTGTCTTGTGTCCGTTGAATTTTATTGGACTAGTCGTTAATTTCTTTTTTATCTTTTGTCTGTGGATTTTTATTTGTCAAGTCGTTGATTTTTTTTCATCTTGTGTCTGTGGATTTTTTTTTGTCTAGTCGTTGATTTTTTTTGTTGTGTTTGTTTTATCTTGTGTCCGTTGATTTTTATTTGTCTAGTTGTTGATTTTGTATTGTCTTGTGTCCGTTGAATTTTATTGGACTAGTCGTTAATTTCTTTTTTATCTTTTGTCCGTGGATTTTTATTTGTCTAGACGTTGATTTGTTTTATCTTGTGTCCGTGGATTTTTACTTGTCTACTCGTTGATTTATTTTATCTTGTGTCCGTTGATTTTTATTTATCTAGTCGTTGATTTTTTTTTTGTGTGTCCGTTGATTTTTATTGTTCTAGTCATTATTTGTTTTTATCTTGTGTCCATGGATTTTTATTTGTCTAATCGTTGTTTTGTATTAGCTCCTTTCCGTGGATTTTTATTTGTCTAGTCGTTGATTTTGTTTATCTTGTGTCTGTGGATTTTTATTTGTCTAGTCCTTAATTTTTTTATCTTGTGTCAGTTGATTTTTATTTGTCTAGTCGTTAGTTTTTGTTTTATCTTTTGTCCGTTGATTTTTATCTGTCTAGTCGTTAATTTATTTATCTTGTGTCCGTGGATTGTTATGTTTCTCGTCCATGATTTATTTTATCTTGTGTCCGTTGATTTTTATTTGTCTAGTCGTTGATTTTTTTTATCTTGTGACTGTGGATTTTTTTTTGTCTAGTCGTTGATTTATTTTATCTTGTGTCTGTGGATTTTTATTTGTCTAGTCGTTAATTTATTTCTCTTGCGTCCGTGGAGTTTTATTTGTTGTTGATTTTTATTTGTCTAGTCGTTAATTTTTTTTTATCTTGTGTCCGTTGATTTTTATTTGTCTAGTCGTTGATTTATTTTATCTTGTGTCCGTGGATTTTTATTTGTCTAGTCGTTGATTTATTTTATCTTGTGTCCGTGGATTTTTATTTGTCTAGTCGTTTATTTTTTATCTTGTGTCTGTGGATTTTTATTTGTCTAGTCGTTAATTTATTTCTCTTGCGTCCGTGGAGTTTTATTTGTCTAGTCGTTAATTTTTTTTTATCTTGTGTCCGTTGATTTTTATTTGTCTAGTCGTTGATTTATTTTATCTTTTGTCCGTGGATTTTTATTTGTCTAGTCGTTGATTTATTTTATCTTGTGTCCGTGGATTTTTATTTGTCTAGTCGTTGATTTTTTTATCTTGTGTCCGTTGATGTTTATTTGTCTAGTCGTTGATTTGTTTTTATATTGTGTCCGTTTATTTTTATTTGTCTAGTCGTTGATTTTTTTTTTAATCTTGTGTCCGTGGATTTTTATTTGTCTAGTCGTCAATTTTTTTTTATCTTGTGTCCGTGGATTTTCCCATAGGGTCGTGCTTGTTTCTATGCGAGAAACAATCCTGGATTTACGGTAATAATGGGGTGCTATCGACTCCCCGGGAGGATTACTTGGTTTAGGAACGTCTTGGAAACGCAACCAGCTCCTCGGGGAATGAACGATATCCAAGGATATCTAAACGATAGGCACATGTTGTAAATATCAACAAAAACGTGTCGATCCGTCGTCGGCTATAACTGTCTGGCATGGGTCGCATCTTGTGTGGTCATTGCAGGCATCTTCCCATCGTCGCTTCTTGTGTAGTCATTATGTCGTTACGGGCAGCTTTCTGTCGTACGGCATTAATGGTATTCTGAAATCGAACACTTGTATGAAAACAGCGACAAATGCATTTTTATAAAAATATAATTTATTTAACAGTTAACAAATAGGAGGCATACTTTTATAAAACCAGCGGAAATCGGACGCATGCTTAGATCGCGTCCCCCGACCTAAGAAGCCAAACGTCAACCGATTTAAAACAATGAAATTATATTTTATTTTTTCCTTTATTCATTGAGAGAGAGAGAGAGAGAGAGAGAGAGAGAGAGAGAGAGAGAGAGAGAGAGAGAGAGAGAGAAATATGTGTTTCATACAATGCTTTGTTTTTCGATTCCAGATATCCGCATGTAAGTCTGACCTTTCTGGAATGATTTTGACACTGTTAAAAGTTTCATAACACCTGTCATTCAAACCTGAGCGACATGATCTAACGTCTCCAAACCCACAAACCACCTGCATGAAACGTTTTTAACTTCATCACAAAGTTAGGCACAAGGTTAGAAGCTAGATATAAGGGTTATTAATGTAGAACCCTTAGCCCCCTTAAAAGAGGCTACGTCATTGTGCCACACACTGTATAAATATCTTCTCTTATATTCTCCTGTATTAAAATGCACCCTCTTTATATATACCAATCTGTCTCTATCTCACAAATATGAACACACAACAACAATATATAATATAATATTCAGCGTCCCTTCTAATATGAACACTCAGTATGCAACACAAGGCAGCTTGGGTGAGAGATTTCTTTTCTAGTTGGGCTTTCTAAAATGAATTTTAAATAACTAATTGAGGGAGACATAACTTAGATTCAAAATGTCTGCTTTTGTGTCTGGGGGAAATGTTGTCATTTGGTACACGTGTTATATTCAAGTCTAGACCACTAAGTAACTGATGGGAATTGAAACTTGAAAGATAATACAGTTTCTTTGGGAGAAAAGTAATTTGAGTTGAAGAGAAGTGGAAAAAGAGAATTAAAGAGAGATATGGTTATGAAAGAGAAAGAAGAGATTAACAAGAAAAGAGAAAAGAAAAAGAATTTAAAATAATGGGATACAGAAAGAAGAGATTCAGAGGAAAAGAGAAAGAAGTAATCTTCAAATGACAGAAGAGAAGAAACCAATTTAATAAAAGCGACTGTGTTTTTAGATATAGGAGACTTTTGCTGGCGGGCATCGAGGAGTGCACATCGCCTTGGTTCCCCACAAAAAGCTAAGTTGAGATCTCTTGTTCCTAGCTGGGAAATTGTCTAAATGAACTTAAGCTGTACAACCTGCACCAAGAAGCCGTTAAGAACCCAAAGAATTTAACTTTATACAACTGTACTCTGTATATCTTAAGAATATTTTATGAATATTTTGTTGTTTATAAGAAGTTTTTCTTTACTTCCCGATTGCCGGCCTAAATGAAGATGCAGTTCATTTCACATATGCCCTGATGCCAGAAAACGGAAGACAGACCAGACTCTGCATGAAGTTAATGCGTCGGCCAAAGTAGAGAGTGTTGCCACACAGACTTAGGGTCATACACGTTTTGCGTGCCTTGAGAAGTAGAGTGATATTTTCTAGTGACCAGGGAGAGTCTGGTCACCTTTGAAGGGTCTACCACTAGACAGTAAAGAGTGTAGCCCTGCTGGGTTGCATTTATGGTCCTGTTAGATGGGATCGACAAAAACGGCCGGAGGTATATCACAAATATAGGCCCATGAACCAGGATAGCAACGGATGTGGCCCAGAGGACTTGTAGCGTTACACAGGAAGTTCCGGTGATGGCTGAGGTGATGACGGGGATGTCGATCAGTTGCTTGGAGTAAGAATAATGGTAGGTCGGCAGGTTCTTGGGAGTCAGTGGTGAAGGAGATGTAATCTGGATTGCTGCTACATATGTTGTCTGGTATGAGGTCAATGCTGCTAATACTGTGGCTCGGGGCGTTGCTGGCATTATCTTGGGTGAGGTCAACGATGGCTGGCAGCTGGTAATGCTATGGCTTGGGCTCTGCTACTGTGGCCTTGGCTACCACCTCTGACTTAGGTGACGTTGACGATAGCTGACTGCTGTTGCTGCTGCTGTCTTAGGCAAAGTCGAGGTGGCTGGCTGTGGCTGCTGGTGTTTGAGGTGGCAGAGTTGTTGGACGACCTTTCTGCTTGGTGGTCCAGCATATTCTGCCTAGCTGTTGAAAATCTACTATATTTATACTTAGCCCGCAGATGTACTTGGAGGCATGCTAGTTGTGGGCGTCATTTGCATTTTAGAGTTGTGTTAGTTTCTACGTATGGCAGGGAGTCATCTGTTTAGATCGTGTTTACTTATGGTATCAGATTGATGCTGATAAACTCGTGGATGTATTCGTGTAAGAATTATGTTCTCATAGTGTTCCATGTGTAAATTATTCGTATTAATGTACGTGTAGGAGAGTTGTTGGCTGTGATGTTCATACTTCACACTTAATTTTTTTCATTGAATGGTTACCTCTAGTTGTTTGCTTGCTGGGAAGACTTATATGAATTATGCCGTTGATGTAGACACAGACAAAAAGAGGCTGTGACGCTCTCATGTGCATTTGGTATTTGTGTGTTCTTTGTGTCGACAAACAGGGCCGTCTCAGCGCTGGCATTGTTGTCACTATCACTACTCCTGCTGATTTCGTGTTTTGCTTAAATCTGGAGGGATATGCGATATAACTATATCACATAATCAAACAATTACAATGAGGTTGACTGCTGGTAAGCTATGGCTGCTGCTGCTGCTGTGGCCAAGACTACCACTGCTGACTTATACACGGTAACATTGACGATAGCTGACTACTCAAACAATTATAATGAGGTTGACCTTCAATGAAAAAATCAGTGGAATATATTTCAGATTAGATTGTGAATTAAAAAAATTGTGTGACGTTGTTGAATTGCTTGTTCAGCTTGTCCATGTCAATAGTAAACCTATTGCTCTCCAGGCACGTGCGCAGCTAAACGGTACACAACATGAGACTGTCCATGCATTTTTATAGTCAGAAAGAAACCACATTGCTTCTGGAGGTGATATTTGTACACGATAGATATTGCTTGACTTCATCTCTTTGTTCTGATAGCATTGTTTCTCCTTAGAGTAGATGAATCATGGTTATTAACCTCCATCATTGAACTATCACGTTCTTTATAAACATATTTAAATATGTATTTTGACTGAAGAGAAAATGTTTAAGTTAATATGAGCTCGATATTTTCTCAGAAGAAATTTGTTATAAGGGACGATGTATCTATTATCAGCAATAAAATTACCAACTTAAACTAAGTCACCATTATTTCCATGTTTGTAAGCTGGATATCCATAAATATTTTCTACTATTTCTTCTCTAAATGCATTTGGAATTATTTGGCATAATTCTTTAATCATACAAGGTGAATTAGGATGAACTGCACCACATAGACCATGTACCATTAAAGATTGAACTATATCATGAAGCTCTGGCTCTTCAGGTATTTCTGCTGAAACAATTTGTTGAACTTTATGATCTTATCCTGATCTCGCAGCATTATGATCATGTGACAGTGTGGTAGCCCTCTTTTTTGAAATTCGATCACATAAACATATGTAACGGGATCTGCCAGTACATCTCTGTCTTTAATGTCTTTCAAAAGTGCAGCTAGGTGTGCATAATACACACGTGATATTAAGTCAGGTGATGACACCAAGTTGTTTAATATTTCATGGCATCTTGGATTACATGCGTAGGTAAGGAATAGGTCTGGTCTTCCGTATTTACAAAAAACTGCCATTGCATCTTGATAAAGTTTTTATTACTTTGGGTAGAAAATTCAAAGAGTTCTATTTATATTATTTAACTTGGAAATACTATCTAAAATATAGCACAGTACGTACACTTCACAAGCACCATTATTATTATTATTATTATTATTATTATTATTATTATTATTATTATTATTTAGTAGTAATAATAATAATAATAATAATGGTGCTTGTGAAATGTACGTGCGGGACCTGTAGAAATTCCACAGCAGGATTTTTCATATGTAATAAATTCTTGGATATGGTACTAATTATGTCAATAATTTTCCATCATTTGTAACTCACCATTTCGCACACCTTACTAAAATAATAGGCTGATTATTTCATTACAAACACAGACATCAATTAACTCACATTTCATCATTTTTCATTCTTGGATATGTTACTAATTTCGACAATATTTTTAAAATATTTTTAAACAACATTATCGCCCAACCTTACTAAAATAATAATTTTGATATATTTGCTAGGCTGCTTATTTCATTTCAAACAAACCAATCAATTAACCCCCATTTCATCATTTTTCATAATTCTTGGATATGTTACTAATTTCGACAATCATTTTTCATAATTTGTACCCACAGTATCCCCGCTCCTTAATAAAATAATAACTTTGATATATTGTCTGGGCTTATTATTTCATCCCAAACACACTAATGCATGAAATCACATTTCATCATTTTTCTTACTTCTTGGATATGCTACTTATTTCGACAATCATTTTTCATAATTTTGACTCATATTTTCGGTCCTCCCCCTTTACTAAATAATAATTTTGATTTATTGTCTAGGCTGATTATTTTATTTCAAACACACTAATCAATTGACTCACATTTCATCATTTTTTATAATTCTTGGATATGTTACTCATTTTGACAATCATTTTTCATAAGTTAAACACACCTTATAGCTCCCCCCTTACTAAAATAATAACTTTGATATATTGTCTGGGCTGATTTTTTCATTACAACACACTAATCAATTAACTCACATTTCATCATTTTTCATAATTCTTGGGTATGTTACTAATTTCGACCATAATTTTTTGTAATAAAAACCATCCCTATCGCCCTCTCTTACTAAAATACTGAAATAATAACTTGGATAGATTGTCTGGGCTGATTATTTCATTACAAACACACCAATCAATCAACTAACATTTCACCATTTTTCGTAATTCTTGGATATGTTACTAATTTCGACAATAATTTTTCATAATTTTAGCCTCCTTATTGCCTTTTCGCTTACTTAAATAATAATATTGATGTATTGTCTGGGCTGATTATTTTATTATAAACACACTGATCAATTAACTCACATTTCACCATTTTTCGTTATTCTTGGATATCTTACTAATTTCAACAATTTTTTTATAATGTAAACCATCCTCATCGCCCTCTCTTACTAAAACATAACTTTGATATATTGTCTGGACCGATTATTTCATAAAAGGCACAACTATTTATTAATTTACCTTTCATAATTTTTCATAATTCTCAGATATGTTACTAATTTCAGCAATCACTTTTTATATTTTTTGCCCACACTACTAAAATAATAACTTTAATATATTTTCTAGGCTGATTATTTTATTTCAAACACACTAATCAATTAACTCACATTTCGTAATTTTTCATAATTCTTGGATATGTTACTAATTTCGACAATCATTTTTCATAATTTAAACCCACATCATCGCCCCCTTACTAAAATAATAACTTTGATAGATTGTCTGGTCTGATTATTTCATTGCAAACACACTAATTCATTAAATCACATTATTATCATTTTTCATAATTCTTGGATATGTTACTAATTTCGACAATAATTTCTCATTAATTTAACACGCCTTATAGCCTCCTCCTTACTAAAATAATAACTTTGGTATACTTTTTGGATGGCTTTTTTCATTAAAAACACATCAATCAAATAACTCACATTTCATCATTTTTCATAATTCTTGGATATGTTACTAATTTCGGCAATCATTTTTTATAATTAAAAACCCACATTATGCCCCTCTCCTACTAATGTAAGAACTTTGATATATTGTCTGGGCTTACAAAAACACCAATCAAATAACTCACATTTCATCATTTTTTATAATTCTTTGATATGTTACTAATTTCGATAATAATTTTCATAACTTAAACCCACTATGTCGCTCCCCCTTACTTAAACTGTGATATATTGCCTGGGATGATTATTTCATTACAAACACATAATTATTCTCATAGTATATATGTTCCACCTATCTTATCCAATCCCAGGTGACGCCACATATTCTGCTAGTATATATCTTTCATCTACCTAATTCGATCCTGGGTGACGTTGCTACTATATGTTTTCCACTTATCTCATCCAATACTGTATGACGCTTTCTGCTAGTATATATTTGCGCTCATCACATTCAGTCCTGGGTCTGACTTCATATCAGACACCCCACTGTTAAAAAATATACAGGAAATAAAGTAATGTTTTAATCGTAAACTGTTTCAGCCATTTCCGGGACTGACTTCATATCCCACAACTCACTGCTAAAAATATACATGAAATAATGTAATGTCTAAATAGTAAACTGTTTCAGCCATTTCCAGGACTACTTCATATCCCGCACCTCGCTGTTAAAAATATACATGAAATAAAGTAATGTTTAAATCGTAAACTTTTTCAGCCATTCCCGGAACCAAGTTTTTATCTCCCATCCTACTGTTAAAAATATACATTAAATAAAGTAATGTCCAAAACATTGTTGCAGCCATTTCCGCGACCGACTTAATATTCCCCACCCCACTGTTAAAAATATACATTAAATAAAGTAATGTTTAATGCGTAAACGGTTTCACCCATTTCCAGGACTGATTTCATATCCCCTACCCCACTGTTAAAAATATTCATGAAATAAAGTAATGTTTAAATTGTAAACGGTTTAAGTAATTTCCGGGACTGACTTTATATTTCCTACCCCAATGTTTAAAATATACTTGAAATAAAGTAATGTTTATTTAAATCATAAACTGTTTCAACAGCTTTTCGAAATTAATATGAAAAAACATTAACACGGTTAGAGATTAGGCAACCATTGCTTCAACATTAATTTCTGAGTGTAGTATCATTCTCAGCATTCCAGTGACTTAAATCCTCCCTTTTTAATGGAGGAGAAATCCTTCATTACTGCTACAATTTTTATTTTTGTTATTGATCAGAGTACCTCTTTTGGGGAGCTGGTTCCCCCCCCCCCCGAATTTTTAACCGACCTCATGTCCAACTCTGTCTTTGTGGGAAGGCAAGTAAACAAAAAAAAATAATCAGAAGGACATTTTCCAGGGCATCTTATAATTAATCAGAAGAGACATTTCCAGTTCATTTTATAATTAATCAGAAGGGAGATTTCCAGGGCATTTTGTAATTAAACCAGAAATTACTTTTCTCAGTTACTTTTGTAATATTAAAACTTTGTTACATTAAACCTATTCACAATGCCTCCCTATTGGACACCCAGTGAAATTTTTGTGAGGGGTGGGTGAATTTGTTTTTAAACAAAATATATAAATTAATGTTTTACAAGAAAAATCCTAATTTACATTTCCCATGTAATTTTATAAAATGTCTTGTGAACTAAGCAAAATGTTTAAAACTTATTTAATAACGTTGTATGAATTAATGATTTCATGAATTTATTTTGAAATATTTTGATTGGTAATTGATTGTAAATTAAAAAGTTTCATTTTAGATGAATTGGAATTGTATTTTTTTGTATTTTTAAATTAAAGAGGTGGGAGTATTTTCAGCAATTTTAGAAACGGCAATTAAAATAATTAAATCAAATTTTAATATAGATATCCCTTATTTACAGAGGTAAATTATAAAAATATTGACTATTAAAAACCCTTTAAAAAATTACACATTAATGGATCCTCTTTTGTTAATATGAAATAAACACTTTGTTTCATAATTTAGGGGTTAAAGAAATATTTATTCTCAATTTAAACATTTTGCATAAATGTTACAAAAGGCAAGAAATAATTTATTGAAACGAAATTATTAAATAATTCAACAAAAGAAAATAAAAAACATGTTCACAAATCAGGGGCAATAAATAATTTATTATTAAATAATTTACATAATTCACATAGATATCATCTAGATATCCCTTTTACAGAGCTAAATTATAAAAATATTGATTTATAAATTCCCGTTTAGAAAATTTACACAATAAATAATACATTTTTTTAATATAAAAAACACTTTGTTTCATTAATTAATTTATAAAGAAATATTTATTCTCATTTTAAACATTTTCATTGAATTTTATTTAATTGTAGATATATTATATTATTATATATAGATGAAGCTTCTATGATACCTAATTATGCACTGCTTGCTATAAACAGATGTTTACAAGATATAATGGGTAACAATAAAATATTTGGTGGAAAATTTCTCATACTTGGCGGTGACTTCAGGCAAATTTTGCCAGTAGTGCCACATGGATCACCTACATCAATTGTCTTAAAAGATGCACATTATGGCATAATTTCAGTCAATTACAGCTAACACAAATCGTCAGAACTAACAAGTGAACAGGAGTTTTGTAGGCAGCTACTTCATCTTGGTAATGGTTCACTAGCAAGCAGTCTAAATGACGTTCCTGTAGATGTTCCTGATGATTTGGTATGTAATGGTTCTCTAATTTCAGAAATATTTGATTGCAGCCCTCAAGAAATGGACAATAGAATCATGACTCCAAAAAATGCAGATTGTTTAACAGTAAATGAGGAAATTCTAAATAATCTTCCCGGAGGCATAAATACATATTTAAGTACAGATTACATCGATGATGATGATGATGATGATGATGATGATGATGATGATGATGATGATG
The DNA here is from genome assembly GCF_053919585.1 of Euprymna scolopes. Taxonomy (NCBI): domain Eukaryota; kingdom Metazoa; phylum Mollusca; class Cephalopoda; order Sepiida; family Sepiolidae; genus Euprymna; species Euprymna scolopes. The sequence continues at coordinate 61,630,156 of NC_136510.1, forward strand.
ATGATGAAGAAGAAGAAGAAGAAGAAGAAGAAGAACAACAACAACAACAACAACAACAACTTCAAAATTAACTTATCGAGTTCATAAATTCATGAACTCCATCCGGAATGCCACCTTACTGACTTAATGTGAATATAAGAGCAATAGTAATGCTACAGCGAAATTTATCCATAAATCAAGGATTTTGTAATCGAAGTCGGATGAAAATAAAAGAATGTCATCTAAACAGCAATGTTGCTATTTTAATTAATGGATCAAACCCGACGGTCACACAGTTATCATTCTAAGAATTAAAATTAAAGCCAAGTGATACAAATCTTCCGTTTGCATTTCATTGGATACAGTACTCGATTTTAGGACATATCTGTCTCGTGTAACTAAGATACCTTCTGCGGCTGTAGAATGACACAACGATTTCTCCAGCAATATTGGTAACAGATTTGATGTAAGTCTTCCATTTCAGGTCAGAAGTAAAGGTCAGAGCCAGAAGCATATCAAAACAGGGAGCTTCTTTGAAATGAGAGCAATTCATATCAATTGAACCCAAGTGGGGATCAGAGTATTTATGGTGAAAGGATAGAAGCTTAGTTTTGGATACGTTAAAATTAACCAGACACTTTTTACCACATTGCATACGTGCTCAAGATTAGAGGAGAGAGACTCAGAGAGATCCTGGTTATTGTTAGCCTTTGAAGTGTGGCCATAGATGGTAGTGTCGTCTGTGTATAAGTTGACAAATAAATTTAGAATGTAACTCGATGAAGATAAGGAGAGTTTGGCCAAGGATTGATCCCTGAGGCACACCAGCATTGATACTTCGAGCTTCAGACTTCTGCACATCGATGATTAGTTGTATTAACTTATTGAAGAGAAAAGATTCAATAGTTGCAAATACATTTCCAGAAATTCCATAATTGGAAATCTTGTAAAGTAGTCTTTTATTCCAAACCCTATCAAACGCCTATGATATGAAGAGCTACTATTCTGATGAGGATACTCTCATCGATAGATTCACTAATCCTATGTGAAATTACAGTCAGTACATCAGCTTTAGGTCTCACAGGATGGAAACCATATTGCTTGTCACTGAGTATGGTTGGTTTGCTAATGTGGTTGATACTTTCTCTATTTAATAGATATTAAAGCAATTCATTCATGACACACAGAAATTTTTACTGAGATGCAGAAGACTGATTTTCCAGCTTTTAAATAAAATGTTTTATTTCCAGTTTTTAAATTAAAAAAAAGGGAAGCATATCTCTTTTCAGCTTAAACAGCTTTGCAAGAATGAGTGCTAGTTCCAGGTGTAGCTTTCTGAATACTATGACTGGAATATTGACAGTATTGTGAATGAAATATTGTCAGGCCTTGCTGGCATCAAGGTTCTTGATGAATGTGGTAACATCATGAAGAGATATGTGAATGTTGCTTAGATTATTTTCTGTCTTCAGAGGAAACTCAAGAGGTAAGTGACCCTGATCGCATAGGGTTGAGTTTGCTGCAAAATTCTTGTTTGGCTTTTTCAGATGCTAACAAAATTACCTCAGGCTTATTGATGATAGTTGGGATAGAAGATTCGCATCTGTTCAGGACCTTGTTTGTTATTCACAAAAACTCATGGGATCGGGCATGAAATTAACTTTGACCCTAGCACAAGGACTTACGGTTAGTGCATGTACCGGCTTTTGTTAAAGGGTAAGATGTGCCACACGACTGATTCCCCTTAGATATTCGACCCTCAGATATTAACGCTCAGCTGACTTCGGATTAAATAATAATTAGTTTTTTTTTTTTTATATCTTTTTCCTTTTTTTTTTGTCCGGCTTTAATTAAATAATTTTTTTAACACTCAACGCTTGAACGGCAGTGAAATAACACATAATAAGAATAAAATAAAATGCCACAGGTATCGAACTTTAAAAGTCTGTTTCCTTCGGTAATTAGAAAGTCTGGTGGGATTTAATCATAGAGAAGTTTTCTTGACTTAATGTTCAATGGGACGACCCAACGAGTCCCTGGAAATGTAGAAAAGATGGAGGTTCAAGCACAGAGAGATTTTCTAGACTGAATGCTTAACAGTTTCCTGGAAATGTAGGGAAGATGAGGGTTTAAGCACAAAGATGTTTTCTCGACTGAATGTTAAACAGGACAGCCCAACGGATCCCTGGAAATGTAAGGAAATGGTTTAAGCACTAAGAAGTTTTCTCGGCTCAATATTTAGTGGATGACAATAGACCTTAGCCATATCTACGTGTCCTTAAAGCATATAGGAATGTTTTCTTTTTACTTTTCACATGAAACGAGAGGGAGGGTTAAAAACTTGCTATGTATCTGCGAACCAAGACTAGCAAAAGAACATATCGACCCGTTTCTTTCCGTCATCATTCGTAATCGACTCCCTTCTCCAGGAGGATGTATCCGATTCGTTGTATAAAAGTTCCAATTTACAGAGGTGGTCATGCATCTCTGATTCTATCCTCACCCTACTATTCAATGTGTTCCTCAGGGCATGAAATTACCATTCATCATTTCTCCATTTTTTTTTTCAAACACAAAGAAAATGTGTCTTTACACGCTGACGTAAACTGAACGAGAGACAACATCTTTCTTCCTTTTTTCCCTTTTTTGTTTTTCCACCACAGATAAGCACGTGCATTACATCATCAGGCTCTTGGTTTTAACTGTGCACCATATCTAAAAATAGAATGTCTAGCATCTGATGAATTTCCTGTCGCCTACGTATTCACTTAATCTGATTAATGGCGACACTACGGTTGCCCCGTTTAGTCAGGACACTGCTTTATCCCTTCTTTCTCTGGTGTTGCTCGGGTGCTGTTCGTTACATCTACTTTGGACTTGATAAATGAGAATACGACTCTCTTTTATTTTCTATAATACTATTGCAGTAATTACTAGTAGTTTTAAAGGAACTTTAGTTACAAAGCATCTATTACATTTAAAGCAGTTGAAGGTGGCTTTTATGTGCAATAGCTTCAGCACATTCAGGTGTGTACCATAGGTGTCTGTTCGGTTTTTGTTAGAATTTCTTTAGAGCTGTCTTTGCTGATGGTTTACCAATCAGTTAAGTTGGATGCTATTGTGGATCTATTCTTTTTATACATAGAACATAGCAGTAGTTCTAATATAAATGTTCGGAAACTGTCCCAGTAAGCCATCGAGTATTGATACACTTTTCGATATAGAGGGATATTTGAGGTTTTGTTATACTTTATTTTAATCTTTATTGAAAAAACCATGTGATCAGAAGATCCTAGCCGAGGTAGAACTGAGTCCACGACATGTCGTTCGATCGAGAAGACTCGCAAATTGTCTATTAACATCGGGTAATCGAGTGGGTTTGTTAACAATCTGTTTTAGGTCATAAGCAAGGGAGAAAATCATGACAGAATATCCCTTCGTTATCTGTTTTGTTTGAGTAGACTACCATTCGACATTGTAAGAATTGAAATTTCCACATTCGTGAATGCTGGCTAAGGGATGAGCAAACAGTGTATAATCCTTTTCTTAGCGATATTCTCAAAGATAGCTACTCCATCAGTGTAGGAACGGTAAAGGGCAAATATAAATGCTGTGCTGTGAATAAGCGCCAATAAGCAAAATGTTTGGAGGCTTCTTTAGAGATGTCCTTGCCACAAGGGAAGATATCTTTAATGTACGTACATATTCCATGTCTATGGTGATCTTGAGGGTCTGGATCTGAAGTTAAACTAGCCTTTGATGGAGAAATCGGTTAAGGAAGCAGCTGATTAAGGTCAGTTTCACACAAGAACAACAATTTTTCTCCAACAATTGGATTTCAACCTTTGGCAGTTTGAAATGTAAACCCCTGAGGGTAGAGAAGGAAATCTTGTAGTGAGGGTATACGTTGAAAGTTGCGGTTCTAGATTTTCTCTTTATTTGTTTTTTTTTTTTGAATTTTTCATAATTAGGTAGGCGAGTTTATGGAAGAGAGCAGGAGAGGGGAAACAAGAAAGAGAATATGGATACATGAGGAAAGAAGACTTCTGTAAACCATTGAAAAGGAAGCACCATAACAGTTCCCACTAATATGGCATCGAGAATCCCTACAAGAAACTACTGCATGGTGCAGCGGCCATTCACCAAATAACAATGCAATATTCCTAGTTTTTGTTCACCTGCTGATAGGACAACTTCCTTGCGAGCTACTTCAAGTTACTGACTATGTCTGGGATAATGTCAACCCAGGAAAACCTTCAGCACCCTTATTAGTGACATGGCTACAAGAAGAAAAAAGAATTTAGTTATCTCTCTCACACAAAAGTGCCGTTTTTCCCTCTTTATCAGAAACATTGCTCATTCGCGTAGGGACAAAACAAGGAAGTGAGAATTTCTAAGCTGCTGAAAATATGTCCACAATATCTTTTCTACTTTCGAAAAAAAATTGTATTTGATGTTACGAAGTACTTGATTTTATGTTTTAACATGGTGAGTTGAGAAATGTGTTTTATTGTGAGGGCTTTGTTCTTTAGGATCTTCCACTTTTAAAATATTGAATCGGTTGAAAAGAGGAATTAGTTTATTTGCATTTTTTTAATTTGGTTTAGTTTTGATTTGCTCTTAAGACGTTATTGATTTTTACCAATTATTTTGATTTTAGTAGATGTTTCTATTTGATGTTTGTTAATCTCCTTTTGCTTTTAAAGTTTGATTAGACTTAAATTGAGAAATTAGTTTAATTTTATTAGGTTTTTTGCATGGAGTTGCAATTGTAAAATTCTAGGCTCTACCTACGGGACATTCAACATTTTTTTTTCAAACAAGTAAAATAATAGTGGAACCTATGGAAATTCTACAGCGGACTCTTTCATATGTAATATATTAATGTTGGCATTCCGTGGTAAATGGTGACGCCCTGATATTATTGTAGCTCTTTTGTTAAAACTGCAAAAATATTTATCTAATCTAACAAGAACGGCGAGCGTAGCCCGATCGTAAAATATGCTTAAATATGATATTTTGTTGTATATATTATTGTAGAGTCAATTTTCTATCAATTCTTATATATTATTAAGTTGTGGTTTTAAAAAATAAAGAAATATATTCATATGACTGGAGTGCTTCAGCTTGAATCGAGACCGAAACCACAACTTATGAAAAAAAATGTATATAGGACGATTCCAAAATTTTTTTTTCGATTTCAATCCAATTACCGATTCTGTTCTAAATTTCCGATACGATTCCCGATTCCGATTCTTTTATATTTTATAAATATTTTATTAGAGATTTGTTTTTTTTTTGTAAATTTTCAAATTATTACATAAACCCCCGGGAAATTTCCACGTATATTTTTTCTCAAATGTTTTCCTTGTAATTGATTAAAAATGTTGTTATAAATGAACAACTTCTAATAAAAAACAATTTGTGTTTGTTTCATTTTTATTGTCAAAAAAAAAAAAAAAATGAGACGAATTGGTTTGGAATCGAAAATTAGGTTATAATTTTTTCGATTCCGATATCGATTCTGATATCCCAAAAAGTTCCGATTTTTCCGATTCCCTATTCCGATTCCGATTAATCGTCCCAACCCTAATATATATATAACTTGGGTCCTTCGGCTATAATCGAAACCAAAACCAAAACTTATGAAGAATTCTTGGTAAAATTACTACAAGAAATGGAAAGGCATAACAATTAAACGACAGTCACTCGAAAGAAAAAAGATGTAAGCATGACATGCAAAATAACATGTTATCGTATTAATTTATTTAATAAAATGACGTTTTTTTATTAAACGTGTTTCAAATGCATAATATTATTGTTGGTTAAAAGGTATTTTAGATCAAGAAAGACATCATGTCTGTACTAAAATGGTGACAAAATATGCTGGGTGTTTTTTAAATTTCAAACAAATCATGACACAGCTTATCCTTCGACTATTCGCAATAGCATACAATTTTTAGGCACTTTACACAAATGAATTATCATGCCACAATTCAGTAGATATGAGAAAACTCTTTTGGCCATTGAATTATATAATAATATAATAATGCAATAATGATTTCGAAAATCAAATAAACAATTAGAATTCTGTTCAATAGCCACTTTTTTATTTTAAGCTTTCATCAATGAAATTAATTTGAAGTTATCTGAAAAGTAAACAAAATGGCACCAATTCAAGGGCAGTTAATTGCAATTGAATATGTTCTTATCATTAGGCGTTTTGTATTCATTGTTGTATTTACAGAGATTTATTTGTTGCAATTTCCAGAGATGCAGCTGTACAACTGTCAGTTTCCGGCTGATGTTTATTCTTGGAACCTGGACTTTCATTCATAGCGACACATAGAAACGAATGAGTCGAATTCAAAGATTTTGGAAAATGAATTTCTTGAACTTCCTGGAATGGAGAAAAAAAAATACTTAAACAAGAGAAAATGGTACTGTTTTAAAATTTGTCATTGTTCTGAGGGAGACAACTGTTTTTTCTTATTAAGAGATTCGTTCATTTTTTTCATCTCATAATTTAGGACGCCAATAATACTGTCAGTAAGTTTTAACGAGCGGTTTACAAAACATACTTTTATGTTCTTTTGTTTTTGGAGGGGTATTCAATTATAGAACGTATAGATTTGAAAAGGTGCTCCTACAGTTTAATTAACCATTTTTCCGCAAGTAACGCGCCGACATTAACCGAGCAGAAGAACTGTTTAATATTTCACAAACATTTTGTTTACCTTGGAAGGGGTCGCGGTGAAGAAGCTGGCGCCACAACAACGCCAAGAAAATACCTACAAAATGTATTTTATCTTTTTACCCTGTTAAAATAATTTGCAAGTGTAAAATTGAAAATAATTTCTCTCTACAACTAAGTATTTATCATTCTTTATCTATCTTAAAATAATTATAACTGAAAAAGATCTAACAAATATATGTTTTATTGTAGGTAATGCTGGTAATATGAGATACTATACACTAATAATGTTTTTCCATTCTAGAAATTATAAAAGGAAGCATCATGCTTTGGTCCCTAATCGACAATATTAAAACGCCAATTGTTGAGGAGAAAATAATTAGAAGACTTAGTACATGCAGATCTTTAAACGCACATGCTCTCTTTGCTTTAACGAAAAATTAGACATTATTAGATTTAGTAACAGAGAAATTTAAAAAAATAAAATATCTCAAATATTAAATAATTTATAACACATCAAAGTACATTCACTTAATAACTTCCACATAAACACACGAATTGTAAAAATTCTTATTTTATGTTTGTTTATATATTTAAAATTTGAGATTCCGAATCTTGTTGATAAGAAATCTTCAAATATGGAATAATACGAGGAAACTAAATTAATGAGAACTAAAATAGCTAAAAAGCTTACTGATGAATATTGAAGATGAGGGAAGTGAGAGCATTAGAAAAATTTCAACGGCAAAAGAAGAGGGATGCTGAGTAGGATGGGAATTGGGTAGAAAGAATATTCAACATGACAAAAAGATGTAGAAAATAGCTAGGGATAGAAAGAGGGAATAAAAATATGAAATTCTCAATGTTTATTTTTTTATTCTCCCTAACTACCATCTACGTCTTTTTCTCTTATTAAATATTCTTTCTAGCCAATACCCGTCCTACTCAGCATCCTTCTTCATTTACCTTCGACAATTTTGTCTTCACTCTCCTTTCATTGTATCTCCTTTGTCCATTTCTAACGTAAAATGTATATGAAATTGGTGTTTTCTATTTTGCCCTATTTTTGTATCATGCTGATTTTTCTCCTCTTTTGAAAAGAAGCATTTAGATTTGAAATGTCATGGCCTAAAGATGCTTTCCCCTTATTTCTCTTTTACTTATTGTGATTATCTTTAACCTTATTGACATGATAATATAATAAAGTTCTAATTTAACTTTAATACTTATCTTCTTATCTCCTCTTAGAATTTGCTCTTTTTAATCAGATAGAACTTCATCTATCTCAATAGGTTGTTTCTCTCTGAAAAAAATATTTTTACAACTTTATCTATCTATCTATCTATCTATCTATCTATCTCTCTCTCTCTCTCTCTCTCTCTCTCTCTCTCTGTATATATATATATATATATATATATATATATATATATATATATGTATGTATGTATGTATGTATGTATGTATGTATGTATGTAAAACCTAACGGATAATAAGATTCTTAGGTAATCTGAGTTGATTGTTATGAGTTGCTGTAATTTTAGAAAGTAATTTTGAAAAGGCATTAATCCAAAGATAGCTCTCGCCAAAACATGTTTATCATGGCAATTAATATCTCGTATTTTTTTTGTTTTATGTAGAAGGAAAATTAAAAACTCATACTTGAATCCAGTTTGAACATGAGAGAGTAGCGATATGGTGGAAAATTAGAGTAAAAACGGGAGAAGAGGCAACGAAAGTTGTTGAAGAGATGTTCATAGAAAGAGGGCCAGTGAAAGAAGTACTGGCGGATAACGATAAGTAAAAAAAAACTATGGAAAGCGACCGAGGCTACACAACAAAATATTAAATTGATGCATCCAATACTTTTGTATGGAGTAATTTGAACTTTGATAAAAATGGATTCAATCATGAGTTGTTAATTTTTCAACCTTACGAGATATAACTTACAAGCAAAATCAGGCAAAATTGCAAACACAAACTAGAGTTATAACAGAAAAAAGTTTTAGCAAATAACTATGCGTGTTATATATATATATATATATATATATATATATATATATATATATATATATATATATATATATATACACACCTTATTAATATTTTTTAACCAAAATTTTAATATATTAAAATTCCGGTAATGTTCATATCAAAGTAATATAAAATCGAAGTAAAAATTAATTGACTCAATTATTTATCAATTTTCATAATCAAGCATGTATATCATTTTTTTTTACAGAAATCAAGGAAACAAAATATAAAATGAGAACATGATATTGTGTATTTTCTTATGAAAATACACAATATCCAAAAACTAACTTAAGATCCTATGTCCCTAATGTGTTGTACTCCATTTATGATAGTTACGTATACTATGCGACTCCAATTATCTAATATTTTACTTAATTTTTTATTCCATAGGATGGGTTGTGATTTAAATTCATTCTAGAAAGTAAAACAAAGTAAGTTAGTGCTATTTTTCATTCAATACTAGTTTAGTTTGAGTTTTAGATTTATTTGTTTGAAATTGTCCGAATGGTCACGAAACGATTTTAACATATGTAGTGGACTGGTGGATGCATTATAAATATCCCCCAGTCGTACAAAATAGGAAAAATGAATTGTTTTTAGAAAGGAACGAACAACGCGCTTATTGAATTAAACGAACTAGAATTTATTTTGTGAAGAAACAAATGAAAGAAAAAGGTACAGCACGTGTTTAGTTTGGCGTGCGTCTCTCGCTGTTAACTGGTGAGAAGGAAAGTCTATTGTTGTATATACAGTGATGATCATATTTATTGGCACGGTAAAATAAAAGTTAAATTTTGTCTAATAAATTCTAAAAAAGGGATTAAATTAAAGAAAATAACAAAGTATATTATGTATTTTTAACTGGCCTTTCCGATGCAGCAATCGGATTTTAGAAAAAATAAATAACAAAGGAACAACAAACATAATTGCAAAAAACCCTTGTTCAAAATTATTGGCACGGCTTTGTTTTTCTTTTAGTATCAGTATAATATCAATCAATTTCCGGTTTACGTGCTTTCTGAACTTTTTTATAGCCATATTATGCTTGTTTAACGCTAATTCAGTGAATAATTTTTTTCAGATAATTTTTAGATAGCGATTTATTTAAACTATTATAAGTGACTAAATTATAATTTTCAATCGCCATGGTTAAAACTAAGGAACACAGCGAAGACGTCAGGAAGCTTGTTGTAGCATGCCATACCAATGGGGAGGGCTATGATAAGATTTCAAAGAAGCTAAACCTTCCCAAATCCACTGTTAGAGCCATAATAAACAAGTTCAAATCGCAAGGCCACGTTATGAGTTTAGAGGGTAGAGGGAGAAAAAGGATTCTTTCCCCAAGAGATGAACGGAAAATTGTTCGACAAGTAAAACAAAACCCAAGGATCTCTGTTGGGGAGATTGTTGATGAACAGAGCACCTCTGGAGTGAATGTATCTCGACATACAGTTGGTAGAGTTTTGAAGAGAGCTGGTTTAAAAGCATGTCATCCGAGAAAGACTCCCTTATTGAAGCCTATGCACCTGAAAGCAAGGCTAGCCTTTGCAAAACGTCATATTGATAAAGATGTTGCATTCTGGAAACGTGTTCTATGGACTGACGAAACGAAAATAGAGTTATTTGGCCATAATAAAGTGTCTTATATTTACAGAAAATCTGGCGAAGCTTTCCTGCCTAAGAACACCATATCCACAGTGAAGCACGGTGGAGGCAGTTTGATGTTTTGGGGATCCTTTGCTGCCTCTGGACCAGGGCGACTTGTTAAGGTCACAGGTAGCATAAAAAAGGAAGATTATGTTAAAATATTGGATGAAAACCTGAAAGACTCTGCTAAAGAGCTCTCACTTGGTCGTCGTTGGTGGTTCATGCAAGATAATGACCCAAAGCATTCGGCTAAACTGACTAAGAAATGGCTTGAGGACAATCATATTAATGTTTTGGAGTGGCCATCACAAAGCCCAGACCTTAATCCAATTGAAAATTTATGGAGAACATTAAAATTGAGGGTAATGCAAAGGAAGCCTAAGAATCTTATTCAATTGGAGGATTATTGTCAGGAAGAGTGGGCTAAAATTACTACTGAAGAGTGCAACAACTTGGTTGTAAACTATGAAAAGCGACTGAGGAAGGTAATCAAGGCCAAAGGCTATACAATTGATTATTTAATAAATCGTGCCAATAATTTTGAACAAGGGTTTTTTGCAATTATGTTTGTTGTTCCTTTGTTATTTATTTTTTCTAAAATCCGATTGCTGCATCGGAAAGGCCAGTTAAAAATACATAATATACTTTGTTATTTTCTTTAATTTAATCCCTTTTTTAGAATTTATTAGACAAAATTTAACTTTTATTTTACCGTGCCAATAAATATGATCATCACTGTATATATATAGAGAGAAAGTCAATCCAGTTCATGAAGATAGAAAGCGTGTAAGGTGTAAGTACTGTCTGTTGAATCTTGCCCCCACACATAGTAGCAGGTGACGTGAGGCGCGCAGGCGCGCGTGCCCCAAAAGAAACCGGTTGGTCAATCGACCTCTCAAGTCGGAAGCCGAACTGAAAAGAAGGAAGCAGATTATGTCTCTTGCCTTTATAGTTGTTTCCGGTGGTCTTTTGCGCATGTGTGGATTTTCTTTAAAGGGAAGTGACGTTGTCCATATGTGCGCACGTGTGCGTACATGTGTGTAGGTAAGCGTGTGTGTGTATGCACATGAATGTGAGTGTAGGTACGCGAACGTGAATATATCTACGTGTGTGTACGTGTGCGCGTATGTTTGTGTGCGCGTATGTGTATGACAAGAAAAATGGTTTGAGATGTGAACGCATGTTTTTGTGTGAGACTAGAAAGGGATCGTATACATATCATGAAAATACACAACTTGTTGCTATAACCCCGATCTTTGTTGCCTTGATTTTGTGAAAATAAAATATGAATGCTTGATTATAAAAATTGGTAATCTTGAAGCTTACAAATTAAGCCATCTTATTCTGACTTAAACTTTATTGGTATATGAACAATTACCGACTTTTGATTTATTTAAAAAAATATTAATAAGATTTTGGAATATTTTTAAATGATTTAATTTGTAAAATTTCCGAATGGTTATGGAACAATTGTAATGCAGTATGAAATACACAATATAATGTTCTAATTTTATATTTTGTTGTGTTTATTTTTGCGCAAATATTATATGTGTATGTGTGTATAAGTGTGTATGTGTGTATAAGTGTGTATGTATGTGTTAAAACATTTTAACCAATTGTTTGATAGAAAAACTCATAATATACGTTCTGAAGTATATTGTAATTTCAAATCACATTTTTCGTTTCCATCATTTTTAGGTCAATTTCCATGAGACCATTCGGAGATAACGATTAAAAAACAATATCGTTTCTCATCAGAAAATAAAAATCAAAAATCAAAATGCCTCTCCCCATTTGCATTTTGAACACGGGATTTTTATACATGAAATATTCCCCCCCCCCAAAAAAAAAAAACACGTGACTATAATTCTGTCTATGTTTTCTTTGCTATATTTGTCCATTTCCTAAAAAAAAAAACCCAAAAAAAAAACAAAGTTACCTAATATTACTTCCTGTTTTTATTTTCTGAGTTAAGCAAAATACAACCGTTTATTTCTTTTATTCCAAAATAAAACATTAAAAATTTAAATATGTTTATCATTCTTCTTTCTAAAATTTAAACTAAATGTTGTTTTATTAAAGTATATAATATATAAATATTAAATGTATATATAAGAATTACATGTTTTATTAATGTATATAATATATAAATATTAAATGTATATATAAATATTAAATGTTGTTTATTAATGTATATAATATCAAAAATATTAAATGTATATATAAATATAAAATGTTTATTAATGTATATAATATATAAATATTAAATGTATATATAAATACTAAAAGTTGTTTTATTTATTAATGTATATAATATGAAAATATTAAATGTACATATAAATATAAAATGTTGTTTTATTAATGTATATAATATATAAATATGAAATGTATATATAAATATAAAATGTTGTTTTATTAATGTATATAATGTATAAATATTAAATGTAAGTATAAATATTAAATGTTGTTGTATAGCTGTATATAATATATAAATGTTAAATGTATATATAAATATTAAATGGTGTTTTATATAATATAAATATTAAATGGTGTTTTATATAATATAAAAATACAAAATGTATATATCAATATTAAATGTTCTTTTATTAATGTATGTAATATAAAAAAACTAAATGTATATATAAATATTAAATGTTGTTTAATTAATGTATATAATATATAAATATTAAATGTATATATAAATATTAAATGTTGTTTTATTAATCTATATAATATATAAATATTAAATGTATATATAAATATAAAATGTTGTTTATTAATTTATATAATATATAAATACTAAACGGATATATATATATTATCAAATGTTGTTTTATTAAAGTATATAATTTATAAATATTAAATGTATATATAAACATTAAAAATTGTATATAATATATAAATATTAAATGTTGTTTTATTAATGTACACTCTATATAAATATTACATGTATTTATACATATTAAATGTTGTTTTATTAATGTATATAATATATAAATATAAAATGGTGTTTCATAAATGTATATATAATATAAATATAAAATTATGTTTTATTAATGAATAAAATGTATAAATACTAAACTATATATGTACATATGAAATGTTTTTTTTTATTCATGCATATCATATATAACTATTAAATGTTGTTTTAATAATGTATATAATATATAAATATTAAATGTATATATAAATATTAAATGTTGTTTTATTAATGCATATAATATATAAATATTAAATATTGTTTTAATAATGTATATAATATATGAATATTAAACGTATGTATACATATCAAATGTTGATTTATTAATGCATATAATATATAAATATTAAATGCTATTTTATTAATGTATATAAAATATAAATATTGAATGTATATATGAATATTAAATGTTGCTTTATTAGTGTAGAAAATATAAAAATATTAAATGTTGTTTTATTAATGTATATGCTATAAAATATTAAATGTTGTTTTATTAAAGTATATAATATATAAATATTCAATGTATATATAAGTATAAATGCTGTTTTATTTATGTATATAATATATAAATATTAAATGTTGTTTTATTACTGTATATAATATATACATATGAAATGTTTTTTAATAACTGTATATAATATATAAATAATACATGTAGTTTTATTAATTTATATAATATATAAATATAAATTGTATATATAAATATTAAATGTTTTATTTATGTATATAATATATAAATATTAAATGTATATATAAATATTAAAAGTTTTATTAATGTATATGATATATAAATAGTAACTGTACATATGAATATTAAATATTGTCTCATTAATGTATATAATATATCAACATTAAATGTTCTTTTATTAATGTATATCATATATATAAATTACATGGATATATAAGTATTAAATGTATATATATAAATATTAAATGTTGTTTTATTGAGTTATATAATATATAAGTAATTAATTATTTTATTATTGTATCTATTATATAAATACAAAATATATATGTAAATATTGAATGTTGTTTTATAAATGGATAAATTATATAAATATTAAATATTGTTTGTTAATGTATATAAAATACAAATATAAAATGTTGTTTTATTAATGTATTTAATATATAAATATTAAATGTATACATAAATATTAAATGTTTTTTTTATAAATGCATGAATTATACAAATATTAAATGTAGTTTTGTCAATGTATATAATATATGAATTCAAAATGCTGTTTTATTAATGTAGCTGGTATGTAAATTTTAATCTGTATATAAATATAAAATATTGTTTTGTAAATGTATATAATATATAAATATTAAATGCTGTTTTATTAATGTATATAATATATAAATATTAAATGTTGCCCTATTAATGTATAAAAAATATATATAAATATTAAATGTATATATAAATATTACATGTTGTTTGTTAATGTATATACTATACAAATATTAAATGTATATAAAAATATTAAATGTTGTTTTATTAATGACATAATATGTAAATACTAAATGCATATAAAATTATTAAATGTTGTTTTAATGTATATAATATATAAATATTAAATGTTGTTTTATGAATGTATATAGTGTATGAAAATAAAAAGTATATATAATATTAAATAATGTTTTGTTAATGTATATAATATATAAATTATCACTGTATATATCAATATTAAATGTATATATAAATATTAAATGTTGTTTTATTAATATATATAATTCATACATATTAAATGTTGATTTATTAATGTATAAAATATATAAATATTAAATGTTGTTCTTTTAATGCATGTAATATAAATATTAAATATATATATATATGAATATTGAATTTTGTTTTATTGATGTATATAATATATAAATATAAAATGTTGTTTTATTAATGTATATAATATATAAATAGTAAATATTGTTTCTTAATGTATATAATATATAAATATTAAATGTATATATAAATATTAAATGTTGTTGTATTAATATATACAATATACACATATTAAATGTTGCCTTATGAATGTATATATTATATACACATAAAATGTACCTATAAATATGGAATGTATATATAAATATTAAATGTTGTTTTATTAATGTATACACTATATACATATCAAATGTTGTTTTATTAATGTATATAATATATAAATATTAAATAAGTTTTTATTAATGTATATAATATACAAATATTAAATGTTGTTTTATTAATGTATATAATATATAAATATTAAATGTATATATAAATATTAAATGTTGTTTGTTAATGTATATAATATATACAGACTAACTGTATATACAAATATTAAATGTTGTATTATTAATGACATAATATGCAAATATGAAATGCATATATAAATATTAAATATTGTTTTATTAATGTATATAATATATAAATATTAAATACATGTATAAATATTAAATGTTGTTCTATTTATGTATACAATAAATAAATATGAAATGTTGTTTTATTAATGCATATAATATACAAATATTTACGCATATACAAATATTAAATGTTGTTTTTTTTAATGTATATAATATATAAATATCAAATGTATATATAAATATAAAAATTCTTTTTATGAATGTATATAGTGTATAAATATTAAAAGTGTATATATATAAAATAATCATGTATTCATGTATACATTATATAAATTTTAACTGTATATAAAAATATTAAATGTATGTATAAATATTAAATATATATATAAATATGTTGTTTTATTAATATATATAATATATAAATATTAAATTTTGTTTTATAAATATTTATAATATATTAATATTAAAAGTTGTTTTATTAAATTTATATATTATAATATATAAATATTAAATGTTGTTTTATAAATGTATATTTAATATTTAATATTGTCATATAAATGTATATTTATATATTATAATATATAAATATTAAATGTTATTTTATTAATGTATATAATACATAAATATTAAATGTACACATAAATATATAAATATTAAATCTTTTATAAATGTGTATAATATAAAAATATAAAATGCATATATAAATATTAAATTTTGTTTTATTATTGTATATTATATATAAATATTAAATGTTGTCTTATTAATGTATATATATATTCATATTAAATGTACATCACAATATGGAATGTATGTATCAATATTAAATGTTGTTTGATTAATGTATAAAATATATAAATAGTAAATATTTTTTTTATTAATGTGTATAATATATAAATATTAAATGTATATGTAAATATTACATGTTGTTTAATTAATGTATATAATATATAAATATAAACTCTTGTTTTATTAATAGATATAATATATAAATATTAAATACTGTTTAGTTAATGTATATAATATATAAATATTAAATCTTTTTTATTAATGTATATATTATATAAACATTAAATGTATGTATAAATATTAAGTGTTGTTTTATTAATGCATATAATATATTAATATAAAATGTTGTTTTATTAAGGTATATAATATATAATTATTAAATGTTGTTTTATTAATGTATATAATATATAAATATAAAATATTTTTATTAATGTATACAATATATAGATATTAAATATAAATATAAATATTAAATAGTGTTTTATAAATATATATAATATATAAATATAAACAGTTGTTATTTAATGTATGTAATATATAAATATTAAATATATATATAAATATTAAATGTTGTTTTATAATATATATTATATAAGTATAATATTTATTACTATTAATATTATTGATTTATTAATGTATATTAAAAATATATTATTTATTTTATTAATGTATATTAATAATACATTATTTATTTTATATTAATATATATTATTTATTTATTAATGTATATAATATATAAATAGTAAATATTGTTTTATTAATGTATATAATATATAAATATTAAATGCATATATAAATATCAAATGTTGTTTTATTAATGTATATAATATCTGAATAGTAAATTTTGTTTTATTGATGTATATATTATATACATATAAAATGTAAATATATATATATGGAATGTATGTATACATATTTAATCGTATTTTATTAAGTTATATAACATATAGATTGTAAATATTGTTTTATGAATGTATATAATATATAAATATTAAATGTATATGTAAATATACAATGTTGTTTTATTAATATATGTAATATATAAATATCAAATGTTTTTTATTAATGTATATAAATATTAAATGTATGTATATATATTAAGTGTTGTTTTATTAATGCATATAATATATCAATATTACATGTTGTTTTTATCAGTTATATAATATATAAATATTAAATGTTGTTTTATAATGTATATAATATGTAAATATAAAATGTTGTTTCATTACTGTATATAATATATAGATATTAAATATATATATAAATATTAAATTGTGTTTTATTAATGTATATAATATGTAAATATAAAATGTAGTTGTTTCAATGTATGTAATATATAAATATAAAATATATATATAAATATACCATGTTGTTTTATAAATGTATATATCATATAAATAAAAACATTTGTTTTATTAATGTATATAATATATAAATAGTAAATATTGTTTTATTAATGTATATAATATATAAATATTAAATGTATATGTGAACATAAAATGTTGTTTTATTAATCTATATAATATATAAATATTAAATGTTGTTTATTAATGTATATAATATATAAATATTAAATGTTGTTTTATAAATGTATATATTATATACATATAAAATGTACACATAAATATGCAATGCATGTATACATATATAATGTATTTTTTTTAAAAGTTAATATTTATTATATTATTTTTCTTGTATATGTAAATATTAAAGGTTGTTTTACTTATATATTAAATACATAAATGTGAAATGTCGTTTTATTAATTTATATAATATATAAATATTAAATGTATGTATATATATATGAAGTGTTGTTTTATTAATGTATATAATATATCAATATTAAATATTGTTTTAATAGGTTGCATAGTATATATAAATATTAAATATTGTTTTATTAATGTATATAATATAGAAGTATGAAATATAGTTTTATTACTGTATATAATATATAGATGTTACATCTATATATATATATATAAAAAATTGAATGGTGTTTTTAAATATATATAATATGTAAATATAAAATGTTGTTGTTTTAATGTATGTAATATATAATTATTTATTATATATATAAATATTAAATGTTGTTTTATAAATGTATATAATATATAAATATAAAATTGTGTTTTATTAAAGTGTACATTATATAAATAGTAAATATTGTTTCACTAATGTATATAACATATAAATATTACATGTATATGTAAATATAAAATTTTGTTCTATTAATGTATATAATATATAAATATTAAATGTTTTTTTTTATTAATGTATATACTATATACATATTCACTGTTGTTTTTTAAGGTATATAATATATAAATATTAAATGTATATATAAATATCACGGTTATATTATTCATTTACATAATATATACATATTAAATGTTGTTTTATTTATGTATATAATATATAAATAATAAATATATATGTAAATATTAAATGTTGTTTTATTATGTATATAATATACTAATATAAAATGTTATTTTATTGATGTATATAATATATAAATATCCAATGTGGTTTTATTAATGTATATAATATATAAACATTAAATGTTGTTTTATTAATATATATAATTCATACATATAAAATGTTGTTTATTAATGTATATAATATATAAATATTAAATGTTGTCCCTTTAATGTATGTAATATAAAATATTAAATATATATATATAAATATTTAATGTTGTTTTATTAATGTATATCACATATAAATATAAAATGTTGTTTTATTAATGTATATAATATATAAAGAGTAAATATTGTTTTATTTAGATATAATATATAAATATTAAATGTATATGTAGCTATTAAATGTTGTTTTATTAATGCATATAACATATAATAATAAATGTTATTTATTAATGTATATAATATAGTAATATTAAATGTATATGTAAATATTAGATATTGTTTTATTAATGTATATAATATATAAATATTAAATGTTGTTATATTAATGCATATATTATATACATATCAAATGTACATATGAATATGGAATGTATGTATAAATATAAATGTTGTCTTATTGATGTATAAAATATAAAAATATCAAATGTTGTTTTAGTAATGTATATAATATACAAATTTTAAATACTGTTTTATTAATGTATATAATATATAACTATAAAATGTTGTTTTATTAATGTATGTAATCTATAAATATTAAATGTATATAAAATATAAAACATTTATTTATTAATAACACAATATGCCAACACTAAATGGATGTATAAATATTAAATGTTGTTTTATTAATGTATATAATATATATATATAAAACGTTGCTTTATTAATGTATATAATATACAAATATTCAATGTATATATAAATATAAAATCTTGTTTTATTAATGTATATAGTTTATAAAAATTAAAAGTATATATATAAATATTAAATAATTTATTATTCATGTATATAATATATACAGTTTTACTGTATATATTAATATTAAATGTTTGTATAAATATTAAATGTCGTTTTATTAATATATATAGTATATTAATATAAATGTTGTTTTATTAATGTATATAATATATAAATATTAAATGTTGTTTTATTAATGTATATAATATATAAATATTTAATGTTGTCATATAAATGTATATAATATATACATATTCAATGTTATTTTATTAATGTATATAATACATAAATATTAAATGTAAATATGAATATAAAATGTTGTTTTATTACTGTACATAATATATAAACTTAAATGTTTTTTGATTCATGTATATTATATATAAATAGTAAATTTATATACAAATATTTAATGTATATATAAATATCAAATTTTGTTTTATTTATGTATATAATATATAAATATTAAATGTTGTTTTCTTAATGTATATTTAATACTTTTTTATAAATCTATATAATATATATATATAAAATGGTTTTATAAAAGTATATATTATATTATTATTAAATGCATGTATAAATGTTGTTTTATTATGTATATAATATATTAATATTATATGTTGTTTTATTAGTATATATTATATATAAAGATAAAACGTTGTTTTATTATGTATAGATATAAAATATATATTTATAAATATTATATGTAGTTTTATTAATGTATAAAATATCCAAATATTAAATATTGTTCTTTAAATGTAGGTAATATATACATATTAAAATATATATATAAATATTAAATGTTGTTTAATTATTGTATATAATATACAAATATAAAATGTTATTATTTATGGATATAATATATAAATGGTAAGTATTGTTTTATTAATGTATATAATATAGAAATATTAAATGTATATGTAAATATAAACTGTTGTTTAATTTATGTATATAATATATAAATATTACATGTGTTTTTATTAATCTATATAATATATGAATATTAAATGTTATTTTATTAATGTATATAATATGTAAATATTAAATGGATATATAAATATTAAATGTTGTTTTATAAATGTATATAGTATATAAATATTAAATGTTGTTTGTTAATGTATATATTATATTAATATTAAATGTACATAAACATATGAAATGTATGTATAAATATCAAATGTTTTATTAATGTATATAATATATAAACAGTAAATATTTTTTTTATTAATGTATATAATTTATAAATATTTAATGTATGCGTAAATATTAAATGTTGTTTTAAAAATGTATAAAATATATAAATATCAAACGTTGTTTTATTAATAGATATAATATATAAATATTAAATAATTTTTTATTAATGTATATAACATATAAATATTAACTGTTTTTATTAACGTTTATAATATATAAATATTACATGTATGTATAAATATTAAGTGTTGTTTTATTTATGTGTAAAATATATTAATATTTAATGTTGTTTTATTAAGGTATATAATATATAAATATTAAATATTGTTTATTAATGTATATAATATATAGATATTTAATATAGATATAAATATTTAATGTTGTTTTATGAAAAATAATAAATATTAGATGTCGTTTTTTAATGTATGTAATATATAAATATAAAATATAAAATTAAATTAAATGTTGTTTTATTAATGTATATAACATATAAATATAAAATGTTGTTTTATTAATGTATATAATATATAAAAAGTAAATATTGTTTTATTAATGAATATAATATATAAATAGTAAATATTATTTTATTAATGTATATAATATATACATATTAAATGTATATGTAAATATTAAATGTTGTTTTATTAATGTATATAATATATAAATATTAAATGTTCGTTTATTAATGTATATATTATATACATATTACATTACATATAAATATAGAATGTATGCATAAATATTAAATGTGGTTTTATTAAGGTATACCATATATAAATATCAATTGTTGTTTTATTAATGTATACAATATATAAATATTAAATACTGTTTTATTAATGTATAGATTATATAATATTAAATGTTGTTCTATTAATGTATATTATATATAAATATTAAATGTATATATAAATATTAAATTTTGTTTGTTAATGTATATAATATATAAATATTAAATGTATATACAAATATTAAATGTTGTTTCATTAATTACATAATATGCAAATACCAAATGCATAAATTAATGTAAAATTTTGTTTTATTAATGTATATAATATATAAATATTAAATACATGTATAAATATTAAATGCTGTTTTATTGATGTATATAATATATAAATATGAAATTAAGTGTTTTTTATTAAGTATATAATATATATTAATATTAAATGTTGTTTTATTAACATATATTATATATAAATATAAAAGGTTGTTTTATTAATGTATATAATATATAGATAGTAAATATATATATGAATATTAAATGTAGTTTTATTAATGTATAAAGAAAACAAATATTACATGTTGTCCTTTTAATGTATGTAATATATAAATATTTAATATATATATACAAATATTAAATGTTGTTTTATTATGTATATGCGATATAAATACAAAATGTTGTTTTATTAATGTATATAATATATAAATAGTAAATATAGTTTCATTAATGTATATAATACATAAATATTAAATGTGTATATAAATATTAAATATGGTTTTATTAATGTATGTAATATCTCAATATTTAAGGTTCTTTTTTAATCTATATAATATATACATATAAAATGTACATATAAATGTGGAGTGTATATATAAATATTTATTGTTCTTTAATAAAGTTCTAAAATATATAAAAAGTAAATATTTTTGTATTAATGTATATAATATATAAATATTTAATGTATGTACATATATTAAATGTTTTTTAATGTATGTAATAATATAACAGTATTTACTTAAGTTATATAATATATAAATATTAAATGTTGTTTTAATGATGTACATAATATATAAATATAAAATGTTGTTTTATTACGGTATTATATATAGATATTAAATATATGTATAAATATTAAATGGGGTTTTATTTATGTATATAATATGTAAATATAAAATTTTGTTGTTTTTATGTATGTAATACATAAATATTTAATATATATATAAATATTAAATGTTGTTTGATAAATGTATATAATATATAAATATAACATTTTGTGTTATTAATGTATATAATATATAAATATAAAATGTTGTTTTATTAATGTATATAATATATAAATAGTAAATATTGTTTTATTAATGTATATATTATATACATAATGACTGTACATATAAAATTGGAATGTATGTATAAATGTTAAATGTGTCTTATTAATGTATATAATATATAAATAGTAAATATTGTTTATTTATGTATATAATATATAAATATTAAGTGTATATGCAAATATTTTTTTTTTTTTTTTTTTTTTTTTTACAAAGGCATCACCATATTATCAAGGCCCAGAGGCCACTCAAGGATAAGGGTTAAAGAGTGTACAGTAGAAATTGGTCAATATAGTAATCATTAGTAATGAAAATTTGGTAAATTTAATAACTTATATGGAACGGCTCATCAAGAACTTATTTACTTTAGACTTGAACACAACCATATTGTAGTCAGCCGGAAAGCAGGAAAACGGAAGACAATTCCACAGGCGTGCAGTTCTAAGAAAGAAGCTTTGTTCATGGAATCTACGTTTAGGTTTAGGCACAGATAAAGAGTGGGGGAAATTATTGATAGTGTTTACAGCTAGACGAGTGTTTCTTGTGAAAGTTTGGCGAGGGGGGACCATAGATTGAAGCTCAGTTGAACACTTTCCATGAAAATAACGATACATCAGAGACAAACTCGCAACATCTCTTCTGTGAGATAGAGGTTGCAAGGAGGAGAAAAGGACATCTCCTACGAGGCTACGAAGTCTATTTTGAACTCTATCAAGGCAGGACAAGTGCTTTCTAGCAGCTCCTGCCCAGATGTGGCAACAGTATTCCATCCTTGGACGTACCTGGCTCTTATATAGGTAGAGAATAGCATCAGCAGTGAGATATCTACTGGATCGATAGAAAGATCCCACCATTTTTCCAGCGGCCTTGGCAACAGATTTGATATACGTGTTCCATTTAAGATCAGGAGTAATGGTCAAGCCCAGAAGCTTGTCAAAACTTGAGGCCTCCTGAAGACGAGAGCCATTCATTTCAATTGATGACAAATGTGAATTAGAATGTTGATGATGTAAAGAGAGAAGCTTGGTTTTAGATGCATTAAAAGTAACCAGCCACTCCTTTCCCCATTGTACTACGTGCTCAAGATCAGAGGAGAGAGAATTGGAGAGAACTTGGTCGTTTACTGTCTTAGATGTGCTACCATAAATGGTAGTGTCGTCAGCATAAATGTCTACAAATGATGTAAGGATATGATTTGGAAGATCATTAATGTAGATCAGGAAAAGAGTTGGGCCCAGGATGGATCCCTGAGGGACACCGGCATGAATACTGTGAGCTTCTGATTTTTGCCCCTCAACTACTACTCTTATGAACCTATCAGAAAGAAATGATTTAATAATTGAGAAGACTTTTCCAGCTATACCATAGCTAGCGATCTTATGAAGTAAACCTTTATGCCATACCCTATCAAAGGCTTTAGATATGTCAAGAGCAATTGCCCTAGAAAGATTGCCACCGTCGAGAGATTTGCTAATCCTATGCGATATAACTGTAAGGACATCTGCTGTAGATCTAGCAGAACGGAAACCATATTGAGTGTCACTAAGAAGGTTATTTTTGTTGAGATGTTTGATTACTTCTGTATTTAACACAGATTCTAGCAACTTACTCATGACGCACAGGAGACTTATTGGCCTGTACTGAGAGGGGGATGAGCGATCACCTGAATTCTTAAATACAGGGCATACTGATGAGATTTTCCAGGGAGATGGGAAACTATTCTCCTTAAGACAACGTTTAAACAGTTTTGTAAGTATGGGCGCTAATTCAGGTTGAAGTTTTTTGAGTACTATAATTGGAATACCATCAGGGCCAGTTGTTTTACTCGAATCAAGGTTTTTGATTAGCTTCGCAACATCACGTACAGATATACGTATATCACATAGCGTGTTTTCTGATACAGGAGGAAATATTGGAGGTTGGCGGTCTTGGTCGCAAAGGGTAGAATTTGCTGCAAAGTTCTTGACAAAGAGTTTGGCTTTGTCTGATGCTGACGAGATTACCTCAGGTCCATTGATAATAGTTGGGATGGAGCACACGCTTCTATTCAGGATTCTGTTTGCTATTTGCCAAAACTGGTGGGAACCAAGCCTCTGCTGAGCTACTTTGGACTTAACAGATTGAGCATACAACTCTCTTGCATTCCTTATTACTTTCTTACAATGGTTGCTGGCAGTCCTGAAAACGGCTTTAGTTTCCATACATCTATTACGTTTGAAGCAGTGGAAAAAGTGATTTCTGTGCGCAATGGCAGCAGCACATTCTGGAGAGAACCATGGCTGGCTGTTAGGTTTTTGCTGAAACTTTTTAGAGGGTATGAAATGGTCAATACCTACAATTAACCATTCAGTTAGGTCTAATACTATAGAGGACACATCCTTTTTAAACATGGAATGCAGAGGTAGATCAGATATAAATGTACGGAAGCTATCCCAGTCAGCCTTAGTGTATCGATATACTGTACGATGAAGAGGTACGTCTGGGGACTTATTACATTTCATTTTTATCTTAATTGATACAACAGAGTGGTCGGAAGATCCAAGAGGCGACAGAACAGAAACTGAACATAGTTCAGGGCAAGTTGTGAGAAAAAGGTCTAGTAGGCTCGCATACTGGCCGTCATTATCGGGCACACGGGTAGGTTCCTGAACAATCTGAGTGAGGTCATAGGCAATGGAGAAATCATGACAGAACCTCCCCTCATCATCGGTCTTGTTTGAGTGGGTCAACCATTCGACGTTGTGAACATTGAAGTCTCCACATACGTGAATGTTAGCTGAAGGATAAGTAGAAAGGACTTGGTCAATTTTCTCAGATATGCTTTGAAAGATAGTAACTCCGCTGTTGTGGGGGCGATAGAGAGTAAATATAAATGCAGTAGTGTGAGCTAAAGCAACCCGGAAGCACATATAGGGTAAGTTAGGATCTTCCCTGGAGATGTCCCTCCCACATGGAAAGCTATCTTTAATATAGGCACATATTCCATGCCCATGGCGATCTTGGGGGTCAGATTTAGAAGTTAAGTTAGAGTATCCTGAAATTGCAAACTCATCTAGGGAAATAGCCTGTCCAATGCCAGTTTCACTTAAAAATAAAAGGTCTGGTTTAGTCTCCTGTAATTGGGTTTCAACCTCTGGAAGGTTAGAACGAAGACCCCTGATGTTGGAGAAGGAGACATGGTAGTAGGGGTCTACGTTGGAAGTTGGAGAACCGGGTTTAATCGTGTATTTTTTCTTGAAACTTGTCATGATGAAATTTTGGAATTTGTGGACTAGGTCGACAGATTTACTTAGAGCAGGACAGAGAGGGGAAATTAAGAGAGAAAAAGAAACGAAGAATTTTTTTTTTTTATTTGTAGCTAATGATAAGGTAAAGCCGTAACAATTACCCACTAGTATGGCATCGAGAGGCCCCACCAGAAGCTACTGCATGGTCCAGAATCCATTCACCAAATGGCAATACAGCAGCCCCAGTACTTTGCACCTGCTGATAGGACAGCCTCCTTAGTGGTTAATCCAAGGTTCGGGTCCCTGACTATCAGGCGGATAACGTCAGCCCAGACAAAACGTTTACCTCCAGCACCCTTACTAGTGACATGGCTACAAGGATAGACATAGAAACAGAAAATTTCCGCCATCTCAGTCAACTGTTCGCAAAAATACTGCCAACCTAGAAAACAGCTTTTTCTTCTCCCTTTGTCCGAAAAATCACTCATTTAAAAAAATGAGGACTGAGGGACAAATAAGAAGAAGCGAGAGTAACAGGAGCTGCCGATAACGCATCCACAATGCGTTTTCTACTCTCCATTAAAAAAAAAAAAAAAAAAAAAAAAAAAACTATTAAGTATTGTACTTAATAAAAGTCCAACGGACGTGTTTAAGGGAAAGTATGGTGATAGATTCCCCTCACACGAACTAAAAATGAGTATAATTCGTAATTTTTGCAATCAACTCGGTAGATAAATAAACATATGTACGAGGAAAAAAAAAAAAAAAAAAAAAAAAGCTAGCATTTAATAAAACAGAAATACACAAATTAAATACTGAAATAAAATGGAGTTGTTAATATTTTAAATCTAAAATAAAAAGCATGATTGAAATCACTTATCTCAACAAAAACAATTCCGTCTCCAAATTGCAAACTGTATTGAAAGAAATTCAGTTAGTAGCGTTCAAAACATTTTTTTGAAATCAGCCGTTAAAAGAAAATCGTGATTTTATTCTGAACTTAAGCTAGTAACGTTTTAAGAAGCTTACGATATAAAAGAAAAGGCTGATGGGGGGGGGTGTTCTTCCGAAAGTAAGTTGGTGCCGTTATAAGTAATTTCGAGATAAGATGGAAGCCGGTATTGGACTAGAAAAAAGCTAGCATTTAATAAAACAGAAATACACAAATTAAATACTGAAATAAAATGGAGTTGTTAATATTTTAAATCTAAAATAAAAAGCATGATTGAAATCACTTATCTCAACAAAAACAATTCCGTCTCCAAATTGCAAACTGTATTGATTACATGTTGTTTTATTAATATATATAATATATAAATGTAAAATGTAGTTTTATTGATGTATATAATATTAAATGTTTTTGTTAATGTATATAATATATAAATATTAAATGTATAAAAATATTAAATGTTGTTTGTTAATATATATAATATATCAATATAAAATATTGTTTTATTAATATGTAGATACTATATATAGATATAAATATTAAATGTTGTTTTATTAATGTATATAATATATAAATATTAAATGTTGTTGTTTTAATGTATGTAATATATAAATATTAAATATATATATATAAATATAAAATGTTGTTTTATTAATGTATATAATATATAAACATAAAATATTGTTGTATTAATGTATATAATATATAAATAGTAAATATTGTTTTATTTATGTATATAATACATAAATATTAAATAATATAAATATTAAATGTGTTTTTTTCATGTATATAATATCTCAATATGTAATGTTCTTTTTTAATGTATATATTATATACATATAAAATGTACATATAAATATGGAATGTATGTATAAATATTTAATGTTGTTTTATTAAGTTATATCATATATAAAAAGTAAATATTGTTGTATTAATGTATATAATATATAAATATTTAATGTATGTACATATATTAAGTGTTGTTTTTTTAATGTATATAATATATCAGTATTTAATTAAGTTATATAATATATAAATATTAAATGTTGTTTTAATGATGTACATTATATATAAATATACAATTTTGTTTTATTACTGTATTATATATAGATATTACATATATGTATAAATATTAAATGGTGTTTTATTTATGTATATAATATGTAAATATAAAATGTTGTTGTTTTTAGGTATGTTATACATAAATATTAAATATATATATAAATATTAAATGTTTTTTTATAAATGTATATAATATATAAATATAAAATTTTGTTTTATTAATGTATATAATATATAAATAGTAAATAGTGTTTTATTAATGTATATAATATATAAAAATTAAATGATGTTTTATTAATGTGTGTATTATGTAATTATTAAATGTTTTTTATTAATGCATATAATATATAATAATTAAATGTTGTTTTATTAAGGTATATAATATATAAATATTAAATGTATATATAAATATAAAATGTTGTTTTATTAATGTATATATTATATACATATTAAATGTACATAAAATATGGAATGTATGTATAAATATAAAATGTTGTATATAATATATAAATAGTTAATATTCTTTTATTAATGTATATAATATATAAATATTAAATGGATATGTAAATATTAAATGTTGTTTAAATGATGTATATAATATACAAATATAAAATATTGTTTATTAATGTATATAATATATAAATATTAAATACTGTTTTATTAATGTATATAATATATAAATATTAAATATGGTTTTATTAATGTATATAATATATACATATTAAATGTACATATAAAATTGGAATGTATGTATAAATATTAAATGTTGTCTTATTAATACATATATGTTATATAAAAAAGGTAAATATTGTTTTATTAATGTATATAATATATAAATATTTAATGTATATGTAAATATAAAATGTTGTTTTATGATGTATATAATATATAAATGTTAAATGTAGTTTTAATGATGTATATAATAGATAAATATTAAATGTTTTTTGTTAATGTATATAATATATAAATATGAAATGTATATATTATATAAATATTAAATGTATATAAAAATATTAAATGTTTTTTATTAATGACATAATATGTAAATACTAAGTGCATGTATAGATATTCAATGGTTTTTTATTAATGCATATAATATACCAATATTTAATGTATTCATAAATATTAAATGTTTTTTATTAATGTATATTATATATAAATGGTAAATTTATATATAAATATTAAATGTATGTATAAATATTAAGTGTTGGTTTATTTATGTGTATAATATATTAATATTAAATGTTGTTTTGTTAAGGTATATAATATATAAATATAAAATGTATATAATATAAAAATGTTAAATGTTGTTTTATTAATGTATATTATATAAATAGTAAATATTGTTTTGTTAATGTATATAATATATAAATATTTAATGTATATGTAAATATTAAATGTTGTATAATTAATGTATATAATATATAAATATCAAATGTTGAGTTATTTATGTATATAATATATAAATATTAAATGTTGTTTTATTAATGTATGTAATAGATACGTATAAAATGTTTTATTTATGTATATAATATACAACTATTACACATATATATATATATAAATATGAAATATGTATATAATATTAAAATTTTTATTAATGTATATAATATATAAATATTAAACGTACATATAAATATCAAATTTATATATGAATATTAAATGTTGTTTTCTTAATGTATAAAAAGTATAAATACTTGATGTTTATATAAATATTAAATGTATGTATAAATATTTAATGTTGTGGTATGAATGTATATAATATATAATGATAAAATATTGTTTTATTCAGTTATATAATATATAAATATTAAATCTTGTTTCTTAATGTATATAATATATAAATATTAAATGTTGCTTTATTAATATATATAATATACAAATAATAAATGTATATATAATTATAAATGTATATATTAATATTTAAAGTTGTTTAATTAATGTATATAATATATAAATATTACATGTATATATAAATATCAAATGTGTATATAATATTAAATGTTGTTTTATTCATGTATGTAATATATAAATATTGAATGTATATGTAAATATTAAATGTATATATAAATATTAATGTATAAATAAAAATTAAATGTTGGTTTATTAATGTATATAATATATAAATATGAAATATATATAAATATTAAATGTTGTTTTATTAATGTATATAATATAAAGTACTATTTTATCGTATGACGAAATATTGAGCTCCCAATTTTTTTGTTTGCAGTAATTTTATTTTTAGCTCGCAAGCTGAGAATAAAATGAATTGAAATTCATGTAAAATTTATTGGGTTTTATATAAATTATTATTGAAATATAACAATAAATACTCACTCTCACACACACACACACACACATATATATATATATATATATTAATATTGTGAGATGATGTCATGATCATTGTGATCATACGTTGAAAGTTTTATAAACTTAATTAATTAATTGACTATTTGTTTCCTAAAAATCATATTGGTGTTAAAAACATTTCCAAACTTTTGAGTAAATAAATGAATTACTTGAGAAGCACAAACAGTTTGTCCCCTCAAATAAAAATCGCATTAGCACGTTACATAAGGAGTCGTATCGTTATTGCAAATGTATGATTATTTTATAAAGCTATTTATATTGTTGATCGGCAATTAAATTAATTGTTTGACTCACCGATGTTGCCAAGACCTGGAATGGGGAACATATCTTTCCAAATCGAGCCATTTGCTTAGTATTAATTGCACCATACAATTGTCGACGGTTTCGACGATCCATCTTCTTGCGGGCTAAATCTTTAGCAACACGAACACCAAGAAATGTCTTTAATGAATACAAAACATGAGATTAGAAAGATATACAGCTTGCGAACAAAAGAAAATGAAAGGGGAAAATTTATCTTCTAAAAAAACACAGAAAAGCAAAACAAAAACTCAATCAAGCACTAATACTGAAATTATTGTTGAAGAGAGGAATGGAAACTGATATTATAAAAATGACATCAAATATTACAATTCTTGGAGTAATTGATAAATTGTTCCTCAAAATATTCCAAAGCAAATTCATATGTAAACGTTATTGACATTTAGTGAATGCAATTTAATTATTTGAAATTGAAATGCAATTTAATGATTTTAAATTGAAATGCAATTTAATAATTTGAAATTAGTTGGTTGGTTGGTTGTTTTTGTTTTACGGCATATCAACCCTTTTCGGGTTATTTAATGCCGAATCCAAAGATTTTGAAGAACAATTTTTAATAGAATATATTTGTTGTTTTCAAGTCGGTTTCTATTTAACCCATAGTTGGGACTCTAACAGGTACTACCACTCCGGGTCAGTGTGGACCTGGGAGCAATGGTAATTAAAGGGTGGCTCCACACTCCCCAAAGCCCGCAAGCTGGGGCCTCACCACTGGATATAGTTTAAGGTCATATCCAGGACCCCCATTGAGGGACTTTTACCCTCCGCAGGGAGGCAGTCAGTGTATTCTAATGCCCCACCAACAGGGCCAATTTGAAATTGAAATGCAATTTAATGATTTGAAATTTAAATGCAATTTAATGATTTGAAATTGAAATGCAATTTAATGATTTAAAATTGAAATGCAATTTAATAATTTGAAATTTAAATGCAATTTAATGATTTGAAATTGAAATGCAATTTAATGATTTAAAATTGAAATGCAATTTAATAATTTGAAATTGAAATGCAATTTAATGATTTGAAATTGACATGCAATTTAATGATTTAAAATTGAAATGCAATTTAATGATTTGAAATTGAAATGCAATTCAATGATTTGAAATTGAAATGCAATTTGATAATTTGAAATTGAAATGCAATTTAATGATTTGAAATTAAAATGCAATTTAATAATTTGAAATTGAAATGCAATTTAGTGATTATAAATTGAAATGCAATTTAATGATTTAAAATTGAAATGCAATTTAATGATTTGAAATTGAAATGGAATTTAATGATTTGAAATTGAAATGCAATTTAATGATTTGAAATTGAAATGCAATTTAGTGATTATAAATTGAAATGCAATTTAATGATTTGAAATTAAAATGCAATTCAATAATTTGACCGAAATTGAAAAAATTATGCGAAAAAAAAAAAAAAAATTCGTTACACATGCAGATCGTCGTTCCAAATCTCCAAACAATCGGGTAAAACATTTTTAACGGATGACGGTCATTACAACCAAATTTCACGTTCCATTGTTCAATCCTATTCAAAATACTCGTCACAAGACAGCTTCATAATATGAGCGCACAGTTAAAATAAGACACTAAAGTATTTTAAACCAACAACTTGAGTGAATCTTATTGGGATTTTCCCAATTAAGTACGAGAGAAAAAAAACACACAATTAAAAGTTATAATAAAAGCTTGTATTTTGAGGAAGGAAAAGACAGGAAAGAAGAAGAAAGGTGTGTAAATAACCGGTACTTGTGAGAAATCATCTCAAGAGATTCCTCCTTATAATTTCATTTTCGCTTTATTATAAAATTAGAAAGCCTTGCTTTTCTGTACTGTTGTTGTTGTTGTTGTTGTTTTTGTTGTTGCTGTTGCTATTGTTGTTGTTGTTGCTGAGCAATATTCATTATGATGATATTTTTGTCATTCGTTTCTACGATATCTTTCTGTTAAAATTTTCTTTTAAAGAATGATATAGGAGGGATCATGTGAAGGTTGCCAACATCCTTAAGTGAAAGTATTTCTGTAGAATAGAATTAGTTCGAATGTGACACACCCAGATTATCAGCCCTTGTCGTTAACCACTGAGCTACCATCACCTCCCTACCGCTGATGCTAATATGAACTTCCATACATGTCCTTCTCTGTTGAGGACAGAGATAACAGCAGGCATGTTCACTTGTCAGAAAATCACAACAAAAGATGAAGAAAGTTGAACTTTTGCAGGCACTTAATCCCAGCAGAATTTGTTAGTCGGCCAATGATTGTTTTTTTTTTTTTTTCGACTAACCAACGACCTCGTAAGAATTGTTGGTTTCCGGTACCCCAAACAAATTCTACAGGGGTGGCCAAAAATGTGTGAAAAAAAAAAAAAAAAAAAAAAAAAAAGAATCAAAGGATTGGTCTTGATTTGGATTAGGCATAAATGAATTAAAAGATTGTGTGTCATTTCTTTGATTTGGATTTCCTGTGTCTGCTTATAAACCAAAATTCTAAATATATAAAATGTGTTTAGATAGATATAGAAGTCAATAAAATCTCCACTTATATATAAAAGAAACTTTGCGTGTGTCGTTATGGGTTCATTCTCTATAGACTCCGAAACGGCTGGGTCGATTAAAAAATTCACACAAATGCACTTTATGCATCTGGAAGTGTTCTTAGAAAGGTTTTGTATTGAATGCCTCTGATAAGTATCGGAAATTGATAATCAAAAACATTTGATTGAAAAAGAAAGTCCGTTTTAAGCAAAGTTAACACCTTTATACAGTCTAACATCACGAGTGTATTTGAGAAGTGTTATCACCGCACAAGCAGAAGGGCCCAACGTAGATTCTTTGATAAAACAGAGGCGCATGCGAAACAAATGTTTCTGTTTAGAGCACAAGTGAACCATGATACTTGACTTTTGTATTTTAAACTTTAATTCAAGCCATTTTATAAAAACAATTTTATAAAAATTTTTTTATAAAATCAACAGTTCAGTGGAATATAGACAATATGAATTGTGGACTAAGTCACTGTA
Organism: Euprymna scolopes; assembly: GCF_053919585.1. Classification (NCBI taxonomy): domain Eukaryota; kingdom Metazoa; phylum Mollusca; class Cephalopoda; order Sepiida; family Sepiolidae; genus Euprymna; species Euprymna scolopes. The sequence continues at coordinate 61,664,183 of NC_136510.1, forward strand.
TGTGAAGATTCCTCCTGGTGCACCGCGGTAGGTCGCTGACTAGAGCAGGCAATTAATCGATTTGGTTAGAAAATTGGCGATTCACTGATTTGGATGCCAATTGGAAATGTGGAACATTCATTAAATCCCTGGTAACATCGGGTTTCCCTGCTACTCTAGTAATATATATGATTATTGAAACCATATTGTGGTTTATTTGTTATATTTCTCTTACAAGACTGAAATTTTTATAACATCTAAATGCATATTTTAAAGACTAAAAAATACTAACATGTTTTTAAAAAATCTGTACATATTTTAACTTGTATTTTAACGTATCTCTGTAAAGATTATATAGATTCTTTTACTAGGTAAACACTTACAAGTATTATTATTGCAGAATAATAAATAAAATTCTACATTTTTAGTCGAGTAAGCAAACCATAATGATTTCAGATAAATCTATAAATTTAACAAAAAGTGACCTTTTATTTCTGAGATATTCTAACGTTTTACAACAGTTAACTAAAAATTGTTACTTTATTCTTATGCATAAAAAGGAGTCTTGTCTGCATTCGAACGACATTGTAAATTCTGACCCTTGCCATCTCGACTTCAGATTTTTTTTTTTATTACACCATTTTGGGGGTGCAGCCTCAATGATATGAAAATATATGTTAATATGCATATCAAACTACATTCCCTGCCCCTGATCTTTGAAGATCACCTATTAACCCCGTGTCAAGATCGGAAATCATATCAATTTGCAACATTGCTTAGCAAAACATGTCAGCACTGAAAATTCGTGGCACACGCATGGTTATTTATAAGATGGTCGCAAATCGCAGAACCATACGTATTACTCAGAACACCCGAGGGTGAAAAATTTGCATGAATCTTTGAAGGCACATGCTGTTTCAAACAAAATCTAATCTTTGGGCGAACATCGCAAAGATTAGATCCTTAGTAAGTCGCACTCTCCCTATCATTTGAAAATTTTAGAGATTCTTTTTATTAAGTCATTGAGACCTTCTCTTTGCAAACAAAAAGAAAATCTTCTTGGACTTAATTTAGTCTCTATGTAATTTTTTTCTCCCGTTTATTTCTGTGTTTTTTTCCTACCCCCGCCATATTCATGACTTTTTTGTTTATTTTAAATCGTATTTTCCTCGATTTAGCTTTGATAAGTGAGGAACGAAACCTGGTTAGCTAACCTTTATTTTCATTTTTTATTTTTTAAATTCATTATGCTTTTTGGTCTGTATTTAGCTGTTATAAAATTCTGTACCCCCCGGAAAATTTTCATATATATATATAAGACAAAAGTCTATATTCCAAATTTCATGATGTTGAACATCTTACAATTTATTCCTTTAAATCCGTAAATAAATTGTAAGATGTAAAAATCATGAAATTTGGAATGTAGACTTTTATCATTTATTTATTATATGCTCTGTAATCACATTGAGCTTTTTAGATTAAGGATTTGTATAGATAAAAAGTGAAATATAATTGACAAAATCAGATTTCCACAGAAATATATATAATTATTACAATAATATTTTTATAACCTACTTTTCGGGAATCATAAGTGAAGGGTGATACGATTACTACTGGTCGAGAGATTCGAACCTGGCCACAAAGCCACTTCTGACTCCATCAGCAAGGAACTAACCTCAAGGTCAATCTCAACCGCGAGAAATATCATTGAAATTTTAACATTTATTTTTAAATGTCGTAACATCCGGCCATAGTGATCTAATGATTATAACATCATGATATCTCTCTCTCTCTTTCTCTCTCTCTCTCTCTCTATATATATATATATATATATATATACATACATATATATATATATATATACATACATATATATATATATATATATATATATATATATATATATATATATATATATATATATATGGAAGTTTTAAAAGCCAAAAGCAATGCGGAAAGGACCGGGATCACAAGAGTAAAGAAAAACAAACAAACAAATAGACGAGTGTGTTTGAGAAGAGAAATGTCTGTTTATTCATCTATTCATTTATTCCTCACCTCGTTGTATAATAATTTTACAACCAAATTGTTGGTATGTCCGGTGTAGATAAAGTCCGTTGGTTGTATGGAACTTTGATTAATTTCGGGAGAAAATACCCCCCTTTCCAAAAAGAACACACAAGTATGCGGAAGAGGACAAAATGGCGGAAGAGGACTGCACATAGAGGTTAAGACCGCAGTAAGATGTGACTAGTTAATACCGTAGGTGTAATTTTATTTTATTTATTTATTTTTTTGCTATAAAAATTTATTAGCTATATATTTTTTAATCTTGTTTAATTTGTTATTATTATTATTATTATTATTATTATTATTATTATTATTATTATTATTATGTTGTGTAGTGAGGGACTCATATTGAAGAGTGGCGAGGAGATTCATATTGGGCCAATACATATAACAGATATATTTATAATGGCGGTAATGATTCTGATGATGAGAGAGAGTGAGACATTTGTACATATTACAGTTCTGGGGTGTTTCTTCTTAACTCATATAAGCGAGGGTGATAGAGTTCTTATATTTCTTATAACACCTATAGAGAGAAGGAGCGATACATATTCTGGAAAGGGTTACGCAATGTTCATAATAAGATGTTTATCACAGTATCTTTTAATTTGTGGAATGACGACACGAAGACAACAGTTACAAATATCGATGGTGATTCTTTATTTCATTGGACCGCTCGAATGATGATGACGTCAGGAATTCACATTTGGGATCTACATAGTTTAATGTTTTTTCATTCGCTTCCAAAGGACTCTGACTCCAACTTTCACTCTGACTGACTAGCAGACTCAACTGTTCTGCCTCAGCTGCTCAACTCAACTGCCCTGATCTGACTACTCTAGCTCCTATATTGAGAATTTCCCTTTAGCTATGACGTCAGAAGTATGTACTTCAAATGTAACCAATTCACGTGCCTATGCACACGTTTTTCCAAACACGCTTTTGACAACAAAATGAATTCTCAACATATACTCTCACCTATTTTTTTTTAACCTAACCTATTTTTTAACAATGTATTTTTTATTTGTATTGTTCATTCTTTTTAGCTGACGTTTTTATTATTCAGTTTTGTAAAGAATGAACAATTATAATAGAATTTAAGAATAGGCCTTTATAACATTCCGATTTCTAACATTCTCTTTTTTAACCTTGCTTCCAAGGTTCGAGTCTCGGCTTATCCTAATCTCATTTTCACTTATCTCTTCTTATTTACATGGAAAGGGGACAGCCTTTACTTGTAACATCCCTTTCCCATAAAAAAAATGTACGCATTTTTAAATTCTAGTACATTTTTGTCTCTATATCTCTACAACCACTTGATCCCATAAAAACTGCTTTAGTCATCCGTTTTCCAACTGACTTCATAATTATTTTCTTTAGATAAGAATCTCTCTGATCTTCCTAGCATTTCCTTTTTGGGTATAGGGTATACCTCCTATGATTCATCTCAGCTGCTTCATCCAGCCACCGAGGTCTCATTCACCTCCTCGAAACCGACGACTCTTTCGTCTAAATGTGTCCTGATCCTTTCTTTTGCCTGGGTGTTTTACTAATTAGAGCTTTGTCTCATTTTCCAAGTATCTTATTTCTTTTGGGACATACATCAAAGCTCATTTACTTAAATCTTTGTGGTTGGCTTCTAATTATTAAGATATACCTTTTCATCACACTAATTCGTTAGGGTTTCCCTGCTTGGACTCTTGGAACTTCGATAAAGACTTAGACAACATCACCCATAACTAAATAACCCCCATTCCTTGCGCCAAAATGCCTATTTGCGCACTGAATTCTAACAATGGCCCGGATTTCTGTGATTTTTCTTTTCTTTTTTTTTTCATCAGAGCGTCCAAGATTCCAACAGAGAGTCATACATCTCTAAAAAAAATATAAGGTTATATGTTTTCTTCCTACGTACTTACCTTTTACATTTTCTCCCTTCTTAATGCTATATGTGATTTGCCCGTGGTACTGACTCTTATAGTCCTTGGTACCCTAAGGAATTCTCATACCCTTTAACGCCTGCCTCTTTAATTTATTGTGCCGAGTCGTTGCAGTCATGTGCAGCATGCTTTATAAACCGATATACCCCAGGATCCCATCTATAGTTTCCTAACAGGGACACCTTTAATGTTGTTTCCTGGCAAGCTACACTTCTTGCGAAGAATGTTTATGGGCATAAAAAATAAAAAAACAAAAAGCAAAAAAAAAAAAAATCTCTTTAGGCTTATCACATCCAAAAAACTCTCAAAATACCCGTTTACGTAATTTTCTATTGTCCCTCTCTAAAATTCTAACATATTTCTAGGCCAGCCATTTGTCTCAATTATCGTTTCATTCTATTTTCTTATGACTTTTCCATTTTAATTTATCTACTTAATTATGACTATGAATTCCTGACGTTAAAATACAATAACATTATACATACATTTAAGACAATTTACAATATTAGTTAAACATCATATAACATTCAAAAACATGCATTATACATTTAACTATGATTACCCTTTAACTTACAATTATAACTTTTTCAATAATTTTTTTTCTGTAATAACAACAATTACCACAACAGTCTGTCAAAAAATGTTCCTTTTTTAAAAAAACCCAAAACACATAGAAAGCTGAAAAGTTCAACTATGAACACAAAACTCTTTTTCATTCACACACGCTGATTTAAAAAGTACATGCGACTTTTGAAAAATCTTGTTTGATTGACAGTTATGCAAAACAATTTTCAACAATAATGACGGACACTAATACGAATTTTAAAACAATAATGGATAACAGCAAATTTCTCCGTGTTATGTTTGTATATATTTTTAAAACAAAACAATTCATTTATCAATGAAAATTATTAGCCGAATGTCATAGTATTTTACCATGTTTTATTCAAAAGTACTTTATAAGCTTCGTATATACGTTTTCGTGTGTGTTTGTTTTTATTTTATTATTGTTCTTTATTTTTCTTTTGCCAGATCGTCTCTTTTTTTAATACATTTTTCTTTCATATGTGAACCGTTTATTCGTGTGTGTGTGTTTTTTTTTTATTATTATTGTTTTTTTCCTTTGCGGCATATCGACATTTTTGTCTTGTGAGAATGTATGCTTTACTTTTTCCATTGTGTGTATGTGTGTATTTCGTCTAGCTTATTTTCTTTGTTTTTTTTTTTAGCGTTGTGCCTTTTTTTCCAATGGACCTTTTTGTTGTGTTTTCGTGGTATACGCGAGATTCGTTTTTTCCACACCCTTGTATGAGTGCACTGGAAAATGAGCACCAAATAGCGTGTATGTTGCATAGGCGGGGGTTTCATATTAAAGGATGACACTGTGTTCATATTAAAAGAGATATGATAGGAACATTCATATTGAACAGAGACGGTGGGGACATAAATATAAAAATGATTAGGGGGACATTTGTATAATTCTGGAATGTTTGTTCTTGACACATATAGTGAGGGCGATAGGGATACATATTCTTGGGAGAGTTACGCAATGTTCATAATAAGATGTTTCACATATTACCTTTTGGGTGTTGAAAGATGACACGAAAAGCGTTTTACAAAAACATAAAGATGATTGGATCGGTCAAATGATGATGACGTTAAGAATTCACATTTGTTCAACCCTTTAATCTTTCTACTCCTCCCTTCCAAAGGGGCAGCTGGCCACTGACTGCCAACTGACCCTCCTGATCTTTGCTGACTAGCAGACTCAACTGTTCTGCCTCAACTACCGCGATCTGACTAACTCTAGCTCATATATTGAGAATCTCCTTTTTGCTATGACTTCAGAAGTGTGGTTCTAAAACGTGACTAACTCATGTGGGAATGCACATGTTTTTCCTAACACATTTTTGACAACAAAGAATTCTCAACTAACCTATTTTTTTAAACTAACCTATTTTTTAACAATGTATTTTTAATTTCATTAATTTTTGTTCTGACATTTTTAATTTTCAGTTTCATAAAAGAATGAACAATCAATTCTTTTTACAATATAAACCATATCTAACTATTTAATAATAAAATTTAACAATAGGCCTTTTTAAAATTCCGATTTCTAACATTTTAATTCTTAACTTTGCTGACAAGGTTCGAGTCTCGGTTTATCCTAATCTCATTTTAACTTATCTAATGTTCTTTTTCCTGTAACAATTATTATTATTATTTTATTTATATGTTTTTTCTATTAGGATATATTCTTATGGTGATATTTGTTATCCCATTATGTTAATGTATTTTGTTTATTTATTTGTTTCTTATTATTATTCATCTTATTATCATTATGATAATTTTCCTACTTCTTCTTCTTCTTCTTCTTCTTCTTCTTATTATTATTATTATTATTATTATTATTATTATTATTGTTTAAAACTAGCGACGCAGCTATGATTTTTTCTTTTTTATTATAGTATCGGAGTAAAATTTGCGTAACTTATGGTGTAAGGGAGATAACTGTGTTTAACTTTATTTTATCATTTGTATTATTATTATTATTATTATTTTTACTACCTTGTTATTATTCATCTTATTATCATTATGATAATTTTCCTACTTCTTCTTCTTCTTATTATTATTATTATTACTATTATTGTTTCAAACTAGCGACGCAGCTATGATTTTTTCTTTTTTATTATAGTATCGGAGTAAAATTTGCGTAACTTATGGTGTAAGGGAGATAACTGTGTTTAACTTTATTTTATCATTTGAATTATTATTATTATTATTATTATTATTTTTTTTTACTACCTTGTTATAAATATATTTTTTCTTGTTTGTGTTTTTATTTTCTATTTTTTTATTTGTATTAGGGTGTAAGGGGATTAACTGGGCTTAATTTCATGTATTTTGTTTCGTTTCACTTTGTGGCTATAATATTCTTTCTTTGTTTATGTATATAAATATTTATTTTTTATTATAGTGTCTCAGTAAAACTCCGGGTCAATTATGGTGTAAGGGAGATAACTGCGTGTAAGTTTATTTCTTTTACTTTTTAAAAAATTTTACTGACTTATTTTAAATATATTTTCGTGGTTTATGTTTTTATTTTCTATTTTTTGTGTTAATGTGTAAGGGGGCTAACTGGATTAAATTTCATGTATTTTTTGTTATACTTTATGGCTATAATATTCCTTATTTGTTTATGTATATTGATATTTACTTTTTTTCTGTGTTTCTTTCTTCATATTTGTTACTTGTTAACTTGATCTTGTCTATTTCTCCTTCACGTCTACCTCAACTAATATTCACTCATTCATTTTCATGTCTCCATTACTTTTTTCTTTTTTCTTTCTTATTTTATTAAGTTTTATTTATCTATTCTTACTGTTTTTTTTAATATGAGGAGATCTAAAATCTGATTCTTACATATGAATGTGTTTGGTGTTATTAATGCATAGGGTAATATATTCTGGTGTCTGCATATATGGAATCTAAAATATGTATACATATACATAGTATTTTGTCCGTGTGTGTGTATTAATATATGTATCTTATTATCTACCTTTCTAACTCCTATCGTTTGCTCTTTGGTCCGTATCTATTTATATGTTTGTATTATAATCTCATCTCCAAGTTTTACCGTAATGTATCATGGGGACATTTTATTATCTATATAGCTCGTAATCTATGCATATGTTACTGTGTGTGGTCATTTTCTTTTTCTTTTTTATATATATATTTTTATTAGATTGTATATTATTTTATTTATATATTTATCTTTTTATATGTTATACTTTGTATATTGTTGTTACTATGGTTCTCTTGTTATTAGGTTGGTTTGTTGGTTGTTTTTGTTTTACGGCATATCAACCCTTTTCAGGTTATTTAATGCCGAATCCAAAGATTTTGAAGATTTTTTTTAATAGAATATATTTGTTGTTTTCAAGTCGGTTTCTATTTAACCCATAGTTGGGACCCTAACAGGTACTACCACTCCGGGTCAGAGTGGACCTGGGAGCAATGGCAATCAAAGGGTGGCTCCACACTCCCCAAAGCCCGCAAGCTGGGGCCTCACCATCGGATATAGTTTAAGGTCATATACAGGACCCCCATTGAGGGACTTTTACCCTCTGCAGGGGGGACAGTCGGCGTATTCTAATGCCCCACCGACAGGGCCATCTTGTTATTAGGAGTCAAATGATAAGGGAGAGCTCAGTTCCAGACTGTTATTCAGGGAAGGTTTGTATTTGGAGATAAGGAGTACTTCAGCAATTCTAAGATTTCCAAGGCAAGGATACTAATGTGAATGTTACGTTGTGTGCTGTTGCATGAAATAATATGTTTGTGGAATGAGGAGATTCTACTGTTTATATGTTCTTTGATGCATTGGTGTAGTGGTCTAATGGTACTCTCTATGTAGGATTTGCTGCATTTAGTGCATTGCAGGTCATAAACCACGTGGGTGTGCAAACATAAGCCTGTATCTGGGATGGGGCAGTTGGGCAGGGAGCAAGCGTCGGGGTGTATGTCGTGAATGTTTCCGGGTTAGGTACCGTTGTAAGGTGGTGCAAGTGTGGAAAAACTTTATGTCTAGCTTCTCATGGTGTATGGCTCTACGGATATCTGAGGAGATTCTATTGTTGAAGAAGGGGAGCTTGAGAAAACAGATATATGAGAGTTTGACGTTGGCGTTTTTTTCTTTTTTTGAGTGAAAATAAGGTGGAATTGGGATAACCGTTTATGGAGAGGATATATAGGAAGTTGTTAGTGTGAAAAATTTTGTCGGGTGTGTTAGTGCACTTGTTGTGTATGCTTGAAATCTTTGTATGTGTGTATCTCAGTTTGTCTTTGAGGGGTAAGGCAGATCTAAAGTGTACAAACTGCTGACATCCACCAACTTCTCCGAGTGGTTTTCAGTAACACATACTTCATATTTTTAAACTACACCTATAAGCAAGTGTCTGGTCTACCCATGTGCTCCTGCCTCTCCGGTCTCCTAGCTATTGCTTACATGGATAGACCCAAGAGACAATCACTCAGCAGTTGCAACTCCTACCTTCTCTTCATGAGATATATAGATGACATCCTCATACTCACATGCTCCCGTGACTAAACCATTAAAATCTTTAACACATTTAACAATACTGACCCTCACCTGCAGTTCACCATAGAACATCCAGACAACTCTGGCTCTTTCTCACTCCTTGATTTCAAACTCAACATCAAGGAAAACGGCTTTATATGTACAGAATTCTACAGGAAACCAGCCTGCAGACGTCTGTTTGTATCACCTCAAAGACATGAAAATGAATGAGTGAAGATTGATTGAGGTAGACGTGAAGGAGAAATAGACAAGATCAAGTTAACAAGTAACAAATACGAAGAAAGAAACACAGAAAAAATAAATATCAATATACATAAACAAATAAGGAATATTATAGCCACAAAGTATAACAACAAAAAAAAAATACATGAAATTTAATCCAGTTAGCCCCCTTACACATTAACACAAATAAACCACGAAAATATATTTATAATAAGTCAGTAAAATTTTAAAAAAAGTAAAAGAAATACACTTAAACACAGTTATCTCCATCACACCATAATTTACCCGGAATTTTACTGGGACATTATAAAAAATATTTATATGCATAAACAAAGAAAGAATATTATAACCGAAAAGTAAAACGAAAAAAAATTAAGCCCAGTAAACCCCTTTACACACCAATAAAAATAAAAAATAGAAAATAAAAACATAAACAACAAAAAATATATTTATAACAAATTAGTAAAAAAAATAATAATAATAAATAAAATAAGTTAAACACAGTTATATCCCTTACAGGTATAAATACATGGACAGTATCACTAGTAAGATACTCTGGACCGTTTATAGGGTGGACAAAAGAAGAACTGAGACAACTCGACCAGAAAACCAGGAAACTCATTACCATGCATAATGCACTACACCCAAAGGACGATATTGACAGGCTCTACGTGAAAAGGAAAGACGGCGGGAGAGGACTGATCTGTATAGAAGACTGTGTGGAGGATACAAAAAAAGAACTAGAAAAATACATAAACACTGTAAGGATAATTATGGAATTGAAAGACACGGAAAAAACAACAAAGCAGAAAACAGAGAGACAAATGACAAAACGAGAAAAGAGAAATGGGAAGAGAAACAACTTCACGGAAGATTCATAAGAATGACAAAAGATGATAATAACGAAAACACCTGGACATGGATGCAAAAAGGACATATAAACCGAGAAACTGAATCCCTAATAACTGCAGCACAAGATAACTCGATAAGAACCAACAATATCAAAGCAAGATCCGATAAAACACAAAAAAACAGCAAATGCAGACTCTGTGGACAAAGAGACGAAACGATAAACCATATAGTAAGTGAATGCAGCAAACTGGCCCAAAGGGAATACAAAACAGGCATGACCAAGTGGGGAGGGTGGTACACTGGGAATTGTGCAAACGATTGCATGTTGAGCGTACAGACAAATGGTACAATCATAAACCCACAACAGCACTCGAAAACGAGAACAACAAAATCCTATGGGACATGGACATACAGACGGACAAACCCATCCAAGCAAGAAGACCAGATGTAATAATTAACAAGAAAGAAAAATCCTGTCAAATCGTAGACTTTGCTGTCCCAGCTGACCACAGGGTGAGTATGAAAGAAAAGGAGAAATGAAGCAAATACACAGAGCTAGCCAGAGAGTTAAAAGGGATTTAAATGATGAAGAAAATCAAAATAGTACCGAGCACTAGGAACACTAGAAACAATTCCGAAAAACTTCGAAAAAAGAATGTCAGAAATTGGACTCAGAGGAATAACTGCAAAAATACAACGACTAACGATAATGAAAACGACTGAAATATTAAGGAAAACCCTAGAATGCGGAGAATAATACAAGAAGACAATATAACGAATAAGCGTTACAGGGAATGAAGAACACCGAAGCTGCATATCTACAAGTTCTACACCCCCATCATGCATCGTCGCATAGTTTCACCACCGCTCCTCCCAATAAAAAGGTGACACCAAAGAGCTGAGAAGGGTCAAGAAGGACTAAAAGACCGAGGAGAGAGTGCCAGCCAGACCTCGGTTGGACAAGCGCAAAAAGAACTGGGACTTTGGGGAGGCTTAGTGCCACTCAAATTCCAGTACAAACCAATGGCCACTGCCAGCGAGAAATCAATTGTAAGAGGCTGTTGGAATGATGCAAATTCATTTGCAAATGCTATCGAAGGATGTGGAGAGAACTGGACATCTGGGGAGACTTATTGTCACTTAGCTTCCAGAGAACACCACAGGTTTCCAATCAGATCGTTTGTTGACTTGTGTGAAAGCTCCATGTGAGCCAATAATAATAATAATAATAATAATAATAATAATAATAATAATAATAATAATAATAACAAATTAAGCAAGATTAAAAAATATATATAGCCAATAAATGTTTATAACAAAAATAAATAAAATAAAATTTCCCCCCAGCTACCTACAATTTTAACTAGTCACATCTTACTGCGGTCCTAACCTCTATGTGCAGACCTGTTCTCTTCTGCCATTTTGAATATACTTGTGTTTTCTTTGTGAAGAGGGGAGGTATTTTCTATCGAAATTAATCAAAGTTCCATACTACCAACGGACTTTATATACACCGGACATACCAACAACTTACAATTTAAAGGAGATTAGAACAATAGTCTAAAGAGCAGAGTGTATTTTAATGTAATAGTAAAATTACTAGTTTAATTTAAATACAGGGAAAGAAAAAGTGCTCGTTGTAATTTAGATGTATAATAAGCTCGATAGGTAAATATCCTAGAGCTAATTCAATATTTAGTAATGTGATTGATAATTTAAAAATCAAATTATAATTAAATTAAAAATCCGTTTCATAAGAAGAAACAACAACAAAATCAATAATTTGTACGATCGTTTCGGAAAACAATGTTTTTATTGTGGTAGACATCAAGTAACGGACAATAATTTTTACATATAGTGTTTTCAACAAACAAAGTTTCCTCATCAGCAAAATATCGGGAAGGGTTTCTATTATATGTAAAAGACACCATAAATAAACCTAGCATTAAAAGTAAGGCAGATGTATCTTTTAATTTTTCGCCTTTTGAAATCAGGAACTATGGTCAAAGTACTCATATAGATGCTTGTTATAGCTTTTCAGCTTATGAAATGATAAATTTTCAAAAGGAACGCTTGTGAAATAATTTATATCCGTTAGCATACTTTTGATTAAAAATCGCCAAGATTTAAAATTCGAAAGAAAGGGGAGGATAATGATATTTGTATAATTAAATAATGCAAGAGAGATAATTAGTCAGATTTCTTTAATTAAAGAATGCAAGAGAGATAATTAGTCTAACTTAATTTATTACAGAATAATAAAAAAATATTATAATCTATTTTTACTAATAAGTAATTTTTAATGATTTAAGGTGGTTTATATTTATTAAATTTAAACCATAGTTTATGACTGCATGTGAAGATTAGTTCCTCTCTTGAATTTAATAGGGTGGCTGTATTTTTTATATCTTTATATTTCAAAATTTTTAGGGTCTCTTTTGTACATAGTGCACAGAATTTATCTCCTAGTTTATATGGTTTGCAAGATTCAATTACTTGCTATTTCAACTTGAAAGAAATATTGTTATTCTTGAGTTGCCAAATATACTTGGATAGAGTAGTTTGGTTTGACAGAGAGTTATTTTTAAAAGAATATTTGTGCGTTGAAATTCTATGTTTTATTAGGCCAGATGTGGAACCAAAATATATTGCCTCTTGTTTATTGTGATTATTTCCGTTAGGTCTGGTGCTGAATTATTATATGGTGGGTTGGTTTGTAATTGATTGGTAGATTGGTTAAAGTTGGTGTCATTATTTAATCTGGTGGTTGAGTTATGGCTGTTAATAGATTCATGTAGGTTTGGGGTTTTTGATACTGTGCAGCTATAGATTACATTTTTTATTTTACATGAGCCTTGTAGGGGACATTTATTTTTTCTTCTACAGTTACAGTCTGCTATATTTTGTATAATTGTATTTTGTAGCTTATTAATTTTTTTACTATTTGAACTAATTATTTTTTGATGAAGGTTAGGCATAGTAGAGTAAGAGACTTTGATTGTATTCTTATTGAAAATTTTATTATATCTATGGGGGGCTTTAAAGTTCCTATCTAATATTTTAAAAAATTCTCTGGCTAAACTTGTCTCTAGATTTTTGGAATATGGAGGGTTTAACCATCAGGTCACCGATCTAGTTGGCCTTTTCTTTTTAAATGAAATTCATTGTATACTCCACAAACAGTTCAAACTTGAAGGAGGACTATACAGAGATGATGCACTTTTCGTAACTAACTCTACAAATAATAATTAAGAAAAAGCAATTAAAGCTCTACATAAATTATTTAAAAATTATGGACTTAGTATAAAAATCGACCCTAATAAAAAAATTGTTAATTTCTTAGACATAACCTTAAATCTTGAGAATTTATCATTTCATAAGCTGAAAAGCTATAACAAGCATCTATATGATTACTTTAACTATAGTTCCTGATTTAAAAAGGCGAAAAATTAAAAGATACATCTGCCTTACTTTTAATGCTAGGTTTATTTATGGTGTCTTTTACATATAATAGAAACCCTTCCCATTATTTTGCTGATGAGGAAACTTTGTTTGTTAAAAATACTATATGTAAAAATTATTGTCCGTTACTTGATGTCTACCACAATAAAAACATTGTTTTCCGAAACGATCGTACAAATTATTGATTTTGTTGTTGCTCCTTCTTATGAAACGGATTTTTAATTTAATTATAATTTGATTTTTAAATTATCAATCACATTACTATATATATATATATATATATATATATATATATATATATATATATATATATATATATATATATATGCCTTGCCTCGACAGTCGAGCTGTATAATTTTTTTACGCACATCTTTCTTTTAATGATATATTGGAATTCTTTCGTTGTACGTATTTGTGAATTATTCCACGGATTTCTGCCTTTTGGATTACTTTGGATCATCTTCCATTTACGCGATTCCGTTAGATTTTACTTGTGGGAATGGAAATTTAACTAAGTTTCTTGGATTCTGCATCTTTGGATTTTACCGTCATTGGATATTTTACCCTTCACCAGACTATCCATTCACGTGAAATCACTTTTTTATTCACCTTTTCCTTCTGCTTCACTTTTTGTTACCAAGTAAGATCTATAACTTACTTATAGTTTCATTTAATACTTTTGCAAGCAAAATCTGATCCCGCATTTTGCTAAATCCTACCCTCTGATGAGAAGAAAAGTATTTCTTCAAAACTCTGCGGATTAAGGACTATCTACTTATTTAGTGTTTATAAAATTTATAAAATTAAATGTTTTAAACTCTTTTTAACAGTGTTTTTTAACATTTTTTATAGACTACTTGTTCTTATATATATATATATATATAAAGCTGAACGTCTGTGTGTGTGTGTCTGGTCACGAATAGGCTCCTATATGGTTGACTATTATAGAAAACTGATCACATATAATGATAGAAGATGTATCAAGACACAGGAATGGGTATGTTTGAACTGGCATAATGATGATTCATTAAAATTGTGGGGTCTGCGTACGCGACTGGTCCACAAAGTATGGAAATAAAAAATTTAAAAATTAAAAAAAACGTTTACAAGTGTTTTTGATATAGATGTACATAATAATACTTTGGTAAGTATGTTTCAACTAAAATAGGGATGGTATAATAAAATTGTGGGGTCTGTGTTCGCGCCTGGCCTCCATAGAATGGAAATAGGCACAAACTTTAATAAGGATTTTTCATATCTATGTGCGTAAGTATACTTTGATAATTATGTTTCAGTTTTAAGAAATATGGTATAATAAAATTATGGGGTGTTCGTTCACGCCTGACCTTCATAGAATGGAAATATGCCACAAAGTTTAACAAGGTTTTTTAATATAGATCCACAGAATATTGTGATAAGTGTTTCAGTGTGAACAGGTATGGTATAATAAATTATGGGGTTTCTCTATTTTATTTTTGCTTTCATCATATTTTGCTTTCGTTTTGATACCCCCAAATTCGAAGCTATCTCTTTACAACCCTTCCTTTTCATAAGCTATTATATATTCATAAATGGTTTACGTCGACTTGCGCAACTGCCATTGCTCAAAAGCAGCATGCATACCGTAGGTTTAACCGACATAAGTCCAGTTCAAACAGATTGAAGTATATAGAAGCTAGAAATAACGTTAAGAAAGAAATAGCGACAGCTAAGAGAGAATTTACGGAAACCACTAAAAAGCGCATCGAAGCACAAAAACTAGGAACTCGAGACAACAGTGTAGTAAATAATGGGCACTCAACAATTCCCCCACTAACCAACAATCACGAGGTTGTCTCCTCAGCAACCGATAAGGCTAACATGCTTTCTAGTCGGTTTGCCTCCAACTCTACACTGGACCCTTCCAACCACCCCCTGCCTGACTTTCCTATGCGGACAGATGCCACGCTAGACGATCTGAAAATCACCCCTGTTCAGGTGCATGCTATCATAAAAAACCTTGACATTTCAAAAGCATGTGGACCTGATCTCATCCCAGCTGTGCTATTAAAAAAGTGCTCTGCTGAAGTAGCTCCAGTTCTCTCCAAACTCTACAACAGATGCCTTAATGAAGCTTGCTTTCCGGGCTGTTGGAAAACTGCTTCTGTTGTACCAGTATTCAAGAATTCTGGCGAAAGGACTGACCCATTAAATTATCGCCCCATTAGCCTCCTCCCACTTTTGGCAAAAATATTTGAGACCTTAATTAACCATGCTTTAGTCCATCACCTTAGATGCTAAACTTCTGACTGACAAACAATATGGATTTAGACAAGCCCGTTCCACAGCAGACATCCTAACTGTAATCTCTGAACGTATATACCATTCACTGGACAAAGCGGGGGAGGGCAGAGCGGTAGCTCTAGATATATCTAAGGCTTTTGACAGGGTATGGCATGAGGGTCTCCTCAGGAAAATTAGATCATATGGTATCACTGGTAGAATACTTAACATAAATCCTTCTTAGATAAGAGAAAAATCCAGGTTGTCCTCGACGGTCGTACATCTAAACAATATGATATAAATGCGGGAGTGCCCCACGGTTCTATCCTTGGACCTCTATTGTTCCTGATATTCATAAATGACCTCCCCGACAACATTGCCTCTGAGATGGCATTACACTGATGACACTACACTCTATGGCAGGCACGACAGGAAGACGAATGAACACATTTCTAAAGAAATGGCAGAAACACTAGAGGAAGACCTCCAATCTGTGGTGGAATGGGGACAAAAATGGATGGTCACGTTCAATACTGCCAAGACTAAACTAGTTTCATTCAATAATTACAAGAAACCCTCTCTACCACCTATGGTCAACGACTCTTTATCTGAGAGTACATCTTTCAAAGTCCTTGGCCTAACGTTCACAGGAAACATGAATTGGAACAATTACATTGAAGGCATTGCCAGGGCTGCTGCAAGAAAGGTGGGCTCTCTCTACCATGCTAGACAACTACTAACACCCGAAAGTATCCTGTACCTCTATAAGGCCACCATTCGCCCATGTATGGAGTATTGCTGTCACATTTGGGCTGGTGCATCTGCTACTAGTCTCTCACTCCTTGACAAGGTTCAAAAGAGAGTCGCAAACCTGATAGGCCCTGAACTGGCATCTAAGCTTCAGCCTCTGTCCCATCGACGAAATGTTGCATCCCTCTGCCTTTTCTACAAGTATTTTAATGGTGAATGCTCTGACGAACTGCAATCACTTGTGCCCCCACGACGTGACACCCTCGACAAACCCGACAGGCTACTAAATCCCACCGGCACACTGTAGAGATCCGTAGATGTAAAAGATCTTTTTACTCCAATAGTTTCTTCCCCAGAACCGCTAGACTTTGGAATTCCATTCAAGGTCCCTGCTTCCCCAACAGTACTGACGTGCAGAAGTTCAAGTGTAACGTGAACCGACATCTTGCTGGCCAAATCCCTACATAGTACCCCAGTAGTTGTTGCCCCTGATAGTAGCCCCCTACACCAAAGTGGCAATTTGCCTTGTTTGGGATGAAAATGTAATAAAAAAATCAAAAAAAATCAGAGTCCTTTTTCTGTAGGCTGTTTTTTAACCCAATATACTAGCAAAAGTACCCATCGTTGACTGAGTTAAAAAACAGCCTACAGAAAAAATTAATTTCTCGTACTATCGATAATACTGTTGGATTTGGTGTTATTAAATATTTCCACTAAAAATAATACAATATAAAAAAAAAATATTTCATGTGATGGCAACAATGATAACAATCCTCACAGAAATTTCATATGTAATATATTATTTTTCTGGTACGCCTGATGGTGTTTTAACATCAGCGTAAGGAATATATTTATTTTTCTTTTCTGAATTATAAAATCCTAAAAAAAATTTTATAAAATCCTGAAAAAAATTTTATAAAATCCTGAAAAAAAAAAAAAAAAAAAAATTGAAACAATTGAGATCCAGGATTACTAAGAAAAAAATAATTAAAAAGAAATGGAATTATTTTTAATAGGTACAAGCAACGATGGATGAAAAAATGGGAGACATAGTTTTGAAAGCCGGTTTATCATGATTTTTTTTGTGTAGGTTTCCGACTACTTTTTGATTATATTTGAAAGACTTAAAAAATGAATGCCGATGCTCAAAATGTAAACATTTTGAGCCCTCCCTTTACTTAAAAAAATCACCTAAAATCAGGAAATTAACCAATTCTAATGAAAATTTCAGTATTTATCAAATAATAATTATCACGGAATATAACGAACACATTATTTTTACTTATATCTAAGTGGAAATTATTATTTTGTTTAAAAGAATACCTTTACTACTAAAGTTATGGTTTTCAGTAGTTAAAAAATGCATGAATTTATTTTTATTTTATTTTTTTTTTACATGGTAGTCACCACTTATCAAGACCTGGAAGCCACTCGGGGATAAGGGTTATTGCGTGTACAGTAATCAATGGGATAATATAATAGTAATCGTTAGTAATGGAGATTTGATAAAGTGTCTTACTGAAGGGGGCGGTTTATCAGGAATTTGTTTATGTTGGACTTGAAGACATCCAAGTTGTAGTAAGGTGGGAAACAGGCAAACGGAAGAGAGTTCCACAGTCGTGCACTTCCGAGAAAGAAGTTTTGTTCATGGAATCTACGCTTTGATTTAGACACAGATAAAGAGTGGGGAAAATTATTGACAGTGGTTTCAGCTAGATGGGCATTTTTCGTGAAAGATTGACAAGGGGGAACTAGAAATTGGAGCTCAGCCAAGCACTTGCCATGGAAATAACGATAAAACAACGACAGGCTCACAACGTCTCTTCTGTGGGAGAGAGGTTGCAGGGAAGAGAAAAGGGAATCCCCCACTAAGCCATGAAGTCTATTTTGTACTCTATCAAGGCAGGATAAGCTGTTTTTAGCAGCTCCTGCCCAGATGTGGCAGCAGTATTCCATCCTTGGACGTACTTGGCTTTTATATAGATAGAGAATTGCATCAGTAGTGAGATATCTTCTGGAGCGGTAGAAGGATCCTACCATTTTTCCAATGACCTTGGCAACAGACTTGATGTATGTGTTCCATTTCAGATCAAGAGAAAAGGTCAAGCCCAGAAGCTTGTCAAAACATGGACCCCCCCACCAAGACGAGAGCCAGCCATTTTAATTGATGCTAGATGGGGATCAGAGCGTTGATGATATAAAGATAGAAGTTTGGTTTTAGATGCATTAAAAGTAACCAGACACCTCATCCCCCACTGTACCATGCACTCAAGATCAGAGGAGAGAGAATCAGAGAGAACTTTGTCATTTACAGCCTTTGATGTGTTGCCATAGATGATCGTGTCATCAGCATAGATATCAACAAATGATTTAAGTAAGTGTTTTGGGAGATCATTGATGTAGATCAGGAAAAGATTTGGGCCCAGGATGGACCTCTGAGGAACTCCAGCATTAATACTGCGGGCTTCTGATTTCTGCCCATCAACCACTACTCTTATGAGCCTATCAGAGAGAAACGATTTTATAATTGAGAAAACATTTCCAGTTATACTGTAGCTGGAAATCTTGTGAAGTAGGCCTTTATGCCATACCTTATCGTTTATGTATATTGATATTTCAAGAGCAATTGATATTTCAAGAGCAATTGTCACTAATCCTATGAGATATAACCGTTAGCACATCAGAACGGAAACCATATTGCATGTCACTAAGAAGGTTATTTCTGCTAAGGGGGTTGACTACTTCTTTATTTAATATAGATTCCAGCAACTTACTCATGACACACAGGAAACTTATTGGTCTGTACTGAGAGGGGAATGACTTATCACCCGAATTCTTAAATACAGGGTATACTGATGAGGTTTTCCAGGGTGTTGAGGTAGCTGCAAAGTTCTTGGCAAATAGTTCGGCTTTGTCTGATGGTGACGAGATGACCTCAGGTCCATTGATGATGGTTGGGATAGAACGCACACTTCTGTTCAGGATTCTGTTTGCGATTTGCCAAAACTGGTTGGAACCAAGCCAAGCCAACTCAGCTACTTTGGATTTAACAGACTGAGCATATAGCTCTGTTGCATGTTTTATTACTCTTTTACAGTGGTTGCTGGCAGTCCTGAAAGCAGCTTTAGTCTCAGTACATCTATTACATTGGTAGCTATGGAAAAAGTTATTTCTGTGCGCAATGGCAACAGCACATTCTGGGGAGAACCATGGCTGGCTGTTAGGTTTTTGTTGGAAATTTTTGGATGGTATGAATCGGTTTATGCCTACAATTATCCATTCGGTCAGGTCTGATACTATAGAGGGCACATCCTTTTTAAACATGAAATGCACAGGTAGATCAGATATAAATGTGCGGAAGCTCTCCCAGTCATCCATAGAGTATTGATATACAGTGCGGTGGAGAGGTACGTCTTATTACATTTCATTTTTATCTTAACTGATACAACCGAGTGGTCGGAAGATCACAGAGGAGATTGAATGGAACATGAACATAGTTCAGAGGAAAGTGTGAGAAAAAGGTCTAGAAGGCTTGCATACTGACCGGTAGTATCGGGTACATGTGGACAATCTGAGTGAGGACATAGGCAATGGCGAAATCATGACAGAACCTCCCCTCATCATCTGTCTTGTTTGAGTTGGTCAGCCATTCCACATTGTGAACATTGAAGTCACCACAAATGTGAATGTTAGCCGAAGAATGAGCAGACAGGATATAGTGAATTTTTTCAGATAGGATGAGCAGACAGGATTTTTGCTTTTTTATAAAAATAAAGCATCGTAAAGTGTAACAATTACCAAAAAAATTGCATGAACATTACAAAAAAAAAAGGCCCCAAAGTCTGTATTAATGAATTCGATATAAATTGAAGAAAAATGAATTTCTCAAACTACCGATATTATCATTGAATTAAGCATTGTTTATTTAATATTTTCACACAAAAAATTATAATTGCAAAAATTATTTCTACTTTTTTTTTTTTGATTACAAGTTTGGCATAATTTTTATATGCAAGATTCCTTGCATATAAAAATTACATATATTCCTTGCTTGAATGAATGTTAAACTTTCAGTGTAACATAATCTGGAAAAATAAAATAAAATAAGCAGGAACATAGAAAAATAATTGCATTAAAAATTGGTAGAAATTAGACAAACCTTCACGATAGGAATGTACGGAAACACGTCTGGGAGAAAAAAAAGAAAAGAAAAACAGCACCCCCTACCTCCTATTGAACTACCTGAAGTCATTTTCAGACAGCATTTCGACTGTCTGAAATTTTGGGCTCTCGTATAATCCATTAGACGAAGACTTTGTTTTCTTTCGGTTAAATGAAGTGAGAATCTCTCGATTTTGAGAGCTAATTAAGCTGGGTTTTTTTTTAAACAAACAAAGCGCTTTTTTAATTTAATTCAATATCTTAGGACATACTAATTATCTTTGAAATAGACCCAGAAAACTAATATTTATCTTTCTAAAGGATTTTTACAATAAATTAGCTTCGAAATTATCTGAATTAATGAGCTAGCCATGAAAACTTTTTTTTTTTCAGGTGTAGAAATATTTTTTTCCTTTTGGAAATTAACTTTTCAACTACAATCAAAAACTAGTCGGAGAAGTAAAAAAAAAAAAATGATAAACCGGTTTTCAAATCTACATCCCCCTATTTTTTCGGCTATTTTTGCTCGTAAAGTAATTTCCAAAAGGAAAAAAAACTATTTGTACCCCTGAAAAAAATCTTATAATGAAAAATGTTTTCACGACATTCGGAAGCTAAATTCAGCTAAATTTTGAAGCTAAACAAATTAATTGTAAAAATTCTTTGAATGATAAATATTAGTTTTCAACTTTTCTGGACTATTTCAAAGATAATTAGTAAAGTCCTAAGATATTGAATTAAATAATACATAATAATAAAAAAAACACACAGACGTTGTTTGTATAAAATATGGCTTAATTAGCCCCCAAAAGCGAGAAATTCTAGTGTAAATGAACTGGACAAAGTGCGTCAGTGTGAATCTCAGAAATCAAAAGGCTGTCTGAAAATTATGTCAGGTAGTTAGAGGAAGGAAGGGAGTGCTGGTTTTCTTTTTTTCCTTTAAAAAATACAAAGAATGAAACTTTTTAATAAAACAAGGATAAAACTTTTAAAGCTGTGGCGACTTTTTTTTTTTACTGTGATAAAGTTTTTACTGTGATAAAGTTTTTACTGTGATAAAGTTTTTACTGTGATAAAGAGGAATTGTAATTTTTATTAAATAAAACTGCGATTTATTATTTATGTTGAAAACTAGATGTTGGTATTGTTAATATTATAAGCTTTGTCCAGTAAAAAAATAAAAGCCCTTTTTTTTAAAAAAATATTTTCATCCTTGTTTTCGAATAAATTTTTGAAAAAATTATAAACTATAAACATATAAATATAAATAACTAAATATATAAATTATAAATAACGATACCAGCATCTAGTTTTTAACTACATTATAAAGGATAAAAATACGACGATAGTTGCAGAGGAATTGTAATTTTTATCAAATAAAACTGCGATTTATTATTTATGTTGAAAACTAGATGTTGGTATTGTTAATATTATAAGCTTTGTTCAGTAAAAAAAAAAAAAAAAGCCCTTTTTTTTAAAAAATTTTTTCATCCTTGTTTTCGAATAAATTTTTGAAAAAATTATAAACTATAAACATATAAAATAAAAAAATTATAAACTATAAACATATAAAATAAAAAAATTATAAACTATAAACATATAAAATAAAAAAATTATAAACTATAAACATATAAAATAAAAAATTATAAACTATAAACATATAAAATATAAAAAATTATAAACTATAAACATATAAAATATAAAAAATTATAAACTATAAACATATAAAATATAAAAAATTATAAACTATAAACATATAAAATATAAAAATTATAAACTATAAACATATAAAATAAAAAAAATTATAAACTATAAACATATAAAATAAAAAAATTATAAACTATAAACATATAAAATAAAAAATTATAAACTATAAACATATAAAATAAAAAATTATAAACTATAAACATATAAAATATAAAAAATTATAAACTATAAACATATAAAATATAAAAAATTATAAACTATAAACATATAAAATAAAAAAATTATAAACTATAAACATATAAAATAAAAAAATTATAAACTATAAACATATAAAATAAAAAATTATAAACTATAAACATATAAAATATAAAAAATTATAAACTTTAAACATATAAAATAAAAAATTATAAACTATAAACATATAAAATAAAAAAATTATAAACTATAAACATATAAAATATAAAAAATTATAAACTATAAACATATAAAATATAAAAAATTATAAACTATAAACATATAAAATAAAAAAATTATAAACTATAAACATATAAAATATAAAAAATTATAAACTATAAACATATAAAATATAAGAAATTATAATTCCCTCATGTCACATTTTCGCTAGGTTAAAAGCTAATTTTTTAAAACGCCTTATCATAACATTTACTTTTTAAAAAAGTAGTCGCAAAAAATGTAGAAAAAAGTTGCCGCAGCTTTTTATGTTTTAAATGTTTTCATCTAATGAAAATATTGTTGGTTCGTTGGTAAATTATGAGATGAAAACAGAAACGATTCTCTCAAAAGTCGTGTAAAAACTACATTTTGTATTATTAATGTTATCAACTTTGTTACATAAAAAATTGTCGCAGCTTTCATTTTTTATGTTTTGATTCAATAAAAAGTAATGTTATTTGAACGTCCTAGATGAAAAAATGAACGGATCTCTTAAGTCCAAGAGAGTTGTCGCCCTCAGTACAATTACAAATTGTAAAGCAGCGCCCATTTCTCTAGTTTATATGGGTAAAATAAATTAACTTTTTACTCAAAATGACTGTTTGTGTAATAATGGTAAAGATAAGAAACATTTTTGAACGCCTTATTTTTCTCATGTCACCCGCAAACATTACCCAAAACCATGTCCCATATCAGTTTTGCTATTGAATTGCGCGTACCTATAGACCTATAGAATATAAGAGATTAAAATGTCTTACGCGTTGGTTTTCAGTGGAATCGAAGCAAAAATGTACTTTTTGTTGTTCTTCATTTTCCTTTTCCTCTTCTTCTTTCCCCTCTTTTTCCTCCTCTACTTCCTCTTCCTCCTCAGCAGTCCGGTTTTGCTGAAATGTACTTATTTGCAGAAACGTGTGCGGTGGAGTTGACTTTACAGATGGACCTGACTGCTTAAAGGTAACACAAGCACTCATTAATATTATTTTTCAAAAAAATTAGTTTCAATGTTCAAAATCATATCCTTTACAAAAATAGAGAAAACCTTTAATTAAATGTTTTACGTTACCCCTTAAAGTTCTACATAGTTCAACTGATAAAGTTCTATGTGAAACGGTTTATAAAGTTCTATGTGGCCTGCCCATAAAGATCTACATGGCCCGGTTTATATAAAGTTTTATGTCACTCAGTTAAGTTATATGCGACTTACTCATAAAGTTAAATGTGGAGCGGCTTATAAAGGTCTATATGGCTCGGTTTATCAAGTTCTATTTGACCTCCTCATAAAATTCTATGAGGGTCGTTCCAAATGCTTCATCTTTTTTAAGTAAAAAAACTAAAATATTGAAGATATATGAAGACGTGAGTGGTACCATTAAAATGAGCAACCTTTTGTGCTCCAGAATTTATTTTTGTACATAATGACCATCATTCTCAATACACTTTTGTCAGATTCTTTTGATGCCTTCGAAAAGTCTGGAATGCGCATCTTTGTCGCCACTCTGAAATCGCCGAACCTTAATGTGCTGGAATTACCTTCATGCACCGGCTTCGTAAACATTGAACAGGCGCCAGTGAATGTTGATCGCTTGAATTTGTCTGCATGGAAAATTTCACTAACTCATTTTTGCTTCTGACGCAAATCCATGACAAGAATTGCTTGACGAAGTGCGTCAGTGTGAATCTCAGAAATCAAAAGGCTGTCAGGTAGTTAGAGGGAGAAAGGGAGTGCTGGTTTTCTTTTTTTTTCCTTTAAAAAATACAAAGCATGATATATATATATATATATATATATATATATATATATATATATATATATATATAACTTGAGTTCTTTCAGCCATAATCGAAACCGAAATCAAAGTGTATAAAGAATTCTTAGTAAAATTATTTATGACAAGAAATAGAAGTACATAATAATTAAACGACCCGGATGTAAGCGTGACACACAGAATAATACACACACTATCGATAATATATATAGATTGTTATAAAATAATGCACACATATGATTTAATTGCTAAATATCGAATTTGTTATTGCCCCCCCCCACCCCGACAAAAGGAGGGTGGACCTGTCTGTTCGTCCGTTCATCTGTCCGCACTTTTCTCAATAACTACGTTTTGGAATGTTTTTGAAATTTTGCACAAACATTAAACATGATATGAGTAAAAAAGTAACAGAACGGATTTTCCGGGACCCCCCCCCCACCCCCTAGGAGTGCCTTTCGGGTTAAAATGGCTAAAATTGACACTTTTGTTCTTATTAAAAAAAAAAAAATGATGTTTTGGATTTTTATAAAACGTTCTGAAAAATTGTAACTAACTGATTTCTATATAATTTTGTTTGTCTATACTTCGCGATAATTCTTGGGTGTGCCCCAGGGTTTCTTTCAGGGCCAATAAAAACACTCCATTTTTGGGACTATTTCACTGTATTTGTCCAAAATTTTCTGTGTATGTCTATGTCTATTGTTGCATGGTGCTCAACTCAAATTTAAATGGGGACTTTTGGGGCTAAATGGGGGGGGGAGTAAATTATGATGGGCTTAGTCATTTCTTTTTTTGCATGGTGCAGAACTCAAATTTATATATGTTAAGGCCTAAAACTCCACTGTTTGTTCATTTTTACCAGAATTTGACGTCCCCTGGGGACTTTTGGGGCTAAATGGGAGGAGGCAAATGCTGAACTTAGTAATTTTTATGCCTCGTTCACTGCGCACTCACGGGGGACCATGCATGCTTCACTTCGCAATTGAAATTAGATTCTCTGAATTAATCTAAACTATATCAAGTTAATTCATATTATCATAATGTCTACCAATCTTAGTTGATATCGTTTTCATAGTTCTGCTGATAAAGAGTTACATGTAACCTTCTCATGATATTTTCGGTGTCGGCTTTGTTCGGTAAAAATAGGCACTAATATAACAGACATGTCTTTTATTTCTAGCATTTCCTCAGAAAATACGAAATATCTTATATTGTTTATGAATAAGTTACCAATGAAAGATTGTACGTAAAAACATTTTATTCATATTTAACATTCGACATCAATAGTGTACTTTATGTCATGAAAAATAGCGGTGATAATAAACATCGAATTTTTATGGTTTTCCTTGCGCTGAAAATAAGAAACTGTTTGTATTTTAGGTTTAATTAGTAAAGTGTTGTAGTTGTTACAAGGAATTCAATGTTTTGTTTCGATTAATGTTGAATCGCATTTGCCGATCTGATTTGTTGATTTGTTATTTATGTGTTATTTATTTTCTGAATTTTCATGTATAATAAGAATTTAACAAATGAAAACAAATATTATTGATTTATTTATTGCATCTTTCTTAATTGTTGTTTCACTTCGGGGCCCATGGCGCAATGGATAGAGACGTTTAATCTCTACGGTTCCAGGTGAAAATTGTCTGAAGATAGCGGTTTCAATCCTACCCAAAGTCGACCAGAGGTTTACTTGACCAAAACGTAGTGAGACGACAACAACTATGGGAGGCAGTAATTTCTGAGAATACAGTTAGTAGATTCAGAGTCCCTAACCTGTCGCGGTTACCACCTGACGAATGCCAGAGGAATAGTTGGCCGAAACGTTGTGAAACAACTACTAAGAAAGATGAGGATAATAGTCCGCAATAAGTAAATTAATGAATAATACTCATCTCAATAATGAATTCTAATTAAAATAATGTATAAACAAATATTATGTTACAATGATTTTGATTTCTGGTGAGAGTAGATATTTGTTTGCTGTCCACCACAACAAAGTGTGACATAAGGTCGGAAGGTGGAATGAGGCAAGCTCCCCTAAAATTGCTGTCATTCAATAAGGCGCAAATAAAAAGTTTGGCTAAAACAAGTGAAAACTGATATATCCAAATGGAACTGTTTTTGACTTTAAAGAAAATGGCCGACTATATTATTTTAAAAGTATGGTTCCCTCAAAAACTGCCTGTCACGACTTGGAAACCTGGTATAAAATTCTGGGATACTGCAATGCAGCTGATATTAAAAAGTTACCAAATGTAGTCGAAGGTATTAAAATAATACCTTCAGACGATCTCCCAAACTGTGACGTTTGTGCACAGGGAAAAATTGCGAAATATATAAGTAAAATACCAGACAAAAAGGTCTCGAAAATTCTCTCACTTGTGACTTGGCAGGCCGGATAAGCCCGACGAGAAGAGATAATCTAACGAATTTTGTTGACGATTATACAGGTTATGCGCCCAGTCATCGCCTTTGCTTTGACGGATCGGAATCTAAATTCGACTTATGGCAGGTGAAATTTCTGGGGCACAAAAGCTACACAAAGTTATTCAATCTCCACCAGAGAATCCCAACGACCCTGAATTTATCGAAAGGAACGCAATTGTTTTTGCAGAATTGATTCACTGCTTAGACGATAGAAGTCTGTCTCTGATTATAAGAGAAGCCTTCGATGATGGACGTAAAGCATTGAACATATTAAGAGAATATTATTTATCAAAAGGGAAACCGAAAATTATATCTCTATAGACAGAACTAATGTCTCTAAAACGTATGGAAGGCGAGACGATTACTGACTATATTATAAGGGGTTAAATAAAAAAAAAACTTTACTCTGAGACAAATACAGCTGACATTTTTACTAAACCTTTAAAAAAGATCAAATTAAAACATTTTTCGCTGAAAATTTTGGAATTTAAGACCGAATATATCTACTTTCAGAAACCCAAAATGAGAAGTCATTTTTGTCTTCCTCACAACGAACTAAGCTATCTAACAGAATGTTTCGAGATTTTGTTTGACAAGAAAAAAAGAAAAGAAAAATGTGTATATCTGTATATATTTGAAAAGTGTGTATATTATTATATTAGAAAAATGTGTACATCTGTATGTATAAGTATATGAATTTGAAAAGTGTGTATATCTGTATGTATATGCATATATTAGAAAAATGTGTATATCTGTATATATATGCATATATTTGAAAAGTGTGTATATCTGTATGTATATGTATATATTTGAACAGTGTGTATATCTGTATGTATACGTATATGAATTTGAAAAGAGTGTATATCTGTATGTATATGTATATATTTTAAAAATGTGTATATCTGTATGTATATATATATATATTAGACAAGTGTGTATATCTCTATGTATATGTATATATTTGAAAAGTGTGTGTATCTGTATATATATGTATGTATTTTAAAATGTGTATATCTGTATATATGCATATATTTAAAAAATGTGTATATCTGTATGTATATGTATATATTTGAAAAATGTGTATATCTGTATGCATATGCCTATATTTTAAAAATGTGTGCATCTGTAGGTATATGCATATATTTTAACAATATGTATATCTGTATGTATATATATATATATTTGAAAAGTGTGTATATCTGTATGTACATTATTATATTTGAAAAATGTGTGTATCTGTGTGTATACATTTATGAATTTGAAAAGTTTGTATATCTGTATGTATATGTATATATTTGAAAAGTGTGTATATTTGTATTGATATGTATATATTTGAAAAGTGTGTATATTTCTAGGGATATGTATATATTTAAAAAGTGTGTATATTTGTATGTATATGTATATATTTGAAAAATGTGTATATCTGCATGCATATGCATACATTTGAAAAGTGTGTATATCCGTATGTATATGCATATATTTGAAAAATGTGTATATCTGTATGTATATGTATATATTTGAAAAGTGTGTATATCTGTATGTATATGTATATATTTTAAAAATGTGTATATCTGTATGTATATGAATATATATTAATATATATATATTAGTATGTATATGTATATATTTGAACAGTGTGTATATCTGTATGTATACGTATATGAATTTGAAAAGGGCGTATCTCTGTATGTATATGAATATATAGTAAAAATGTGTATATCTGTATGTACATGCATATATTTGAAAAGTGTGTATATCAGTATGTATATGCATATATTTAAAAAGTGTGTATATCTGTATGTATATGTATATATTCGAAAAATGTGTTTATCTGCATGTATACGTATATCAATGTGTATATCTGTATGAATATGTATATATTTGAAAAATGTGTATATCTGTATGTATACGTATATGAATTTAAAAAGTGTGTACATCTGTATGTATATGTATGTATTTGAAAAATGTGTATATCTGTATGTATACGTATATGAATTTGAAAAGTGTGTATATCTGTATATGTATATATTTGAAAAATGTGAATATCTGTATGTATAAATATATGAATTTGAAAAGTGTGTATATCTGTATGTATATGTATATATTTTAAAAATGTGTATATCTGTATGTATATGTATATATTCGAAAAGTGTGTATATCTGTATGTATATGAATATATTTGAAAAGTGTATATATCTATGTATATGCATATATTCGAAAAGTGTGTATATCCGTATGGATATGTACATATTTGAAAAGTGTGTATATTTTTATTTATATGTATATATTTTTAAAGTGTGTATACCTGTAGGTATATGCATATATTTTTAAATGTGTATATCTGCATGCATATGCATATATTTGAAAAGTGTGTATATCTGTATGTATATGCATATATTCGAAAAGTGTGTATATCTGTATGCATATGCATATATTTGAAAATTGTGTATATCCGTATGGATATGTACATATTTTAAAAGTGTGTATACTTTTATTTATATTTATATATTTTTAAAGTGTGTATATCTGTAGGTATATGCATATTTTTTTAAATGTGTATATCTGCATGCATATGCATATATTTGAAAAGTGTGTATATCTGTATGTATATGCGTATATTTGAAAAATGTGTATATCTATATGTATATGTATATATTTGAAAAGTGTGTATATCTGCATGTATGAGCATATATTTGAAAAGTGTGTATATCTGTATGTATATGTATATATTTTAAAGATGTGTATATCTGTATGCATATGTATATATTTGAAATGTGTGTATATATGTAAGTATATTCATATATTGGAAAAGTGTGTATATCTGTATGTATATGCATATATTTTAAAAATGTGTATATCTGTATGTATATGCATATATTTGAAAAGTGTGTATATCTGTATGTATATGTATATATTTAAAAAGTGGGTATATTTTTATTTATATGTATATATTTGAAAATTGTGTATATCTGTATGTATCTGCATATATTTTTAAATGTGTATATCTGCATGCATATGCATATATTTGAAAAGTTTGTATAACTGTATGTATATGCATATATTTGAAAAATGTGTATATCTGTATATATATGTATATATTTTAAAAACGTATATAATTGTAAGTATATGTATATATTTGAAATATGTGTATATCTGTATGTGTATGCATATATGTGAAAAGTGTGTATATCTGTATGTATATGCATATATTTTTAAAAAGTGGAGAACTGTATATATATGCATATATTTGGAAAATGTGTATATCTGTATGTATATGTATATGAATTTGAAAAGTGTATATTTGTATGTAGATGTATATATTTGAAAAGTGTGTAAATCTGTATGTATATGTATGTATTTAAAAACCTGTATATCTGTATGTATATGCATATATTTTAAAAATGTGTATATCTGTATATATGTATATATTTGAAAGATGTGTATATCTGTATGTATTAGTATATGAATTTGAAAAGTGTGTATATCTGTATGTATATGTACATATTTTAAAAATGTGTATATCTGTATGTATATGCACACATTTTAAAAATGTGTATATCTGTATGTATATTTATATATTTGAAAAGTGTGTATATCTGTATGTATATTTATATATTTGAAAAGTGTGTATATCTGTATGTATATGCATATATTTGAAAAGTTTGTATATATGTATGTATATGTATATATTTGAAAAGTTTGTATATCTGTATGTATAGTTATATATTTGAAAAGTTTGTATATCTGTATGTATATGTATATATTTGAAAAGTGTGTATATTTGTATGTATATGTATATATTTGAAAATTGTGTATATTTGTATGTATATGCATATATTGTAAAAGTCTGTATATCTGTATGTATGTATATATATATTTGAAAAATGTGTATATCTGCATGCATTTGTATATATTTAAAAAGTGTGTATATCTGTATGTATATGTATATATTTGAAAAATGTGTATATCTGTATGTATTTGTATATATTTAAATAGTTTGTATATCTGTATGCATATGCATATATATTAAAAATGTGTATATCTGTATGCATATGCATATATTTGAAACATGTGTATATCTGTATGTATATATTTGGAAAGTGTGTATATCTGTATGTATATGCATATATTTTAAAATGTGTATATCTCTATGTATATGCATATATTTGAAAAGTGTGTATATCTGTATGTATATGCATATATATGGAGATTGTATATATCTATATGTATATGTATGTATTTTAAAAATGGGTATATCTGTATGTATATGCATATATTTGAAAATTGTGTATATCTCTATGTTTATGCATATATTTGAAAAGTGTGTATACCTATGTATAGGCATATATTTTAAAAATGTGTATATCTGTATATATATGCATATATTTGAAAAATGTGTATATCTGTATATACATGCATATATTCGAAAAGTGCGTATATCTGCATGCATATGCATATATTTTAAAATTGTGTATATCTGTATGTATATGTATATATTTGAAAAGTGTGTATATTTGTATGTATATGTATATATTTGAATGTGTGTATATCTGTATGTATATGTATATATTTTTAAATGTGTATATCTGCATGCATATGCATATATTTGAAAAGTGTGTATATCTGTATGTATATGCATATATTTGAAAAGTGTGTATATCAGTATGTATATGTAAATATTGTAAAAGTGTGTATATCTATGCATATGCATATATTTTAAAAATGTGTATTTCTGTATGTACATACATATATTTGAAAAATGTGTATATCTGTATGTACATGTAAATATTGTAAAAGTGTGTATATCTATGCATATGCATATATTTTAAAAATGTGTATTTCTGTATGTACATACATATATTTGAAAAGTGTGTATATCAGTATGTATATGCATATATTTGCAAAATGTGTATATCTGTATGTACATGTAAATATTGTAAAAGTGTGTATATCTATGCATATGCATATATTTTAAAAATGTGTATTTCTGTATGTACATACATATATTTGAAAAATGTGTATATCTGTATGTATATGCATGTATTTGAAAAGGGGGTATATCAGTATGTATATGCATATATTTTTAAAATGTGTATATCTGTACGTATATGCATATATTTGAAAAGTGTGTATATCTGTATGTACATGTATATATTTGATAACTCTGTATATCTATGTATATGCATATATTTTAAAAATGTGCATATCTGTATGTACATGCATATATTTGAAAAATGTGTATATCTGCATGCATATGCATGTATTTGAAAAATGTGTATATCCGTATGTATATGTATATATTGAAAAAGTGTGTATATTTGTATGAGTATGCATATATTTTAAAAATGTATATATCTGTATGTATATGTATATATTTGAAAAGTGTGTATATTTGTATGTATATGTATATATTTGAAAAATGTGTATATCTGTATGTATATGTATATATTGAAAAAGTGTGTATATTTGTATGAGTATGCATATATTTTTAAAATGTGTATATCTGTATGTATATGTATATATTTGAAAAGTGTGTATATTTGTATGTATATGTATATATTTGAAAAATGTGTATATCTGTATGCATATGCATATATTTTTAAATGTGTATATCTTTATGTGTATGTATATATTTAAAAAGTGTGTATATCTGTATGTATATGTGTATATTTGAAAATTTTGTATATCTGTATGTATATGTATTTATTTGAAAAGTGTGTATATTTGTATGTGTATGCATATTTTTAAAAATTTTGTATATCTGTATTTATATTATTACATTTGAAAAATGTGTATATCTGTATGTATACGCATATATTTTAAAAGTGTGTATATCTGTATGTATATGCATATATTTGAACAGTGTGTATATCTGTATGTATATGTATGTATTGTAAAAATGTGTATATCTGCATGCATATGCATATATTTGAGAAGTGTGTATATTTGTATGGATATGTATATTTTTGAAAAGTGTGTATATTTGTATGTATATGCATATATTTGAAAGTGTGTACATATCTGTATGTATATGTATATATTTGAAAAGTGTGTATATCTGTATGTATATGTATATATTTTAAAAGTCTGTATATCTCTATGTATACGTATATGAATTTGATAAATTTGTATATCTGTATGTATATGCATTTATTTTAAAATGTGTATATCTGTATGTATATGTATATATTTGAAAAGTGTGTATATCTGTATGTATGTGCATATATTTGAAAAGTGTGTATATCTATGTACATGCATATATTTTTAAAATGTGTTTATCTGTATGTATATGCATATATTTTAAAAGTGTGTATATCTGTATGTACATGTATATATTTGAAAAGTGTCTATATCTGTATGTATATGCATATATTTTAAAAATGTGTATATCTGTATGTATATATATATATTAGAAAAGTGTGTATATCTCTATGTATATTCATATATTTTATAAATGTGTATATCTGTATGTATATGTATATATTTGAAAAGTGTGTATATCTGTATGCATATGTATATATTTTAAAAATGTGTATATATTCATGCATATTCTTATATTTTAAAAGTGTGTATATTTGTATGGATATATATACATTTGAAAAGTGTGTATATTTGTATGTATATATATATACTTTAAAAATATGTATATCTGCATGTATATGCATATATTTTAAAAGTGTGTATATTTGTATGTATATGTATATATTTGAAAAATGTGTATACCTGTATGTATCTGTATATATTTGAAAAGTGTGTATATTTGTATGTATATGTATATATTTTTAAAATATGCATATTTATATTTGAAAAGTGTGTATATCTTTATGTATATGCATATATTTGAAAAGGTGGTATATTTGTATGGATATACAGGGTGACCCCCCCCTAAAAAACGTGCCCTAATTCTAATTCGGCCCCGTTTCTTAGTGTTTTGCCTGAATGAAATGAAACTTTGGTCATAACATCAAAATACTAACATAAATATTTCAAAAAATGAAACTTTGGTCATAACATCAAAACACTAGGGTCTTTGGCCTTTTTTTCTCCGTTCTACAGCATATGTTCTAGATGGCCTCCATTCAGCTCCATGCATTTCTTGAAGCGCAGCACAAAGTTGTTCATGACGTTCTTACAGACCGAATTGGTAATGGCTCTCATCTCCTCTCTGATGGCTTCCTTGAGTTCCGTGATGGTTCTGGGTTTCCCTGCGTAGACTCTGTCCTTAAGATAGCCCCAAACAAAAAACATCTGGGGGGCTTAGGTCCGGGCTACGGGGTGCTCACTCAAAACCAGTCTTGAGACTGATCACTCGGCCTCCAAAGTTCTCTTTCAGCCAATCTTGGGACAGGTTTGAGGTGTGAGAATTTGCTCCGTCTTGCTGAAATCAGAACTTGCTCATGAGCGACGGGTAGATGGTTTGGAGCTCACTCTTGTAGGTTTTGAGGACCTCTACATACCGCTCCTTGGTGACTGTCACTGCTGCGCCAGATTCTTCGATGAAGATTGGTCCGATGATGCCTCTGGCCGAGATTGCAGCCCACACCGTGCACTTAAGAGAGTGCAGGGGTTTGGTGGCTTCTTCATTGGGTCTGGAAGACCCCCTGAAGACATTTGTCTTGGAGTTCGCCTTTCCATCAAGAGGGAAGTGGGCTTCATCTGAGGTCCAAAAGAGGTTAAGGAACCTTGGTGTCTCCTCGATCTTCTCGAGCATCTTGACTGCCATAGCCCTCCTCTGCTTCTTGTCTGAGGCTGTAAGGGTCTGCAGCGTCTGTATTCTGTATGGGTAAGCCCTGATATCGTTCACCAGAACTCTCCTGCAAGTCTTACGGGACATACCAAGGGACTGACTTCGCTTACGTATAGAGCGTTTCGGACTCTGCTGGAGAGACTCTCTCACGTTTTCGACCAGCTCGGCTGTTCGCTTCTCTCTGGCAGCGTTGAGGTTCTCCATGGTCCCATACTTCTCGAAGTGGTCTACCCAGTTCTGAATTCTGCTTTTGGATGGAGCCTTTTTACATTTGAATTGACACATGAAACTGTCCTGTCTTGTAGTAAAATTTAACACAGTGTATTCTTTGTACCAGCTCCCACTGGGGTCTTGGTGTACTCACGGTCGTTGATTCTGCCATGTCCTGTAAAATAAGGGCAATACGTGTATATATATATATTGGAGATATCACATAAAGTGTACACGGGGCTCGTTTTTTGGGTCACCCTGAAGTTGAAAAACATATATATTAGTATGCATTTGTGTCCGTAGATAAATATTTGAATAGTATTATCTGTATGTATTTGTTATATATATATTTAAAAAGTATGTATATCTGTATTTTTATATGTATTAAAAACAAAAAATCAAACAAACAAACAAAAAACGCAAAACAAACCCCAAAACCTTAAACAATGTGATTGAAAATGGCTTCTTTTTACACACATTATACCAGTATATTAATATGTTTGACCAATGAGAATAAAGACAAATTACAAAAATAAATAAAACAAAAGAAAAATAAAATAAAAAATAAGTATTTTTTTTATCTTATTTTATTTATTTATTTTTTACACTATCAAACCAAATTGAATTCGAAAGAAAATTTTCATTATATCAAAAAAGGGGCGTGTTAAAATGATTTTGATTTCTGGTGAGGGTATGACCCTAATGATTCCGACGATTTTACTTCTAACTTACGGTTAGGACAATCAACCAATCAGAAGGCTTTGTACTCGAATTTTGTATTCTATTCCGTTCGCTGTTAACACTCGAGATAGTGACTGCACTGATTCTTCATCAATTTGATTTACTGACACTATTTTTGTTCGAGTTAATGTTTTAAGATTTAACATATTATATACGTATTATACATATTACATAGACATTTAAAGAAATTGTTATTTGCAGCCGCGTTCTGATTTTGGATATCTATGTATAAAATAGCGCATTATCCCTTCCCTTTGATGTCAGATATAATTTAGGGAAGGCTAATTATGTTAAGATGAGATAAGAAAACACAAGTGATAAGACTTATATAAGTTGTTGGACATTGGAGAAAGGCGAAAAGCTATCAGGTATCTGGATGCACGGTAGAGCTTGATGAGAAAATGGAGAACTTCACATTTTGTACTGCTAATGTACGTCAGGGTCACCAAATCTGATTTTACTTTGCATGTTAATTTTATAGATGTTTAATATGTTTAATCGGTAACAGTTAATTAAATGCAATCTGTAGCAATAAACAAAAATTAAATTGAGCAAGCGCAAAGTGAAATAATTAGTTTCACTTACCGAACTGCCAGAGTTGCAATCCACGTGTTTAATTGACAGAGCAGAATTCAAACAGACTTGGGCTTCAATATTTTCATCTTTCTTTTGACTATTAAATTTAATTGGGATTTTAATGTGTGGAGAAGGTTTCATCTCGGATTTGGAATCTGACAACGAAGATAATTAAAAAGAAAGATGTTAGAAAATGTTTTTATTTGCCGTACAACAATAAACATTTTATCGAAAGCAGAGTGTGATCAATAAGTTGCCATACGACTCAATTGTTGATTATTCTTATGCATTGACTTTCATATAAAAGTGCATTCGTAAACATTTACTTTCAATTTACATAACTATCGAAATTTGGCAGCCACAGATGCGTTCATCTTTCAGTCAAGTAGAACATATGAAATAATCAAGACCCCCCCCCCATGAGAGATTAATTAAAATAGTATCACTGGAATTTGAAAGCAGAATATTACAATGTTTTCCTCATGGCTTCCACGTTGGCTGATAGAGACACTCATTAAGACTCTTAAAAACAGCAATTTTGAGGACCTAAAGATGGAATGTGGAATTGATAGATGCAAATATAAATAGGAGATGACTTTAAATAGCATTTCCGCTTACCCATCGAAATGGAAGGAATTAAAACGTTATCGCTCCAGACACAGATTGAGAGTAGATTGGTTAAAAAAAGAACGGGGCCCAACTAAAAATTTACATTATTTTATAATCCAATGAAACTTTCTCTGAAGGAATGGATAAAAAACAGAATCTTACAAACTTTTTCAGAAAGTCATTCACTGACAGTAATTCAATTGCTGTGAACAAAAGCAATACGGAAACACAAAGAAAATCTTAGGAGGCTTCATTTGAGATGTCGCTATCACATTTGCTCCTTTTCAGTTCCAGTTTCTGGTGAGTAGACGGATCGCTACCGACAACCAAAATAAAGTCCTTCTGATTAATATTTTCCTTTTTTCTTATAATTGAAATCTAAGAAGTTTAATTTTTGTTTTAAACAAATATTGAAACGAATTTGCTTTTCACAATGGTTTTAACATGTTATAATAATATTGTATTAATAATTTATTTTTAGGAAATAATTGTTTACAAATAATAATATATGTTATAATAAAATATATTTATCAAATAATCAATCGATATTTTATAAAATACGTTATGATAAAATTTATTAAGAATTGCTTAACAAATAATCGACCTATTTTTCTGATTTTATGTTATGATGAAAATTTGTTTTCATATAAGTATGTTTTTAACAAAAAGTAATTTACATAAAATTAGTCCTTACTTTGTTTTTTATTATTTTACAAATACTTGCCTTTTTCAAAATATTTTATTAAAAAAATCTGATAAAAACAAACCCAATTTCGTTGATTAATTGATATAAAAAAGCTCTTTACAAAATCGACAATTATATGTGGTAACCACATAGAGACACAGTGTTATATTTTCATTTGAATTGTTTTGTTCTTACTAATTAAAAAAAAAAACAGATATACAAATTCAGTTTCTTGCCACGTGATTTTGCACGTGTTCCTTTTTTTTTTTAAAGACTGAGTTCTTTCTCTCTTGCTTGAGTAGCTGTGAATTTCGTTCAATAAAGTCTTGGAAAGAGGTTTTGTTTTACGTCGTCATTTACTTACAACACTACAGTTTATTGAACAAAATTTTATTTCCCTCATGGAGAAGATCATTCGTCTGGACAAATTTGACGTATCTTCGACAGACCCTCAGGCTAGCAAGCTTTGGAGATTGTGGTATCGTAACTTTAATTACTATTTATCAACTATTGCTTCATTCAACCCTTATAAGCTTGAAGTTCTTTATTTAAACATCGGTCACATCATTGCTGACGTTATCGAGGGTTGTTCAGGATTTGAACATGCTGTTGAATTACTGAAAGGTGTTTACGACAAGTCTCCAAGCGTTATTCATGCTAGACATCTGCTTTCCACGCGTCTGCAACAAGAAAACGAGTCTGTCGACCAATATCTTCAGGTCTTGAATCGACTTGCCCCTGACTGTTACTTTAAAGACGTTACTCTACTACTTACCGGGATAAATCTGTCTGTGATGCAAAGAGGCTACTCAATGTGCTAGAGCTTTAGAACAAGCTCACTTTCGTGTTGAATCATACGTTTCCCTGATTGGAGCAACGCTGCTGCAGCTGCTGCTGCTGCTGCTACTACTACTATTAGAACTAACAATGTGTCTACTGATCCTGCCGAGGAGGCCACTATTACTAAAATTTCTGATTCTATTGATTCTCGTATCTCTGTACAATTTTCTGCTGCCCTTCCTGCTCATGGTAAGTATTACAACTGTGGAGGGAGACGTCACTATAAGGATGATCGCCGTCATTGCCCTGCCCGCGATAAGGTATGTTGAAACTGTGGTAAACTTGGCCATTTCTCCAAAGTTTGCGGTTCTACTATATCAACACCTTAACGTCCTACTTCTGCTATAAAGCCGTTTCACAAGTAAGTCGGATTCTACCTTTTTAGGCGACTACGTGTGAAAAGAAAGAAGAGGCTTGAAGTTTTGTTCCAAGTTCTGCAGAAGGGCAGGTCTGTAGAATCAGCAGAAAAGAAAGTCCTGTAAAGTCAGCAGACGAGCAAGCCCCAAAAAATCACACACACACTAAGGTACTCTTAAAGCTGCAGCAGTTCACCGATACGATCACACTGACGTCGATCCTAGAAAAGACACCCCCATGTTCCAAACACACTCCCTTTATCCTTCCGGCGTTCGTCCTCGGCCAATCAGCAGCCAAAGAACGGTCACGTGGGGCCCAGTGATGATCGCACAATCTACAAGATGAGGACGGCGCCATTTTGGAATTTCTCCCGGGTTTCGGCCATGCACGTACGCACACCGTAGGAGCGTTCCAAGGTAAGGCATGACGCGCAGACACGTGGGCGCTTCCTCCCTTCATTTTCTTCGACTCTACATGCTATTATAGTAACCCATGCTAAAGGTGGTGATAGACGATTAGTAGTTGATTTCTCCCAAACTATTAATCGTTTCACCTTAGTTGATGCATACCCTTTGCCTCGGATTGGGGATCCTATGAACCAAATAGCCCAATATCGTATATTTAGTACAATTGACTTATCCAAAGCGTACTACCAGATCGAAATTTGTCCCGAAGATCGGCCCTACACGGCCTTTCAAGCTGGAAATCGTTTGTACCAATTTAAACGAATACCCATGGGTGTCACTAATGGGGTTTCTGCTTTTCAACGGTTTATGAATTCTTTCATTTCTGACAACAAATTATCTGGAACTTTTCATATATAGATGATATTACTATTCACGGTAAAACTCAGGAGGAACATGATGTTAATTTGGAATGTTTTTTAAAGGCTGCCTCGACATTAGACCTCTTCAAAATTGACCTTTTTCTTCAAACATATGGAAACTGATATTATTCCCATTCTCCAAGGTCTAAATTAGCTAAATATACCAGTTATTGTGATCTTGGACCTTGGCTATGCCTGCCTCAAGAGCCATTTTATTTTATTGTTGACATTTTTCAAAAACGCTGCAAAATATGGGATATTATGTCCTTATTTTCATTGTAGCTTTCCAGAGGTTGATGCTATAGCATTGAAAGTGGTACCAAATGAAAGCTAATAAAATTTTCTTGCATATGGTAGTAAACACATGAACACCTGTGTAAATTTTAATTAATTTTAATGCACAAACATATATATATTTTATGCTTGGAAAGGATGCCATCATATAATACAAAACTTCATCTAAAAAATGTTACTCTTAATGCATGTATATAATTTATTATCACTAAGTATGTTTTATCTCTCCATTTCAGATTGTGAGTTAAAGCTGATTTGTTAAGATTTGTGAACTGCTGACAACATGCATCTGGAAGACAACTACGCTGTGGGAAAGTGGTCAGCGATACAAGTGAACGGGATGAACCAACTGAAAAGAGAAGAAAGGTGGCAACTCCTGCCACAAGGTCATTCAGTGATGTGTATCTCATTGGGCAACCCAGCTCCAGCACCAGGGGCGCTTAACTTCCTACTAATCGCCAGGTGTTCCAGTATTTCCTGCATTTGAGGAATGATAATCCCAACAGTGACAATAGGTCTTTAGCCCATGATACAGTGGATGTCGTTTTGCCATTCTGGTATATGGCAAGGATTAAAACACTAACTAGACCAAATGCAGTCAACCATTTCATGATCCTCCATGAAAAGTACAGGAAAATTGTTAAAAACAAGGGAAGAAATAACAAACCAGAGGAAGAGAAAGGAGCTAACTTTCTGAAGGACTTAGACAAGTTATTTGATATTGGAGCAAAGGATGTTGTGGAGGAGATAAGAAGCAACAGGCTGCTCACAAAGGAGACCAAGGAAGAGGACGTCAATTTCTACTTGGACCAACAGACCACTCGCCTGGCACACATGTCAGGTCATAATAAGGTGTTTGAGAAGAAGTCTAGAGAGAAAAGCTTCCGAGAAGAAAGAGAAGAGAGAATGTTAACATCAGTGACTGCTGCAGCAGCAGAAGTTGGGAAAATTTCAAGTGATGAAGACCCAGAGAACAGTCAAGGCTCTGGTACTAGTGAGGGTTCAGAATACACTGAGACAACACCAAGCTGTTCATCAAAACCAAGTACGATAACCTTACACTTTCCACACTCAGTTATGACCAGTGAAGAGATTTGTAGCACTGCAGATCAGTTGTCACTCTCTGACAACCAGACTACAGCCATGGTGTCTGCAGTGTTGAAGGTAGGATGCGCAGATCTTGATGACTTTGTTATATCAGCCTCTACTACAAGACGAAATAGGATAAACACTCGTCATAACTTGTGCCAAAGTTACATGAATAACTTCAAGGAAAGTCCGCCAGATTACTGCACACTACACTGGGATGGAAAACTTCTACGGGATGTTCTTGGTGAAAGATAATCAGTGGAAAGTCTTGCAGTGCTCGTCTCTGGTACTCCACAGTATGAAGAAGGGAAGCTGCTTGGTGTGTCCTTCATAGAAAGTTCCACAGGAATCCAACAGTGTAATGCTACATTGGAACTGATAGAAGCATGGGGTCTCACAGACAACATTGTAGGCTTGGTATTTGATACCACAGCAAGCAACAGTGGCATCAACAAGGGTGCAGCGAAGCTTATTGAAGAAAAACTAGGCAAAAAGGTATTCTACTTCGCTTGTCGCCATCACATATCAGAGGTAATAATTGGAAGTGTATGGGAGGCTGTGTTCAGCAAGGTCAAGTGTCCTGACAACCCAATGTTCAGCAATGTGAAAGAGAAGTGGGACAAGTTGGTTAAGGACTGCCCAAGAGTTCTGGGCCTAGTTGAACAAGACTTGAAACAGAAGAAGACAAGCACAATTGCAGTCTTAAGCAATTTCCTTCAGGAAGCAAGTCCGAGGGCAGATTACAGAGAGGTGGCAGAGCTGTGCCTGATCCTGCTTGGTGAGGAACCTCCTCGAGGTATCCACTGGGCCAAGCCAGGTGCCATTCACCAAGCCCGCTGGATGGCCAGGAACATTTACTGTATGAAGATGCTCATGTTTTCCAAGGAACTAAAATACAACACGGACACTATCTTCAAGCTGGAGAGGATAAACAAGTTCCTGGCCTTATTCTACACCAGCCACTGGGTGACCACCACATCTGCAGCTGATGCACCTATCCATGACCTCCAGCTTATGAAGAACATGCTGCAATACAAGCAGTATGACTATGAACTGGCAACCTCTGTTCTCAAGAAAATGAACAACCACCGCTGGTATCTGACCCAGGAACTAGTGCCATTCACCTTGTTCAGTTCACATGCCAGCATGACCAAGTCTGCAAAAGAGAGGCTCGCAGTCAAGCTGTCAGAAACAGAGAAACCTGAGAGTTACAGGAAAGGCAAGCCAATGTTTCCTGTCATCAATGCAGCTACAGTTCTCACAGACCTGGTAGGGCCAGAGTCTCACTTTCTGTTTGATGCTCTTCGAAATGTGACTGGCTCACTACTCCTGCTGACACCTGGGAAGACAATGACAGCTACAGGAATGCACAGAAGTTTGTGAGGTCAGTGAAAGTGACCAATGATGTGGCTGAGAGAGGTGTGAAACTAATGAGTGACTTTGCAACTCAGATCACAAGTGACCCAGAGCAAAGAAGCTGCTTACTACAAGTTGTGGAGTACCACAGAAATAAATTTGACAGTTTCAAAAAAGCCATATTGAACAAGTGATAATACATGTATTAGTAACATCCTATCTGACAGTTTCTTATGCAATATATGTGTCAGTGCAGTGCTATCATACTACCAAACTGATTTTTTGTAGTGTCCCAGCTGTTTGTGCATTAAAATTAGTTAAAATTTACACAGGTGTTCATGTGTTTTATTGTGCTTACTACCATATGCAAGAAAATTTTATTAGCTTTCATTTGGTACCACTTTCAATGCTATAGCATCAACCTCTGGAAAGCTACAATGAAAATAAGGACATAATATCCCATATTTTGCAGCGTTTTTGAAAAAAGTCAATAATAAAATTAAATGGCTCTTGAGGCAGGCATAGCCAAGGTCCAAGATCACAATAACTGGTATATTTAGCTAATTTAGACCTTGGAGAATGGGAAGAATATCAGGTTCCATATGTTTGAAGAAAAAGTTCAATTTTGAAGAGGTCTACTCGACATATAACCTCGAAATAAACTGAGAAAAATCAAAGTTTTCACTTCATTCTATCCATTTGCTTGGGTACCAAATTTGTAATTTGCAACCAGATCCTGAGCGTTTGAAATCTCTTTTACAAATGCCTTCTCCTTCCAATTCAGATTCGTTAAAGAGGTGTCTTGGAATGTTTTCGTACTATGCGAAATGGATACCTAACTATTCATACAAAATTCGTCCACTGGTCGAAAATAAACAATTTCCCATGCCTCCTATAGTTATCAATTCCTTTGAAAAACTTAAGAAAGACGTTGCCGAATCGTCTGTAAAAGTTATTGATGGTTAATTACTATTTTCTATTGAAACTGATGCCTCAGAAAAGGCTATCAGAGGCACTTTCTTACGGGCTGAGGGGCCTGTAGCGTTCTTTTCTCGATCGTTAAACCCATCTGAAATACGACTTCACATAGCCGAGAAAGACGCTTATGCCATAGTCAAGTGCGCCCGAAAATGGAGGGATCTCCTTGCTGGGAAGCACTTTACTATTGAAACCGACCAAGCTGTATCTTTTATGTATAAACCTGCTAACCGAGGAAAAATTAAAAATTATACAGTGGAAAATGGAACTTCTTCTGTTGTCAAACGACATAAAACACCGTCCCGGAAGTGAAAACATTGTTGCCGATGCATTATCGAGAGTATGTGGTGCTGCTGCTTCTTCCTTAGAGGAACTCAAGTATTACACAATTCATTAATACATCCTGGAGTGCTTTTCGTATTTTGTAAGATCACGAAATATGCCATATTCAATTGATGAAGTCCGGCGTGTGGCATCTGAATGTACGACTTGTGCCAAAATAAAATCTCAATTCTTCGATTCTACTAATACACTAATCCGTTCTACTGCTCCCTTTCAGCGCCTCTCCATAGACTACAAAGGACCTGTCCTGATATCTTCGACAGGATATAGTTACGTATTTACTGTCGTCGATGAATACAGTTGATTTCCTTTTGCTTTCCCTTGTCGCGACTATTCTTCGCTAACCGCAATCCAATGCCTGACAAATATTTTCTCCATATTCGGACTCCCTTCATTTATGCATTCCGATCGAGGAACTTCGTTTATGTCGGAAGAATTCAAAAAAAATTTGATGCGACTTGGATACAGCAACACTACTGCATACAACCCAAGAGGCAACAGTCATTACGAGCGCTACAACGGTATTATTTGGAACACTGTTATTAGTTCTGGAATCTAGACGATTACCCCTTAGCGCTTGGCAGGATGTTCTACAGGATA
This sequence comes from Euprymna scolopes, assembly GCF_053919585.1. NCBI lineage: Eukaryota > Metazoa > Mollusca > Cephalopoda > Sepiida > Sepiolidae > Euprymna > Euprymna scolopes. Next base: position 61,708,588 of record NC_136510.1, read on the forward strand.
TTTTAAATGCTATTTGCTCCCCGCTGTGCACTACTACAAATGCAACTCCTCACGAACTCATGTTCAACTTTGAAAGGCACTCTTCTACTGGTACTGCTTTACCTGTTTGGCTCTGTGACTCCGGGGAGGTATTGTTAAAACTGTTTGGTAACAGAAGCAAATATGACTCGATTGTCGAGGTAGTGGAACGCATCGAAGCTAACCCTACACATACACGAATACGACATAATGATGGCCGGGAAGATTCATTTCCCAGAGGACCACCGGTTCTTCGAATAGCGAACTACCTCCACCCGATCTCGCAGAATTCTCAGACCAGTCCAGCGACTGGATTTATAAAACAAAAAACTATTTACAATCTCTTTTACAAGTGGGGAAGATCGTTATATTTTCATTTAAATTGTTTTGTTCTTACTGTTTAAAATATTTTCATTTAAATTGTTTTGTTGAATTTTGTTCAATAAAGCCTTGGAAAGAGGTTTCATTTTACGTCTTCATTTACTTACAACACTACACACATATAAATAAGCAGCTGTGGTTAGTATACACTTGCTGTAAGGAAACAGTGGCATACGAACCTAGAAACTTTTAGATACAAGATTAAGGCGATTATGTAAATTTCAGCGTTGTTGGGAGTTTAAAGTGGCAGCATAAAGACGTTTTTCTTTGCTCAACAGGCGTCATTTTGTTTTTGGATGCCACCACGTTTGCGTGTTTTTTTTTTTTTTGCTTTTTGTTGTTGAAAAAAAAAGAAAAGACACTGATGCTGCTTATGCGAGGAACAAACGTCTTTGCTGTGGGATAAAAAGAACAAAAATATCCGCTTGAAAGGTTGAAACACCGGCACATAATTTTGGGAAAAGAGACCTGCTAACAAGAGTTACGAACTGATGTATTAGGTTTAAAGTTTTCATGATTGAACTCTTATTGTGTTGCGTCATAGATTGAAACTTATGAAGCACATCTTCGTAAACCTAAACAAAACATCTTTGAGACCTATAAAACACATCTTTGAGACCTTTAAAACGCATCTTGAAACCTATAAACCTATAAAAATACATTTTTGAAACCTATAAAACACACCTTGAAACCTATAAACCCATAAAACACATCTTTGTAAACTTAATCGATCTACAAGGCAAATTCATGTATGAATGTTTTCACTTCTACATTATTTTTATTAATCGAATATTTATAAATGGCCCTAGCTTAAATGGTAATCAACTTTAAAACATATGTATTATTACTGAATACACACACATTCATTTTGCTTTTTATCAAGAAGTCATTTACATCCTTTAAAATTAGATAGAAATTTGGAAGTATTAATCCTGCTGTAAAAATTATTGGCAAAACAAAAACATACAACATAACAAAAACAAATGAAATACAAAGATTCCCGGGCAACGCCGGAAATGTGCAGTGAGCAGAATCTAATATTTTCCCAAAAGATTTACATTTGACAGTTTTTCGTATTTAAATACGTAATATTACATTACAGAAACTGGACATAAGTTTGACTTATCCTTTTAGCTTTAATAAAAGCGAATGTGTAATAAAAGTAAAACTGCTTACCATTTTTATTTGAATCGAAAACCCGGCTGTTGAGCGATTTCAAACTCCATAACTGTTTCTACAAAAAGCCACAAAGATTACTATCTCGGTCTGATGTCATTATGCTTGCAGATTTGTTATCGTAATACTGTAGCAAACATGTTATTAAAAAGAATGCAATTTGTAGTAAAATCAAATCAATACTGATCAATATAAATCGATGAACAAATATAGTTTTCTAACTCTAATTGTCTAATCCACAACATCCATAGTAATGTGTTTTAACAATAATCATATAATTTGAAATAATTAACATTTACAAAGCAATTAAGAAACTAAATTAATGTGTAACATCCAAAAGTAAAAACAAAGAAATCAAATTTATGTTAAACGAGAAACAACATCTTGAACAAACGTTCCAATATTTATACACATATATGAAAGTGAAGATAAAAAATACCTTTTAGGATTAGTGCACCACACCTTCCCAAAAGATAAAAATAATGTGATGTTATTATTCTCGGTTGAAATGGAATATCTATATGGAAAAAATAGTCACAAAAATTCCTAAATTAGCTTTATTAGTTATAACAATATATTGGTTCATAACAATATATTGGGTTCGACAATCCTGTAAGTGTGGAAATTAGATTGGCGTTAGTGTGTTATAAGCCACCGAGCAGTTCTTACAGTACTTCAAGCCTTTAAATGGAAGATCTGATGCTTTTTTACTTGTAGTGAAAATTGAGTGTGACTGCAGTCACGGAGGTGGGCTGCCCCGGCTGCATGTGCGAACTCAAAACCCGAGCGATGGGACACGAGAAGGCGACGAATCATCAGGTTTGATTGCGCATTAATTTACATAAATGAGATAATATAAGGCCGGGAGTTAAGATGTTTGAGAGAGTCGAGCTGTTGAGTTCTCGAGAACCGGATGGAAACTGGCTAGAGCGGAGAGTGTCGCTGAGAATCGAGTCCAGGTTTTTTTTTTTTCAATTAGAAAAGGAATAAAAATCTACCGAAATGTACATAAAGATATGTGTAGGAGGACAATGTTTTTACAGAACAGGTGTGCCATAAATTGCTTGCTCGTTTCTGAAAAAGTTACATTCAGTAAGAGATACTGCTCACTTTGAACAAAGATAGATCAAGTGAAAGCTGTAGTTGAAGAAAATTGTTGTTTGACAAATTTCAGACATTCTCAAGATTTCTTATTCGTGCGAATGAAAAAATTTGGCTATATTTCTAAACAAGCTGCTTGAATTTCCTTAAAACACAACCGAACTTTTTGGGCAACTCAGTATAAAAAAATAGTTCTCTGTGAATTGCAAACGTAGATTGCTAATCGTTAATTTTGTTAACAGGATGATATATTTTGATAAACCCTTAAAAAGGTTTTACTAAAACCACAAAATGAATCTTCCCTCTGCCAGAAAATCGCATTTTCAACAAATTTTCTTCAACTACAAAACTTGATGCGTATTTTATTTTATTCAAATTAAAATAACGTTTCTATATGAACTCTCATCCTTGACAAAAAAAAAAAAAAAAAAAAAAATGTTGAACCAAATGGCCGAGGCCAGGCTGTAAAAATTGAAGATATTTTCATTCATACGCAACAAAAACAGAAGCATTTAATAGGATTAAAATGTTGAATAAAGATAAAAGCGGATTTCCTCTAAAAGCCGTCAAGGATTTCACTTACGCTCCTGAAAACCAAATTACATTTGCTTTGTATTTTAGGAGATACGAACATCTTTATAATACAGATTGTAGGAATTAGACCGTTAAAAAAAAAGTTTATTTATTACTAGGAATACGTGAAGTACTCTTATCGAAAAGGTCATACAATTATTTTTGCAGATCTATAGAATGAGTCCTTATGTATGGTGGAACGATAAAAGCGTCGCCTAAAAAAAAACAACACTACAGCTTTATTTTAAAATTTTTATGGAAAAAAAATCAGATAATTTGATTATGTAGTAGAGCTGACATCTAGTCAGTGTAGCCGCCTTCAGCCTCAATAACTGGCTCGATACAGGTCCGGAACTGGGAGCATGTATTTTCCACAGGCGCCGGCGGGAGCTTAGTGAATACTCGGCAGATGGCGGCAATCAGGCTGGCTTTGGTGTTGTGGGAGGTCATGTTGGTGATGTTCTTGACGTGTAACAAAACGAAGTAGTCCAGCGGTTCGAGGAAGGAGAGGGCAGTGAGAGAAGAGTACAAAGTCGTAGCACTCCTCCAGAAGGATTTGTGGGCCGGCGCCGAATCCTACTACCACACCCAAGGTTTGACAGTGGCCACGTGACTGCACCAGGGGGTCACCATACTTTTCAGCACATCCAGATACACTTTGGTGTTGCCTTTCATGCCGACTTCAAAGATGTGAAGTGGCATGATGTGGCCCTCACTTGTTTTCATCACCCTGGACAGGTCCCTGTTATTTGTGGCAATCCAGCGATGCATTTTGTAGGTGCTGGCAATAGTCTTGTTGTCATGATTTGGATCAGTAAAGAGCATGAGTTGTACAGCGACGCATCTCGGATTTCTCTCGTTGAATATTGTGTTACGTTAAGACATGATAGGAGGCTCCTATCACTCTTGAGATTTTTACACTGGCCAATTGATCTGCACTGATTCTTAACTGGCCAACTAGTAGATTGTCTGCAGCTAAAAAACAGAATTCCGGTTTTCATCAAACGGAAATGAAATCATATCGTCTTTACTAGGATGACAATTTCATTGTTCCACCCTATACCTACGTTTTATGTAAGGAAGATAAAAGCGGTATTTGATACATTTGTACTAACCTAAGACATTAGAATAAAGTCACGGAGGGACGTTTTAAAATTTAAGAACAATTCTCTTTCTACATGTTCCAAAACATGTAGAACTCCTCCCAGATGAAGATCTAACGGATGTCATATGTAACATGTTTGAGATTACCATACCACAACCGGCTTTTGAACATAGAAGATTACGGGCTTAATTGCGATAAATCCTGACAAGAAAAATATTGGACTCCATACCAGACAAGGCTGAAGTGGGGTGTTATAGTGTTATAGTCATCACGGCATAACCTTTTCTTATGAATACTGATAATGATGGTGACAGAGAGATGATCGATCCAAAAGCAACCTCTGCTAACATATTACTATATGCTCTTCTTCATTGTTTTCTTTCTTTTCAATCTGTTAGCAGATAACAGCGACATCGAAATGTCAAATAATATATGGAAACGGAGTTGGATTTTACTATTTTAATGGGAAATTTCCTTTTTTTCCTGATAATTTTGTTTGGAAGTTTTAGCATACGAATATTTTCATTGTAACATTGTTTCATGTTTTGTTTTTTTCAGAAAGTACGAGATCCTGTTTTACCAATAAGGTTCTTTTGCATCATCATCTTTACCTATAATATAAATGTATGTATGTATTTCTGCCTAAAACTTTTGACAGAGGGAACGGATTTTCATAAAATCGGTATCATTTTGAAGCTCAACCCCTCGAACGATAAATATCGAAAAGTTGACAAATTTCTTCACCCTCAACTGGGCACTTTTCTACAAGGAGGGATCGTTTTTTCACCGATATTTTCGAAAGTCATCCTCTCTTTTCGATTGACTAGCCTTAATTTAAACGTTCGCCACTTTCACTACTACCACTTTTTTTTGCTCAACACACTTCAAACAACCGGCAACGCCGGGCACCCAGGCTAGTCTATTATATAAATCTTAACTGTCTGTTTAAATGCATGTATGTATGTATGTATGTATGTATGTATGTATGTATGTATGTATGTCTTGCTAAATCTTTTCTCAGCAGCACCGGACAGGGTCGAAACGGTACTGTCTGAAAGGGCGATGTCTTGATCAAATAATATGTAAAAATTAGAAAAACGGTCAATTATTTCCTATAGAAATTGACGTTTGAAATGAGCAAAAAATCTTTCCTTTATGACAATTTAACCAAACACGCATGCGCAAAAAGTTCTTTCTTGAATTAATTTAAATAGAAAAAAAAGGATGTTACATGACCCGCGCGATCGTAGAGTAGTGGCTATAGTGACATCGTCGTTGTCTTAAAGTTTGTGTTCGCACCGATATATAGGACATTTTTTTTTAAGTTTTAATATTTAACCAGGGTTATTTATGCCTTTTATTCTTTATTTTCCCTTTTTTCTTATTTTTCCATCACGTTCGCTGTTTTTTTTTTGCTTTTTTCCCGATGTTTTTCAGAAGTTTTAACATTTGCATCGGGTTATTTATGCTATTTTTCTTTTAGTTAGCTTATTCTTTGTTTTCCATCACGTTCGCTGTTTTTTCCGATTTTTAAACAGTTTTAATATTAAAAACGATTATTTCGTTCGTTTATTCTTTATTTTCTTTGATCAATGTCAGGGAAACCTTCATATCAAACAATTGCTATTCATTCGGAGAGCTCCCCCTTCTTGTGGGGGAGGGGCTGGTTTTCCCCAACATCATGGGGAAACTAATGAATAAAACGCAGAAACCGTAAAGCTTAACTGGCCTTCAGCCAACGTTCATTTCTGCGCCTGCGTAATTCTTAATAAGTTAAGAATCACTCTGTAGGTCAACTTTTTGATCGACAATGCTTAATTTGAACGCCTTTCACTTCCTGTGGCATTATAGAGTAGCGGTAAGATGTCAGGTTTTCTTCTACGTTCTTTTCCGCATTCACATCACGGGTTCATGGGTTCGAGCCTGCCTCCCTACTAACACATTTTTTTTTGACTCAACACACACCTCCGAACACCTGGGCAACGTTGAGCACCCCCGTTAGTTATTTATAAATATAGGAGGTTTTGTTTGTAAATATTTTCATTGGACTATTTTGTTTCTTTGCGAGTAATGTTGTCTGAAAATGTTTCATTTCATAAAGCATGAATTTCCTTGTGAACAGATGCAAATACAGTAGAACCCCGGGATACGACATCAATCAGTTGCTGGAGTGGTGAAATCGCCGTATAGCGGGGCATAAGCTAAACTTTATATTGTGCATATTAAAAATTAGTAACAAAATACAGTACAATATATAATACACGTGCATGTAATAAAATAACATTATCAATAACACCGGGCCGGAAATACATCGTAACTTGAAAAACGTATCCCAGGGTTACCGTATCTCGGGACTACCGGGGTTCTACTGTAAAGAATGTTTAAAAACTAAAAAAAATTCGATCAATTCATTGATAAAACAAATATTTACGAAACGAACGCCAAAAAGAAACAGAAACGTGGACATTCACCGATTTTTACCTGACCGAAAATTCCTACCAATCGTCCATCAACTGTCCATAATTTTGCCGTTTTGTCCACAGATGCACTGAGGATAAGGAAATCGGCATCATGTTGTACGTATTCCACACTGACCACCGCTCCTTCGTGACCTTTCCATGCGTACAGCTGCTTTGGTCGATTTCTTTCCACCTGAATGATTACATGATGTATTCAACTTTATTACATTCTTTATTCTATTGCGCTATTCAGATTGAAACGAAAGTTAGGATGGATCAGATTTTCATGATTATCTTTTGCAAAACAAATGAATTCAATATTATGCTAGAATTTTGAAAATGAATGTAAACCTAATGACAGAAAACTAGGGATTGCAAAAGAACATTTACTGCAAAATTTTAGATCTCAGATTATTTAAAAAATAGAAAGTTTTGCAATGATAAATTACATTAGTAAAATCATATAGAATATAACTAACAAGTCGTATATTCGATGAGGATATAATTTATTATTCTAAAAATAATAAAATGCGTTTTTTATAATAATGGTTTCCTTCCACTTTATTATTTAGGCATGACCCTGTAGGACCCAGTTGGCTGTCGATCTCGTCTCTCCAACTGATTTTTTTCTATTCTCTTGGGGTCCATTCTGTCGCTCCAAGTGTTCACCGGTTAAGTGTATATCTTGAAAGATGACCTGTCCATTTATGTTTAGCTGTTCGTATGCTAGTTATGATGTTTTGTGAGTTATTTGTCTGATCCTAGTGTTTCTTTTATTGTGTGTATTGCTGCATTAGGTGCTCATGTTTCGCTACCATATTTCACAACAGGCATTTAACATTTTGCGCTTAATGATCATTGTGGCTTTTTTATTTTTCATGATGCCAGTATTAAATAATAATTATGAAAATACCAAATTATTACAGGATCGTCTGGTATATAGTTACTATCAATTGCTTGCAAATGGGAACTTAATTATCATGAATCTACTAATATGATAAATAGCAACATCAATAAACATGTCTTCTTACCGTTAATGTTTTTCTAATGCAATAATCTGTAATGTTCCAGACTTGAATAAAACCTTTTGTGTCGCCGGTTAAAAGAATTTCATCATCATCGTTTGTGGCTAATGCGGGAACAGATTCGTCATTGCTCTCCGGTATGTAACAACTTGCTGTAATGATAAAATAAAAGTAAAATTTGTTAATGATTTGCATGCGACAATTTCATGAGTGACAATCACACAAGTTTGTGTGTGGGTGTGGCAGAGCACAGAGAGAGATGATCGAAGAATCTTCATCGATTAGGTGATAACAGAACAAGAAAATGAGTCAATAAAGATTATGCCCCTTACCAAGCGGCTGGTCCTCGATGTAAATATTCCACCAGCTAAGTGTTCCCGCCCCACTCGATATTAGGGTTGCTCCTTCACGCATCAGGACAGCTGCTCTTTGACACAAAAAGTGGACTTTCTCTAGAGTAGTCGGCATCCTGAGGATGATACGTAGCATGTAGACATATTTAAAATTTACAAATATGCAGAAATACTTTTTTAAAATATTGAGGGATTTCTTAATTTAATGTAACAATAATAACATTTTAGAATTTTTATTCCTATTGTGATAAAAATCTATTAAACACCTCCAGCATTCCTTTAAAGAAATTAATATTTCAAGAAAATTTATTAAGGTCTAAAAGAATTGACAGTATCTGAATGTTCACAAAAACTGATAGTCAACATTACTCACATTTACACCTCACATGTTCCAACCTTATAATGATCGATTAGTTTCGGAGTGTACACAATGTACATAGATATACACTTATGTGACTTCATAAATGCCAATAGAGACTTCCCCACAACTCATTAATGCGCAGTCAAATAATTAGTACCCCGATTTCAAGAAGATACCTTCATCCTGTATTCAGTACATGATCAGATTGGTAACTTTCACAGTTCAAACTGGTTGATGAGTTAATGTCAATTAAATCGTCTAGTAATAAGTGTTTCATGTGCTTTTTTATTGACAAGAAAGGGTGTGCTATTTCACTTAAAGTTTGTAAGTTATTTTGTCAACCGGAGAAAAAAAAAAGTCCGTTTGTCAAAAAAAAAAAAATGTATATATATATAAACTCAAATGACCTTGTAACGGGTGTTGTAACCCTACATCCTGTTTACGACTTCCGGTTGTGCATGCGTACATAAACATAAACCGCTTCTGTGGTACCAGTCTTCAAGAATTCTGGTGAAAGAACTGGCCCACTAAATTATCGCCTCCTCCCACTTTTCGCCAAAATATTTGAGTCCTTAGTTAATCAAGCCCTAGTCCTGCACCTAACAGCTGCTAAACTCCTGACTCACAAACAATATGGATTCAGGCTAACCCGTTCAACAGCAGATATCAAGTGTAGTCTCTGAACGTATATACCGTTCACTGGACAAAACAGGGGAAGGATATATCTAAGGCTTTTGACAGGGTATGGCACGATGGTCTTCTAAGGAAAATTAGAGCATATGGTATCTCTGGAAGAATACATAATGTAATTAAATCCTTCTTAAGTAAGAGAAAATCCAAGTTGTCCTCACCGGTCGTACATCTAAACAATATGACATAAATGCAGGAGTACCTCAGGGGTCTATTCTTGGACCTTTATTATTCCTGATATTCATAAATGACCTCCTTGATAAAATTGTTTCAGAGATGGGTATATTTGCCGATGACACCACTCTCTATAACAGATATGAGGGGAAAACAAATGAACACATATCTAAGGAAATGGCAGAAACACTAGAGGATTACCTCCAATCTGTAGTGGAATGGGGACAAAAATGGATGGTCATATTCAATGATGCCAAGACTAAGCATGTTTACTTCCGTTAGGCTGAGGAGTTTAAAAGAAGTACTTTCAAGCAATGTGTTCTTGGCCACTGCTATTGGTGGTAGAGATGTCTTGTAGTTATCTACAAGACATCTCTACCACCAATAGCTTGAAAGTACTTCTTTTAAACTCCTGGGCCTAATGTTTACAGGGAACATGAACTGGAATAGATACATTGAGAGCATTGCTAAGGCTGCTGCAAAGAAAGTGGGCTCTGTTTACCGTGCTAGAAAATTACTTACGCCTGAAATTATCCTGTACAGAGGACACCATTCGCCCATGTATGGAGTACTGTTGTCACATTTGGGCTGGTGCATCTGCTGCTTGTCTCTCACTCCTGGACAGGGTTCAAAAGAGAGTCGCCAACCTGATAAGTCCTGAACTGTCATCTAGGCTTCAGCCTCTGTCCCATCGACGAGATGTTGCATCCCTCTGCCTTTTCTACAAATACTTTAATGGTGAATGCTCTGATAAACTGCAAACACGTAACTACTCCCGACTAACCCGACAAGTAACTAAGTCCCACCCCTTTATAGTAGAGATCCCTAGGTGCAAGAAAGCCTTTTACTTCAATAGTTTCTTCCCCAGAACTGCAATTTTTTGGACCTCCCTTCCGGGATTCTGTTTTCCCAACTGTACTGATATGCAGAAGTTCAAGTGCAATGTGAACAAACATCTTTCTACTCATCTCCCTTCATAATGCCTCGCAAATTATGTCCCTGATAGTAGCCCGCTACTTCAAAGTGGAACTGTGCCTTGTTTGGGGTGAAAATTGAATTAAAAAAACCCAAACAAACAGCGTAAACAAATTTACATTTTAATTTTAATTTATTCTCCATTTTTAATACACCTTTCTTAAAAACATTCATACATTTTCTTTTACACTATCAAAATAAATAAATAATCCCAAAAATATGTTTCTTAAATTGCGTTACAAATACATAATCAACATGACAATAAAACGTATTGTTTTACTGTGTATGTTTTCAGTGTTCCAATTGCTTTTTTTTCGCGTTTACATTATCCAAACAATTGTTAATACTTTTTGCTTTTTTTACATCGTTCATTTCCGCATTGTCTTAATTAGTTTTATTGACCTTATTATTGACATATAAATTAAATATTTGAACCAATGAGTCATGAATGTTTGTTTAAAATAAATGAAAAAAAATTATATTTTATTTTCATTTTCTATTTAAGAAGCTATTCTTAATATGGAGAGAGTGTTTTAACTATTCTGTACTTTAGACTAACAATTTCATTTAAAAAAGATATATCAAAATTTGAATTTAACTTTAAGTATTATGATATCTGTTCAGTGCACATTTACCTATAAGTATGGCAAACTACTTATAATTCAATGGCTGTAAGTTTTAAAAAAACAACAAAAAAACAATTATAAACAGAACGACTCATAGAAATCTATCTATATTCTTTTTTTATTTTAAGATACTTTCATAGAAATGTTCCTGTTATGTCACAAAAAATATTTTCTTTACATCATGAGTGTCATGCTCATACATCAATTCCATAGCGGGCTACGGATAGTCTAGTATATATATATATATATATATATATATATATATATATATATATATATATATATATATATTCTTATTTGCATTATTCCGAATTTTGCTGGGTTTATATAATTCAATAATCGTTCATACACCAATAAATTTTAAGCCAAAAAGAAGAGATGACTTAAACTGCAAGCTACAAAATTATCATATTTCATAATTGAGCCCTCATATATTGTTGTAACAAAAAACAAAACTTCAACTAATGGGTTGATAGCAACACATAGTGTATTTCATTATTAGTTACAATTGTTTCAAGACCATTCGGACACATTCAAACATTATGTCGTTTGAAAATTTTAACAAAAACAGCCTTTCTTCAGATTATTGAATAAAAAACGCTTTAAAAAAACAAACATTATGGAAACCATTTCCTTATAAGGAAAGGAAAACAAGCGAATTTTTTTACCTCTATCGCATCCTTGCAACTTTTTTTAAAAGATTTATATATTTACCTATTTTTGTATCTTTATATAAAAAAAATGTCGAACTAAATATCATACGATGTTACCACTAATTACCTATGTCCATTTAATATGCTTTATTAATAATAGTCATTGATTTCTTAAATTAAATTTCTATATTTCTTTATTGAATTTAACTTTTTTGAAAAATATTTTTATTTTTAATCAGGACTAATCAACTCAGATAAATCGTTACGATTCTACGTTAGTTTCGTATCAGGAATTCGCTTTGTTTATTTACAAAAATATCGGCCAACATATTTATGTGATTTAAGAAAAGTTTTTGTTTAAAACTTATTCAATATAATGAAATAAAGTTTAACATTACTTTATACTTAGTTCATTCTCATTCTTCATTTAAAATTAAGGATCTCAATCTATTTTTTATTTATTTTTTATTTTCTTTTGTTCTTTCCTATTACGATTTACGATTATCGGATATTTTTGATGTAGAAAAGGAGATATCTCTGTAAGTTCGAAATTTTAAAGGTTTTGTTGAGAATATAAGTTACCAAAATCCTAATATGTCATCATAACGATGAAAAGGAAGTAACTGAGGCCATTCGATGTTTCTAGTTTGGTAAATTCCTAAATATGCATTTATGATTTATTTAGTAATTAAACAAATCAAATTAAAACTAGGCTAACCTATTCAAAATATAAGTCTGGAAATCATGCCTTAACCATGATATTAAGTTTATTACCATAGATTTAACCTACGTTTGCAATCCAACCATAATTTCCTGGAGTTACGCGTGGCTTTAATACAAAATAACAATTCAGGAATCAAGTTCTTATATACTTATCCCATTAATAAGTATTCTAATAATAAATCTAATCCTTAGCTCCATGAACGTTTTACTCCAATGAAACTGGGGGTTCACCTTGGATTTTTGAATTCAATCGTTTAGAACAAGAGTAAAATATTAAGCTAAGATTTTAAAATTTAAGCTAAGATTTTTCAAGTTTTACTGATCTAAAAACAGTATCAATTAATCCGCATTCTTTAATTACTATTTTTTAAATCAATTAATTTCATATTGCTAATTTTTTGTTAAGCTATTTTATTGATCTGAAAACGGCATCAATTATTCCACCATCAATATGACTAAAATTGTGTTCCCAATTTTGAAACAATATTGCTAATCTTTATTAATCCTTATTATAGATCTAAATTTCTTATCTAGTAATCCATGGTCTTTATTTCTAAAAATGTGTTTCTAGTGTAGAATATTAGATTCCAGATTTGCTTTCTAGATCATTCATCACATCTAATTTAATCATTCTTAGCTATTTAACTCTATATTAACTTTGGCCTTGAACTCAAGAACCTTTATTTTTCCCAGAATGTTTTTTTTTTTTTTTTTTTTTTTTTTACCTCAGCTACGTTTAAGACGTGATAGCAAAAATCTATTCCTGTGAAGACATCCAGCATTTTATTTAATATTTCTTCTTTAGAATTCACTCTGTAGAAGGCTTCCAGTAAACACAGATTGCACCCTTTTGATTTCCCAGGTCTATACTTACTACGTCTATCTACTGACACTTTCAATTCAAAATCTTTTTCGTTTCTATGAAGTTCCCTGCCCCAATCACCTAATGTAGTTGTATTCCTCTTTTTATTTCTAATTTTGATTCTTGTACCATCCCCGCTTCTAACATTAACACCTTCTCTATTAGTTTCCATCTCCGGTTCATTTTTAAAGGATTCAACGTAGTTTCTGTACCTTTCCTTAAAAGCGTTTCCCGTGGCCCCAAGGTATATGTTATTAATATTATCGACCTTAATCTCACATTTGTACACTATTTCTGAGGTTAAGCATTCACCACCCAACGGACAATTACCAAGTATTCTGCAGTTACATTTTCTCTCTAAAACATGTTCATCCTATACTGACTTATTATTTTGCTTATTTTCCTGTTATTAGAACTTATTATAGTGTTGGCTAAGTTGGCTGAGGTGGAGAAAGATAGTTTTACCGAGTTTCTATTAATTATTCTGCTTAATCTATTCTCAGGTGGGAAATTTTTGTCAATTATTCTGTAAAATTCCCTAGGTATATTGTTTTGGATATGTTCGCTAAACGGCGGATTAAACCAAACCTGTTTCTTGCGTCTGTTTCTCTTATTCCTAGTACCCACCTCATCATTACCTGTTTCACTGCTATTATTACTCTTTCTGTTTTCATTCCTTTGATCCTTATTAATGTATCCTTTATTAATCTTCGGTTTCTTTCTTGGTCTCATTGCCATGTTGTGCGATTAGGTTTGTTACTTTTACTGTTTGCACTCCTCTTGTATTCTATTTTACCATGGTATCCTGATCTAAGAATAGTTTCATTGTAATATTCTTTGTTTATATCAAAAAGACTCTCATTCTTTGAAAGCTCAGATACTCTTATAGAAATGTTAGGGATAAGCGCCTTCTTCATATGCATAGGATGATTCAATTGACATTGAATATTTTTTGGTTTGTGATATCGTTCATATGTGTTATCTCTTAGATTAAGAGTAATGTCTAGAAAGTTTACTTTTTTGTAATTGCTGTCTATTGTTATTTCTAATCTCATTTCATTAAAAAAAACTTCTGATATTTTTCCTTGTTTTTTTTTTTTAGTAATACGATCGCTGAAATTAACTATAAAAAGTGCGTCATCCCTATATAGCCCCCCCCCCATTTAAATCAGGTATTTTTCTGCTTATCTCCTTTAGAAAGTACAAGCCTACCAAGTCAGTAACCTACTACGCTGAATCCGGATACCCATTGTGGTGTCAAAATGGCCCTCTCTATCTGTGGAGAAAAAAAAAAAAAAACGTACCGAGCGTATCTGACTCGCTCTTTGGGAAAGAAGAAAGAAAGGATGGCTAGCTCACTTATATACACGAAGGGCATCTTGGGAAGGCAGGGCATGATGGGAGAAGCTATTTTTTCCTGTCTCTTCCTTGTTTTTTCTAGATAGGATATAAAAGCTGAGAAAATTGTTCACTGAGGGTGGTTCGAACGTATGGTTAATTCGCGTGTCAGTGGGAAGAAAGAAAGACGGATTTTCTATGAACATTGAAACTGGAAGAGAAAAAGGATTGTCGTTTTTTTTTTGTGTGCCGAGAGCGTTGCAAGCTGAAGAAGGAAAACCTCTTTTTTTTGCATGAACATTTCGTTAAATTCGGCAGTTAAAAGGAAAACTTTAATTTCAATACTAGACTATCTTTTCTTGTCCACGGCTCCCCGTTATATCTAATTAAGGTTTCTGTAGCTATTTTTATGATTTCAATCTTCAACTTGGTCACGTCCGTTTCCTCTCCAGCTAATTTAATTGCTTTATTGAATAGTATAGGGGAAATTGAAGGGTAATATGCATCTATGTGAAACATAATAAATTTACTTTTTGATTTTTAGGGAACCTATCGAACCACTTTATCACTTCACCCGAAGAAATCCAGAGGTTATGTTTTATTTTGGATTTTAAGGTTGGTATAATTCTGTCTAGTATCTTTTTACTGATATTACCTATGTCAGATGCACACGGTGCAATTAGTCTAATGCTGGGTTTATTATTGAAGTCCGGTTTGTGGTCCTTCAATAAAAACCGAGGGTTAAGTGGAGTATAAACTTCTATTTTATCCTGAATATTCATTTTCTCACAAATTTGTAGTGCTAACAAGTTAATCCTATAGAGATCGTCTTCAGTTGCTTTTTTATATTTATTATTAAGTTCAGTTAGAATGAGATTGTTATATGTTTGCAAATTTATACTGTAAATGTTCATAGATTTATCTGCTGGAATTATAAAGTTTGGATTGTCCACTATTTTTTTGAAAGTCTTATTAATGCTTTTTAAGTCTTATGGTTTAAATACTCATGCTTTTTTAAACTTTTAAACCCTTTACCATATTTATTAAAGCCAGCTCGAAAAGTTCCAAGGATTGCAACTGTGGTGGGAAAATTCTGGTTTTAATCCAGTATTGTTTTTCAAAACAGAAACGTATAGTTCAAATTATTAAAAAAAAATGTTAAATTAAATTAATTGGCTACACAAACAAATATAATAATGAATTTAAATGGGAATATTTGGACACCTGAAAATTTTATGAAAAAATAAAATCACTTTTATTTACTTTTTTGTTGTTGTTAAAGTCCGAATTTTCGCCAGATAACATGGCTGTATCAAAGAGAAGATAGTCCGATGTAGTTTTCTTTTCGTTTTCTTCATAATGTTATAATTAAGAGGACGAGCCTCTTGAAGAGGAAAAATCTTGTATCGTCGCTTTTTGAAATCCTTGTGTGTAATCGCTCGGTTTAAGCGCAAAATTAAAGAAATGGAAATTCACACATTTTAGAAAACATTTTTTTTATAAATTTAAATGAGAATATTTGAAATTTGAATTCATAAATTTAAATGAGAACATTTGAAAACATGAAAAGGTTAAGAAATGATAAAATCATTTTTATTTACTTTGTTTATTGTTGTTATTGCCGAATTTTCACAAATAAAACATGGCTGTATGAAGGAGAGGTTACTCTGATGTAGTTTTCTTTTTCTTCATAAAGTTATTATAAAGAGCCTCCCCAAGGGAATAAAAATGTCTTGTATCCATACTTTTTGAAATTCGTGTGTACTCGCTTTTCTGATTCCGATATCTCTAAAAGGCCATCGGTTTTACAACATTTTCTGCATAAAATTTAAGATTTTTTGTTAGCTTTCATTTATTTTTATTTATTTATTTTTACCCTCTCAAAATGCCGCCACCTGGCCCATGCCGCCCGGGGCTGACCGCCCCGCACTTGCTACGCCACTGGTGTAAGACCAAAGAACAAAAAGTGAGATAGCTAAGAATGATGTAAATTAGATGTGATGAATGATTCAAATCTAGCAAGCAAACCGGGAATCTATTATTCTACACTAGAAACACATTTTTAGAAATAAAGACCATGGATTACTAGATAAGAAATTTAGATCTATAATAAGTGAAAATACTATCTTTGAAAAAAAAGGGGGGGTGGCACGGTCCTTAAACTACAGTGCGCCTCCCGAGGGGGGGGTCACCTCAAACACACAAAAGGGAATAAATCCGAGAAAGTAGAATCTCCACTCCCCTTGAACCTACTCTCCTGCCAGATCTGGAATCTCTCCAACACCGAAAAATGAAGCTCGTTTTGTAGTTTCCAGCTTCACGCGCACACAACATTTTGCGAGAACGCACGTAATAAAATGCTGGCCGCCATCTTTGTTTTTCCTTTTCTCGGCCTGAACTCACTCGCTACACAGCTACGATAAGACTTCTGTTTTTCTTAGCTTCTGACCACACGCCCCCCTGATCTCAAGATCATATTTTGTAGTCTCTCATCCACTGTGGTGGTTGCCCCTCTCTACTTGGCCTCTGAGGTGTCTCGTCCTCCTCCTGTTGCTGCACATTCCCCTCCATTGCTTCGCCTTCCACTCATCTGATGTCGAGAATATGCCTCGGTACTCCGTCCACCATATTGTTGTTTCTGGTCTTCCTACCAGTCACGCGACCTCTACTTCATTGTGTGGTGCAGCGCACCCCTGGTGGCTTCACCTATACCTCATCCCCGAGTTTAATGGTCCCTGTGGCCTCTGCCTCTGCTTGACGGCTCAACCCTGGGATGTCTCCAGGAATATGCGAACGTTGACAGTTGTGGAACCATCTGTGGCACTTGTCCCAATCTAGACAACATATTATACCAGAAGACAGCTTGCCTCTGCTTTCCGCAACTGCCTTTATGGTGCGGTGGTTTCTCTCCACGATCCCGTTGCCACTGGGTCTGTAGGCAGCTCTGAAAAATTGTTGGATATTTCATTTCTTCATTACTTCCATCACTGCTACTGAGTTGAATGCGGTCCCGTTGTCGGTTAACAGCTCTTCCGCGGAACCTAGCTCCAAAAACACCTCATCGAGGATTGCCGCTATTTCATTGCCTGTTCCTCCATTTAGCTTCTTCTGTAGGGCAAATCGCCTGGGCCTGCAGTCAATCATGGTCAGGTAAAGTCCACCCCTGTAATGGGTGACATCGCATGCCAGTCTCTTCCAGGTCCCACTCACCCCCAATTGGCCAGCTTCATGTGTGCTTGGAGCAGGATCAATCGACTGATATCTGACCACTTGGCGACATTCGGGTCGACTTTCTTCACCAAGTACCACGTCGTCTCTACCCCCATATGGTGCAGATTGTGCAGGCCAACATCATCTAGATCGGATGCAGCAACAAAATCTTTCTTTGGCACAAGCCAACTCTTTTTCACTCTCGTGAGAGCATCTGCTCGGTTCTTCTCAGAAACCACCATGTCTATGCGAAGCTTCAAACAAAATTCCTGTTCAGTTAGCATCCCAAGCCTGCGCTTCACTAACATCTCTGCTGCCTCTTTCAATTTTATCCTTTTTTCGTTTGAAATGAGGGACTTTAGCCAAGCAAACACAGTGGCAGAGTCTATTTTGATGCAGATGTCATGCAGTCCCCATTTCAAGGCCAGATTGACCCCTTTGATTATCGCATCTAATTCCACTACATTGATGTGGCTGACATCATTCTTCTTCTTTAACCAGGCCGCATCTTCTGCAAGCACTCCTCCGACTTCCAAGACTGTTGCAATGCTGCTTGCATCACACTACACGACTCCATCCAATGTTCGCGGTACATTCAAGGTTTCCCGGATTGGGTCTTGCCGTTCTGCTCTTCCTCCCACTATCACCCCATCCTCTTTCTTTGGCATGCCTTTTTATGTAGCTGCATGCTGGTATAAGACAGCCAGCAACGGGGTAATGTCCGATCAACTTCCCGCATATGGAAAAAAGTTCCCGTCTGTTGAGCTCTTGCTTCAGTTGTGGGACCTCGTTCCCTCTTTGAAACTCTAGGCTGCCCGATGCACCTCGTTTCAGTCTTAGCCCCAAAGCAGCCCCTCCGTCTAATTTTTCAAGTGCTTTGGCGATCAATCCAACCTCTTCAAATGAGCCACCACCTCCTTGACAGTTACCAGTATCTCATTCACAAGAATGTTGTCTGCGTCATCTCCTTTTCCCATTGTTTCCAGAATCTTCCTGAGGATGGTTGACATGATCTTGGGTGCCGAATTCAACCCGAACCCCACTCGTGTAAGGCATTAGGTTTTGCCTTTGTATGTGACTAACTGGTATTTCCAGAGCTTCTCGGCGATGTGGAGTTGCAAATAGGCAGATTTTAGATCTACCAATGTAGACGCCCCATTCATCTGCCTCCATTCTATAATGGTCTCACTGTACACATCTATGGTGTCGCCTCCAGTATGGCATTCAACATGTTGGTTCAGCTCTCGGAAATCCAGGACCAGTCTTACTTTCCCTTTAGTTGGTTGCAGAACGGCCATCAACGGCAAAATGCCCGACTCAACATCATTCGTCCAAGGCAGCAGTATACCCTCCTCAATCCATCGGTCCACTTCTTGTTCAAACTCCTTTCTCGCCCCTCCTCTGAGCGAATTAGTGTAGCACGCCACCCTGTTTGTCAGCGATGGTACTTGATGTTTCCATGCCCACTCAACAGTCGACTGCTCTCCGTCGAATTTGCTCGGAAGTCCTGATCTTTGATTGACATTTTTCTTTCCTCCCCGGCCTTGTTGGTCCCTCCGGGAGCTTGCTCAGTCACTGCGCACTCAGCTAATCCGAACTTCACGTTGTTGTATATAATGGTAACGCCTCCAAGTCGGCATATCACATTCATTCCAATGATGGCTTGGACGCCAGGCACCAGATGATCGATGACAATTGCAGGGTTTAGCAATATGAATAGTGACGGTCTTCCTCCCTCGACACTTCACTCGCGACCCATCAAATGCCACTACTTCAACCTTCCCTTTCCAATCTTCTGACCAGGGTCGTGTGCACCATGGTAGTGGTACAGCCAGTGTCAATCAGGGCCATAACTCCCCGTCCTTCCACTACGATTTTCTGCTTTGGCATCTGCTGCGAGTGCGCCACTATTCCCAAATCAGGGCGGCCGCTGGCACTTTGGCTTCCCCTTGCAAGTTTCCTGAACTCGTGCATTTCACCGCTAAATGGCCTCTCTGATTGCATTTATAACACACTGTCCATTGCAAGAACTTTCTGCAGTCTCTTCTCATGTGTGGTCCCCCACATTCGAAGCATGCCACCCTCGGGTTCAGCAGACTCCTGCCCACATCCTGCTGTGCCATTGCTGTTGTCCCTCCAGACTTCGTGGGCTGGGTGCTCACCAAGATTTTTGCAGTTTTAAGCAGCTCCTTCACATCCATCGTCTCCACTCCTGGGACCTACTGTAAACGTTCCGATATCTCTTCCGGGAACCCGGTAACGAATGTCATTTTGACTATGTGACTCGTAGCGTGTCTCCTGATGCCCGACAACTCAACCAATCTCCTTATCTCGTTCATGTAGACATCAACAGATTCACCAGTCCACCTCTTCTCCTTCAACTTATTAAAGGCCTCAAAAGCGCCTCTGCAAAAGCTTCGATCAGTCGACCCTTGATGGCATCTGCGTCACTCTGATCTCGCTCACTGAGCTCCAAATAGAGGGCCAGCGCGTTCCCTTCTAGAAACAGTGGTATTACTGCGGCCACATCGTCCAACTTTTGAATCCTTGTCACAAAGGTCCACTTTTTTAAGGCACGCTACCACATCACCGTCATCATTAAAAGGCTTAATCATGTTGCTTAAGCCAGCATTGGCCATCGCCGAAACAGCTTGAAAATATTATCTTAAAAAAAAAAAGGGGGAGCACGGTCCTTAAACTGCAGTGCGCCTCCCGAGGGGGGGGGGTCACCTCAAACACACAAAAGGGAATAAATCCAAGAAAGTAGACTCTCCACTCCCATTGCACTTACTCTCCTGCCAGATCTGGAATCTTTCCAACACCGAAAAATGAAGCTCGTTTTGTAGTTTCCAGCTTCACGCGCACACGACATTTTGCGAGAACGCATGTAATAAAATGCTGGCCGCCATCTTTGTTTTTCCTTTTCTCGGCCTGAACTCACTCGCTACACACCCACGGTAAGACTTCTGTTTTTCTTAGCTTTTGACCACAATAAGGATTAATAAAGATTAGCAATATTGTTTCAAAACTGGGAACACAATTTTAGTCATATTGATGGTGGAATAATTGATGCCGTTTTCAGATCAATAAAATAGCTTAACAAAAAATTAGCAATATGAAATTAATTGATTAAAAAAAATAGTAATTAAAGAATGCGGATTAATTGATACTGTTTTTAGATCAGTAAAACTTGAAAAATCTTAGCTTTTTAAATATTACTCTTGTTCTAAACGATTGAATTCAAAAATCCAAGGTGAACCCCCAGTTTCATTGGAGTAAAACGTTCATGGAGCTAAGGATTAGATTTATTATTAGAATACTTATTAATGGGATAAGTATATAAGAACTTGATTCCTGAATTGTTATTTTGTATTAAAGCCACGCGTAACTCCAGGAAATTATGGTTGGATTGCAAACGTAGGTTAAATCTATGGTAATAAACTTAATATCATGGTTAAGGCATGATTTCCAGACTTATATTTTGAATAGGTTAGCCTAGTTTTAATTTGATTTGTTTAATTACTAAATAAGTCATAAATGCATATTTAGGAATTTACCAAACTAGAAACATCGAATGGCCTCAGTTACTTCCTTTTCATCGTTATGATGACATATTAGGATTTTGGTAACTTATATTCTCAACAAAACCTTTAAAATTTCGAACTTACAGAGATATCTCCTTTTCTACATCAAAAATATCCGATAATCGTAAATCGTAATAGGAAAGAACAAAAGAAAATAAAAAATAAATAAAAAATAGATTGAGATTCTTAATTTTAAATGAAGAATGAGAATGAACTAAGTATAAAGTAATGTTAAACTTTATTTCATTATTGAATAAGTTTTAAACAAAAACTTTTCTTAAATCACATAAATATGTTGGCCGATATTTTTGTAAATAAACAAAGCGAATTCCTGATACGAAACTAATATAAAATCGTAAGGATTTAACTTAGTTCGGATTAAAAATAAAAATATTTAACTTAGTTCGGATTAATAATAAAAATATTTTTAAAAATTAAATAAAGAAATATAGAAATTTAATTTAAGAAATCAATGACTATTATTAATAAAGCATATTAAATGGACATAGGTAATTAGTGGTAACATTATATGATATTTAGTTCGAATTTTTTTTTTAATAGAGATTGTGGAGAAAGAAGTGGCTTACCATTAAAGCAGCTGCGTGTTTGTGCCTGCAGAGCACAAATTTAGAATCAAGATGGCGCCTACAGGCTTTTATGTGGAAAAAAGTCTCGGGGAATCTCAGAGAACCTCGTACCCTGTGTTCCATAAATAACGAGGAAAGGAAGCGGAAGGACGGACGTGTGTAAAAGAAGAGGTAGAAGAAAAGAGTGTAGTGAACGAAACAAACAACGACTCGGTTGAAAGTAGAGTTGTAACGAACACAAGCTATTTTGGCATGACGTCAGGATTTGACCCAAAGCTAATTCCCCTGTTTGATGGCAGTAGCACTGATCACTCAGTGCAGGAATGGGTGGAAAAAGCAGAATTAATATGTCAGCTCAGTGGGGTGAAGCGTATGGAATGTGTGGTCCCAATACGCCTCACTGGGGGAGCATATGCAGTATACCAGCAGTTAGCTGATGAGAAGAAAACAGATTTCGCCTGCATCAAGCGCGCCCTTTTTACAGCATTTGTGTTGGATCCAATTACTGCATGGAAGGAATTCATGGCCCGAAAATTACATCCCGGGGAAATGGTGGATGTGTATCTGGCTGAGCTAAAAAAGCTATCGGTCCTTTTTGGAGGGATGTCAGACAAAGGCTTGGTGTGCGCCTTTGTTGCAGGATTATCTAAGAGTGTGGAAGATCTGCTCCGTGCCTCATCCCAAGTGGACGAGATGGACATATCGGAAGTATTGGCGCGGGCACGAGCAATACTAAAGAAAAGCCCTAACACTATAGACCAAGCGGCAGCTGTACAACCATCACAGGTTGGATTGCAGGATTTGGGCGCAGCTACAACCTGCTATAAGTGTGGAGGACCCAACCATTTGGCCTGTGATTGTCTTTCGTCATGTCAACTAACTCGGAAACTTGACGGGCCGCAGTGCTACAAGTGCAAAAAATGCGGACACCTGGCCCGCACATGTCCGGGAAATGGGCAAGGGGAAGAAGCTACAGCGCCAGTCTTCTCCCCAGATCATCATTGAGCAGGGCGCTACCCACTGTAAGCATACACATTAATGGAAATGGAAGCGAGCGCCTCGCTCTTGTGGACACTGGGTGCACCCAGACTCTCGTGAGCAAGATATGCTATGCCACTTGGAAAGCAGAGAGAATTTTGGGACTAACTGTAGGCAGAGGTCCACTAGCCTCTTGTGGGGTGAGCATTATCCGTGCAAGCATCAACAACAGGCCTGCAGTAGCCGTGCGAGCCCTGGTTGTGGAGGGAATGAGTTCACAGTCTGGGTGGATGCTAGTTCACTGGCCCTTGGAGTTGCTCTTGCAGTTAATGATTCCATTATTGAAGATGCCTGTTGGCTTCAGCCAGAGAATAATTCGATGCACATAAACCTGGCCGAACTTGATGCCACATTGAAGGGCGTTAACTTGGCGCTTCAGTGGCAAGTCAAGGTTCTACATACCATGACTGACTCGGCATGCACTCATCGGTGGATAACCGATGCATTAAATGGAAGAGCACGGCTGACAACACGAGCATCAAGTGAGATGTTAATTCGAAGACGGCTTGCCACCTTGGTCAACACCATCACAGAGTACGACCTGACCGTGGACGTAGTGTTGATCAGGTCTTCGCTCAACAGAGCAGATGCTCTGACAAGAGTCCCTCAACAATGACTTCTGGCTGGTGCTCGGAGAGATTCTGATAATCTGCAAAACACATGTGCAGCAGTTGTGTGTAATGTGGATGCAGCACGCATCATGGACATTCATCGACAGTGTGGACATCCTGGCATCAAGCGGACACTGTACTTTGTCAAGATGATTGATCCAGGAGTAGAAAAAAAAAGATATCCGGAGAGTGGTGGAAAGTTGCGAGGCCTGCCAATCCATCAACCCAGCTCCAGCACGATGGAAGAAAGGGCAGTTGGGAGTGAGTGGTAAGTGGCAGAGAGTGGGCATGGACATCACACACTACGGTGGCAACCACCTCCTTACCCTCATCGATTGTGGACCTACACGTTTCGCGGTCTGGAGACTCCTCGGGCGCCAGGACTCTTGCAGCATTATTCACCAGCTGTCATCCGTGTTCTGTGAAAAAGGTGCACCCGATGAAGTGCTGACGGACAACGACCCAGCCTTTTGCAGCCATCAGATGAGGCAGTTCTTACAAGAATGGGGTGTGCGGCTGCGGCTTAGATGCGTTTATGTGCCTTCTGGCAATGGTATAGATGAGAGAAGCCATCACAGCATCAAAACAATTGCAGCCAGGAAGCAGTGCACCATCGTAGAAGCTGTGTACTGGTATAATCTCATGTCTCTCCAGGAACGGCGCCTGAAAACGCAATCTATCAGTACCGTGTCCGAGAAAAAAGGAATCCACCCCGATACAACTGTGGCCACTGAGATAGAACAGAATCGATATGCCAAAGGGGATACTGTCTGGGTGAAGCCACCAGGAAACCGATGTACTGACAAGTATAAACGGGGCACAGTGACCGATGTGGTGAGTCAGCAGTGTGTCCAGGTTGATGGCGTACCCCGTCACGTTAGGGACCTACGGCCAGCGACACATGTACCACCTCCAGTGGACGATGAGAGTGACTCTGACTCTGAGACGAGTGGGCCATCGCTTTGGTTTGCACCATCCCTATCAAGCAGTGACTCTGATATCAGTAGCCTCCACGGAGATGAAGCCTTCCCCGACCATCAGGCGGTGGATGAGAGCGCACGCGAAGACGAGAGCAGCACTGTCCCCCTTTGCAGAAGCACCCGACGGCGGCGATCGCCATCCCCCTGCCGTCTCTGTGATCATGAGATCAGGGGGGAGTGTGGAGAAAGAAGTGGCTTACCGTTAAAGCAGCTGCGCGTTTGTGCCTGCAGAGCACAAATTGAGAATCAAGATGGCACCCGCAGGCTTTTATGTGGAAAAAAGTCACGGGGAATCTTGGAGAATCTCATACCCTGGTTCCATAAATAACGAGGAAAGGAAAGCGGAAGGACAGACGATTTTTAGTCACTAAAGCGAACGGACGTGTGTAAAAGAAGAGGTAGAAGAAAAGTGTGGTGAACAAGAACAACGACTCGGTTGAAAGTAGAGTTGTAACGAACACAGAGATACAAAAATAGGTAAATATATAAATCTTTAAAAAATACTTTGCAAGAATGCGCTTGTTTCTTTTCCTTATAAGGGAAATGTTTTCCATAATGTTTTATTGCTAAAGTGTTTTTTTATTCAATAAGTCTGAAGTAAGGCTGTTAATTTGTCCGAATGCTCTTGAAACAATTGTAACTAGTAATGAAATACACTATGTGTTGCTATCAACCAATTCTTTGAAGTCTTGGTTTTTGTTAAAACAGTGTATATATATATATGGATATATATATATATATGGATATATATATATATATATATATATATATATATATATATGTGTGTGTGTGTGTGTGTGTGTGTGTATATATATATATATCCATATTATATATGGCATAATCGTGTTGACACTCCGGTTCTCGGCAGATCACTGAAGTTAATCAACATTGAGCCTGGTTAGTACCAGATGGGTGGCCATTTTGGAATAATAAGCACTGTATGTGCTCTCCGCTTATCTCGGCATTTGTTTCCAGTTGTCCTGTACCTACACTTCACTGCCCACTGGTATTTAACAATGTCGACTCAGGAGAGGTGTGGTTGGAGATTGTACATCTCCTGTCACAAAAATTTCACATGCAGGCACCCCTTCGTGGGTATCCATAGTCAAAGACTGAAGGAGCCTGTGTATATCATTATAAATTACACAATTACTCTCCCCTCTCACACAATGTACACGTCTGTTAGGCCCAATGCTTATCCTCTATCCCGCAGACTATTATCTGTCTATCCCTCTCATCAAAGACTATTTATCCTCTTAAAAATCCTCACAACTAAACCTGACTTTATCTACCTACTTCCTCACCAAATACGCCCAACGTTTTCACTTAAAATCAACACCTTCACATAAGTAACACGCATGTCGATCAATTAGGTAGCATTTAGAATATCTTAAAAAAATTAGAAATATATTTTTATATTTTTTAAGTGGGCTTACATATATTTTTTATTGAAGCCTTCTTAAAATATTCTAAAGTTATGGCGCCCCCCCCCTGTCACTATTTCAGTTTTAGACAATTTCATTTATTGGTATCTCTGTTACCTCTCAAGGTCAATAATTGCAGTTAGCAACCTTAATTTGGGGAAAATTTAGACGTCTTACAAATGGATACTTTACTAGTAGCTAGAAGATAATATGGTTCAAAATATAAAGGAAACCTACTGAAACAGTGAAGAAGAAAATGAAGTGTTATAAGTTTTGAAGAGTAGGGACTCTTTTGCACGTTAGACATTCAGTTTCAGTGGAAAAAAGAGTTTGTGTTTTGTAGTTAGATTTTTATAGGTATCATTTATTTGCATATAAGAACATTTACTTTAAGTAGGATGAATTGAGGAAGACAGTTGAATTTTTGCCAGCTGAAAGAGGATATTAGCGCGGATATATGTAGGTCATTGCCACGATGTAGACCTTCCATTAATTTATTGCAGAGTAATGATAGAACGGAAAAGTGGTTACAACTTGACTAGGAACTTTAGGCTGTATGAGCTGGCTAGTTACACTATTCGTTTTGGTGTTCCTACAATTTTTGCAATGTCATGTAAGAACACACAGACGTTTTCCTCCTCTCGACCAACATTTGTCTGTTAATGGTGCATGAAATACTGAATACTTGATGCATCCTTTAATAAAAGATGAAGAATACTTGAAGAAGGTAAACGTTAGGCAAAACCCAACAATATTCCCATCAACCGATATTCATTTGTTTTTCGTAATTTCTCATATTTTCTGTAAATTGTTTTTTTTATTGCTTTAATTAAAAGTTTTTGTTAACAATTCTCTCCAAAACCCTTGTGTATATACATCAATTTATATTTATTATAAAATGTCACTAAGAACCGATCTAGATGTTATGAGACGATATAAATCTAATAAAAATAAAGTTGATTTGGTTGAAGATCATAGCAGCAAAATATAAGAATTGTCTTAAATAATTCTTACTTGAATTTGGTTAACAATTTTTCCGTTTCCAGGTTCCAGATGAGCAATACACCGTCATAACTTGCCGTCGCGAGAATATTCGGTGGACAGAAAGCCATGGCCGATATATCATCTTCATGAAGTTGACCACCTTTCCAAAAGATATTAGCTCTTATGTACATATTCTGAAAAAATGAGAAATAAAAGATAAATTCATTTACACCAGTTTGTACAAGGGCTGTTGCAGTTGTCTTCATAATAATAGTGAATGCCTATTGTTGAGCAAAAGAAAACGAGAAATTACACTTCACACAGAGTAGTGCATGCATTATCTGATATATCTGTAGAGTTTTAACATCGAACTGCCGTAGATTAATTGAACAAAAAATCTGGACAAATATGACAACAGGTGCATAACAACAAATATAACAACAGGTGCATAACAACAAATATGACAACAGGTGCATAACAACAAATATGACAACAGGTGCATAACAACAATTTCGTTTGAAATTGTTGTTATGCACCTGTTGTCGAATCAATTGAATCTCTTTTACTCATATGATTCACTTAGAAAAACTTTTCTTTTTTTTGTAAAATATTCAAACATAAGAGAACTGATGAAATTTTCTACCTCAAATAAAAGTCAAGTACGTTCAAGGAGCTGCTTGAAGCAACTTATCTTGCCTTGACAGAGTTCAAAATAGATTTCGTAGCCTAGTGGGGAATGCCCTTTTCTTTTCCTTGCAACCTCTTTCCTACAGAAGAGACGTAGCGAGCCTGCCTCTGCTTTAATGTTATTTCAATGACAATTACTCGTCTGAGCTCCTCCCTCGCCAATCTTTTATGAAAAACATCCGTCTAGCTCCAATCTATGGTCTCCACTCGCCCAAACTTTCACGAAAAACACTCGTTTACCTGAAATCACTATTTATAATTCCCCCAATTTGTGCCTAGATGGCATAAACAAACCTTCTTTCTCAGAACTGCACGCCTGTGGAACTATGTTCCGTTTTCCTGCTTTCCAGCTGACTACAATATGGTTGTCTTCAAGGTCAACGTAAACAAGTTCTTGATGAACCGCCCCCTTAAATAAACCAATTTACCAAATATTCACTACTAACGATTTCTACGATATTGTCCCATTGACTACTGTACACTCATTAAACCTTATCGTCGAGTGGCTTCCGGGCATTGATAAGTGGTGGCTTCTTTGTAAAAGAAGAACTGTTTTCTTGACTCTATCATTAATTTTCATGTAAATTCTTTTGGTTGGCTTTTGTTACTATCTATATAACTGCGGGAACCTCTATTCAGCTCATGAGTTCATCATTCTTTGTGACAAATATGTGAAATAACAAGTTTAATTAATCAACTACCAATTCTTTCAGCAATGAAGAAAGCTGCCACATTATTACTATTAGGCAATGATTAATGCATTTATTCATTAAAAAATGTACTTACAATGGGCATACACTTCTTACACTCTCAAGTAAAACTTACATCCGGGTCTGAATCGTCGTAAAGTGCAATAAGTCGACTCCATCCGACAGCCACAATTAGTTTACGATCATTTAACGCTAACAGACCGGTCACTTCAGCTTCAGAGACGGGCTCTAATTTGTGAAGGTTGTGGCCATTTTGGAAATTCCAAACCTAATTTACAATCAGACAAAAAAGTAAAAAAACAAAAACAAATAAACTATGAGTCAGAATCATTAAAAAGAAACAAAACACAAACTCTTTTTTCCACTGAAACTGAATGTCTAACGTGCAAAAGAGTCCCTACTCTTCAAAACTTATAACACTTCATTTTCTTCTTCAATGTTACAGTAGATTTCCTTTATATTTTGAACCATATTATCTTCTAGCTACTAGTAAAGTATCCATTTGTAAGAAATAATATATATATATATATATATATATATATATATATATATATATATATATATATATATATATATATGATTGAATATAAAATATATTTTTGACGTATATAATATAAAATATCATAATCTAATGCTACTGCAAATAAAATTCTCCATGGAAAAATACACAATTAGATTTCTTTGGTGTCACAACGACCCCGAATTTTAGAGTTTCAACACATTTCCTTTATATAAACACACAAAACTAAGAACTGGTCACGATTAATGCAAATATGCACAGTAAAAGCTTCAGCTATTCAAACCGCTTACCCACTAATTTATTTGTTGTTAATTTTGTGGAATCAACAAACATGACCAATTAAGTAATAAAACCAGCGACTGACAATGACCAGTTATTGAGACTAACGAAATTACGACTGCAAACTGAAATTGTTAGGAAATTTCAACAAACTACAATGTGATGAAATTCAACACATTACCATGTGATGAAATTTCAACACACTACAATGTGATTAATTTCAACACACTACAACGTGAGGAAATTTCAACACACTACAATGTGTTGAAATTTAAACACACTACAATGTGATGAAATTTACAAAACACTACAATGTGATGAAGTTTCAACACACTACAATGTGATGAAATTTCAACACATTACAATGTGATGAAATTTCAAAAAACATCATGGAAATGAAATTTCCACACACTACAATGTGAATGAAATTTCAACACATTACAATGTGAATGAAATTTACACACAACAATGTGATGAAAATAAAAAACACTACAATGTGATGAAACTCCAACACACTCCAATGTGATGAAATTTCAACACACTACAATGTGATGAAACTCCAACACATTACAATGTGACGAAACTCCAACACCATACAATGTGATGAAATTTCTACACACTACAATGTGATGAAATTTAAACAAACTATTATCTTATGAAACTTCTACACACTGCAATGGAATGAAATTTTAACACACTACAATGTGATGAAAAGTTAACACACTACAATGTGAAGAAATTTCAACACATTAAAATGTAATGAGATTTCAACACATTACAATGTGATGAAATTTCAACACACTACATTGTGATTAAATGTCAACACTCTACATTGCGATGAAATTTCAACACACTACATTGTGATGAAATTTTAACACACTATATTGCGATGAATTTTCAACACATTACAATGTGATGAATTTTCAACACGCAAGATTGTGATGAAATTTCAACACACTACATTGTGATGAAATTTCAACACACTACAATGTGATGGATTTTCAACACACTACATTGTGATGAAATTTCAACACAATATATTGTAATGATATTTTAACACACTACAATGTGATGAAAATTATACACACTAAATTGTGATTAAATTTCAACACATTACATTGTGATGAAATTTCAACACACTAAATTGTAATGAAATATCAACACACTACATTGTGATAAAATTTCAACACACTACATTGTGATAAAATTTCAACACACTACATTGTGATAAAATTTCAACACAGTACATTGTGATAGAATTTAAACACACTACAATGTGATAAAATTTCAACACACAAAAATTGTGAGGAAACGTCAACAAACTAAATTGTGATGAAATTTCAATGCACTAAATTTTGATGAAATTTCTACACACTACATTGTAATGAAATTACAACACACATTGTCGTGTGTTGAAATTTCATCACAATGTAGTGTGTTGAAATTTCATCACATTGTAGTGTGATGAAATTTCAACACACTACAATGTGATGAAATTTCAACACACTACATTGTGATGAAATTTCAACACACTACAATGTGATGAAATTTGAACACACTACAATGTGATGAAATTTGAACACACTACAATGTGATAAAATTTCAACCCACTACAATGTGATGAAATTTCAACACACTACAATGTGATGAAATTTCAACACACTACATTGTGATGAAATTTCAACACACTACAATGTGATGAAATTTGAACACACTACAATGTGATGAAATTTGAACACACTACAATGTGATGAAATTTCAACACACTACAATGTGATGAAATTTCAACACACTACAATGTGATGAAATTTCAACACACTACATTGTGATGAAATTTCAACACACTACATTGTGATGAAATTTGAACACACTACAATGTGATGAAATTTCAACACACTACAATGTGATGAAATTTCAACACACTACATTGTGATGAAATTTGAACACAGTACAATGTGATGAAATTTCAACACATTATATTGTGATGAAATTTCAACACACTACATTGTGATGAAATTTCAACACACTACAATGTGATGAAATTTGAACATACTACAATGTGATGAAATTTACACCACACTATATTGGGATAAAATTTCAAAACACTACAATGTGATGAAATTTCAACACACTACATTGTGATGACATTTCAACACACTACAATGTGATGAAATTTCAACCCACTACATTGTGATGAAATTTGAAAACACTACAATGTGATGAAATTTCAGCACACTACATTGTGATGAAATTTGAACACACTAAAATGTGATTAAATTTCAACACACTACAATGTGATGAAATTTCAACACATTACAATGTGATTAAATTTCAACACACTACAATGTGACGAATTTTCAACACACTACATTGTGATCATATTAACACACACTACATTGTGATAAATTTTTAACACACTAAATTGTGTTTTAATTTCAACACACTACATTGTGATGAATGTTCAACACACTACATTGTAATAAAATTTCAACTCACTACAATGTGATTAAATTTCAACACACTACAATGTAATGAATTTTAAACACACTACATTGTGATAACATTTCAACACACAACAATATGATATAATTTCAACACACTACAATGTGATGAATTTTCAACACGCTACATTGTGATGAAATTTCAACACACTACATTGTGATTAAATTTATACACACTACATTGTGATGAAATTTCAACACACTACATTGTGATGAAATTTCAACACACTACATTGTGATGAAATTTCAACACACTTCATTCTAATGAAATTTAAACACTCTACATTGTGATGAAATTTCAACACATTACAATGTGATTAAATTTCAACACACTACATTGTGATGAAATTTCAACACATTACAATGTGATTAAATTTCAACACACTACATTGTGATGAAATTTCAACACACTACATTGTGATGAAATTTCAACATATTACATTGTGATTAAATTTATACACACTACATTGTGATGAAATTTCAACACACTACATTGTGATGAAATTTCAACACACTACATTGTGATGAAATTTCAACACATTACAATGTGATTAAATTTCAACACACTACATTGTGATGAAATTTCAACACACTACATTGTGATGAAATTTCAACATATTACATTGTGATTAAATTTATACACACTACATTGTGATGAAATTTCAACACACTACATTGTGATGAAATTTCAACACACTACATTGTGATGAAATTTCAACACATTACAATGTGATTAAATTTCAACACACTACATTGTGATGAAATTTCAACACACTACATTGTGATGAAATTTCAACATATTACATTGTGATTAAATTTATACACACTACATTGTGATGAAATTTCAACACACTACATTGTGATGAAATTTCAACACACTACATTGTGATGAAATTTCAACACATTACAATGTGATTAAATTTCCACTTACTACAATGGGATTACATTTCAATACACTACTATGTTATAAAATATCAACACACTACGATTTGATGAAAATTAAATACACTACAATGTTAAAAAATTTAAACACACTACAATGTGACTAAATTTCACCAAACAACCATGTGATCAAATTTGCAAAACACTAAAATGTGATAACATTTCACCACACTAAAATGTAATGAAATTTCAACACATGCAATGTGATGAAAGTTAAACACACTAAAATATGATGAACCTCAAACTAGAATGGGATTAAATTTACACACACTACAATGTGATGAATTTTCAACACACTAGATTGTGATGAAAATTCAACACACTACATTCTAATGAATTTTAAACACACTACATTGTGATTAAATTTCAACACACAACAATATGATTAAATTTCAACACACTACAATGTGATGAATTTTCAACACACTACATTGTGATGAAATTTCACCACACTACATTGTGATGAAATTTCAACACACTACATTGTGATGAATTTTCAACACGCTACATTGTGTAAATTTCAACACACTACATTGTGATCAAATTTCAACACACTACTTTGTGATTAAATTTCAACACACTACATTGTGATGAAATTTAAACACACTACATTCTGATGAAATTTAAACACTCTACATTGTGATGAAATTTCAACACATTACAATGTGATTAAATTTCAACACACTACATTGTGATGAAATTTCCACACACTACATTGTGATGAAATTTCAGCATATTACATTGTGATTAAATTTATACACACTACATTGTGATGAAATTTCAACACATTACAATGTGATTAAATTTCAATACACTACATTGTGATTAATTTTCAACACACTATATTGTGATGAAATTTCAACACACTACATTGTGATGAAATTTCAACACACTACATTGTGATGAAATTTCAACACATTACAATGTGATTAAATTTCCACTTACTACAATGGGATTACATTTCAATACACTACTATGTGATTAAATTTCAACACACTACGCTTTGATGAAAATTAAATACACTACAATGTTAAGAAATTTAAACACACTACAATGTGACTAAATTTCACCAAACAACCATGTGATCAAATTTGCAAAACACTAAAATGTGATAACATTTCACCACACTAAAATGTAATGAAATTTCAACACATGCAATGTGATGAAAGTTAAACACACTAAAATATGATGAACCTTAAACTAGAATGGGATTAAATTTACACACACTGCAATGTGATGAAAGCTCAACACACTACAATGTGATGAAATTCATCACACTACAATGTGTTGAAATGTTAACAGACTACAATTTGATGAAATGTCAACACACTACTATGTGACGAAATTTACAAAAGACTACAATGTTATTAAATATCAACACATTACAATCTGATCGAATGTAAACACACTACAATGTGATGAAATTAAACACACTACAATGTCATGTAATTCCACCACACGCCAATGTGATGAAATTTCAACAAACTATAATGTGATACAATTTCAACAAACTACAAGTGATTAAACTCCAACACACTACAATATGATGAAATTTCAACACACTGCTATGTCATTAGATTTCAACACAAAATAATGTGATTAACTTTTATACACTACAATGTGATTAAATTTCAACAGTCTACAATGTGTTTAAATTTACACAGGCTACAACGTGACTGAATGTCAACAGACTAAAATTTGATGAAATTTCAACAAACTACCATGTGATGAAATTACAACAGACTACAATGTGATTAAATATCAATACCCTACAATGTGATGAAAATTTCAACACATTAAAATTTGACGATTTTCAAATAACTACAATGTGATGAATTTCAACACACTACAATGTGATAGAAATTTAACACACTACAATCTGATGAAACTTCATCACAGTACAATGTGATGGAACTTCAACACACTAGAATGTGATTAAATGTGAACACATTACAATGTGATGAAACTAAAACACACTACAATGTGAATAAACACAATGTGATTAAATTTCAACACCCTACAGTGTGATGTATCTTTAACACACTAGGATGTGATTAAATTTCAACAAACCACACTATAAGGTTATAAAATTCCAACACACTACTATGTGATGCAATTTCAACACACTAAAATGTGATTAAATTTTAAAGCAATGTGATGAACCTTCAACACATAACCATGAGATGAAATCTCAACACACTAAAATGTAATGAAATTTAAACACACTACAATGTGATTAAATTTCAACACATTACAACGTGATAAAACTAAAGCACACTACAATGTGAATAAACTTCCACACACTACAATGTGAAGAAATTTCCACACCCTACAATGTGATGAAACTTCAACACACTACAATATGATAAAATTTCAACACACTACAATGTGATGAAACTTAAGCACAGCACGATGTGATGAAATTTCAACAGACTACAATGTGATGAAATTTCAAGACACTACAATGTTATGAAATTTCAACACACTACAATGTGATGACATTTGAACACACTACAATGTGATGAAATTTCAAGACACTACAATGTGATGAAACTTAAGCAAACTACAATGTGAATAAACTTCAACACACTACAATGTGATGAAATTATAACACACTACAATGGTATGAAATTTCAACACACTACAATGTGATGAAATTTCAACACATTACAATGTGATGAAATTTGAACACACTACATGGTGATGAAATTTCAACACACTACAATTTGATGAAACTTCAACACACTACAATGTGATGAAATTTACAAAACACTACAATGTTATGAGATTTCAACACACTACAATGTGATAAAATTTCAACACGCTACGATGTGATGAAATTTCAACACACTACAATGTTATGAAATTACCAGACTCTACTCTGTGATTAATCTTCAACACACAACAATATGACGAAATTTCAAATCACTGCTATGTCATTAGATTTCAATACACTAATGTGATTAACTTTAATACACTACAATGTTACGAAATTTTAAAACACTACAATGTGATAAAAC
The DNA here is from genome assembly GCF_053919585.1 of Euprymna scolopes. NCBI lineage: Eukaryota > Metazoa > Mollusca > Cephalopoda > Sepiida > Sepiolidae > Euprymna > Euprymna scolopes. Next base: position 61,744,258 of record NC_136510.1, read on the forward strand.
TTCAACAGACTACAATGTGATGAAATTTAAACCCACTACAATGTTAAGTAATTTCAATACACAACAATGTCATGAAACCTTACACCACTATAATGTGATGAAATTTCATCAAACTACAATGTGATGAAACGTCAACACACTGCAATGTGATGAAATTCCAACAAACTTCACTATCTAGAACACACTACAATGTGATGAAATTTCAACACACTCCAATGTGATTTAATTTTAACACACTACAGTGTAATAAAAATTTAACACATTTAAATGTGATCAAAATTCAACACACTACAGTGTAATGTAATTTCAACACACTATATTGTGATTAAATTCCGATACACTACAATGTGATGAAAGTGCAACACACTAAAATGTGATGAAAATTCAACACACTACAATATGACGAAATTTTATACACTACAATGTGATTAAACTTCAACAGACTACAATGTGAATAAATTTCAACACCTACAATGTGATGAAATTTCAACAAACTTCAATGTCATGAAATTTGGACACACTACAATGTGATGAATTACAACACACTACAATGTGATGAAAATTCAAAACAATACAATGTGGTGAAATTTCAACACACTACAATATGATTAAAATTCAACACACTACAATGTGATGAAATGTCAACACACTACAATGTGATGAAATTTCAACACACAACAATGTGATGAAATATCAACATGCAACAATGTGATGAAAATTCTACATACAAGAATGTGATTAAAATGCCACACACAACAATGTGATGAAAATGCCACACCCTACAATATGATGAAATTTCAACACACAACAATGTGATTAAATTTCAACACACTACAATGTGATGAAAATTCAATGCACGACAATGTGATGAAATTTCAACACACAGCAATGTGATGAAATGTCACCACACAGCAATGTGGTGAAATGTCACCACACAACAATGTGATGAAATTTCAACACACAACAATGTGATGAAATGTCAACACGCAACTACGTGATGAAATTTCAACACACAACAATGTGATGAAATTTCAACACACAACAATGTGATGAAATGTCAACACACTAACTACAATGTGATGAGAATTCAACACACTACAATGTGATGAAATTTTAACACACTACAATGTTCTTAAAATTTAACACACTTCAATGTGATCCAAATTCAAAACACTACAATGTAATGTAATTTCAACACACTAGATTGTGATGAAATTCCGATACACTACAATGTGATGAAAATGCAACACACTATAATGTGATGAAACTTCAACACACTGCAATATGATGAAACTTGAACACACTACAATGTGATGAAAGTGTGACACACTACAATGTGATAAAATTTTCATTAACTGCAATGTGATTAAACTTCAGCATACTAAAATGTGTTGAAAATTCAACATACTACAATGTGATGAAATTTCAACACACTACAATGTGATGAAATTTCAACACTCTACAAAGTTATGAAATTTCAACACACTACAATGTTATGAAACTTGAACACACTACAATGTCATCAAATTTCAACACTCTACAATGTTATGAAATGTCCACACACTAGAATGTGATTAAATTTCAACACACTACAATGTGATGAAATTACAACACTCTACAATGTGATGAAATTACAACAGACTACAATGTGATGAAAATTCAGAACACTACAATGTGATTAAACTTCAACACACTACAATGTGATGAAAATTCACCACCTTACGATGTGATTAAAAGTCAACACAGTATGATGTTATTAAAATTCAACACACTAGAATGTGATAAAAATTCAATACACTACAATGTGATTGAAATTCAACACACTACAATGTGATGAAAATTCAACACACTACAATGTGATTGAAATTCAACACACTACAATGCTATGAAAATGCAACACAGTACAATGTGATGAAACTTCAACACCCTACAATGTGATGAAAATTCAACACACTACAATGTGATGAAAATTCAGCACACTATAATGTGTTTAAAATTCAACACACTACAATGTGATGAAAATTCCACTCTTCGCTGCGGCCTGCTCCCTGAAATGTTTGCCTATTGCCAGTCTTACTCCAACTTCTGTTCTGGTTTCAGATCATTCCTGTAGTTTCTACTCCATCTCCGACTCCTGCAGTGTAAGCACGTGCTCCTCTCTCTCTCCAGCTTCTGTTTTGGCTTCTGTTCTGTTCCTTCTTATTGCTCCCACATCTCCAGCTCCTGCTTTTTCAGGATTGATCCACGTCTTGTCCTTCTTAGGTTCAATCAACGTCCTATACTAGCCTATTTCTGCTGATCTAGCTCATGACGACACCCACACGAACTGGACTTACCTGAGAAACCTTAGTACACCACAGGGACATTCGTGTGACTTCATCTGAAACCCTTCCTGATGCCCAGGTTCAAAAGGCATTATTTTTGTCGAAAAGCTCTTTCTTCAGTCATTCTCTATCATTCCCTTTTATAATTTTAGTGCAATAAATACAATCTCGATCTTTTACACTGTTCATCTTTGTCCCCCTTTTTTGCAATAGTGTTTGTGCCTACTTTAATGCGTTGAGTTTTACAACTAAGAATTGTTGTAAGACTCAGCAAACCTTTACAACATAGGTCGACAACTTTAACTTAACTAAGAAAAGAATAAGAGAGAAATAATTTTTTTTTCATTGTCGTTTTTAATCTTTTAACATTATATCAGATAAACAAAAAATAAGAATAAAAACAAATTTCATTCATGTTAAAATTAGATACGATATCATCAACTACAAACATTGATTTTCTCTTGTAGAAAATATTATCTACATCAACTGAGACGAACAAATCTATTTGAACTCATTAATATATGAGAGGCGGTCAAAAAGTAATGCCTCCTAATTTTTATTACGTCCAAATGAACCAAAGGGGATTGCAAATTGCATTGTCATGATGACTGAACTTATATATTCATAACTTTAAAGTTTCATTTCTCTGTTGCAGATATTGACGGTGTGAGACTTGTGACTCAACCATTTATGGTGGTTGAATTTTACATTAATAACGGTTATATTAGAGCTAGGGTTAAAACTTTTATGACATGAACAATCCCGGGCAATTTTCGCTTGCCTTGCTGACTCCATTTGTTTAGTCGATGAAGCAACCCCAAACAAAGAAAAATAATCTAAGCTAGCGGATTTGGGATTGATAATAATATATTAATACATTAATATTAATAGTCTTTACAATAAAACCATGTATTTACATAACATTCTAGTGAAGCGTTGTTTATGCTACAACCGAGAGTAGTACCTTACCCTGAGGTCATCTTCCCAAGGTCTTCTCGGGGTGAGAAACATCTTGATGGAAAATTACCTAGAGGAGCGATTATATACAGTTGGTGCTGGACTGATAAGAAGACACAGGGATATGATGCAGTGATCACGGATTTGGTGAGAATCGACCGGAAAGCTTCAGTTCCTAACCTGTTACCCCCTTATATAAGCTTATGTACGAGCGATTTTGAATAAAAGAGAAGAGTTTAGAGAAGAGATTTCGAGGATCAGACTCGACATAAGACAGCCTGGAATGAGGCCATGACCGGGCGTTGAGCTGTATGACAACATAGAATACCGTCCTGTTATCTCTTCTTCTAGCTGCAAGACACCTGGTTGAGTACGCCTGTCATGTTATGGTTCTTACATGAAAATGGATTCGTAGCTCGTGAAAATTTCCCTGCTTCTAAGAACAATTCATAACATTGATGCTTATCGCTGGCAAACCCTTACCATCATCGTATAAGCGATCTGATAGTGACAACATTAAAAAAAGAAAGAAAGGACGCGCTAACTTGTTTGTAACTGTTGATTGCGACACAATCAAAGATTTACGATACATGAAAAGGGTATATCTTCGAACGGACATCATGATTTCAAGCACTTATATAGAAAGTGGAACGATAAAAGTGTCACCCTTAAGAAAACAACACTACAGCTTTATTTAAAAACTTTTATTGAAATAATCAATTCAGATAATTATGTAGTAGAGCTCAAGCTGACATCTAATCAATCGCTGCCTCGATACAAGTCCGGAACCGAGAGCATGCTTTTTCCACAAGCGCCAGAACTGAGAGCATGCTTTTTTTCACAAGCACTGTCTCGGTACAGATCCAAGACTGAGAGCATGCTTTTTTTCACGAGCACTGACTCGGTACAGATCCGAAACTGAGAGCATGCTTTTTCTACAAGCGCCAACTGTAGCTTGGCGAATACTCGGCGGATGGCGGCGATCAAGCTTGCTTTAGTGTTGTGGAAGGTCAAATTGGTAATGTTTTCAATGTATGACCAAACAAATTAGTCCAGCAGGTTCAGGTCAGAGGGAAGGGTACTAGTGAAAGAAGGGTACAAATCGTAGCACTCCTTATTTCTCCCTTACTTTCCCTCTCTGCCCTGTCGACCTATTCCACAAATCCTAAAACTCCATTATGAAAAGTCTCCAGAAAAAATACACGATTAAACCCAGACCCTAAACTTCCGATGTAAACCCTCACTACCATGTCTTCTTCTCCAAAATAAGAGATCTATGTTCAAACCTTCCAGAGGTTGAAATCCAATTACAGGAGAACAAACCAGATCTATTCTTCTTAAGCGAATTTCTCCATTGCTTATGACCTAACTTAGATTGTTCACGAACCCACCCGTGTGCCCGACTCTGACGGTAAGTATGCAAGTCTCTCAGACTTTTATCTCACAACTTGCCCTGAGCTATGTTCATCTTCCACTGGGATTTTCCAACCACTCGATTGTATCAGTTAAGATAAAAACAAAATGTAATAAGTCTCCAGACATACTTCATGTATGTATATGGATACTCTATAGTTGACTGGGATAGCTTTCGTAGATTTATATCTGATCTACCTCTACGCTCCATATTTAAAAAGAACGTGTCCTCTATAGTGTCAGACCTGACAGAATGGTTAATTGTAGATATAGCCGTAGACCCTCCAAAATTTCCATAAAAAACTTAACAGCCAGCCATGGTTCTCTCTAGAATATGCTGCTGTCATTGTGCACAGAAATCACAATTTCCATTGCTTCTAACGTAATAGATGTATTAAAACTAAAGCCACCTTCAGGACTGCCTGCAACCACTGTAAAAGAGTAATGAAGAACGCGGAGGAGTTGTATGCTCAGTCTGTTAACTCCAAAGTAGCTGAGCAGTGGCTTGGTTTTGGCAAATGACAAACAGAGTCCTGAATAGAAGTATGTGCTCTATCTCAATCATCAGTCAGCATCAGACAAAGCCAAACTGTTTGAAAAAAACTTTGCATCTAATTATATCCTATGCGATCATGGCCACCAACCTTCGTATTTCCTCCTGTGTCTGAAAATACACTATGCGACATACACTAAATATAATAAAGGCGCAATTTGTAATTGTATTCTTAAAAATGCTCTTTTCATACATTCAAGTAAGGCATATTTTCCATACATGCAGCCATCAAACAAGGCGCGAATGTAAAGTTTGGCCATAATAAGTCAAACTTGATATACCCAAATGGAACTGTATTTGACATTAAAGAAAATGTCCGACTATATTATTTAAAAAGTATAGTTCCCTCAAAAACTGCTTATCACGAATTGGAAATCTGGCATAAAATTCTGGGACACTGCAACACAGCTGATATTAAAAAGTTACCAAATGTAGTCGAAGGCATGAAAATAATACCTTCAGACGATCTCCCAAATTGTGATATTTGTGCACAGGGAAAAATGGCGAAATATATAAGCAAAACACCCGACAAAAAGGCCACGAAAATTCTTTTACTTGTGCACTGTGACTTGGCAGGCCCAATAACCCCGATGGAAGAGATAACTACAGGTATGCATTAAATTTTGTTGACGATAATTCAGGTTTAATTATGATTTATTTTTAAAAAAGCAAATCCGACACTATCCTCGCCACTGACATCGCCTCGTACGGCTCGGTAAAATGTCTTCATTCAAACAATGGAGCTGAAGTTACTAGTAAAGACTTTGCATTTCTATTAATTACCATCGTATTAAACACGAGAAATCAGCGCCTTATTCCTCATTTCAAAAATGGCACCACTGAAAGAGCATAGCGGACCCTTTTCGAAATGACAAGATGGCTACTTATTTAATCAAAATTATCCCCAAGTTTATGGACATACACTTTAATAGCGTATATCAGAAAAAGATCGTTCAATAAAAAATTAGGCAAAACCCCGTATAAAGCGTTTTGCAGTGTAATACCCCAGTTGAACTGAATGCATACATGTGGTTACATTTTTTTGCACTCATGGAAAATACCCGTAAACTAAATATTAAAAGCGAAAAAGGTATTTTCATAGATTACGATAAAAGTAGTCGAACTTATTTAATCTACTTTCCGCCCCCCCCTCCAAAAACATAAAAAGTTAGATATGTAAAATTCACTGATACATTTAATTTAAAAAATGAAGAACCAGCGGACGAAAAGCGTGTTTTTGTCAGTCACAAACAAACGAAAATTGCAGAAAATTTACTGACTCGATAATGGATTGAAAAAAGCCAAACTTCTGAAAAATTGAAAGTCTATAAGACTACGCAACAGATTACTGTTATTTGTTGAAAAACCACCAGAAAGAGGCGCTTAATTCAGAAAATCACAGAGAATAGAAAAACGCTATGCAATCCGAATTGGAAGCTTTATCTGAAAATAATACGTATGAAAATAATACATATGAAATAATACATATGAAAATAATACATATGAAAATAATACATATGAAAATAATACATATTAAAATAATGCACATTAAAATAATACATATGAAAATAATACATATGAAAATAATACATATGAAAATAATACACATTAAAATAATACATATGAAAATAATACATATGAAAATAATACCTATGAAAATAATACACATTAAAATAATACATATGAAAATAATACACATTAAAATAATACATATGAAAATAATACACATTAAAATAATACATATGAAAATAATACACATTAAAATAATACACATTAAAATAATACACATTAAAATAATACACATTAAAATAATACACATTAAAATAATACATATGAAAATAATACATATGAAAATAATACACATTAAAATAATACACATTAAAATAATACATATGAAAATAATAAACATTAAAATAATACATATGAAAATAATACATATGAAAATAATACATATGAAAATAATACATATGAAAATAATTCATATGAAAATAATGCATATGAAAACATTACATATGAAATAATACATATGAAATAATACATATGAAATAATACATATGAAAATAATACATATGAAATAATACATATGAAAATAATACATATGAAAATAATACATATGAAAATAATACGCATTAAAATAATACATATGAAAATAATACCTATGAAAATAATACATATGAAAATAATACATACGGAAATAATACATATAAAAATAATACATATGAAAATAATACATATAAAATAATATATATTAAAATAATACACATTAAAATAATACATATAAAAATAATACATATGAAAATAATACATATGAAATAATACACATTGAAATACTACACATTAAAATAATACATATTAAAATAATACATATGAAAATAATACATATAAAATAATACATATTAAAATAATATATATGAAAATAATACATATTAAAATAATACATATTAAAATAATACATATTAAAATAATACATATTAAAACAATACATATGAAAATAATACATATTAAAATAATACATATGAAAATAATACATATGAAAATAATACATTGTAAAATAATACATATGAAAATAATACATATTAAAATAATACATGTTAAAATAATACATATTAAAATAATACATATGAAAATAATACATATTAAAATAATACATATTAAAATAATACATATGAAAATAATACATATAAAATAATATATATGAAAATAATACATATTAAAATAATATATATGAAAATAATACATATTAAAATAATACATATTAAAATAATACATATTAAAATAATACATATGAAAATAATACATATTAAAATAATACATATGAAAATAATACATATGAAAATAATACATATGAAAATAATATATATTAAAATAATACATATGAAAATAATACATATTAAAATAATACATATGAAAATAATACATATGAAAATAATACATATTAAGATAATATATATTAAAATAATACATATGAAAATAATACATATAAAATAATATATATGAAAATAATACATATTAAAATAATACATATGAAAATAATACATATTAAAATAATACATATGAAAATAATACATATTGAAATAATATATATTAAAATAATACATATTAAAATAATACATATTAAAATAATACATATTAAAATAATACATATAAAATAATACATATAAAATAATACATATTAAAATAATACATATTAAAATAATACATATTAAAATAATACATATAAAATAATACATATTAAAATAATACATATTAAAATAATACATATGAAAATAATACATATTAAAATAATACATATGAAAATAATACATATGAAAATAATACATATGAAAATAATACATATGAAAATAATACATATTAAAATAATATATATGAAAATAATACATATTAAAATAATACATATTAAAATAATACATATTAAAATAATACATATTAAAATAATACATATTAAAATAATATATATTAAAATAATACATATAAAATAATACATATTAAAATAATACATATTAAAATAATACATATTAAAATAATACATATAAAATAATACATATTAAAATAATACATATTAAAATAATACATATGAAAATAATACATATTAAAATAATACATATGAAAATAATACATATGAAAATAATACATATTAAAATAATACATATGAAAATAATACAAAGGGAAATAATACATATGAAAATAATACATATGAAAATAATACACATTAAAATAATGCATATGAAAATAATACATATGAAATAATACACATTGAAATAATACACATTAAAATAATACATATTAAAACAATACATACGAAAATAATACATATAAAATAATATATATTAAAATAATACATATGAAAATAATACATATGAAAATAATACATACAAAATAATACATATAAAATGATACACATTAAAATAATACATATGAAATAATACACATTGAAATAATACATATGAAAATAATACATATAAAAATAATACATATTAAAATAATACCTATGAAAATAATACATATAAAATAATACCTATGAAAATAATACATATTAAAATAATACATATGAAAATAATACATAGGGAAATAATATATATGAAAATAATACATATTAAAATAATACATATTGAAATAATACATATGAAATAATACATGAAAATAATACATATGAAAATAATACCTATGAATAATGCATATGAAAATAATATATATGAAATTATACATATGATAACTAGAGGATAATAATATAATTTTCATCGCTGGATTTTACCAAAAAATTACGGCCTCTGGAAGTCTAACTTTTAAAGCAAGATTTCTTGCAAAAGGTTTTTACCACATTTCTAGGGTCGAATATTTTGCCACATCGATAAATTTTACGACAATTAGAATTTTGTTGCAATTTGCCGCTCAATACAATTTATAAATACATCAAATGGATGTAAAAAATGCTTATTCAAATGCTCCGATTGACTGTGAGATTTATATTTACCCCCGAGAGATTTAAATTGAAAAATAAAAAACAAAGCGCTAACAATTGGTATTTAATAGAACAAGAATTCATGCAGTATCCCGTAGACGCGTGAATATATACCAAAAATAAAGCTAATAGATTTTTTTTTGGTATTTTGGGTTGACGATATATTACTCGTCTCAAATTTTGACAACACTTTAAAAATAAATTAAAAAAAAATAATAAATAACACTTTCAAAAATAAATTAAATAAAAATGTAAAATGGCTGATCTTGGACAATTGTCATGGTTCCTCGGTATAAAGTTTACTTGTGAAAATGAAACAATAAAAATCACAGTACATTGACAAAATCCTGCTGAAATTTGGAATGGAAGATTCTAAAAAGCGTATAACTCACGTTGAGATTGATATAAATAAAAATACAGAGACCGAAACTAAATTAATAGACGGTCGATTATACAGAGACATTATTGGAAGTCTAATTTATTTGATAACCGCCACCAGGCCTGATGTTACACTGTAACAAAACTATCTCAAAACTTATCAAAATCGACAATTAAGTACTTAACTCGTACAAAACAAGTCATTCGTTACTTAAAAGGAACCCAAGGAACAATCTTAAGTATTTAAAAAGTCGACATATCCCTTAAATTTAGAAAGCTTTTCGGAGGTTCTTGTCTTCCTAACGAAATTAACTAGAACATTACATCATCATCATCATCATCATCATCATCATCATCATCATCATCATCATCATCATCATCATCATCATCATCATCATCATCATCATCATCATCAACAACAACAACAACAACAACAACAACAACAACAGAAGAAGAAGAAGAAGAAGAAGAAGAAGAAGAAGATTTTAGCCCTTTCTACCTGTGAAGCAGTTTATTACACTTTTACACTCGGGCAGGAAGCTATTTTTCTAAGCACTCTTTTAAAGTCTATTTTCAAACCAGATCTAAGCAAAAACCAATAGTAATACATTGTGACAACCAGAGTAGCATCTTATTAGCAAACAACTCTATAGTTCATCAAAGGTCGAAGCATATTGATATCAAATATCATTCAATAAGACATGAAATCCGTAAAACAATCTATTACTCTTCATTATGCAGAATCAGAAAATAATATAACCGACGTTTTTACTAAACCTGTAACAAAAATAAAGTTAAAACATTTAATCGCTGAAATTTAAAAAAATTAATCTTGAATAAATTTATTTTTAGAAACTCAAAATAAGAAGTAAAAAAAAAACGAAAAAAAAAAAAAAGTAAATTGTCCCGGGTACGATGGTGAACTACGATCATTTTGTTTCTTGTCTTCCTAACCAACTAAAATATATAACAAAATATTTCGAGTTTTTGTTTAACAAAAAATAAATAAAAGAAAAAATGTATATATATTTAAAAAAGTATGTACATCTGTATGTATTTGTGTGTGTATATATGTGTGTATATCTGTATTTGTGTGTATAAATATTTGAAAAGTAGGTATATCTGTATATATTCTTTGTGACATGAGCTTTAAATTGGACTATGTATTTAAATCAAAATTTAAATACTTAATTTTAGGCTGACGAGATATATCGTTTTTGTTTTTCATATTTCGTCACCGAGATAAAATAAAACATGATTCCCACAAGATAGGCTAGTGCAGTAGTCGTTTTTGAAGTGAGAAAGAGTCTACTAATGTACCCCCACCCGTTAAAACTTGCAGAGACATTACTTTTGGGACGATCCTTATTTAATTATAGTAAACTCTATGCAATGATGTGTAAGCATGTACTTAATAAAGAACAAAGTGTGATACATATATTTTCACTATACAAAACAAGCCAATCGTGTATATGCCTTAATCATGTTGCTCTTACACTACAATCTAAAAGGTAGTTGTCTATGCTGTGTTTGTGTATGTTTGTATATCCAGCTAAAAGTCTAACTAAAAGTCTAAGAAGTTTACTAAAAGACCAACAAATGTGAGATGATGTAATTGTTGTTGGTGTTGCTGTTTCAACACCAGTTTCCAATGCATGGAAAATTCTGCATCAAACGCAAGATGTGCAAGTATGACATGACTAAATTTTTTTTCACTTTGTTCAAAGTTTTCAGCTTAGCATCATTTAATGAAATCGGTTCGTTTTTGTGCATAACAAGTCATAAAGAGGATAAGGAGATCCGCGGAGTATAAGATATACGTTAGTAATATGAGATAATGTGCGTAATAATTAAGTAGAGAGAAAAATGGCGAAATGAAGTGGTTGACATTTTCACTGCTTAAATATCAACGTTGAAATGCAGATTTACCTTTATGATATTATAATAAATGCCAGACTTATAATTTTTTAGAAAACTTTATTCATTTATAATCATTTACCACATGAGAAATGTATTTACTTTGATATATTTTCAATAAATGGCAAGATATGTTAAAAAATCAATGAATACTTTTCTGTCAATATATAAAATGATTTAACAAACGCATGTGTAAACATCTGCTTCTAATATTAACAAACAATGGAAGCGTTGCGGCTTATACATCATTTATATTATTCAAAATGATTTTATCAACCGGATTTTACTTTTCACATGGTTTAGAAGTGGTATAAGCGCCTATGCTACGCATCCAATTATATTTGATTAATGCAAACACAGAAAGAAGAGATTTAAACACAAATATCTACAAACCCATCTGAACTTAAACCCTGTGTATCGCTTTATTACAGGTCAGTATTTAAAAAATTTTGAAATTGCTATGAAACGCAAAAAAGTGAAACTTGATACACTGGAAGAGCATAACAAGGTGGTTTGTTTCCCTGAGTTTTGTAGAATTTGAACAAATATTTTGAAAGTTTGCTAATTTTTCTATTTTCTGGTAATTTTAAGTGTGTATCACTTTATTCCAATTGTCTAAAAATGTACATTTTCAGTAATAAAACAATATTCTAACTTCATATTTCTCTTTATAGAAAATAAAGAACATATCCATAATAATATTAGCTTAAAATAAGAACGAATTTCACATTATTTTGTGTAAGAAAATATTTATTTATCAACGTAACTACTATGCTTCAAAATCACTTTGAACAACCGCTTGTCAACTGATGATGTCAATCGGCCAATTTGAGATGATGTAATACAATAGGAAACTTCCAAAATCTTCCTTCAAAGTTCATCTTTCGACGAAAATTGGACACCTTCATAAACTATCATCTTTATTATTGGCTGAGTGGGATGGCACATTATCGTGAATAAAAATCAGTTTGCGTTGACACGTCAATGGAAGATCATCAAGCTATGGTGACAAATGCTTATTTAAAAATAAAATATGACAGACTTGTCAGTTTGACACCTTGTGACACTTGAAATAAGTCCAATGAGATCATCTCAAATTATTCCAGCCCAAAACATGACACTCCACCGCCCTGTTGACGACGGAATCGATAAGGGATAGGGAATCCAAGAGGACTCCAAACTTGGGCCTACCCATCTGGTTCATCAAGGGTTCAAAGCTGGTTTTCATGTTCAAGCCAAACGTTTTCCTTATGAATTTGTTTAAAACAGGTCATACTATAGCAATTTCGTTTAAGACATTACAGCTTGTCTTTCTGGACAAGGAAGGTATTCCAGCCTTGTCAAATATAGCAGCGCTGTTGCTGCCCGACTGCTTGATAAGTTGACAACGAATTTTTCTAACATCACGAGCAGAAACTGACTTTCTTGTGTTTTTGTCCTTCCTTGGTTTGATATTTGGATTTTCAACGAATGAAGACAATGTTCTTTGATCTCTTCCAAGCTCCTTGGCTAGATATATGAGAAATAAACCTTTTACAAGGCCTGCAACAACATGTTCCTTTTCATTAGCTGTCAATCAACCCTTTCTAGGCATGTTGGGAGACCTGCAATAAAGTGATACACACTTAAAATATCCAGAAAATAGAAAAATAGCATAATTTTCAAAATATTTGTTCAAATAAGGCACCTCGTTATGCTCTTCCAGTGTACCAAATTTCACTTCTCTGCATTTCATAGCAATTTCAAAATTAAAATAATATTGACCTGCAATAAAGCGATACACAGGGTTTATTTCAGTTTAGAAGATGTTCCTTCATATTGAAATGTTTCAAACAGCATTCTTAAAATATTAAAAATTATCAGGGTTAACATTTCTATTTTATTTATAAGGACACATCTTCAGTGTTATAATTTCTGAATTTTAATGGCTATAAAATATGTGAAATATGATTTAGAATTCTTAAAAACATGATCGCACAGACAAAAAAATTACCTTAATAGAACCATTCCTCGCGCCAGTTAGTAGACGACGCCACGAAGCATCAAATTTCATGCTTGTTATTTCTTCGTTGCCATGTGCATTAGAAAACACAATAGCTTTGCTTCCTGTCTCAATATCCCACACTGCAACAGCGGAAGAGTCACATCCAGTGACAACCTGAGAACACCAAAATGAGAGGATACAAAAAACACAGTAAACTATTTCATTTTTTATTTTATAAATCATTTCCATTGTTTAGAGGGCAATCATACTAAATTATCAATAAATAAGAAGTGTATATTTTCTCAGAAGAAACTTCGTTTAAATAACATGGGAAAACATTTCTAGTTCACGTGTGAAAAAAACGTTTCTATTTGAAAATTTCAATTAATTAAATTTTGGAACATTATTGTCTAATTTTTTATTTTTGTCAAGGTTTTGAATTGAGAATAAAATAAAAGCTTAATATAAAAAAAAATATTTCGTCATTAAATTGTCTTTAATTGGATGCAAGTGGTAATCACCTGCCACTTAATTGGATGCAAGTGGTAATCACCTGCCACTGATAGACGCATTTGTTTAATGGCTTAAAGCATGATTTGGTGATTATTCAACGAAATTTTTAGTTCTTGCCATTCAATGCGCGTGTTACATTATACATTTATGAATGTATAACATATTTCTCGTTACATTCTGAAGATGCGTGCAGGCTGTTAGGGTTAGGGTTAGTGCTGATTACATAGTCATACAGTTATAACGCATGCAGAACTAAAATGTTGCAAATAAATTTTGCTTCATATTTGTTTGTTTACCCTATGACAATCGAAATCATGTAAGAGATTTTTGTCCAAACTGTAATAAAGATTTAAAACATAACCTTTATATTTCTTTAAATTCTACATAAATCGACACAAAAGTAGTGCGAAAAGTTTGTGCGGTGAGTTAATTTATCGATCTCATTTGCAAATTAAAATATGTCAGATTTCCGTTGAATTTGAGCCGTACACAATCAAACACGAAAGGATCGGGTTAAGCGTAAAAACATTTGAGACGCCAATGAAACGAGTAAGGAATTTAAAGGAATAATTGGAGCATGACAACGTATGAGACATCCAAATAAAAAGGAACACCTACAATCAAATTCTACGTTAAAATCAAACCGTTTTTACTTCAGTCGTATATCTATTGCATTTTCTAATAAAAATGCAATAAATATACGAATTCTATGTGTTAGCATTTATTATTCATATTCAAATTGGATTTAATTTGCATTTAATATGTTGGATATACCTACTTCAATGAAAATATGGCATGTGTAAATATATTTATTCACATGTGTGAGTGTCTTCAAATATTACAAAAAGTTCAACTGCAGACTCTTTCAAATAACAAATAATGCTATACTTTTAATAACTAAAAATTTGATTGAAAAACGCATAAATCAACATTAACATAAGCTTTCAATAAGAAACCGGAGTAGATCAAATAATTGCCTATTTTTATTTTGGAGAATGGAAATAAAGTTTACCTGTTTAAATAACTGGTTATAAAGAGCACAAGAGAGTGGCGAATCATGCGTGGTAGTTTTAGTTATCTTGCGCTTAGTGGTGTTTCCCAGATTCAGCTGACCTATATAGTCATTGCACGTCACGAGCAGACCGCATTGTGTTGGAATAGTTAACAGGCAGATTGGGAATTGACCATGATCTGGCATTCGGCCATGCATGCTACTTGGAAATTTCATCGTTACAGTTTGAAGAAGTTTATTCTCATGGAGATCCCACACCTTTATAACCTAGAAAAATCCAGGGATAATAGCATTAATCAGATGAAGAGTATTGAAATTTTCGAACTAATAGCTTTATCTTGTGGGTGCGATGCTTTTATAAATGTCCATATCATTATTATAATATTGTCTTTCATTATTATATTCATAAATCATACCGATTGTGCGTAGAGTTCTAAGTTTGCTTAATGTATCAATTATGTTGACTATTTACCCGTATTTTGAGATTTCTCCCATATAAATTACATTAATAATATTGTTCGTAGCTATCATTTTAGATCGGTTTTACTTTTAATGATGAGAAATTCAATGGATAGACTGAACTCTGTTTTAGTGAAAAGTCCTTTACTCAATAGAAAAAAATCCAAGTTAATTAGAGAAGAAACAATACAAACTTGTAATACGGAACAGTAAAAACATAATTATAAAATAAAGTGATTGAGTAGATTTTTTATTGAAATATTTCAAATATAAAATATTGAAATATTTCAAATATATAATATTAAAATATTTCCAACATAATATTGAAATATTTCCAATATAAAATAGAATAATTTCTCATCAAAGTAACCATGTTATTTAAGAATTTAATAGAAATTAGAAAATATTGTTTTTCTGGAATTTGTAAATTCGGTACATCGTTTCAGCATTATAAAATCAAACATTTTCCATGAAATAAGAATCAAAATGTCTTCCCAGAGGATTTGTCATATTAAGTTGTGAAGAAATTTCTTGTAGAATTTTTAATTTTGATTTCAAATGATGCATTTTCAAATAGGTTTTCGTTATTATACCTTTACTTTATATATCATTTTAAAGAACGTTTTTCGTTCTTATCTAATCGTTTTAATTACAGACGTCTTAAAACAATTGTCTTCTTTTCAGAACGTTGAATACAAGATTAAAAAAGTAAATTCTCACAATTTTCTTATTTCAATTCATGCTAGGTCGAAAAGCTGCTAAAACAGTTCGCGATATAAACAAAGCGTTCGACGCAGGAACCATCACCGAACGCATAGCACAATGGTAGTATAAGAAACTTTGTGGCGGCGACGAGAGTCTTGAAGATGATGAGCATAATGGTCGGCCATCGGATGTTGACAATAATCAATTCAGAGCCTTAGTCGAAGCAAATCCACACACAACTGTTCGAGAACTTACTTCTGAATTAAACATAACGTATACAACGATTACCTTCCACTTGATTCCAAGATTGGAAAGGCCAAAAACTTGATAAATGGGTGCCTCACGAATTGAACGGCAACCAAAGAAAAGCCTATAAAGTGTCATTTTGCCTTCTTTTACACAAGAACGCCTCGTTTCTCGATCAGTTTGTGACTTGCAATGAAAAGTGTGTTCTTTACGACAACCGGGAATGCTCAGCTCAGTGGTTAGACGCTGGCTTCACGAAGCCAGAGTTGCACCAGAAGAAAATGCTGACTGTTTGATGGTCTGCGACCAGTCTCATCCATTACAGATTTTTGAATGTAGGCGAAACCATTACGGCGGAGAAATAGTGTCAACAAATGGGTAAAATACATTAGAAACTTCGGCAACAACACAAAGTATAGACCAACAGAAAAGGTCTAATTCTCCTCCACGACAATGCCCGATCGCATGTTGCTAAAGAATCCCTTTGGAAGTTGAACAAATTGGGCTATGAAACTCTGCCTCATCCGTCATACTCTCCAGACCTCTCAACTACCGACTACCACTTTTTCAAGCATCCTGACAACTGAGAAATACTTAAAAAAACCTAAGCGATATGAAAACACCTTCAGCGTCTTCATCGCCATCAGAACACAAGATTTTTACGCTACTGACATTAATACATTTGCTTTGAGTTGGCAAAAGTTTATTCTGATGGTGATTATTTCGATCAATAAATTTTTGCTTTAGCCGAGATATGTTCATCTTAATTTAAAAGTTTAAAACCGCAAGAACTTTTTTGTCAGCCTGATACTTTTTATTGTATATAATGCTCGTCATCTAGTGGCGTTTTCACAAGGGAATATATTATTACATCATCAGTGTATTAAAAGGGAATATATTATTACATCATCAGTGTATTAAAAAAAAAACAAATCAAAGCACATGAGT
Organism: Euprymna scolopes; assembly: GCF_053919585.1. NCBI lineage: Eukaryota > Metazoa > Mollusca > Cephalopoda > Sepiida > Sepiolidae > Euprymna > Euprymna scolopes. The sequence continues at coordinate 61,762,126 of NC_136510.1, forward strand.
TGTCTGACAGCCATGTAAAGAGTTTGGAGTGCAATTTTGGTAATAGTTTAAGTAATAGTTTAAGTAATACTGAATTCCTTCTTGAAGACTAGCTTTATAGAATACTAGCAGGCCGCCTGACAGTCGTAAAATATGCATAAATATTATATTTTAGTTTATGCAGATTTCATTTTTATTATGGAACTAATTCTCTGTTGATTATTATCCAATATGTAGCAATGATTTCAAAAATTATAAAAAATATGTCTTGGGTACCATCCATTAGAATCGAAAGCAGAACGCTTGGCCTCAGTCCTTATGTGACCCAACCGGCTATGATAGTCGAAAATTTCCCCAGAAGAGGGCTTATGAGAACTGAATTAGAGCTTTTATTTATGTGAACGATCCCGAGGTACTACAAGTTAAAAAGCCGAGGTACTACTAGTTAAAAAGCGGCTTTTTTGCTGATACAAAATACATGAAGAAAAAAAAAACAGTTGCGGGAACATTAATAATATTGTTTGTGAATAATGTGTGTTGTCTAACCATGTTTTGTCTAGAGGTGACCTTAAATGTCAAGGCCAACATTGGCTTGTGTGGGAACCCAGATAATGGAAATGTTTTTTTGCTGCCGAAAAATCACCTAATTAATATGCATAGGTGAAGTAATCAAGGCGAATCAGAGTATGGCGTAATGAACGAAAATTGGTTGGATGGGAAACCCAGACCAGCCTGAACCTTACCCACCCTTCATTTAAAAGGAGCCACATAGCGAGTGTGAGTTAGTTGTTGGTCAGTTGTTGATGATGGGAGTTCGCAGTTACCGTGTGCCACCATCCCATGCAAAATCACCCCATTCACTGACCGACTGATAAGGAAAAAATAACTGCAGATAAATGATACTAAATTGAAGTAATCTTTTTTCAGCGAACAGCCAGCCAAGAAGAGCAGATGGCTCAACTACCGCCCAGCATACGGTCCCCAGCATCACATCAACCCTGTCAGTGTAGAAACGGCTGACACTGTGCTATTTGACTTTTGTGAGTGTTCGAATCGGAACCAGCTAGGACTATACTTGTGACGGATGAACACCACTATCTTCCTTGTTAGCTGGAGGAGGCCAGGTCTTCATATTATATTGGCGCTTTTGTAACTAGGATATGATCCATAGGGAACTTCATAGTGGGGCGTTTAAGTGAGAAATGTTGATGCTTTTAAATTGCTGAACGAGCTTAGTTGTGTATTAAGATAAAGGATTAGCGTTTGTAAGTACAATTTTATTAAGTGGTGATAGCATTTTAAAAAAGGTTGAATTTATTTTATATTATATTGTTGTTAATCGATTGATGCCCTTAAATTACTGAACGAGCTCAGGTGTGTGTATTAAAATGAAGGATAAGTGTTGTAAGTACAGTTTATATCAAGGGAATGGCATTTTGTCAAAAAAAGATTGTATATTATTTTCTTGTTAATCGATTAATACCTATGAATTGCTGAACGAGCTAAGTTGTGTAATATTGTTTTAAGTAGAATGTTTTAAGAGGGGATAGTATTTTGAACAATAAAAACGGTTAATTTGTTGTATATTATTTTGATACGATTTCTGAACGAGCTCGGTTGTGTATTAAAATATTTGCTTTGTACAGTTTCTTAAGAAGGGATCGCATTTTGAAATAGAAAGTTTTAATTTGTTGTATATTATCTTTGTCGTAGTCGATTGATGCTCTAGAATTGAATCGATCGAGCTCATGTGTGTATTAACATAAAGGATTGGTGTTGTAAAGTTTTTTAAGAGAGGGTTAGAATTAGGATCGCATTTAAAAAAAAAAAAAGTTGAATTGTTTTTGTTTTTTACGTAGTAGTCACCACTTATCAAGGTCCGGTGGCCACTCGGGAATAAGGGTTATTGCGTGTACAGTAATCAATGGGATACTATCGTAGTAATCATTAGTAATGGAGATTTGATAAAGTGTCTTACTTAAGGGGGGTGGTTATCAGGAATCTAAACACTGGACTTGAAAACATCCAAGTTGTAGTCAGGCGGGAAACAGACAAACGGAAGAGAATTCCACAGGCGTGCACTTCTAAGAAAGAAGCTTTGTTCGTGGAGGCTACGTTTTGATTTAGGCACAGATAAAGAATGGGGAAAATTATGGACAGTGGTTTCAGCTAGACGGGTGTTTTTCATAAAAGATTGGCGAGGGAGGACTCAGACGAGTAATTGCCATGGAAATAATGATAAAACAAAGACAGGCTCGCAACGTCTCTTCTGTGGGAGAGAGGTTGCAGGGAAAAGAAAAGGGCATCCCCCACTAAGCTACGAAGTCTATTTTGTACTCTGCCAAGGCAGGACAGGCTGTTTTTAGCAGCTCCTACCCAGATATGGAAGCAGTACTCCATCCTTGGACATACTTGGCTTTTATATAGATAGAGAATTGCATCAGCAGTGAGATATCTACTGGAGCGGTAGAAGGATCCCACCATTTTCCCAGCAACCTTGGCAACAGATTTGATGTACGTGTTTCATTTCAGATCAGGAATAAAGGTCAATCCCAGAAGCTTGTCAAAACATGGAGCTTCCTCAAGACGAGAGCCACCCATTTCAATTGATGACAGATGGGGATCAGAGCGTTGATGATGTAAAGATAGAAGCTTGGTTTTTAGATGCATTAAAAGTAACCAGCCACCTCTTCCCCCATTGTACCACCCATTCAAAATAAGACGAGAGAGAATAAGGGAGAACTTTGGCATTTACGGCCTTTGATGTGTTGCCATAGATGATCGTGTCATCAGCATAGATGTCAACGAATGATTTAAGTATGTGTTTTGGGAGATCATTGATGTAGACCAGGAAGAGAGTTGGGTCCCTGATGGACACCAGCATTAATACTTTGAGCTTCTGATTTCTGCCCATCAACCACTACTCTTATGAGCCTATCAGAGAGAAATGATTTAATAATTGAGAAAACATTTTCAGTTATACTGTAGCTGGCAATCTTGTGAAGTATCCCGTACCTTATCGAAGGCCTTTGATATGTCAAGAGCAATTGCCCTAGAAAGGAAGCTTTGTCGAGAGATTCACTAATCCTATGAGATATAACCATTAGCACATCTGCTGTAGATCTTGCATGTCACTAAGAAGGTTATTTCTGCTGAGGTGGATGACTACTCCTTTATTTAATATGGATTCTAGCAACTTACTCATGACACACAGGAAACTTATTGGTCTGTACTGAGAGGGGGATGACTTATCACCTGAATTCTTAAATACAGGGCATACTGATGAGGTATTCCAAGGTGTTGGGAAGCAATTCTCCTTAAGACAACGCTTAAACAGTTTTGTAAGTATGGGGGCAAGTCCTGGTTGAAGCTTTTTCAACACTATAATTGGAATGCTGTCAGGGCCAGTTGCTTTACTGGAATCAAGGTTCTTGATTAGCTTGGCAACATCATGCACAGATATTTGTATGCTGCATAGTGTGTTGTCTGTTATAGGAGGAAATACGGGGAGTTGATAGCCTTGATCGCATAGGGTAGAATTAGCTGCAAAGTTCTTGGCAAATAGTTTGGCTTTGTCTGATGCTGACAAGATGACCTCAGGTCCATTGATGATGGTTGGGATAGAACACACGCTTCTGTTCAGGATCCTGTTTGCCAAAATTGGTGGGAACCAAGCCTCTGCTCAGCTACTTTGTATTTAACGGACTGAGCATATAGCTCTGTTGCATTTTTTGTTACTCTTTTACAGTGGTTGCTGGCAGTCCTGAAAGCAGCTTTAGTCTCAGTACATCTATTACGTTGGTAGCTATGGAAAAAGTTATTTTTGTGCGTGATGGCAGCAGCATATTCTGGGGAGAATCATGGCTGGCTGTTAGGTTTTTGTTGGAATATTTTTGATAGTATGAATCGGTCTATGCCTACAATTAACCATTCGGTCAAGTCTAATGCTATAGAGGACACATCCTTTTTAAACATGGTAGATCAGATATAAATGTACGGAAGCTATCCCAGTCAGCATTAGAGTATCAATATACTGTACGGTTGAGAGGTACGTCTAAAGGCTTATTACATTTCATTTTTATCTTAACTGATACAATCGAGTGGTCAGAAGATCCCAGAGGAGATAAAACGCAACATAAACATAGCTCAGGGGAAGTTGTGAGAAAAAGGTCTAGAAGGCTTGCATACTGACCGGTAATATCGGGCACATGCTTAACTGATTATTGCTCTTGAATTGCTGAATGAGCTCAGTCATGTATTAAGATTGTAGGCTGATCAGCTAACAGGGCGCATTGATTCATCTGTTCCCTTAAGACTTGAGGAAACGTCAGTCAATCAGAACCGGAACTTCAGCCAAGCAACACCTCTTCTCTCATTCCCTGTCCACTGGAAATCTTGCTCTAGCATCGACGGCCTCCACTGGAGACAACTGTTATTAGCTGTGGACGACACAGTACTGACTGACCGATGACGACGATCTCAAAAGTAACTTCATGTTCCTTCTTTCTTTTTCGCAATCCGACCTGCCACTTCCTACTACCAATAAATATTCTAAGTTTTTATTGTAAAAAAAATAAAGACACACACACATGTAGTGTCCACATTTTTACCACTGCACTTCCTTTTAAAAGTATAGTTTTCTATTTTATTGTAAAATCTTTTTTTTTTTTCGCCTCTTATAAAGTATATTCTCTCTTATTTTTGTTTCTGACTTAATATGTTTCTTTTTCCTCCATGTGGTCCTACGACAATGTTCTTTCTGTATTTCGGATAGTTGATATTTTTTTGTCTGCTGTCACTTTCTATACATATATATATATATATATATATATATATAAAATAGTTGCTGCAAGCCTTCGCAATGATGACATAGCCTAACAGCATCTTGCCTTCACCTATGGACCCAACCACTCGTGAATATGGCCATTGAGAACCTCGCTCACAAGGTAAAATAACTTGGCAAGCTGGAGCTGCAGTTGTGCAGGCGCCGACTCCAGACTAACTCTTTACCTTCAGAGGCGCTACCGTCGCCACCGCCGCCATTCAAACAAACTAGAACTGTGCTTTTATCATGGTCGCTTTGGTATGGAGGTGCGAAGATGCAAGATGCTCTGTTCATTCAAAAAACAGGAAAACTAAGGTCAGGGGAGTTAGGCATGGCAGGCTCTCCATGGGATGTTTACAACAACCGTGTCTATTTTATCACAGACTTCCGTTTTAGTGTGAAAAATAACTTTTTTTCTTCTCTTTAAATGGACTTTTCATTGCAAGTAGATTGTGCATGTAGCAATTGCACCTGGAGAACCGAATTCAAGCGGAAGGATGAAAATTGGTGCCCAAACAAAGTTCCTTAAGCTATAAGGCCTGTGAGGCCTTTAAACATTACGCATTTTTCCTAGTAATTAATTTTTAAAAAATTTATTTCGCTGAGAGGAATTTTGGGGTGGGGGGAGGCATGAACTCGGGAACATTTAAGAGGAGAAATTAATGACTGCACGGTGGAAAATTAGTTTTAGTTTTCATTCCTTTTGGTGTTGAAAAGTTGCTGTTGCATTTCCTTCAGATAGACTTTTTGCCGTGATTGTATCGTGGGGGTAATGTTCGCGCTGGAGTTGATACTTAACTTAAGGGGAGATGACTCTGAGGATGGGAATAGCCAATCGGGAACTGAAGTAACCTGAATTTTTGGAAATCATAAAGAACCAATTGTTTTTTTTTGTTTTTTATTACCCACGGAATCGGCTTCAGGGTTGGTGTGAAGGGGGCTGTTGCTGTAATGTATGCTGGATGGTCACTGGTATGGGCCCAGCCGGGGGTCGTCCAGTCGCAGAGGCAGCCTATTCACCCCCTCCGGCACATTGCCGTCGATGTGGGTGTGGTTAGGTCTGGTGTACGGAAACAGAGGTAAGCCCGCTAAGGATAGTATGTATGCTGCTGGCAAGGATGGTATGGTTTGTAAGGGGATGGATGAAGTTGGTTGCACTGATGACAAGACTGGCCCCGGTCCAACCCCACCTCCAATCCAGATGATACAAACTGAAGAAAAACGCAGTCCTGGATGTCGAACCGAAGGGAAGAAGCGCAAGCGTCGGAAACTTTCCCAAAAAGAGGAAATGTGGAATTAATCCATGGACAACGCCTATATTTTTTTTCTTTTCTTTTATCTTTCTCTTCTGTTGCAGGGTGCTGACCAATGAACTATTAGAGAAAGAGAACCGAGCGTGAGCGAATAAGGTGAAGAAAGGAAAAATGGTAGTGCATACCCAGAGTAAGACAAGGGACTTGCTATCCTGAGTTTAATTGGACCTGGTGAAACTCTAAGTGCAGAAGGTTGACTACATTATGAATTCTTTTTTTTTAAGTGAAAACTATCGAATAAGTTTTGTGAAATGAAGCCCAAGGGGAATAACTTTTGTGATTATTAACTTTTTTGTTTTTTGTTTTTGTTTATTTTGTTGAAATCCAAAATATTGAAAAAGGGAAATAGCTTTTGTAAACCCTTGATTGAAAAAAATCTGAATTAATTTTACTGTGAATTTTTTTTTAAAACAGGGGAGAAAACTTTTATGAGCTTTTGAAAAAAGAAACGAATTTTAAATAGCTTTGAATAATGTTGGTGAATGAAAAGAATATGGAATTCACGAACTGAGAAAGAATTGAGTGACCGTTGTTGATTAAAAAAAAATCTTGCGTTATTATGGTAAATTGTGAGAAAAAAGGAACTTTCATGGTGCATAAAAGAAAAGAAAAAAAAAAGAGACTGTTTTCTTAATGATTCTGAATGAACTTTCTGATTTTTTAATTCTTTTTATTGACTTGTTGGTGAATTCTTGTAAAAAAGGAGGAGAACTCTCGTTTGTAGGGTGGCTTTAAGACTATGTGTATGCTATCTTTCTTGATAGGTAAACCAACGATGGAGAAGGAAACATGCGAGGAGTGGAGTGGTGTGTTTGGCTTAGACCTATTAGTCCCGTGGGGAGCAATGTGTCTAAGAGGAGGCGAATATGACGTGACCATCTAGAGGAGCGATATGTCTCCCCCATTGGAGAGATTAAGATCCCCTAAAACACTGAGTAAGGCCGGGTATGCTGAGATTGTCTGTTAAACATTGATTGAATCTCGGACAGCGGCAGGTGATCTGTAAAAAGATACTCTCCAGCTAAACTTGTCTATGGAGTACCTCTATCGTTGCTAGGTCAAATGCTGATCCTGATAGAATTAACAATAACCAATTCAGCTCTGTATGTTGACAGACTGTGAGCTTATTTTAGTAAGCTCTCACCGATGCACACTAGGGAACAGACAATAAAATCATCGATCCCAAAGGACATTTCATCTTGGACTCACGTTTTTCTAAGAAAGGACGCCGTGAAAGCCTCTCTATCTTATACTGGCCTCATCACGTGCTTTCATGTACTGATAAACTTTTCATCTTAGATATCAGTGGTAAAAGAGTGTCTCTATTGACAGAGTAAAAGAAAAAGAGCCTTCCTGGACACAAAAACACGTGCTACACTTTCCCCCTACTTACACACAGCATCAAAATACACATATACCTAAAGTGAGTACTCCATCCAAAGACAATTATGTAACCACCACACATGCAGTGGTCGTAGAGTACATTGGCCAAAGAAATTATTTAAGACTTTGTACGTATAATATGGCTTTGTACACTTTCTGCTTGGATTTTTCAAAAAAAAATCCCCCAAAACAGAACTTTTCACAAGACATTTTTCTTTTCCAAAGAAATAACATATTTTTCTTCTTCTGCAGGAAAACCAGCTTTTCACAGAAAAGCAAGAACATTTTTTCACATAAAATATTGTAAACTTATTGTACTAGGTGACGACTACTTTTCTTCACTGTCGGCTTTCTGCCTAAGCAGGGGGTGATGTAGCAGTTACAGAGAACTATTTTCTTTGGTGAATCAATGCCCCCCCCCTCTGAGTTTTTTGACCACAGGCTGATCTATCAGCTAACAGGGCACATTGATTCATCTGTTCCCTAAAGATTTGAGGAAACGTCAGTCAATCAGGACTGGACCTTCAGCCAAGCAACACCTCTTCTCTCGTCCACTGTCGACTGGACATCTTGCTCTAGCATCGACGACCTCCACTGGAGACAACTCTTATTAGCTGGGAACGACACTACTGACTGATCGACGACGACCTCAAAAAGAACTTTCTATTTCTTCTTCCTTATTCGCAATCCGACCTGCCAGTTCTTACTACCAATAAATATTCTATGTTGTTATTGTTAAAAAGAAGTTGTTCTTTTGTGCTGTGTTCTTTGATATATTTTATTAGGAAGGTAAAACATTTACCTTTTCTAAAAGATAAAAGATTAGTGTTGCAAGCACATTTTTTTTTTTTTTTTTAGAGCAGATCGCATTTTGGATAAAAAGGTTGAATTTGTAGTATATAATTTTGCTTTTGATGCCCTGGAATTGCTAAACAAGCTCAGTTAATTATTAACATAAACGATTAGTGTTGTAAGTACTGTTTTTTTTAAGAGGGGATCGCATTTAAAAAAAGATTGATTTTTCGTAATCGATTAATGCCCTTGAATTAATGACTGAGGTCATGTATGTATTAAAATAAAGGATTAGTGTTGTAAGTGCAGTTTTTTAAAGAGAGAATCGCATTTAGAAAAAAAAAAGGTTTAATTTGTTGTATATTATTTTTTTTGATTGATTGAGGCTCTTGAATTACTGAACGATGTTTGTCTATGTTTATTAAAGAAAAGCATTGGTACTTGCTGTGATAATTGCTTTTTTAAGCAGGGATTGCATTTTGAAATAAAAAAAAAAACAGTGTCTGAATTAAGAAAAAAGGGAGAGTTATTGATTAATAGAAAAGAGTGGCTGTCGGCTTACGTGAATCGTATTTTCGAGTTGAGAATAGTGAACGTTTTGTAAAACTCTTGATTGGGAGTTACATTGTGCAGTTTTAGTTATTCACGTTTTTGTTTTAATTTTTTTTTTACTGTTTTACATGAGTGAATCGTTGGAATTTAAAAGTGATTTTCTTTTTTGCTCTTTTTGTTTTTGTTATTTTGTGGGAAATAAATACAATTTTGTTTTGTGGGAATTAAATACAATTTTATTTTGTGGGAAATAAATACAATTTTGTTTTGTGGGAATTAAATACAATTTTATTTTGTGGGAAATAAATACAATTTTGTTTTGTGGGAATTAAATACAATTTTGTTTTGTGGGAATTAAATACAATTTTGTTTTGTGGGAATTAAATACAATTTTGTTTTGTGGGAATAAAATACAAATGAGTGTGTCAGAGGAGGACAAAATATGAGGTGTTGAATGGCGGGTAGACGCAGAGAGCAGTGAGCAGCTGGAAAGCTTCACTGGGTGGATCGACATGATCCAGGAAAGGATCGAAGAAAGGGTGGAAGATGAATTGTGATCACCAAAGGTGACCGAGGCCTTCTGGACCCTTTTGGGGAATTTAAGAATTCCCGGATTTAAGGGCGATCTGGGAGAGTTGAATGATTAGTTACAGTGACTAAATTAGTTGCAATGACTAAAAAGCAGGTGGTGTTTGAATTGCAGGATGCCTAGATGATCCTGCTAGCCACTTTAGTACTGGTGTCGCAGTTAATTAGGTAACAGTTTAAAGAACACCCTCGATTGACATGAAGCTAACTACAGTCGGCGTTGGTGAGGGAATATTCCAGTGAACAGAAGCCATCGACGCCGTGAGGAAGCTGTTCCAACTCAAACAAAAACCAGAGGAGGATATAACAGCACTGGCAGAGCGAATTTCAAGGTTAGCTAAAAGGGCCTTCTCTGACAATGCGGTAAAAGACAGTGGAGCCATCCAAGCTCTGTTGGCGGAGGTGCTTGGAGAAGCGCTGGCGGACAGAGACATTCAGGCAATCCGGTTAAATTACAGGAGGCTCTAGATTTCACTCAAGGAAGCGACTAGGTATGGATGAGATTCTAGAGCTTGTGGTTGTGGGAAGATGTTGTGGGAGGTCACCAATCCCCCAGAAGACATCGAACTGGTTAAGGGAAGTAGAACAGGAGGACGACTGGGGAAAGGAAGCCAGACCAAATGAGGAAGTCTGGGACCTTAGGTATGATCGCTATAAAGTTCCCATGGAGGCCAGGTCTGGTGTTCTTCACAAGACTATCCCACTAAATGGGGAGCACCCCAATGGGCGCTGGGACCGAATTTCGAGAAATGTGGTCAGTTCGGCCATGAATCCAAGTGGTGTAATGAGGTGGCAAGCTGCTGACTAGGGGTTAAAAAGGGTGATGACAAGATGCCCCCCCTCCGGCCTGCCAATTGGCAGAGCTTGAAAAACCGAGACTGCCCCGCCCAAGATGGAAGTATAATGTTGAGTGGCCCAAGTTGGACCCCTTCCCTGCACAAAGTGAACAAAAGACAAGAGACAAGGATTTTCTATTGCCGGCCCTCCCCCAAGGAAGGAGATATTGATACTGGGAGGGGGGAGGTTGAAGGAGCAGGGGCGAGCATTAGTGAAACCGTCAACCCTGTAATTTGTGTTTGATGCTAGTAAGCATTTAAAATTATTATTTCTGATTTGGAAATTGTGTTCGATAATACATTGTAAGCAGTTAAAATGTTTGTCTCTGATTTTGAAATTGTGTTAATAATAACTAGTAAGTAGTTAAAATGATTATTCCTGATTGTGTATTTTATTTTTAACTCTCACCATGAAGCTATAAACTAATTATTCTGATTTTTGGAAAAAAAAATGTAGTCGTCTGCATGTTGTTGTTTTTTTAGTTCTTAATGATAATTGGAGGGTCGACAAATTGATCTAGAGAAGAAAGATAATAGTAAATAAAAATAGAATGCTAATAATATATATTGTTAACCGTGTGTATCGCTTTATTGCAGGTCAATATTATTTTAATTTTGAAATTGCTATGAAATGCAGAGAAGTGAAATTTGGTACACTGGAAGAGCATAACGAGGTGCCTTATTTGAACAAATATTTTGAAAATTATGCTATTTTTCTATTTTCTGGATATTTTAAGTGTGTATCACTTTATTGCAGGTCTCCCAACATGCCTAGAAAGGGTTGATTGACAGCTAATGAAAAGGAACGTGTTGTTGCAGGCCTTGCAAAAGGTTTATCTCTCGTAGATCTAGCCAAGGAGCTTGGAAGAGATCAAAGAACATTGTCTTCATTCGTTGAAAATCCAAACATCAAACCAAGGAAGGACAAAAACACAAGAAAGTCAGTTTCTGCTCGTGATGTTAGAAAAATTCGTTGTCAACTTATCAAGCAGCCGGGCAGCAACAGCGCTGCTATATTTGACAAGGCTGGAATACCTTCCTTGTCCAGAAAGACAAGCTGTAATGTCTTAAACGAAATTGCTATAAGCATTAAGCGCATAGTATGACCTGTTTTAAACAAATTCATAAGGAAAAACGTTTGGCTCAGAAATACATGAAAACGAGCTTTGAAAATGTTCTTTTCACCGATGAGACCAGACACAACCCTTGATGGACCAGATGGGTGGGCCAAAGTTTGGAGTCCTCTTCGATTCCCTACCCCTTATCAATTCCGTCGTCAACAGTGTTATGATTTAATTTGTTGTTAAGAGTTATCCCCCTTGGGATTGACATTCATAATAAAAGCGCCCTCTGTTTCATTTTCCCGCTCGATCCTTTCAAGGGCGTACGTGTATTTTACAGTTAATAAAACCTTTCTAAAAGGCAATTCTTTACTTACTGATACTATTCACTTCAATTTTATTAACTGTAAAAAAAAAAAAAAAAAATAATGGATCGAATCTTACGTCCCGACAGATTCGAGGTGGAACCTACATGCCCTAATTCCGAAAAATCCTATAGGCATTGGAAATTAACCCTCCAGAATTATATCCGCTCACATTATTATGTGGATTAATCGAAAACACTTCAGATAATTTCTTTGCCTTGATCAATTGTATTTCAGCCTCTGTTTTCGATTTAATAAGCGATAAAACCGACTACGATAGTGCATTAAGAACATTGGACGCCGCTTATTTAAAACCCGAAAATATTGTTTATAATAGATATCGATTGATGACGACGAAGCAACAAACAACACAAAATATAGATGCCTTCATACTACAATTGGAAATGCTTGCCAAAACATGTAACTTCGAAGCGGTTTCTGCTGAAGAAAACAAAAATCAATACATTCGGGAAGCTTTCATCGGCGGAATTTCTTCTTCGTCCATCCGACAACGACTGTTAGAAAAACCCATCCTGACTTTACAAGACACATATGCCACGGCCAGATCTCTTGAACAAGCAGAAAAGCATTCGATAAGCTACGCAAATAACTTTACTGTAGCAGCTACAAATAATCCTTCGGGCTACAATCGTATAGCTGTGACTAAAGAAAATATGCATCCAAAAGGGGTTTGTTTTTTCTGTGGAAAATCACGTCATCCTCGATATTTATGTCCTGCACGAAACGCCGAATGTAAAAAATGCAAAAAAAAAAAATGGTCATTGGGCTAAAGTGTGTAAATCTTCTATTTCTAACACTCATACTGCTGTTCTTTATGACGACTCTGACTACCCCTCACCTTCTCTATCCTGACTAGGAACTAACTCCAAAGATGTCACATTCACTCAATGCCAAATTAACGGGCACTTCGTGAACGCTATGGTGGACTCCGGCAGTGTAAAAACATTCATTAATGAAAATACTGCTAAAAAACTTAAACTCTTCACAATACCTAAAAACAAAACTATAGCTCTGGCTGCTTCCGATCAACATGCTAAAATAACTGGCGAAGCTGTCGTGGATTTAATACTGAAAGATAAAACCCATTCTGGAATAACAATTGAAATCATTGAAAACCTTTTCATTGATTTAATAATCGGAAAAGATATTTTAAAAAAATATAAAAAAGTAACACTTAAATTCGACGGTCCTAGAGACAAACTTATAATTGGAGCTATAAACACGAATAATTTTTTTCCTACCATAAACGTTCCACCCCCTCCTCTCTTTTCTAATCTTTCTCCTCATACTACTCCTATTGCGACAAAATCCCGACGTTACACTTTTGCCGCCAACAAATTCATAAAAGAAGAGACTGCTAGAATGTTGAAAGAAGGCATAATTGAACCTTCGATATCTCCGTGGCGAGCGCAGGTTCTTGTAACTTCGAATAAGAATCATAAGAAAAGAATGGTAGTCGACTACAGCGATACCATCAATAGATTCACGGAACTAGACGCTTACCCAATGCCTAATATCAATAAGATGGTAGACGACATCGCTCAATATAACATCTTCTCTACTCTCGACCTAAAATCTGCTTATCACCAAATACCTATAAATCATGCTGATCGTAAATTCACTGCGTTTGAAGTAAGTGGCAAACTTTTTCAATTTACTCGTCTTCCTTTTGGCGTCACCAATGGAGTAAGTGCTTTCCAGAGGAGCATAGACTATATTATAGAAAAAGAAAATCTAACCGATACCTTTGTGTATGTTGATAACGTAACTATATGTGGGAAAAATCAAGAAGAACACGATTACAATCTTCAAAAATTCTACAAAATTGCTAAACAATATAACATCACTTTAAATGAAAATAAAAGCATAATTTCTTCTAGTTCTATTACTCTACTCGGCTACACCATAGAAAATAATCAAATAGCTCCCGATTATCAAAGACTAAAACCATTACTCGAAATGCCACCTCCGCTGAATCTTAAATCTCAAAAAAGAATAGTTGGAATGTTTTCCTATTACTGCAAATTCATTAAAAAATTTTTTGATAAAATTTTATTACTAAATCAAAACAAAGAATTTCCACTACCTCCATCTGTATTAAAATCTTTTCAAACATTGAAAAATGATCTAAAAGACGCCACTTTAATAACGGTAGATCCAAATAAAGAATTTGAAGTAGAAACGGACGCTAGTAACTATTGCATTGCTGCAACACTAAATCAAGAAGGTCGTCCTATTGCATTTTTTTCAAGAACTCTCAATACTAACGAAATTAAGCACCATGCAGTAGAAAAAGAGGCAGCCGCTATTGTAGAAGCTCTCCGTAAGTGGCGACATTTTCTACTTGGCAGGCACTTTAAAGTCATCACAGATCAGAAGAGCATCAGCTTCATATTCGACAATAAAAGAAAATCTAAAATTAAGAATGACAAAATATGTCGTTGGCGTATAGAATTATCCCAATACAATTTCACTATAGTTTATCGACCTGGACCTGAAAATATTGCTGCTGACACATTCTCTCGCATCTCTGCTCTTACTTACAATCTACAAGATCTTCGTGATTTACATAAACAATTATGTCATCCTGGTGTTTCAAGATTAAGCCATTTTATAAGAACGAGGAACCTCCCTTTTACTTTGGATCAAATTAAGAATATTACTGACTCTTGCTCATCCTGTCAATTACTGAAACCCAAATTCGCCAATACCAATGGAGGGACTCTCATTCAAGCCATATTACCTTTTTAACGATTAAATCTTGATTTTAAAGGCCCTCTACCTACTTCTATACATGGCAACAAATATCTACTTACTCTAATTGATGAATATTCCCGTTTTCCTTTCGCTTTTCCTTGCAGAGATATGACAAGCAAAACCATTATCCACTGTCTAAACAAACTCTTTTCAATTTTTGGTTTGCCTGACATGATACATACTGACCGTGCTTCTGATTTCTTAGCAAGAGAAATAAAGGATTTTTTACACAAAAAAGGAATTGCTACTTCTAAAACAAGTAGGTATCATCCTGAAGGTAATGGACAGATTGAAAAACTCAACGGTACCTTATGGAAGGTCATTCAAACAACATTACATTCTAATCAAATGAAACTACCTTATTGGGAAGACATACTACCGGACGCACTTCATTCAATTAGATCATTACTTTGTACTGCCACTAATATGACTCCCCATGATAGACTTTTTAAATATAGTCGTAAATCTGCTTCCGGAATTTCAATTCCTTCTTGGGTTAAACCAGGCCCAATATATATTAGAAACCACACTAAAACAAGTAAACATGACCCTCCTGTAACGCCTGCCACCCTAATAGATGTCAACCCCCACTACGCTTATGTTCAACTACCTTCTGGTACTGAAACCACTGTCAACGTTCGAGACTTAGCTCCAAACTCATCAAATGAAGAAAACTCTAATAATAATCCTACTACTTCAGAGACTTTATTTGAACCTTCTACTAATGAAAACATTGGTCATGAGGAAGACAAAAATCAATCGTCTGATCTTGAAGAAAATCAGATTTCACTAAAAAATAATACTGAAAATCAGCATTCCTGCCAATCTGTGCGGAGGTCGTCCCGAGTTCGACAATTCCCTAGTAAATATAAGGATTTTGTGACTAAATACTGAAAAAACTGCAGTTTGGGTTCATATGTTATTTGTAAATAAAATGATTCTTATGTGATTGTAAAAAAAAAAAAAAAAAAAAAAAAAAATTTGTCTATAATTAATTACCCCTTACTTGAATACTTTAGGACGGGGAAAATGTTATGATTTAATTTGTTGTTAAGAGTTATCCCCCTTGGGATTGACATTCATAATAAAAGCGCCCTCTGTTTCATTTTCCCGCTCGATCCTTTCAAGAGCGTACGTGTATTTTACAGTTAATAAAACCTTTCTAAAAGGCAATTCTTTACTTACTGATACTATTCACTTCAAACAGGGAGGTGGAAGTGTCATATTTTGGGCTGGAATAATTTGTGATTAACTCATTGGACGATTTCAAGTGCTAGAAAGGGTCAAACTGATAAGCCAGTCTTATATTTTATTTTAAATGAGCAATTGTCACCATGGCTTGGTGACCTTCCATTGACGCGTCACTGCAAATTGATTTTTATGCACAACAATGCACCATCCCACTCAGCCAACGTTATTAGTGACATGACCGCCTTGTTCTCCAGATATAAACCCAATTGAGCAGCTCTGGTCAATAATAAAGATGATAGTTTATGAAGGAGGTGTCCAATTTTCGTCAAAGGATGAACATTGGAGGAAGATTTTGGAAGTTTCCTATTGCATTACACCATCTCAAATTGGCCGATTGACATCATCAGTTGACAAGCGGTTGTTCAAAGTGATTTTGAAGCATGGTAGTTATGTTGATAAATAACTATTTCCTTGCACAAAACAATGTGAAATCGTTCTTGTTTTAAACTAATATTGTTATGGATATGTTTTTTATTTCCTATAAAGAGAAATATGAAGTTAGAATATTGTTTTATTACTGAAAATATACATTTTTAGACACTTGGAATAAAGTGATACACACTTAAAATTACCAGAAAATAGAAAAATTAGCATGACTTTCAAAATATTTGTTCAAATTTCCATAAAAATCAGAGAGTTAAGGCACCTTATCAGTGTACCTTTCAGGGTACCAAAATTTACTTCTCTGCGTTTCATAGCAATTTCAAAGGATGGAGTACTGCTGCCACATCTGGGCAGGAGCTGCTAAAAACAGCCTATTCTGCCTTGACAGAGTACAAAATAGACCGTGGTTTAGTGGGGGATGCCCTTTTCTCTTCCCTGCAATCTCTCTCCCACAGAAGAGACGTTGCGAGCCTGGCTTTGTTTTATCGTCATTTCCATGGTAGGTGCTCGTCTGAGCTCCAATCCCTCGTCCCCCCTCGCCAATCTTTCATGAGAAACACCCGTCTTGCTGAAACTACTGTCAAAAATTTTCCCCACTCTTTATCTGTGCCTAAATCCAAACGTAGATTCCATGAGCAAAGCTTTTTTCTTAGAACTCCACGCCAGTGGAACTCTCTGCCGCTTGCATGTTTCCCACCTGACTACAACTTGGGCATCTTCAAGTCCAACATAAACAAACTCCTGACAAACCGCCCCCTTAAGTAAGACACTCTATCAAAACCCTCAATACTAATGATTACTATCTCATTGGTTACTGTACACACAATCACCCTTATCCCTGAGTGGCCTTCGGGCCTTGATAAGTGGTGACCACCATGTAAAAAAAAAAATAAAACAATATTGACCTGCAATAAAGCGATACACAAAGTTTAGATGCGTTCTGATGCTGTTCCGCTCTTGGCGATAAATTGGAGATGTTCAAACTGACGAATAGAAGCTCACTGATCGTTTCCAGGAAATAAACTGAAATAATGTATTGTAGGGAAACGTGCGACTTACCTAATTAGCACATGTGCATAGTTCAACGGGTGGGTCATGGAATGAAATGAATGAAGAAGAAATAAACAAAAATGGCTGCCTTATCTCTTTATATGCCTGCAATGTGACCACCCGACATGCAAATGAGATGCTCCTGATTGGAGATAAAAGAGGGTTGATTTTTTAGAGGGTCGTTCATTTTGAAGTTGGATTTCGAAGAAATAAGTTGAATTAGCAGAAGTTCGTTGGGAGTTGAGAGAAGGTGCGTTATGTATACAGAAGTTTGGAAGTTGGAAGTTTGGACAAAAGTGTTAACCTTACCCAGGAAATTATTGGTGTGACGGGCGGAAGAAATAACACTCAAGTTATTGAATTATAAGCTATTTCGGCTCTCGATGTGCAGTGACTCGAAAGGCAGAAAATGGACAGATTCGACTTTCGCTTGATACATGAGTTTGATGGATCTACCACTGGACTGTCTGTCGTCGAATGGGTGGAAAAGGCTGAGAAGATCTGTACACTGCAGAATTAAAGAACCAGCCACAGTCATTCCTTTGAGGTTAACTGGAGGGGACTATGCAGTCTACCAGCAACTCGGGGATTAACCAGACTGGGATACAATCAAACACAGCCTGTATACAGCGTTTGGTACAGATCCGTTTGTTGCATGGCAACAGTTCACAAGCCGGCGACTTCACCCCAAGGAAACAGTTGATGTGTACCTAGCTGACCTACGAAAGTTGTCGGTACCATTTGGTGGGGTTAACGATAAGATATTAAGATGTGCCTTTTTAGTAGGCTTACCTGAGGAGGTCAGCAGACTGTTGTGGACATCGTCATGAATTGATAACAGACGAGTTATTAGCCCGAGCTCGAAACATCTGTAAGGAACAGGACCCAATTGCAGTAGAAACTAGTATTCAACATGCAACTGTCGAACTGTATGGAAGCAATGTAGATTATCTCCCAGGTACTAATAAGCGTGTAGGCCCAGTGTGCTATAAATGTGGGGAGGCCAATCATTTTGCTAAGGATTGCCGGAGTGATAGGTGTGTATATCCACGAGCATAGAGAACAGTACAATGCTATTGTTGCAATAAGTATGGGCACATATTTCGCAACTGTTCGGGAAACGATGTTGGGGGCAAGATACTATCGCCACCCTTGCCCCTTGCCAACCAATAAACACAGGATTACCGGTCATTGGTGTTAAAATTGACGATGTGCAGTGTTCAGCACTCATAGACACGGGGTGTTCCCGGTGTATAGTTAGTGCACATTACTGTCAGATGTGGCGGGAGCAACCAGTTGGTATTATGACGATCAATGGTTTATCCCGAGCATGTTGTGGTGAAGGGACAGTCACGATCTGTACTGAGAAGGGTGACACAGCCAAAGTTGATGTTCTGGTGATGCAAGAAAACCCCCTTGGCTATGACGTTGATTGGAATTGATGCAATACAAGCACTAGGAGGCGTCATAATCACAGCGACTGGAGGTGTAATGCTTGGAGAAGGAAAAGAAGTCTGTGCAGCCATGTCTATTGAAGAAAAGGACTTCTGTGCTACGTTCGATGACAACGAAAAGGCGTGGACTGCAAAGTGGAAATGGACTATGAGCCAGGCACCAGATCGGCTGTGCAACACCATTTCAGAGTACGTAGTTTCCACAAAGAATAGGGCCGCATATGAAGAAGAACTTCAGATGTGGATTGATAACGGATGGTTAATACCGTACCCACAGCAACGTCTGGGACCACCCAAAGGATTAATTCCGCTCATGGCTGTTGAGCAACCTACTAAAGACAAAATTCCGCCTGTAATGGATTGCCGAGAATTGAATCAACATGTTGATGCTTTCACTGGAAACGCAGATATGTGTGCTGCTAAACTAAGAGAGTGGCGTCAGAAAGGGAGTAATGTAGCACTGCTGGATTTGAAGAGAGCCTACCTGCAGATACGTGTCCATGAGTTATTATGACAATTTCAGACAGTGATAATCCAGGGAAAACGATATTGTTTGACACGTTTAGGTTTTGGCCTAAACATAGCACCCTTAATAATGACAACTATTATTAAAACTGTTTTGATGCAGGATGAGACCACAGCAAAGCTGCTTCAGCTTACATTGACGACATTACGTTAATGAGGATATAATGTTTGCAGATGTGGTTCGAGCAAAACTGGAATCGTTTGGGTTAATAAGCAAAGACCCTAAGCGCCTAAAGGATGGGGTGCCCATGTTAGGCCTAGAGGTCTATGAGAAGGGCAATACTTTGCGATGGAAGCGAGGGAGCGCAATTCCAGAGTTACCCAGTGTATTGACAAGACGCATTGTGTTTTCTATTTGCGGTAAATTAGTAGGACATCTACCTGTCTGTGGATGGCTCCGATCAGCAACAGGAGTGTTAAAAAGACGAGTAACTGCAGTAACCAAAGGATGGGACGACATGGTGGATAATGATTCTTTCCATCAAATGATGGTTGAAATGTTGTCCAGAGTACATAGAAACGACCCTGCCCAGGGTGAGTGGCAAGTATCTGGAAACGAACTGAATGCATGGGTTGACACAAGTTCACTGGCTACAGGTGTCGTGTTGGAACAGTTGGATGCTGTTGTGGAAGATGCGTGCTGGCTTCGTCCGAAAAATGATGCCCAGCATATAAATTTGGCAGAACTTGATGCCACGTTAAAAGGGTTTAATCTTGCATTGCAATGGCAGGCTAAGGTTGGGCATCTCCACACTGACTCGTTGTGTGTTTACCTCTGGTTGACCGACACCTTGACTAGAAAGGCTAGAGTTAAGACTAGAGCTGCAAGTGAGATGTTAGTAAGAAGGAGACTGGCAATAATAAAGCGTATAGTTGACAAATACAGCTTGCAGGTGGACATTACCTTAGTTTCGTCGATGCAGAATTTGGCTGATAGCTTGACTAGAGTACCAAAGAGGTGGATTGATGTAAAAAGGCAGGGATATGATCCTCCACAACAGACATGCGTGCCCGTAACAGATCAATTAACACCTGACCAGATCCGTAGAATACATCAGCAGAGTGGACATCCCGGAATTCGGAGGACAACATATTTTGTCCGAAGAGTGTGTCCTTCAACTACAAGAGCATCAATCAAGGCAGCTATACGCTCGTGTGAAGAGTGTCAGCAGATTGATCCGGCACCGTCCCAATGGCAAAAAGGGAAGCTTGAGATGGAGGACAACTGGTATCGAGTAGGAATGGATGTAACGCAGGCATTTTTTGACCTTGACAGATTGTGGTCCGACACGTTTCACGATATGGCACCTGTTGACATGACAGGATGCATCTAGCATTATACGACAGTTGAGAGCTGTCTTTTTTGAACATGGTGCCCCGCTGGAAATTCTGACTGATAACACCACTACATTTCAATGTCAAGAATTTCAGAAATTTATGCAGGAATGGGGGATTAGAATGCATTATCGATGTGCATATTTTCCAGAAGGTAACGTTATAGCGGAGCAGTGTCACCGCACCATTAAAAGAATTGCGGCCAGGACACAGTGTTCTATTCCAGAAGCTGTGTACTGGTATGATGTGACACCAAAGGACGATGCAACAACAGAAACTGCACCAGCTAATGGGATTTACCGCTATGAACAGCGTATAAAAGAAATTGATGTCACACCATCAGTGGTTAGCGTTGTCAATACACCATATCAAGTGGGATGCTGGGTACACTGTAAAATTTTGCAGAGGAAAAATAGAAAAAATCATAAGTCCTCAGACCCTGTTGATTAATGATGTACCATGTCATGTAAAAGATATCCACCCCTGTTATACCTCTTCTTATTCTGAGGATAATGAGGAAGATCAAATACAGTTCAGGGATGATCCTGATCGCCTACTGCTCCTACAGGTGAGCATAGAAACACTACCTACAGAACCAGATGAGGGAATGATGGAACATACTAGTGGCAATAGTGATGAGAACGATGGACATGAGGAAGTACTACCACCAGTTCCTCATCAAAGTAACCGAGAAAGACGAATACTGTCCACCCGCCGTGATTGTGAAACACCGCCTATAGCACCACGAGAGGGAATGATGAAACATACTGAGGAAGATGGAACCGAGGAAGTGATGCCTCCGATTATTCGAAGGAGTACCCGACAAAGACGGATACTGCCCCCTTGCCCTGATTGTGAAACACTGCATAGGGAACCACAAGAGGGGATAATGGAACAGACTGGTGGCAATAACGGTGGTAATGAGGAAGATGGCAATGGAAGTGCTTCCCCCGATTCTTTGAAGACGTACCCGACAAAGACGACTGGGTCCCTCCTGCCCTGTGTGTGATCATGAGATCAGTGGGGAGAGTAGGGAAACGTGCAACTTACCTAATTAGCACATGTGCATAATTCAACGGGTCGGTCGTGGAATGAAATGAATGAAGAAGAAGAAAGAAACAAAAATGGCTGCCTTATCTCTTTATATGCCTGCAATGTGACCACCCGATATGCAAATGAGATGCTCCTGATTGGAGATAAAAGAGGGTTGATTTTTTAGAGGGACGTTCATATTGAAGTTGGATTTCGAAGAAATAAGTTAAATTAGCAGAAGTTCGTTGGGAGTTGAGAGAAGGTGCGTTACGTATACAGAAGTTTGGAAGTTGGAAGTTTGGACCTTACCCAGGAAATTATTGGTTTGGAAGTTGGAAGTTTGGACTTTACCCAG
Organism: Euprymna scolopes; assembly: GCF_053919585.1. Classification (NCBI taxonomy): domain Eukaryota; kingdom Metazoa; phylum Mollusca; class Cephalopoda; order Sepiida; family Sepiolidae; genus Euprymna; species Euprymna scolopes. The sequence goes on from NC_136510.1 coordinate 61,783,984, forward strand.
GAAATTATTGGTGTGACGGGCGGAAGAAATAACACTCAAGTTATTGAATTATATGTATAAACTGATACTTATGAGAAATCAGTTGAGAAAAATGCTGAAAAGAGAATGAAAGCAATTAAACTGATACTTGTGTGAATTATATTGAAAAAATTTGGAACCATTTGAACAAATATGTTGGAAATTAAATTGAAGATTTTTGTCGAGTATGATTTGCAGGCATTTAAACCGAGAAATAGAAATATTTTTGAACAAAAATAAAGAAAGGAATTTTTACATAAGGTAGAGAGGTAGATAATTTATACTAATCTTTAGAGAAAAAGAAATCGCCTGTACGAAGGGTGAGTGAGTGTAATATTATATGGGAATAGACAGTTAATGAGACCAGAAAAGAAAAAAAGGTAAATAGAAACTAATGACATCTAATTAAAAATAGGAAAAGAAATACATCTGTACTAAATGCTAGAAACGAAACGATTAACAACGTCTGGCTATTTGTAAATTGCATGTGAGTCCTAAAAAAGAATTTGGGACATTGACACATGTCCTCGAAGATTGAACCCCACTGAACAATTCTGAACACTCTTGGCTGTGTCCTCACCACTTGGACACACCTGGGCAAGGTTGGACGTAAGTTACTGAGTAGAATGGAAACATGGCGCTCAAAGATTGGAATTGCCAAAAAATGTGAAAATGAAGAATTATTATATATCGATTAAATTCGAGAAAATCGCAGACTAAGTTAAAAAGTAAAAATGTTAATGGGTCACGGGTCAACTTCCATAAGATTATGGTGGTGTGAAGTTGGATAAGCATGATAACAGTTCTGATTGCGATGCAGGTGGCTGTGATGTCGTGTGTGAGAAACGAGAGAGAAGGCCTTAAGGTTATCTGTACCGATGGCGAGGGTACCTCTCATCAAAACTCACTTGAAACCAATATCACCCCAACAGAGCAGATGCAGATGCTGATACCACCCCAGTGAAAGAAAGCACCCTGAGCATTATGAACCCGCGGATGAATTAATGAAGCAAATAAAATTGCTATATATAATATTTCTTATGATTTCTTTTATGATTGAACCGAGAGACTGTACTGTATGAACTTTGACTCCAAATAGAGACCATAGATCCATGGTGAGTTAATTTTAAAAAAAGAGATAATAAAAACCGAGGTAATTAAAAAAGAGATGATAAAAATAAAGAAACGGCGAATGGTTGCCCTACATAGCATTGTTTTCTTTGCTTGAAACCATTTCCTTAGTTCTTTCTGGTTCCTCTACTGTATTTGAAAAAGTATTGCAAGAGGAACTAGTTCTGAAAATGTGAAATGTGTTCTGTTGATTGGGTGCATTAAGATTCAAAGGTTATGAACGCATCTGTCTCCACTGATGGCCATACGATGTAGCAAATCTTAGTCGGATGTGTGATTTAATAACTTAAATGCAACAATAAAACTATTTTGACTACATAATATTTCTTTGATCATTAAAGCTGAATCTAATTTGTTAGTAAATAATCAAATGTCAAATGTGACAAGATATATTCTGATAAGCATTCAGTTTTAAAAAGAGAATTTTTGGCTGATGACAAATGGGCTTTTCTAAAACAGTGAAAAGAGTGTGACAGAAATGTTGCATACACGCAACCCTAAAAGCATTGGCTGCATTTTATTATCAGCGATGAAAGAAATATTTCGAGTCACAAATAAGAACCAGAAAGAATGAAATGAAAATACTGTATTACATAAATCATTAGAAAATTATGAAAAGAGTTGAAAAACGTATGAACATTGGTTGCTTTTTGAACTGACCAGAAAATAAGAAATTTGTTTTCATTAAAGTTAAAAATATCAAATATGAATATAAATGTATTACCGTGTCTCGAGAATAGCTAAATATTTGAAAGAGTCCCTCATGGATAACCACGCCTATGATGGCGGTGGTATGGCCGCGGAGGATAGCTACTGGTTTGCTGGTCATGTAAGGGTTCCATACTTGGACGTTATGGTCAGCACTACCACTAACCAGTATGTTTAGACTCCTTTTATAATCAAAGCACTCCACTCCCTAAAAATAAACAAAACATAATTAATATAAGTATTTACCATATATGATATACGTAGGGTTCTAGGTTTAGAGAAATGATTCAATAAATGAATAAAACTTTACTAATTGTAATCTCTTGGTAAAAAAACACGTTTGAGATACTGTTTGAAGTTCGATAACTTTTGCTTATCTTTCTTATTATCTCTCTTTGTAAATATCCCATAATCCTTTGCTTGTATTCAATAAAATTTCTTTTCTCTATCCGTCCACACATGTCGCCTACTTCCTCTTTGCAATTTCTGTTTATTCCTAATCTTTTTCACTGGCAATGCAACTCACAACAGGTTATGGACCCAGAAAGATAATGAAAATCGCTGAAGCAGATTATTATTCGACGGAGATGAAGCAAAATACGAAATTTGAGAAATTAAATACTTAGGTCAACTACGTACACTCGATTTAAAAGACGCCATTTTTGTGTAAATCCCATTGGAGATAAAAATGATAAGAAAAATGAAGAAGCTTATGCCGAACTTGTACAGTTCCTAGACGATAAAAAGCCTATCCCTGATAATGAGAGAAGCTGTCGATAATGGAGGAAACACTCTTGAAATATTACTCGAAAATTATACGGAAAAGGAAAGCCGAGGGTTATTTCTTTATATTCCCAACTAACATCTCTCAAAAAGAAAGTTGATGAAAGCGTCATAATAAAGACAGTTCTCCGAAATGCTGGAAAAACAGTGAACGATGCCCCGCTTATTGCGATGATAGTAAAAGGACTACTCAGAAACCTCGACCTCTTTTCTATCTATGTAACCCACAGTAATAAAGAACGGACGTTCTCTGAATATAAAACCGAACTTCACAGAGCAATGACGATGTCATGAAGTTAAATACCTCTTTTTCAATGACTATGAGGAACGATGATTGTGACGGGCAAGACATCTCGTGTTTTATATGTAACGGAAAATGGCATCTATCTAAAAAAAAAAAAAGAAGATATATCTAAAAAAAAAAGATATATCTAAAAAAATTTGATATAGCACGTAAAAGAGGAGACAAAAAATACGCATCCTAGACATGAATGGAAACTGCGTCACAGTTACCCTAAAATGGCGCTACTTATATCCTATTACTCAAAAGACATGCTCCGTAAAAAATGCAACCAAAAATGTTTATTTAAAAAGAAAATGAACTGAAAAATAAAAATAGTACAACATTTAAAATATATGTACGCAAAAATATATGTACAACCTAATGATGGCGGAAAATGAAATTACTGAAGACAGCTGTCATCAGTGCCACAATATGCACACGTGGCATAAAATATTCGGCAACTGGAACTACGATGACATAGCAAAACTACCCGATGTAGTTAGTGAAAGGAAAATAATAATAAAAAAAATACTAGCAACAGAAATTGTGACACTTGCCTTCAAGGAAAATTTTCCTAAAGTAGAAATAAGCACTCTGATAAACGGGCAACTACTATTTTACATTTAATCAACCCTGGACTAGCTGACAGAAACGAAAACAGATGCGCTGTCTCATTCACCAATGATTTCTCTGGTGCTGTATTTGTATACTTCATCAAAAATAAAAGCGATGCTACACTCGCCGCCAAAAATTTTATCGCGGATATTTCTTTCTATAGCAAAATAAAAATACGCAGATCGGACAATGGTTCAGAGTTCACGTCAAACGAATTTCCAAAATTATTCTGCCAAAATAATATAAAACACAAGACCTTGGCACCATACTCATCTCACCAAAACAGAACAGCTAAAAGGAATTGGCGAACACTATTTGAAATGGCAAGATGCATCGTGGAAAATAGCTTACTCCAAACTTTATTGACTTACACTGTCATGATATCTACAGTTGTACGAAACAGGTGCGTCAACAATCGTTTAAAGCAGACTTATGAAATAATCGGGAGAAAACCCAATCTTTCAAAAATGCACATTTTCGGTTCAATGTGTTATACCTAGTCTCAATGTGTTATACCTAGTCTCAATGTGTTATACCTAGTCTAAATGTGTTATACCTAGTCTCAATGTGTTATACCTAGTCTCAATGTGTTATACCTAGTCTCAATGTGTTATACCTAGTCTCAATGTGTTATACCTAGTCTAAATGTGTTATACCTAGTCTAAATGTGTTATACCTAGTCTCAATGTGTTATACCTAGTCTCAATGTGTTATACCTAGTCTCAATGTGTTATACCTAGTCTCAATGTGTTATACCTAGTCTAAATGTGTTATACCTAGTCTCAATGTGTTATACCTAGTCTCAATGTGTTATACCTAGTCTAAATGTGTTATACCTAGTCTCAATGTGTTATACCTAGTCTAAATGTGTTATACCTAGTCTCAATGTGTTATACCTAGTCTAACACAAAAGGAAAACTAGACCCAAAATGCCAGAATCGAATATTTGTCGGATACGACAGAAACAGCCCAGCATACCTAGTCTATTACCTAGAAAATAGGCAAGTGTACAAACAGGCAAGTTAAATTCATCAACAATGGCATCAAACATATCCACCAAGTGACGATGGTGAGGATCTTTCTCAAAGAGATTTGATGAAAAATTTTAAATTGGAAGACCCTAAACGATCTAGTATTGATCAACCAACTAATACCGTGGAAGAGGATAACTCCGAGATGCCTAAGGTGGAAAGACAAACTACCTAGCTACTTAATGGACTATGTGACAATAGTTCAAAACGGGAGTGATCACACGCTGTTGATTACTGTTGCTACAAAGCTACACATGGTGTAACACATACCTATAAAGAAGCTTCCTGAGTGACACATCACTGACTCAAAGCAACGCAGGAGGAAATCGATTCTCTAAAAGAAAATAACGTTTACGAACTAGAGTAAGTAGTAGTAAGTAGTAACATCCAAGGAAATGGCAGAAACACTAGAGGAAGACATCCAATCTGTAGTGGAATGGGGACAAAAATGGTTGGTCACATTCAATGCTGCTAAGACTAAACTTGTTTCCTTTAATAACTACAATAAACCTTCTCTACCACCAATAGCAATGGGCAAGAACACATTGCCTGAAAGTACTTCTTTTAAACTCCTCGGCCTAACGTTTACAGGGAATATGAACTGGAATAGATACATTGAGAGCATTGCCAAGGCTGCTGCATGAAGGTTGGCTCCCTCTACCGTGCTAAAAAACTACTTACGCCTGACAGTATCCTATACCTCTATAAGGCAACCATTCGCCCATGTATGGAGTACTGTTGTCACATTTGGGCTGGTGCATCTGCTGCTTGTCTCTCGCTCCTGGACAGGGTTCAAAAGAGAGTCGCCAACCTGATAGGTCCTGAACTGTCATCTAGGCTTCAGCCTCTGTCCCATCGACGAGATGTTGCATCCCTCTGCCTGTTCTACAAATACTTTAATGGTAAATGCTCTGACGAACTGCAAACACTTGTACCTCCCCGACGTAACTACCCCCGACAAACCCGACAAGCTACTAAGTCTCATCCCTTTACAGTAGAGATCCCTAGGTGCAAGAAAGCCTTTTACTCCAATAGTTTCTTCCCCAGAACTGCGGGTCTTTGGAACTCCCTTCTGGGATTCTGCTTTCCCAACTGCACTGATATGCAGAAGTTCAAGTGTAATGTTAACAAACATCTTTCTACTCATCTCCCTTCATAATGACCCCGCTAATTAAGTCCCTAATAGTACCCCCCTGTTTCAAAGTGGCACTGTGCCTTGTTTGGGGTGAAAATTGAATAAAAAAAAGAAGAAAAAAAAAAGTAGTATATAAAATTAAAGAAAACTGCGATGGTTTCCCTAAATACAAGGCAAGATCCGTCACAAGGGGCTATAACCAAACTAAAGAAGTAGACTATACAGAAATTTTCTCTTCAACAACCGACATCAGTTCGCATACTAATTCAAATAGTTATCTCGTACGATCTTATCGTCCATCAAATGGATGAGAAAATAGCATGCCCCAATCGATCATAAAATCTAGGTGCAGCAACCAGAGGGATTTGAAGTAAAATGGAAAACAAGCTAAGAACCAGTTTGTATGTTAAACACATCCTTATACGACCTAAAATAATCGGACAGAAACTGGAACTAGACTCTGTATAATCGCCTCACCAGAACCAAATAGATTATTGCGTATACGTCACAATGATAAGAAAGAATCATTATCATCTCATGAGTTGATGATTTAATTATCGCTGCTGATAATATTGATTCACTTAACATCACCAAACTAATGCATATGTTCGATTTCAAAGAGAAAGACCTAGGAAAACTTCATTTCTTAGAGATAGATTTTAACATAACTGAAGATTATATACAAATGAGCCAAAAAAGAAAAAGCAACAATAAAAGTACTAGTAAGGTTGGACATATTTGACTGTTAACCCAGGACAACACCATGTGAACAGTTGGATTCAATCGACAATAACCCCAATGACATAATCGATCCTAGAAAATATCGTGAAGTCGCTAGTAGTTTAATTTATTTGACGATCTGTACTCGGCCGGATCCGAGTTAATTACATGATTGCTTTTGGTGGAAGCGTATCTGTTGTGAGTTGCATTGTCAGTGAAAAAGAATAGGAATAAACAGAAATTAAAGAGGAAAAACACATGTGAACGGATAGAGAGAACCAATTTTATTGAACACAAGTAAAAGGATTATGAGATACTAGCTGGACGCCCGGCGTTGCCCGGTCGTACTGTACACTTAAACATGATATTTTAATTTATGCAGATTGCGCGTGTATAGAATCAATCTTGATTATATTACGAGGAATAATTTGCCCGGTGGACTAATTCAAATTAATAATAATAATAATAATAATAATAATAATAATAATAATAATGAAAATATCTTTCATCAAATCCCGTTAGTGTTTGTTTACAATATCACGTCAGCTGATATTTGGGCTTGACGATAAATGCCCTGGAAAAGTCACTTGTGATTAATGTTTAGTTTTAAAATATGCAACGAATAAGTTTATGAGTAATTTCCAAGGATAACATGTGATCCTGCAGTAACAAAGCCCCTTTTCCCTACCATTGATTGTGATTACAATAAGCTTTAAAAAATCAAATTTTATATGAATCATTTAAATTTACTACTTCAAGGTAAAACTCTGTTTATAAATGCAATGTTATAATCATATTATTGCATCTGAAAAAGAAAAAAAAGCTTGTGTTGTGGAAACATAAAGATAGAGGCACTCTCAATTAATAAAATGACCAACTTTCCCATTATTTGGTTATTGGTGATAGCTTAACACCGATGTTACGAGGAGTGTGCAATAAATAATGCCCCTGACCCACTTCCCATAGCAGTAGAGCAACGAAACTTGGCACAGTTATTAGTCTTTCTCTACATAGGAACCACCCAGAGTTATGCATTTCTCCCATCGTTTGATGCAGCTCTGGAGACCGTTTTTGTCCTCCAACCACGACATGACTTCAGAAATCAAGGCTGCATCATCTGGGAAACACTTTCCTTTCAAAAACAACTTCATGGCTGGGAAGAGGTGAAAGTCAGAGGGTACAAGATCAGGAGAGTAGGGAGGATAGGGTAGGATTTCATAACCACACGCCTGTGCTTCTGATCTGGCGACATGCGAGTTGTGGACCGGAGCGTTGTCCTGCAGGAGGAGGGTACATTTGCTGATCTTCCCCCGCCTCTTGATTTTAATAGCTTCCCTTAATTTCCTCTAAAGTGAAGCATAATAGGCTCCTGTAATTGTAGTACCCTTTGCCATGAAATCTGTCATCACTACTCCGTCCTGGTCCCAGAAGACTGTGAGCATGACCTTACCAGCGGAGGACTGCACCCTTGCCTTCTTTGGAGGTGGTGATTCCAAGTGCTTCCACTGCATTGACTGGGCTTTGGTCTCTAGATCATAGTGATGGACCCAGGTTCTATCCTGGGTGATTAGTCATTTGAAAAACTTTGACTAATCTTCTTAGCACATCTCCAAATTCATCCTCGAGCACTCGACGTATTCTCGCTTCTGGAATGGTGTGAGCAACCTAGGAATCCATCTGGCAGACACCTTATGCATATGCAAATGATCGCGAATGATAGTTTCCACAGACCCTGTACTAATCTTGACATCTTGGGCTATTTAGTAAATAGTAATGCGCCGATCTTCCAAAATGGCAGCCTTAACTTGACGGACAGATGCCTCATCAATGGCAGAAGCGGGGCGACCAGGTCTGGGAGCTGTTTCCACAGACTTCCGGCCATGTTTGAATTCACGATGTCAGCATTTTACAAAGTCATATGATGGGACATTATCACCATAAGTTTCTTTCATTTCATCAAAAGTCTCCTGTGGTGTGCGTCCTTTCAAATACAAAAACTGGATCACTGCTCGACATTCAACAGGCTCCATTTCACACCTGACTCAGTTCAAACTCCTGTAAAACAGAAACAAAATTAGTTCAGAGCTGTAATTTGCCACAAAACCCGTAGAGATATAAATCATTGCACATGCAAAATTTCAGCTAGATCAGACAACTGGAAGTGGGTCAAGGGTATTACTTATTGCACGCCCCTCGTATGCATTTATAAAAAATAATGTTAACAATGCTTGCATCTGAATAAATAGTATTCTTTGACTATTACATTCATCTGTTTTAATATGAATTATTTTCATGTAGATTCAACACTTGTGATTAAACGTGAACATACGGATCTGTCAATATTTCTCAATTGATCTATATCATTGACCTCCAATAAAATGTGTTATATGTCGTTTTCTATAGAATGGCTACTTATCTAAGTGGATTAAAATATTATACTATTTGTCAGTTGTCTTTCATGAGACTTGTTTTACCAGGTCGCATTGCCTGTGTTCAATGTTAAATAATGGATACATATTTATGAACCTTGGTTACATTAAAAGATAAAAAGCCAGATAAGATAGGAGAAATCTAAAGACGGTTAAACATACACACATTATGTTTACATGCCTCATGAATGTGTGGATAATATCGCACATGTACGCAAATGTATATGTTTGCAGCTATTTGTACTTGTATGTATGGGTATATGTGTTTCGTTTTTGTTTTTGTGTAATTGGTTCATTTGTTGTACAATTTTCAATAAGTTTCAAACATCCAGGTCAGAATTTCATCCATTTCACTTTGGTTGATTTTATCGCTAGGAAGTATTTTGATGTTTCTTGAGGAAAATTAATTTTTGTTATGTGCTTTGAATTTTAGATTTTGTTTTTTTTTCTGATTTCTTAATGTTTATTTTAATTATGGTTTTAAACATTTAGGTTGGCAGAGATTTGCAGATGTAATTTTTCTTAATTTTCAATTATGGCCTTCGTCTAGCCCGTCATTATAACACGATCCGAATGAGTTACCGACCCTTGGATTGAAAGATAAGTTTTATATTTAAATTGATAATGTTACACTACAAACAGCATTGTCAAAAATCAATTATAAACAGAAGGAAACGAGTTTTGAAACGAAGGTCAAAATTAAAGGAAAAATATAAATCAATCAAATATCGCTATTTAATGAAAGTTTTTACCTTGGGAAGCTTAAAAACATACGTCTGCTTAAATCTGTATATATCCGAGATAACAAGAGAACTGTTTGGGCATCCACTGGAAGAGATTATTGTGGCATTATCCGGAACATATTTCACTTGTCGTATCATTTCAGTGTGAATACAAGTCAAACATGAATAACGCACCCACTTGGAATGCTGGGATTTCAAATCCTGAAATAAGAAATGTGGGTGTTTTTTTTTCATTCTCACAGACTATGAATATTTGAAAAGTAAAGGTTATATTTTGAATTCATCCATACCTTAATATAAAATAAAATAAATATAATATAAAAAGAACTATATAAAAAGAAAAATCTGCAAGACAAACACGGATATTTAAACGGATTAGAGGTATGTCTATCCTCAACATATCTCTAAGAATAAAAAAAACAGTTCAAGGAAACCACACTTAGAAATTACTTTTTTCTCGTTTAGAAACGACCATGTATGTATTCTGTTGTTTATGTCCTGCTTCATAAGTTTAAAAGCTACAATTAACATCCATATGAATGCTTTGTCGTTGATTATTGATTTCAAAAGGCGAAGAATCAAAAGATACATCTGCCTTACTTTTAATGCTAGGTTTATTTATGGTGCCTTTTACATATATTAAAAACCCTTCCCAATACTTTTGCTGATGAGGAAACTTTGTTATTTTTTAAATACTATATGTAAAAATTATTGTCCGTGGCTTAATGTCTACCACAATAAAAACATTGTTTTCCGAAACGATCGTACAAATTATTGACTTTGTTGTTGTTCCTTCTTGTGAAACGGATTTTTAATTTAATTCTAATTTGAATTTTAAATTATCAATCACATTACTGAATATATATATATATATATATATATATATGTGTGTGTGTGTGTGTGTGTGTATATATGTATGTGTGCATATGCACTACTCTAATCCCTTATACCTCATTAGGTATCCAACTCTGCCCCCTTTTAACGCAACCAAGAATTTTTTATTTTTATATTTTTTTGTTCTTTTATCTTATTATATATATATATATATATATATATATATATATATATATATATATATATATATATATATATATATATATACAGTGATGATCATATTTATTGGCACGGTAAAATAAAAGTTAAATTTTGTCTAATAAATTCTAAAAACGGGATTAAATTAAAGAAAATAACAAAGTATATTATGTATTTTTAACTGGCCTTTCCGATGCAGCAATCGGATTTTAGAAAAAATAAATAACAAAGGAACAACAAACATAATTGCAAAAAACCCTTGTTCAAAATTATTAGCACGATTTATTTAATAATCAATTGTATAGCCTTTGGCCTTGATTACCTTCCTCAGTCGCTTTTCATAGTTTACAACCAAGTTGTTGCACTCTTCAGTAGTAATTTTAGCCCACTCTTCCTGACAATAATCCTCCAATTGAATAAGATTCTTAGGCTTCCTTTGCATTACCCTCAATTTTAATGTTCTCCATAAATTTTCAATTGGATTAAGGTCTGGGCTTTATGATGGCCACTCCAAAACATTAATATGATTGTCCTCAAGCCATTTCTTAGTCAGTTTAGCCGAATGCTTTGGGTCATTATCTTGCATGAACCACCAACGACGACCAAGTGAGAGCTCTTTAGCAGAGTCTTTCAGGTTTTCATCCAATATTTTAACATAATCTTCCTTTTTTATGCTACCTGTGACCTTAACAAGTCGCCCTGGTCCAGAGGCAGCAAAGGATCCCCAAAACATCAAACTGCCTCCACCGTGCTTCACTGTGGGTATGGTGTTCTTAGGCAGGAAAGCTTCGCCAGATTTTCTGTAAATATAAGACACTTTATTATGGCCAAATAACTCTATTTTCGTTTCGTCAGTCCATAGAACACGTTTCCAGAATGCAACATCTTTATCAATATGACGTTTTGCAAAGGCTAGCCTTGCTTTCAGGTGCATAGGCTTCAATAAGGGAGTCTTTCTCGGACGACATGCTTTTAAACCAGCTCTCTTCAAAACTCTACCAACTGTATGTCGAGATACATTCACTCCAGAGGTGCTCTGTTCATCAACAATCTCCCCAACAGAGATCCTTGAGTTTTGTTTTACTTGTCGAACAATTTTCCGTTCATCTCTTGGAGAAAGAATCCTTTTTCTCCCTCTACCCTCTAAACTCATAACGTGGCCTTGCGATTTGAACTTGTTTATTATGGCTCTAACAGTGGATTTGGGAAGGTTTAGCTTCTTTGAAATCTTATCATAGCCCTCCCCATTGGTATGGCATGCTACAACAAGCTTCCTGACGTATTCGCTGTGTTCCTTAGTTTTAACCATGGCGATTGAAAATTATAATTTAGTCACTTATAATAGTTTAAATAAATCGCTATCTAAAAATTATCTGAAAAAAATTATTCACTGAATTAGCGTTAAACAAGCATAATATGGCTATAAAAAAGTTCAGAAAGCACGTAAACCGGAAATTGATTGATATTATACTGATACTAAAAGAAAAACAAAGCCGTGCCAATAATTTTGAACAAGGGTTTTTTGCAATTATGTTTGTTGTTCCTTTGTTATTTATTTTTTCTAAAATCCGATTGCTGCATCGGAAAGGCCAGTTAAAAATACATAATATACTTTGTTATTTTCTTTAATTTAATCCCTTTTTTAGAATTTATTAGACAAAATTTAACTTTTATTTTACCGTGCCAATAAATATGATCATCACTATATATATATATATATATATATATATATATATATATATATATATATATATATATTATCGCCTCTTCTTTCTTTCTTTTTTTTGTTGTTCTTTTTACTTCACCCTTCACCCTCTATCCCTTAAATATATTTCATGTGTCTTGGACCTTGCCTTTATCTGTACCCCTTAATTTTACTCAACTTCTAGTTATTATTATTATTATTATTATTATTATTATTATTATTATCGTCGTCATTGCTATTATTATCGCTACTATCATGATCATTTTTATTGTCATTACCATCGTCGTTATTATTGTTGTTATTATTAATATTATTATGGTCAATAGTATTCCCCCTATTACTCCACCACGCCAATCATCCATATCCAAAAATCTATTTTGTCCTGTTAGACACCTCCGAAGAACTTGCTACTCTATCTCTCTACCTTTGTCTTATAAAAAAGAAAACACAGAAATACTGCCACATATTACTTAGCATATAGTGTACTTTGAAATCCAGTATTATAGCCTTATAACTACCCACTCAGACCCACCCTTTTTGCCTTAAATCACCACCATAATATCCCTCCCAAAAGTATACACTAATTCATAGTGATGTTGTCATCTCGTTTGCATCTGTAAAAAGATGTCCATAGATAATAGACACCTTACACGCCGTTAAATTAGAACCACCACACATCCAGTTAAACCCCAACTTCAACCTTAAAGCATATACTACATACACTTAAGACTATGATAAAGACTCTATGCACCTTTCTGCATTACACTATATATAATACGCTCCTCCTTTATTTAGAATTCGACCCCCAACATCATCTATAATTTTAATTTGTTTTGATTTATTTCGTTCCTAATGAATCCAACGCTAGACGCCGCATCCCCACTATGTTACCTAGCATCTTCTCTACTCTTCTGATGTGAAGCATTAGGCTTCGAAATGCCTTGGCATAAAGAGTTCCTTCTATCCCCCAACTAATCGATTGTATTCCCTTATTGAATAAATTAACCGATCTATATCCACCAATATATAGTTCTGTGACTTCATTTCCCACTCCTATTGTTTTCATATATATATATATATATATATATATATATATATATATATATATATATATATATATATATATATATATATATATGTATATATATATATATATATATATATATATATATATATATATATATATATATTGAGATAAGACACTGATTAGAAATCAGATGAAAGATCCTGATAGATATTACTTGAAGTAATACTTTCAGGGTGATACTAGCCAAAAAAGAGAAGCTCAATATTTAATATATAAGTTTAGTGATTATATAGGCACATATATTCGAATTAAGAATTTATTGTTTGACAAAAGGAATATATAGAAGGGGTTTTGTTGATTTCCTTAATCCATGGATTTTCAATTTCTATTGGGGGGGGGACGGTGATGAGACAATGAGGGGATGCATGATAGTGGTGTAGAACTTGTAGATATGCAGCTTCGGCGTTCTTCGTTCTCTGTAACGCTTTTTTGTTATATTGTCTTGTGTTATTCCCCATATTCTAGGGTTTTCCTTAATATTTCAGCCGTTTTCATTATTGTTAGGCGTTGTATTTTTGTAGTTATTCCTCTGATTCCAGTTTCTGCCATTCTTTTTTCGAAGTTTTATTATTGTTATTATTATTATTGTTATTATTGTTATTATTATTATTGCCATTATTATTATTATTACTATTATTATTACTGTTGTTATTATTATTATTATTATTATTATTATTATTATTATTACTATTATTATTACTTTTGCTATTATTATTATTATTATTATTATTATTATTATTATTATTATTATTATTGTAGTCTCAACCTTTGGATGTTTTTAGTTGGATTTTCTTTCTTAAACATCAGGTCAATTGCTTTGACTTTAAACATTTAAGCTGTATTAATATTATCGCCGTTTCTAACGGGCAAACCTTTCGCAAAATTGTAAAAGAAATTGTCTTGTCAATCTGATTAAGTAATTTATAGTGGCTTTTTTATCATGTTCCTAAGCTTTTTATTACAATGGAAATCACCTTGCCTGTCGTACAGTTTAAGTGGTTGATATATTATTATTGTTTCATAAAATTCTTAACTTTATGATGTTTTTTTTATTTTTATTTTTTATTTTTTTTACTTTTTAATCATTCAAGCTATACCTTAACACTTTCGTTGTTCCCAATAGGCAAGCCTTTTGTAAGATTGTAAAAGAAATTGTCTTGTAAATCTGATTAAGCCATTTGTGGTGGCTTTTTGTTATAGTCTTAAGCATTCCAATCACAATGGGAATCACCTTGACTTCTTTACATTCCCAGAGTCTAACTAATTCCCATTTTAGATCTTGGTATTTATTTATTTTTTCTTGTTCTTTCTCTTGCACTTTGGTATCGAGAGGGCAAGCTACGTCAATAATTGAGCAAGTTCTCTTGCTTTTATTTATTAAAATTATATCAGGTCTGGTGTGTTCAAGGACCTTATATGTCTGTATGTGCATATCCCAAAGAAGTTTGACATTGTCGTTTTCCTGCACCACTTTTGCTTTATGCTCAGACCACTTCGCATTGTGGTCTAATGCATAGAGTTTGCATATATTCCAGTGTAGGATCTGAGTAACTTTGTCGTGTCTCCATTTTTTAGATTGATATTCTGATACAATATGTGCTAATGTTTCTTCCCTTTCATTACACATCGGTGATTCTGCAGTTTTGTCGATGTAGTGTTTGATGGACTTTATTATTATTATTATTATTATTATTATTATTATTATTATTATTATTATTATTATTTGTTGTTGTTGTTGTTGTTTTTATTATTATTATTATTACTACTACTACTACTACTAATACTACTACTTCTATTATTATTATTATTATTATTATTATTATTATTATTAGCGAATAAATTATATTAAACTCAGGATCACCGCAGTTAATCAATACATTTTTATTCGTATTAGTTTACGTCAACATTGACACTATTGTAGCTGATTCTTCTTGACCCCTTTGAGAAAACATATCTATTCAAAACAACTGATGGGCGTGTAATAAAAGTATCAATATCTAAACTCTACCAACTATTTTCGCTTTTTCTATTTTACTTATTTTTTTCTAGTTTACTATCTATGAAATATCTAGAAATAGGAATAAGTGTAGAATTGTTTTTATCAAGACAAATTCAACTTAGTTGTACATTAATTTCTGGTTGAATTTAATTTTGATGAACAATCAAAAGTTGTTTGAATGTAACTCTATATTTACCTGCATGAAGACTTTTAATGCACCAGCATCGTTCTTAAACGGGGTTTCAAATAATTGCGTTACTGGTTTCTTAAAATAGAAAAGTCCAACTGTACCCGAATCCAAACCGCACAAAAGTAAGGATTCAGAGTTGACGTTCTGTAAGAAAATACAAATAAAACATGGAAATGAAACAGATCCAAATCAAATTAGTAACGAGCAATAAATATCATTACGGCAATAGTGTTAAAAGATTACTTACATTCTTGTCGAACCAATAATCAAAACAGTAAGGAATATCAGACATGCCTAAAAAATAAAAGGATACACCAAGTTATTATCTGCATTTATCATGTTTCAAAACAGATCATTGCACAGAGAGATGTTATACATCACAAACTTTATTTTAATGAAAATTATTTTGCAATTAACCTAAATTTTCACGTCATTATAGTTTCACATTTGATAAAACCGTACATCTAAAGGAACGTTGAGTGTGTCAATGATTTAAGTTGTGCCTGCTTTGCTATCAACATCAAATATCCTGAGGAAACCCAAGTATGTGTTGCTTTACAAGGAAAAAGAGGCGGATCCACCCACCACAAAAAATTTCAGTCGACACGACATAATGCAACCTGCTCTGTAACTTAAGTGAAGGTCTTTAAAATAGTGCAAGTGTGCACCAGCATGTGCGACAGATCTAGGTTTTTCATCTAATAGTTCTTTGTTCAGGCGATGCAGCAATAAATGCCCACTGCAGCCACTGATCTGATACGCTGCCAAATAGAACTGCAAGCCTGCGTAGTTCTGCCAAAAAGACATCGATCGTTCCACCTT
Source organism: Euprymna scolopes (assembly GCF_053919585.1). Taxonomy (NCBI): domain Eukaryota; kingdom Metazoa; phylum Mollusca; class Cephalopoda; order Sepiida; family Sepiolidae; genus Euprymna; species Euprymna scolopes. The sequence continues at coordinate 61,800,415 of NC_136510.1, forward strand.
GTTGAAGGTCGCATGCTGCAAACTGCTTCTATACAGCAAAGGAATTCAAGTCAAACGCTGTGTGCAGTATTTTCTTCACACAATCAAAATCCGCACGCATTTGCCTCAATCAATTGCTGGTACACAGCATCATGATGATAATCGCATGATGATGATGATGATAATCGAATGCTTTTGTCTTCACAACTCAACACAAACAATAACCGTCGATATATGACCTCCGGCATGGTATCAAACACTTCCATTGATGCAACCTGGCATGGTCCCGAACAATTCTATCAACAAATCCGCAACAGTCCCAAACAATTCTATCTACAAAACCTTACATGATTTTGAAAAAGTCCATCAGACAGGATACAAAAAATTCTGTTTATAAGACTCAACGCACTACCCAACCGAATCTAGGCAGTTGCTGCTATTTAATTGTTTCCCCATGAGAAAAAATGACAAAAGGCCGTTTTAAAGCTACAGGATATCAAGATCCTCAAAAAGGGCCACGCTGGATTAGAGCAAATACATTAATCTTCCTAATATACAAATCAAATATATATAAATTATATATATATATAAATCACATATATATAAATACAATATATATAAATAAAATATATATGAATCAAATATATATAAATCAAATATATACAAATCAAATATATATAAATCAAATATATATGAATACAAATATATATAAATCAAATATATATAAATCAAATATATATAAATCAAATATATATGAATCAAATATATATAAATCAAATATTTATAAATCAAATATACATAAATCAAATATATATAAATCAAATATATATAAATCAAATATATATAAATCAAATATATATAAATCAAATATATATGAATCAAATATATATAAATCCAATATATATAAATCAAATATATATGAATCAAATATATATAAATCAAATATATATAAATCAAATATATATAAATCAAATATATTTAAATCAAATATATAAAAATCAAATATATATAAATACAAATATATATAAATCAAATATATATCAATACAATATAAATGAATACAAATATATATAATTCAAATATATATAAATCAAATATATATAAATCAAATATATATGAATCAAATATATATAAATCAAATATATATAAATCAAATATATATAAATCAAATATATATAAATAAAATATATATGAATCAAATATATATAAATCCAATATATATAAATCAAATATATATGAATCAAATATATATAAATAAAATATATATAAATCAAATATATATAAATTAAATATATATAAATAAAATATATATGAATACAAATATATATAAATCAAATATATATAAATCAAATATATATGAATACAAATATATATAAATCAAATATATATGAATAAAATATATATAAATCAAATATATATAAAGTAAATATATACAAATAAAATATATACAAATCAAATATATATAAATCAGATGTATATGAATCAAATATATATATAAATCAAATATATATAAATCAAATATATATGGATCAAATATATACAAATCAAATATATATAAATCAAATATATACAAATCAAATATATGCAAATCAAATATATATAAATCAAATATATATAAATCAAATGTATATAAATAAAATATATATAAATCAAATATATACAAATTAAATATATATGAATAAAATATATAAAATCAAATATATATAAATCAAATATATATGAATCAAATATATATAAATAAAATATATATGAATCAAATATATATGAATCAAATATATATGAATCAAATATATACAAATCTAATATATATAAATCAAATATATATAAATCAAATATATATAAAGCAAAAATATACAAATCTAATATATATAAATAAAATATATATAAATAAAATATATATAAATCAAAATATATATAAATCATATATATATAAATCAAATATATATAAATCAAATATATATGAATCAAATATATATGAATCAAATATATACAAATCAAATATATATAAATCAAATATATATGAATCAAATATATGTAAATCAAATAAATACAAATCAAATATATATAAATAAAATATATATAACTAAAATGTATATAAAGCAAATATGTATGAATCAAATATATATAAATCAAATATATATGAATCAAAAATATATAGATCAAATATATATAAATCAAATATATATGAATCAAATATATATGAATCAAATATATATGAATCAAATATATTTATATCAAATATATATGAATCAAAAATATATAAATCAAATATATACAAAGCAAATATATACAAATCTAATATATATAAATCAAATATATATAAATCAAATATATACAAATCAAGTATATAAAAATAAAATATATATGAATAAAATATATATAAAGCAAATATATATGAATCAAATATATATAAATCAAATATATATGAATCCAATATATTTAAATCAAATATATATAAGGCAAATATATATGAATAAAGTATAAATAAAGCAAATATATATAAATCAAAAATATATAAATCAAATACATATGAATCAAATATATATAAATCAAATATATATGAATCAAATATATATAAATCAAATATATATAAAGCAAAGATATATAAATGAAATAAATATGAATCAAATATATACAAATCTAATATATATGAATTAAATATATATAAATAAAATATATATGAATCAAATATGTATAAATAAAATATATATGAATCAAATATATATTAATCAAATATATATATATCAAATATATATAAATCAAATATATATAAATCAAATATATATATAAAGCAAAGATATATAAATGAAATATATATGAATCAAATATATACAAATCAAATATATATGAATTAAATATATATGAATAAAATATATATGAATCAAATATATATAAATAAAATATATATGAATCAAATATATATAAAGCAAATATATATAAATCAAATATATATAAAGCAAATATATATGAATCAAATATATATAAATCAAATATATATAAATCAAATATACATAAATCAAATATATATGAATCAAATATATATAAATAAAATATATATGAATACAATATATATACATCAAATATATATGAATTAAATATATAGGAATCAAATATATATGAATCAAATATATATAAATAATATATATATAAATCAAATATATATGAATCAATATATATAAATCAAATATATATAAATCAAATATATATAAATTAAATATATATAAATCAAATATATATGAATAAAATATATATAAATCATATGTATATAAATCAAATATATATAAATCAGATATATATAAATCAAATATATATAAATCAAATATATATGAATACAAATATATATGAATCCAATATATATGAATAAATAAATATAAATCAAATATATATAAATTAAATATATATAAATTAAATATACATGAATCAAATATATATAAAAAATATATATGATTCAAATATATATTAATCAAATATATATAAATCAAATATATATAATCAAATATATATAAATCAAATATATAGAAATCAAATATATAGAAATCAAATATATCTACATCAAATATATCTAAATTTAAATATATAAATCACATATATATAAATCAAATATATATGAATAATATATATATAAAGAAAATATATACAAACCAAATATATATAACTCAAATACATATAAATCAAATATATATGAATAAATATATATAAATCACATATATATGAATCAAAAATATATAAATAAAATATATATAAATCAAATATATATGAATAAATATATATAAATCAATTATATATGAATCAAATATATATATAAATCAAATATATATAACTCAAATATATATAAATCAAATATATATAGATCAAATATATATAAATCAAATATATATGAATAAAATATATATAAATCAAATATATATGAATCAATTATATATGAATAAAATATATATAAATCAAATATATATAGATAAAATATATATAAATCAAATATATATGAATAAAATATATATAAATCAAATATATATAAATCAAATATAGATAAATCAAATATATATGAATCAAATATATATGAATCAAATATATAGAAATCAAATATATATGAATAAATATATATAAATCAAATATATATATGACTCAAATATATATAAATCAAATATATATGAATCAAATATATATAAAGCAAATATATATAAATACAAATATATATAAAGCAAATATATATAAATCAAATATATATGAATCAAATATATATGAATCCAATATATATGATTCAAATATATATAAATCAAATATATATATGAATCAAATATATATTAATCCAATATATATGATTCAAATATATACAAATTTAATATATATGAATCAAATATATATTAATCAAATATATATTAATCAAATATATATAAATAAAATATATATGAATCAAATATATATAAATCAAATAGATATGAATCAAATATATATAAATCAAATATATATAAATCACATATATATAAATCAAATTTATATAAATACAATATATAGAAATAAATATATATAAATTAAATATATACGAATTAAATATATATAAATTAAATATATATTAATCAAATATATATAAATTAAATATATATAAATTTAATATATATAAATCAAATATATATAAATCAAATATATATAAATCAAATATATACAAATCAAATATATACAAATCAAATATATATAAATCAAATATATATAAATCAAATATAGAGAAATCAAATATATATTAATCAAATATATATAAATAAAATATATAGAAATCACATATATGTAAATCAAATATATATGAATAAAATATATATAAAGCAAATATATATAAATTAGATATATATATATAAATACAATAAATCTATAAATCAAATATATATAAATCAAATATATATAAATCACATATATATAAATCAAATATATATAAATACAATATATAGAAATAAATATATATAAATTAAATATATATGAATTAAATATATATAAATTAAATATATATAAATCAGATATATATAAATTAAATATATATAAATGTAATATATATTAATTAAATATATATTAATCAAATATACATAAATCAAATATATATAAATCAAATATATACAAATCAAATATATACAAATCAAATATATATAAATCAAATATATATGAATAAATATATATAAATCAAATATAAATCAAATATATATGAATGAAATATATATAAATTAAATATATATAAATTAAATATATATAAATCAAATATATATAAATCAAATATATATAAATGCAATATATATAAATCAAATATATATAAATCAAATATATATAAATGCAATATATATAAATGAAATATATATAAATCAAATATATATAAATCAAATATATATAAATCAAATATATGTAAATCAAATATATATAAATCAAATATATATAAATCAAATATATATAAATCAAATATATATGAATCAAATATATATAAATCAAATATATATGAATAAATATATATAAATCAAATATATATAAATCAAATATATATAAATCAAATATATTTAAATCAAATATATATTCATCAAATATATATAAATCAAATATATATATAAATCAAATATATATATAAATCAAATATATATACATCAAATATATATAAATAAATATATATAAATCAAATATATATAAATCAAATATATATAAATCAAATATATACAAATCAAATATATATAAATCAAATATATATAAATCAAATATATATAAATCTAATATATATAAATCAAATATATATAAATCAAATATCTATAAATCTAATATATATAAATCAAATATATACAAATCTCTCTCTCTCTCTCTCTCAATATATATATATATATATATATATATATATATATATATATATATATATATATATATATATATATATATATATATAAAAATTAAACGTCCGGTTTGTTCAAAGTCGATAAACTAGAAATTTACAAGTCCGTTTGTAAACATATTTTTAAACAATTACTGTATCTAACCTAACTTCTTAAATATTAAAAAGTAAAAAATATTACCATATTAAAAAAAAAACTTTTTTTCGACACCGTCACTTTCCGTCACTGGGCGAGGACTGAGTGTAAATACTTCCGGTTTCTTCCACGCCGTTCCCGTTCACTAAGTATACCCCTTGCCCTATCATATTTTGATATAAACAGTTACATTAATTCGTTTTTTTTTTGTTTTTTTTTGTTATTTCTTTTTTCGGCCTGCTTTTTCTTTAGATATCATCTTAAACCATTAGCGGTGTATATTTGACTTATTTTTAAATTCTATTTAAACACACACGTGCCGACGATCTATATCGTTGCTTGCTTTTAATTTCCCTCCAAGTATTTGCGCATTCTTTAACTCTGTTTCAGAAAATTCAGTTTTTCATCATATTCGGAAACAATGATTTTATCTAACCTAACTGTGTTTTTAAATATTAAAAATTAAAAAAAATACCATATTCCATAAAACCTTTCCTATGACGTCACTTTCCATTTACGGCCGATTAATTTCAACTGTTGTTTTTCTTTTTTTTTTTCTTTTTTTCATTTCTCTTTTTATATAACCATTTTTTTTATGGCTAACATAAAACCGCCGTAACTTAATTTTTTCTAAATGCTTCCTTATTTTTTACATGAACAGTAAATCCGCGTGCATTACTGTTTCGTCAATTTACATTTATATACAACCAATTGTATTAATTTATTCTTTTTTTAAAATGTACCCTGCCTTTCCCTATATATATATATATATATATATATATATATATATATATATATATATATATATATATATATATATATACACACACACACACACACACACACACACACACACACACACACACTTTTTTCCGCCAACTTTTTTTTTTACTTCCTCCATTTTCTTTACAGCTTACTTTCAACATTTACGGTGTATAATTACCTTATCTCACTGTTTGCTATATCATTTCGATATAGATTTTTTTTTCTCATTTATATACGACCGGTTTGTTTTTACTTGCTAACAAAAAACACCGTCAATTAATTTTTTTTATATGCTTCCTTATTTTTTACACAAACAGTAAATTCACTTGCATTACTGTTTGTTCACTTTACATTTAGATATAAACCATTACATTAATTCCTTCTTTTTTATGCAGCCTGTCTTATCCTTTATATATTAATTTTTACACTTAGCGGTGTCGTTTACTTTTCCAGTTTTTTATTTGTTTTTTTATCCTCTTCTTTATTTTGATCATATTAAACAAACTTCTTTATTTTGATCATATTAAACAAACTTCTCTATTTTGATCATATTAAACAAACTTCTTTATTTTGATCATATTAAACAAACTTCTTTATTTTGATCAAATTAAACAAACTTCTTTATTTTCATCAAATTAAACAAACTTCTTTATTTTCATCAAATTAAACAAACTTCTTTATTTTGATCAAATTAAACAAACTTCTTTATTTTGATCATATTAAACAAACTTCTCTATTTTGATCATATTAAACAAACTTCTTTATTTTGATCAAATTAAACAAACTTCTTTATTTTGATCAAATTAAACAAACTTCTTTATTTTGATCATATTAAACAAACTTCTTTATTTTGATCATATTAAACAAACTTCTTTATTTTGATCAAATTAAACAAACTTCTTTATTGTGATCATATTAAACAAACTTCTCTATTTTGATCATATTAAACAAACTTCTTTATTTTGATCAAATTAAAAAAACTTCATTATTTTGATCAAATTAAACAAACTTCTTTATTTTGATCATATTAAACAAACTTCTTTATTTTGATCAAATTAAACAAACTTCTTTATTTTGATCATATTAAACAAACTTCTTTATTTTGATCATATTAAACAAACTTCTTTATTTTGATCAAATTTAACAAACTTCTTTATTTTGATCAAATTAAACAAACTTCTTTATTTTGATAATATTAAACAAACTTCTTTATTTTGATCAAATTAAACAAACTTCTTTATTTTGATCAAATTAAACAAACTTCTTTATTTTGATCAAATTAAACAAACTTCTTTATTTTGATAATATTAAACAAACTTCTTTATTTTGATCAAATTAAACAAACTTCTTTATTTTGATCAAATTAAACAAACTTCTTTATTTTGATCAAATTAAACAAACTTCTCTATTTTGATCATATTAAACAAACTTCTTTATTTTGATCATATTAAACAAACTTCTTTATTTTGATCATATTAAACAAACTTCATTATTTTGATCAAATTAAACAAACTTCTTTATTTTGATCATATTAAACAAACTTCTTTATTTTGATCATATTAAACAAACTTCTTTATTGTGATCATATTAAACAAACTTCTTTATTTTGATCAAATTAAACAAACTTCTTTCCGCCAACGTTACTTGCATTACTATTTTTTTCAATTTTTTTTTACATAAACAGTAAATTCACGTTGATTACTGTTACGTCACTTTTCCTATTTACCACAAACAAAAAACGATAGAAGTCTTTCTTTTGTTCGATTCGTACATTAGTAATTTGTCCATTTACTGCTTAGGACAACCCCTTTTCCTTTTGACTGTTCTTTGGATCTAAAGTCGTTCTTGGTAAATACCGGTCGCGTAACAGTTTTTTTCCGTTTAAAATGCCCCGTCACAGATCACACTTAGGTCAGCGTACTCGCAATGCCGATTCAATTCGGTGATTATTTGACAGTAAAAATCCTGAACAACGAGCATCGGCAAACGAGCAGAGCAGACAACGGATGATTTTGATACGTGCCAATGAAGCAGCAGACCGACATGCTTCCAGACTTGAGGCAGCAAGATTACTGGTACAATAATCCCGTAATACAGATCTGCTTCGATCTCAACGGAATGAACATGAGAGACAGCGGCATGCGGAAAGACTTCAACGAGAAACTGCAGCTCAGCATCAAACTCGACTCCATGCTCAACCAACCCAGGATTGGGATCGGCTTGCATTCCACTACGACCCTGATGATGATTACAGTTTGAGTCACCAGGTTCAAATCGGCACAATGACTGAAGTGTGTCCCTACTGCAAGGCTCCGAAACTAAAGGATTGTGCTGTGCCAATGGAAAAATTAAACTACCTCAACTTGAAGAACCACCAGAACCATTAAAATCTTTGCTTGCTGGATATACTGCTGAATCAAAGCATTTTCTATCGAACATCTGGAAATATAACTCATGCTTCCCAATGACGTCGTTTGGTGCAGAAATCATTACAGCACAATTCATGCCAACTTTTAAAGTAAAGGGACAAATTTACCATAAAGTTGGATCTATTCTTCCTTGCCCAGACGGTCATCATAGATTCCTACAACTGTATTTTATCGGTGATAACAATGATGAACTGAATGCACGCTGTGGAATTTCAACTGGCACAAGAAGGTCCATTGTTTCCGAACTGCAAGACATGCTTCATAATAAAAACAATTTGGTGCGTTTATTCAAAACTGCAATTGAAATGATGCCATCTGATACACAAGATTGTTAGTGGTGCTGACAAAGCTCCTGCTGGAGAACACATGCGAAGATTAAATGCTCTAACTATAGATGAGGTGGCAATTGTTATAGTTGGAGATCAATTTAAACCGAGGGATATTGTCCTTCATAGGAGAAATGATCAAACATTGCAGAAACTCATCGATGCTATGATGCTTTGCAATATCCAATCATTTTCTGTGATGGTGCTGATGGATATCATTTCAATATTAACATGATAAATCCAGTTACTTGTGAGGAAACAAATAAAAATGCAGCGCAATGAACTATTATTCATACCGATTAATGATTCGGGAAAATGAAATCAATCACATTCTAAAATGCTGCCAATTGTTCCATCAATACATCGTAGACATGTACGCAAAAATTGAATCTGAACGTTTGCTATTCATACGTTTGAATCAGTCCAAACTTTGCTCTGAAGAATATGTTTACTTGCGAGATGCAGTTCAAATTGATGGTAATACTACAAACGTTGGAAGACTAACAATTTTGCCGTCTTCATATATAGATAGCCAACGTCATATGCATGAGTACACTCAGGATGCTTTTTCATATGTTCGTCAGTATGGCCGTCCTGACCTGTTCATTACATTCACATGCAACCCTGCCTGGGATGATATACAGCAACTATTACTTCCTGGACAATCATCAGTGGATAGGCATGATATTACAGCACGTGTTTTCAGACAAAAGCTGAAATCGCTAATAGATTTCATTTTTAAGTCTAGTCTAAAAAAAAAAACCTGGACTCGATTCTCATCGACACTTTCCGCTCTAAACAGGTTCCATGCAGTTCTCAAGAACTCAACGGCTCGACTCTCTCAAACATCTTAACTCCCGGCCTTATATTATCTCATTTATGCAAATTAATGCGCATTCGAACCTGCTGATTCGTCGCCTTCTCGTCTCCAATCGCTCGGGTTTCGAGTTCGCACATGCAGCCCACCTCCGTGACTGCAGTCACACTCAATTTTCACTACCCCCCCCGATCTCATGATTATAAACTGGGTAGGGAAGTAGTATCCGTCTTTGCTAGACACACCTAGCGCTCACTACTCCACTAGACACAGTAGGCGCTCGACACTCCGCTAGACACATCTAGCACTCACTACTCCACTAGACACAGCTAGCGCTCACTACTCTCTGACAAAGACAGATACTACTTAGCAAAAGCGGGGTTATACGGCTAGACACAGAAATTAATTTTTAAATTTCTAATTTAAAAACGACTTTGCATACAAGTCGACTAAATCGCAGTGTAATTCTTTTTAACAGTGACTACTTTTCCTTCAAAAACAAAATCGACTTGAATTGTAATCTCACCAAAATAAATATCGTTCAAAAACGACACCTTTTTTCTCCTTTTCAGCACGACACGATTTCATGTTAAATTCCGTATTTAAGAATAACTTTTAAATACATACAAGTCGTCCGAATCATATTTTAAGTTCTTTTAACAGCGATGACTTTTTTTCAAACAATAAAATCCAACTCGAATTGTACTTTTATAAAATGAATCTATCGTTTAAAAACGACACCCTTTTTCCTTGTCAGCGCAACAGGATTTCATTTTAAATTCCGCATTGAAATAGGACTTCTATACATACAAGTCATCCGAATCGCATATCAAGTTCTTTTAACAACGATGACTTTTTTCAAACACAATAAAATCCGACTCGAAATGTACTCGAGTAAAATATTTTTAATTTAAAAACGATAATTTTTTTCTTTTCAACACAACAGGATTTCCCTCTAAATTCCTCGTTGAAAAACGACGACTTTAATACACACATGTAGCCCGGATCGAATCTTTAAGTCCTGTTAACAGCGATGCCTTTTTTTTCATTTAACGAATATAAGCGAATTTCATTCCAAATTCCACGTTTAAAAACGACGACTTTAATACAAACAAGTAGACCGAACTGCATTCCAAGACGTTCATTTGACGACGATAGTTAAAGAAATATAACGAATCCTACTGGGATTAACAAACCAAAAGAAAAAAAAGTCCGACTCACTTCATATCTTCAACCATCGCAGTTTGACAGGACTCATTCTATTCTCTCTTCGACAACGCTTTTCAATTTTTAACGCGACTTTTAATTGTTCAGGTTCGACGCGAATCATTTAAAATTTCCCATTTTATCTCGGCCGCATTGGTTCCATATTTAACGCCGAAATAGCTCTAAAAAAAAAACCTGGACTCGATTCTCAGCGACACTCTCCGCTCTAACCAGATTCCATCCAGTTCTCGAGAACTCAACGGCTCGACTCTCTCAAACATCTTAACTCCCGGCCTTATATTATCTCATTTATGCAAATTAATGCGCAATCGAATCTGATGACTCGTCGCCTTCTCGTCTCCCATTTCTCTCCGGATTTCGAGTGTGCACACACAGCCCACCTCTGTGATTGCAGTCACACTCAATTTTCACTAATTCTTCATATATAGGTAGTCCACGTCATATGCATGAGTACACGCAGGATGCTTTTTCATATGTTCGTCAGTATGGCCGTCCTGACCTTTTCATTACATTCACATGCAACCCTGCCTGGGATGATATACAGCAACTATTACTTCCTGGACAATCATCAGTGGATAGGCATGATATTACAGCACGTGTTTTCAGACAAAAGCTGAAATCGCTAATAGATTTTATTTTTAAGCATAAAGTCTTTGGGTCTGTGTGATGCTGGATGTATTCAGTGGAATCGCAATAGAGCGGATTACCACACTCACACATACTAATCTTGTTCTATAACAAAATCAGTCCAGATCAAATCGACAATGTAATACGTGCTGAAATACCTGATGCTGACATTGATAAAGACTTGCATGAAGTTGTGACAAAACATGATACATGGACCTTGTGGTATATTAAATCCAAATTCACCATGCATGAAAGATGGAAAATGCTCTAAGCGATATCCTCGGCATTACTATCAGACACAGTTACAGGAAATAATGAATATCCTTTATACAGGAGAAGATCTACAGATAATGGTGGCAAATTAGCAATCATACAAATGTGCAATGGTGATATTGAAGTCGATAACCGGTGGGTTGTTCCATATTCACCTTTGCTTTCAAAAGCGTACAAATCGCACATTAATGTGGAATACTGTAACTCAGTTAAGTCCATCAAATACATTTACAAGTATGTGAATAAAGGCAGCGATATGGCAGTTTTTGGTTTGAAAACTCAAGGAAATGATAGGAATGCAAACATACATATCGATGAAATTGCACAGTTTCAAGCTGGAAGATACATAAGCAGTAATGAAGCTGTATGACGAATTCTTTCATTTCCCATACATGAACGAAGTCTGGCTATTGTTCACTTATCAGTACATTTAGAAAATGGACAACGTGTTTACAGCTTCAAATGTGCAACAGATAGCTCTTAATCCCCCGGCGACAACATTAACGGCTGTTTTCACGTTATGTCAAAATGACACCTTTGCATCAACACTGCTCTATTCGGAAGTGCCCATGTATTACACATGGAATAGGAGTAGAAAATTATTTGAACGACGCAAACGAGGAGATAGAGTAGACGGACACCCTGGAATTTAAAAAGAAAACACAGTAGGCCGACTTTATACTATTCATTCCAAACAAGATGAATATTTTTTCTGTCGCATGCTGTTGGTAATTGTCCTTGGTCCAACATCTTTTCAGCACTTAAAAATTGTCAATGGTGTTACACATGCCACTTTTCACAGTGCATGTCAAGCACTGAATTTATTGGATAATTACGGACACTGGGATGAATGCATTAATGATGCGTGTAACACATTGCATCCAATTCAAATTCGTGCATTGTTTGCTATCATATTGACAACTGTCTCCCCTTCATCTCCATTAGAGTTATGGGAGAAATATAAATCACACATGGCCGAAGACATTTTGCATCAAAAACGCAATGAAACTGCAAATATCTACCTGGATTTTACATCAGGAATTTATAATGAGGCATTGATACGGATTGAAAATTTGTGCTTAGAAATTGCAAACAATTGGGATTGACGTCACCGAATCGATCTGCTGCGACTTTGTTTGATGTAGAATTGTGTCGGGAACAAACTGTGGTTAGAAGCTAAGAAAAAACAAGTCTTACCGTGGGTGCTAAGCGAGTGAGTTCAGGCCGAGAAAAGGAAGAACAAAGATGGTGGCCAGCATTTTATTACGTGCGTTTTTGCATAACCTTGTGTGCACGTGAAGCTGGAAACTACAAAACGAACTTCATTTCTCAGTGCTGGGTAATTCCAGATTGGGCAGGAGAGTAGGTGCAACGGGAGTGGAGATACTTTCTGAAATTATAATCCTATTTTGTGTGTTTGAGGTGACCCCCCCCCATTACGGTTCAAGCCATTTTGGCGATGGCCAATGCAGGCTTAAGCAACATGATTAAGCCTTTTAATGGCGACGATGATGTGGTGGCGTGGCTTAAAAAAGTGGACCTTGTGGCAAGGATTCAAAAGTTGGATGATGTGGCCGCAGTAATACCACTGTTTCTAGAAGGGGACAGGACTGGCCCTCTATTTGGAGCTCAGCGAGTGAGAACAGGGTGACGCGGACGCCATCAAGGGTCGAGTGATCGAAGCTTTTGCAGAGGGGCCTTTCGCGGCCTTTAATAAGTTGAAAGAGAAGAGGTGGACTGTTGATGTCTACGCGAACAAGATAAGGAGATTGGTTGAGTTGTCAGGCATCAGGAGACATGCCACGAGTCACGTAGTCAAAATGACATTCATTACTGGGTTCCCAAAAGAGATATCAAAACGTTTGCAGCAGGTCCCGGGAGTGGAGATGCTGGATGTCAGTGAGCTGCTCAAAATTGCAAAGATCTTGGTGAGCACCCAGCCGACGGAGTCTGGAGGGACAACAGCAACAGTACAGCAGGAGTCTGCTGAACTCGAGGGTGCCATGCTTCGAATGTGGGGGACCACACATGAGAAGAGACTGCAGAAAGTTCTTGCAACGGACAGTGTGTTATAAATGCAATCGGAGAGGCCATTTAGTGGTGAAATGCACGAGTTTGGGAAACTGGCAAGGGGAAGCCAACGCGCCAGCGGCCGGCCCAATTCGGGAATAGTGTCGCACTCGCAGCAGATGCCCAAGCAGAAGATCGTGGTGGAAGGACGGGGAGTTATGGCCCTGATCGACACTGGCTGTACCACTACCATGGTGAACACGGCCCTGGTCGGAAGATGGAAAGGGAAGGGTGAAGTAGTGGCATTCGATGGGTCGCGTGTAAAGTGTCGAGGGAGGAAGACCATCACTATTGATATTGCTGAACACCGGATGAGGGTCAATGTAATTGTCACTGATCATCTGGTGCCTGGCGTCCAAGCCATCATTGACATGGATGTTATATGCCGACTTGGAGGCGTTATCATCACATGCAACAACGTGAGGTTCGGACTAGCTGAGTGCGCAGTGACAGAGCAAGCTCCTGGAGGGACCAACAAGGCCGGGAAGGAAAGAAAAATGTCGATCAATGATTCCGAGTCGAATTCGATGGAGAGCAGTGAATGGTGGAGTGGGCATGGAAACATCAAGCACCATCACTGACAAACAGGGTGGTGTGCTACACTAATTCGCTTAGAGATGGGGCTAGAAAGGAGTTTGAACAAGAAGTGGACCGATGGATTGAGGAGGGTATACTGCTGCCTTGGAGGATGACGTTGAGTCGGGCATTTTGCCGTTGATGGCCGTGCTGCAACCAACTAAAGGGAAAGTGAACCAGTCCTGGATTTCCGAGAGTTGAACCAAGTGTGTGAGTGTGGCCTCCAGTATGGAACTTATTCCATACTGGAGGCCAAACCGTAGATGTGTGCAGTGAGACCATTAGAGAATGAAGGCAAATGAATGGTGCATCTATGTTGGTAGGTCTAAAATCTGCCTATTTGCCAAGAAGCTCTGGAAATACCAGTTAGTCGGATACAAAGGCAAAACCTACTGCCTTACGCGATTGGAGTTCGGGTTGAATTCAGCACCCAAGATCATGTCAACTATCCTCAGGAAGATTCTGGAGACAATGGGAAAAGGAGATGGGGCAGTGAGTTTATACATAGACGACATTCTTGTGAATGAGACTCTGAGAGGTGGTGGCTCATTTGAAGAGGTTGGATTGGTCGCCAAAGCGCCTGAAAAATTAGACGGAGGGGCTGCTTTAGGGCTAAGACTGAAACGAGGTGTGTCAGGCAGCCTAGAGTTTCACAGGGGGAATGAGATCCCGCAACTGAAGCAAGAGCTCAACAGACGGGAACATTTTTCCATATGCGGGAAGTTGATCGGACATTACCCCGTTGCTAGCTGGCTTAGACCAGCATGCAGCTACATAAAGAGGCATGCCGAAGGAAGAGGATGGAATGATAAAGTGGGAGGAAGAATAGTCGCCATGACGGAAGAGCTCTTGAAAGAAGCAGAACGATAAGACCCAGTCCGGGGAACTTGGAACGTACCGCGAACATTGAATGGAGTCGTGTGGTTGCAAGCAGCATTGCAACAGGGGTCGTTTTGGAAGTTGGAAGAGTGGTTGCAGAAGATGTGGCCTGGTTAAGGAAGAAGAATGATGTCAGCCACATCAATGTTGCGAAATTAGACACGATAATTAAAGGGGTCAATCTGGCCTTGAAATGGGGACTGCGTGACATCTGGATCAAAACAGACTCTGCCATGGTGCTTGCTTGGCTAAAGTCCCTCATTTCAAGCGAAAAAAGGATTAGAACGAAAGGGGCATCAGAGATGTTAGTGAAGCGCAGGCTTGGGATGCTAGCTGAGCTGATGCAGGATTTTTGTTTGAAGCTTCGCATAGACATGGTGGCTTCTGAGAAGAACCGAGCAGATGCTCTCACGAGAGTGAAGAAGAGCTGGCTTTTGCCAAAGAAAGATGTTGTTGCTGCATCGGATCTAGATGATGTTGGCGTGCGAGAGCTGCACAATCTGCACCATATGGGGGTAGAGACGACGTGGTACTTGGTGAAAAAAGTCGACCCGAGTGTCACCAAGGAGCAAGTGAGGTAAGTGGTCAGGACATGCGACAGATGTCAGTCGATTGATCCTGCTCCAAACACGCATGAAGCTGGTCAATTGGGGGTGAGTCGGACCTGGGAGAGACTGGCATCCGATGTAACCCATTATAAGGGTGGACTTTACTTGACCATGATTGACTGCGGGCCTGGGCGATTTTCCCTATGGAAGAAGCTACGTGGAGGAACAGGCAATGAAATAGCGACAATCCTCGATGAGGTGTTTTTGGAGCGAGGTCCCGTGGAAGAGTTGTTTACCGACAACGGGACCGCATTCAACTCAGTAGCAGTGATGGAAGTAATGAAGAAATGAAATATCCAACAATTTTTCAGAGCTGCCTACAGACCCAGTGGCAACGGGATCGTGGAGAGAACCACCACACCATAAAGGCATTGTGGAAAGAGGAGGCACCTCACCTGAGCAAGCCGTCTACTGGTATAATATATCGCCTAGATTGGGACAAGTGCCAGAGATGGTTCCACAACTGTCAACATTTGCATATTCCTGAAGACATCCCAGGGTCGAGCCGGCAAGCAGAGAGGCAAAGGCCACATGGATCATTAAACTCAGGGACGAGGTATGGGTGAAGCCTACGGGGGCGCGCTGCACAGCACAATGGAGTAGAGGTCGCGTGACTGGGAGGAACACTAGAAACAACATTGTGGTGAACGGAGTAGCGAGCCATATTCTCGACATCAGACCAGTGGAAGGCAGTGGGAATGCAGTATTATTGCTAGCTGGAGATTTCAGGCAAACACTACCCATAATTCCTCGATCAACACCAGCAGATGAAATAAATGCTTGCCTAAAATATTCCACTTTTTGGCAACATGTGAGAACATTCCAGTTGGCTAGAAATATGCGTGTCCAGCAGCAAAATGATCACTCAGCAGAGTTATTTTCAAATCAATTACTGCAAATTGGAAATGGAAGACTGACGGCTAATCTGACCACAGGGTAAATTACGTTGCCACAAAACTTCTGTAATTTACTGACAACAAAAGATGACTTGATTAAAAAGGTTTTTGTGGACATCCAATTTAACTATAAGGATCCCAGTTGGATGAGTGAACGAGCCATTCTTGCACCCAAGAACAAAGATGTTCATGAACTCAACAGTACTATTCAGTTGAACATTCCTGGTGAGTTAGTCACATACAACTCCGTCGACACTGTTCTTGAAGAAGACGAAGCAGTCAACTATCCAACAGAATTTTTGAATTCGCTAGATTTGCCAGGGATGCCACCTCATGTATTGCAATTGAAAAGTGGTGTGCCAATCATCCTGTTGTGAATCAACTAGATATAATTCATATATAAAACAAACATAGAAATCAAATATCTATAAATAAAATATATATAAAACAAACATATATAAATAATATATATATGAATCAAATATATACAATTCAAATATATATAAATAACACATACATACACCAAATATATACAAATAAAATAAATATAAATGAAATATATATAAATCCAATGCATATAAATCAAGTATATATGAATCAAATATATACAATTCAAATATATATAAATCACATATACATGAACCAAATATATACAAATAAAATATATATAAATCAAATATATATAAATAAAATATATAAAATCAAATATATATAAATCAAATATATATAAATCAAGTATATATAAACCCAATATATATAATAAATATATATAAAAAAATATATATAAATAAAATATATATAAATCAAATATATATAAATCAAATAGATATAAATCCAATATATATAAAGAAAATATATATAAATGAAATATATACAAACAAAATATATATAAAATAAATATATACAAATCAAATATATATAAATCAAATATATATAAATCAAATATATATAAATCACACATATATAAACCAAATATATATGCATCAATATGGATAAATCAAACATATAAAAAACAAATATATATGAATCAAATATGCATAAATAATATATATATATATATATAAATCAATATATATAAAGCCAATATATACAAATCAAATATATACAAATCAAATATATATAAATCAAATATATATAAATCAAATATATATAAATCAAATATATATATAAATTAAATACATGTAAATCAAATCTATAAATATAAATGCGAAAATGTATGTATGCATGTATGTATGTGTGTTCGCTTTTTCTGTGTGTCTACAAAATGCTTCTTTCAGAGAAGCGGTCGCTCGGTTCACAACTTTTTAAAACTTTTTATATCACATACAAATCGTAATATCTCACAGTTAACAACGAAGCTCGCCTGTCTATTTAATTTGGTCGATTTCGGGAAGATAAATATTCAATATTTGTCGCTCGTCGCATGTGGGTTAGTCTTTTTCCTATAACATCTTCGGGGGGGGGGGGAAGCGTTCAGTAGTAAATGAATACTATCCCGCAGTCAAAACTTGGCCTCATTTAAAACGGGCACCTGCTAAATCCAACTAATTAAATAAATTAAAACGTGTTTCTGCTAGCATCTCGCGGTGGGGCAATGGTTAACGTCACACGTTTTTTTTTTCACACTTTAATTTACAACTTTGCCTCAACGGTTCAGGTTCGACCCTCATACTTACTTTTTTTTTTAACCCCCACACACACCTCCAAACACCCGGGTAACGCCGGGTACCCCTCGCTAGTCTGTAATATAAATTTTACCTGTCTGTTTAAATGTATGTATGTATGTATGTATGTATGTATGTATGTCTGCCTAAAACTTTCGACAGAGTCAACAGATTTTCACAAGATTGGTATCATTTTGAAGCTCGACGTCTCAGACAACAAATATTGAGAAATTGGCTAAAAACATTAATTCCTTCACCCTCAACGTGGCAGTTTTCTATAAAGACGGATTGATTTTTTTTTTTGCGAGCCCATTTTGCAAGTCATCGTATCGGTTGGGTTGACTTTGCCTAATTTTAATGTTCTGAACTTCCGGTCGCATCATGGAGTAGCGGTAAGACGTCAGATTTTCTTTCACATTCTTTTCTGCCTTCACGTCACGGGTTCGAGCCTACCTACTACTACTTTTTTTTTTTTTTTTTGCTCAGCACACACCTCCAAACACCCGGGCAATGCCGGGCACCCAGGCTAGTCTTCTCTATATATAAAAGCGAAAATGTATGTATGTTTGTTTGTTTGTGTGTATGTGTGTATGTTTGTGTGTCTGCTAAAAACTTTCGACACACGCGACAGAAATTCACAAACTCGGTATCATATCGAAGCCCCATCCTTCGCTTGAAAAATATCGAAAAATTGGCCAAAAACGTTAACTTTTTCACCCCGAAATCGACAATTTTCCAAAGGGGGTGGGGAGGGCAACAAAAACGGGTTTCTCGTAACGATGACCGATTCTACGCATGCGCCAGATGACGTCATGACCTGATTTACTTTAAATAGTTGAAAAACCGAACATATCTCCTTCGCTTCAGCGCAGTTGGTTAGTGCGTTTGTTAATTATCTAAACGTTTTGGGTTCGAATCGTGGTGTGAGATGTAATTTTTTTTTTTTTTTCAATTTTTTAAATTTAAATATTGAATCCTGTGTTATGTAAGCCATTTTTCACGTAACGTTCGTTTTCCTGTTTTTTTGTTTTTCTTTTACTTCGCTTATTCTTAGCGACACCCGAGTATCCACCGATTTTTTAAATTTTAATATCGAAACAGGCTTATTTAAGCAATTTTTCACGTGTTCGTTTGCCTTACGTTAGATTTTTTTTGTGTTTTTTAAATGTTTTGATTACCCCCCCCCGCTTAATTAAACCGTTGCTTTCTTTTCTTACTTCGCTTATAACAATGCTTACACCGTCGTCGTCGTCGTCATAACGCTCGACGACTTTCAAACATCTTTCACTAACTCATTCTGGTTGGCCGATCTTATTTTCAAACTCCGCCTCAGGGCTTCGGGTTAGACCCCCCCCCCGGTTTCTTTTTTATTTAACACCACACACACCTACAAACACCAGGACAACGCCGGGTATCCCTGATAATATATATATAAATCCAATATATATGACTCAAATATATATAAATCATATATATATACAGTGATGATCATATTTATTGGCACGGTAAAATAAAAGTTAAATTTTGTTTAATAAATTCTAAAAAAGGGATTAAATTAAAGAAAATAACAAAGTATATTATGTATTTTTAACTGGCCTTTCCGATGCAGCAATCGGATTTTAGAAAAAATAAATAACAAAGGAACAACAAACATAATTGCAAAAAACCCTTGTTCAAAATTATTGGCACGATTTATTTAATAATCAATTGTATAGCCTTTGGCCTTGATTACCTTCCTCAGTCGCTTTTCATAGTTTACAACCAAGTTGTTGCACTCTTCAGTAGTAATTTTAGCCCACTCTTCCTGACAATAATCCTCCAATTGAATAAGATTCTTAGGCTTCCTTTGCATTACCCTCAATTTTAATGTTCTCCATAAATTTTCAATTGGATTAAGGTCTGGGCTTTGTGATGGCCACTCCAAAACATTAATATGATTGTCCTCAAGCCATTTCTTAGTCAGTTTAGCCGAGTGCTTTGGGTCATTATCTTGCATGAACCACCAACGACGACCAAGTGAGAGCTCTTTAGCAGAGTCTTTCAGGTTTTCATCCAATATTTTAACATAATCTTCCTTTTTTATGCTACCTGTGACCTTAACAAGTCGCCCTGGTCCAGAGGCAGCAAAGGATCCCCAAAACATCAAACTGCCTCCACCGTGCTTCACTGTGGGTATGGTGTTCTTAGGCAGGAAAGCTTCGCCAGATTTTCTGTAAATATAAGACACTTTATTATGGCCAAATAACTCTATTTTCGTTTCGTCAGTCCATAGAACACGTTTCCAGAATGCAACATCTTTATCAATATGACGTTTTGCAAAGGCTAGCCTTGCTTTCAGGTGCATAGGCTTCAATAAGGGAGTCTTTCTCGGACGACATGCTTTTAAACCAGCTCTCTTCAAAACTCTACCAACTGTATGTCGAGATACATTCACTCCAGAGGTGCTCTGTTCATCAACAATCTCCCCAACAGAGATCCTTGGGTTTTGTTTTACTTGTCGAACAATTTTCCGTTCATCTCTTGGGGAAAGAATCCTTTTTCTCCCTCTACCCTCTAAACTCATAACGTGGCCTTGCGATTTGAACTTGTTTATTATGGCTCTAACAGTGGATTTGGGAAGGTTTAGCTTCTTTGAAATCTTATCATAGCCCTCCCCATTGGTATGGCATGCTACAACAAGCTTCCTGGCGTCTTCGCTGTGTTCCTTAGTTTTAACCATGGCGATTGAAAATTATAATTTAGTCACGTATAATAGTTTAAATAAATCGCTATCTAAAAATTATCTGAAAAAAATTATTCACTGAATTAGCGTTAAACAAGCATAATATGGCTATAAAAAAGTTCAGAAAGCACGTAAACCAGAAATTGATTGATATTATACTGATACTAAAAGAAAAACAAAGCCGTGCCAATAATTTTGAACAAGGGTTTTTTGCCATTATGTTTGTTGTTCCTTTTTTTTTTTTCTAAAATCCGATTGCTGCATCGGAAAGGCCAGTTAAAAATACATAATATACTTTGTTATTTTCTTTAATTTAATCCCTTTTTTAGAATTTATTAGACAAAATTTAACTTTTATTTTACCGTGCCAATAAATATGATCATCACTGTATATATATATATATATATATATATATATATATATATATATATATATATATATGTGAATCTAATATATATAAATCAAATATATATAAATCAAGTATATATAGATCCAATAAATATAAATCAAATATATATAAATCAAATATATATAAATCAAATATATATAAATCAAATATATATGAATCAAATATATATAAATCAGATATATATACCTCAAATATATACACCTCAAATATATACAAATCAAATATATATGAATCAAATATATATAAATCAAATATATATAAATTAAATATATATAAATCAAATATATATAAATTAAATATATATACATTAAATATATATACATTAAATATATATAAATTAAATATATATAAATCAAATATATATAAATCAAATATATATGAATCAAATATATATATAAATTAAATATATATAAATGGAAAATATATAAATCAAATGTATAAAAACAAATATATAAATAAAATATATATAAATAAAATATATATAAATCAAGTATATATAAATCAAACATATATAAATCAAATATATAAAATCAAATATATATAAATTAAATATATATAAATTAAATATATATAAATTAAATATATATAAATTGAATATATATAAATTAAATATATATAAAGCAAATATATATAAAACAAATATATATAAATCAAATATAAATAAATCAAATATATATAAATCCAATATATACAAATAAAATATATATAAATCAAATATATATAAATGAAGTATATACAAATCAAATATATATAAATCAAATATATATAAATCAAATATATATAAATGGAAAATATATAAATCAAATGTATAAAAACAAATATATAAATAAAATATATATAAATAAAATATATATAAATCAAGTATATATAAATCAAACATATATAAATCAAATATATAAAATCAAATATATATAAATTAAATATATATAAATTAAATATATATAAATTAAATATATATGAATTGAATATATATAAATTAAATATATATAAAGCAAATATATATAAAACAAATATATATAAATCAAATATAAATAAATCAAATATATATAAATCCAATATATACAAATAAAATATATATAAATCAAATATATATAAATGAAGTATATACAAATCAAATATATATAAATCAAATATATATAAATCAAATATATATAAATAAAATATATATATATTAAATATATATAAATCAAATATATATAAATTATATATATATATATATATATAAATCAAATATATACAAATCAAATATATATAAATTAAATACATACAAATCAAATATATATAAAACAAATATATAAAAATCAAATATATATAAATCAAATATATATAAATTAAATATATATAAATTAAGTATATACACATCAAATATATATAAATCAAATATATATAAAGTGAATATATATAAATTAAATATATAAAAATTAAATATATACAAATCAAATATATATAAATCAAATATATATAAATAAATATATATAAATCAAATATATACAAATCAAATATATATACATCAAATATATATAAATCAAATATATATAAATCAAATATATATAAATAAAATATATATGAATTAAATATATACAAATTAAATATATACAAATCAAATATATATAAATCAAATATATATAAATAAAATATATACAAATAAAATATATATAAATAATATATATACAAATCAAATATATATACATCAAATATATATAAATCAAATATATACAAATCAACTCTATATAAATTAAATATATATAAATCAAATATATATAAATCAAATATATATAAATCAAATATATACAAATCAAATATATACAAATCAAATATATATAAATCAAATATATATAAATCAAATATATATAAATAAAATATATACAAATAAAATATATATAAATTATATATATACAAATCAAATATATATAAATCAAATATATATAAATCAAATATATATAAATCAAATATATATAAATTAAATATATTCAAAGAGCATATATATAAATCAAATATATATAAATCAAATATATATAAATTAAATATATTCAAAGAGCATATATATAAATCAAATATGTATAAATCAAATATATATGAATCAAATAGTTACAAATCAAATAGAAATAAATTAAATATATACAAAGTGAATATATATAAATCAAATATATATAAATCAATTATATAAAAACTAAATATATACAAATCAAATATATATAAACCAAATATATACAAATCAAATATATATAAATCAATTATATACAAATCAAATATATATAAATCAAATATATATAAATTAAATATATATGAATTAAATATATATAAATCAAATATATATAAATAAAATATATATAAAGCAAATATATATAAATCAAATATATACAAATAAAATATATATAAATCAAATATATATAAATTAAATATATATAAATCAAATATATATAAATCAAATATATATAAATTAAATATATATAAATCAAATATATATAAATTGAATATATATAAATTAAATATATACAAATCAAATATATATAAATCAAATATATATAAATCAATTATATATAAATCAATTATATATAAATCAAATATATATAAATCAAATATATACAAATCAAATATATATAAATTATATATATATATAATTCAAATATATATTAATCAAATATACATAAATTAAATTAAATATATATAAATCAAATATATATAAATCAAATATATATGAATTAAATATATACAAATCTAAAATATATAAATCAAATATATATAAATTAAATATATATAAATTAAGTATATAAAAATCAGATATATATAAATCAAAAATATACAAATCAAATATATACAAATCAAATATATATAAATCAAATGCATACAAATCAAATATATATAAATCAAATATATACAAATCAAATATATATAAATTAAATATATAATTATCAAATATATATAAATCTAATATTTCTAATACAAATATATATAAATCAAATTTATATAAATCAAATATATATGAATTAAATATATACAAATCAAATATATATAAATTAAATATATATAAATTAAATATATATTAATCAAATATATATAAATCTAATATTTCTAATACAAATATATATATAAATCAAATTTATATAAATCAAATATATATGAATTAAATATATACAAATCAAATATATATAAATTAAATATATATAAATTAAATATATATAAATCAAATATATATAAATCAAATATATACAAATCAAATACATACAAATCAAATATATATGAATTAAATATATACAAATCAAATATATACAAATCAAATATATATGAATTAAATATATACAAATCAAATATATATAAATCAAATATATATGAATTAAATATATATAAATCAAATATATATGAATTAAATGTATATAAATCAAATATATACAAATCAAATATATATAAATTAAATATATATGAATTAAATATATATAAATCAAATATATATGAATTAAATGTATATAAATCAAATATATACAAATCAAATATATACAAATCAAATATATACAAATCAAATATATATAAATCAAATATATATAAATCAAATATATATAAATCAAATATATATGAATTAAATATATATAAATTAAATATATATAAATCAAATATATATATAAATCAAATATATACAAATCAAATATATATAAATCAAATATATATAAATCAAATATATATAAATTAAATATATATAAATCAAATATGTATAAATCAAATATATATAAATCAAATATATATAAATTAAATACACATAAATTAAATATATACAAAGAGAATACATATAAATCAAATATATATAAATCAAATATATATAAATCTAATATATACAAATCTAATATATATTAATCAAATATACACAAATCAAAAATATATAAATTAAATATATCTAAATCTTATTTATATAAATCACATATATATAAATCTAATATATATAATACAATATATAAATCCAATATATATATAAATCAAATATATACAAATCAAATATATATAAATCAAATATATATGAATCAAACATATATAAATCAAATAAATATAAATCAAATATATATAAATCAAATATATATGAATCTAATATATATAAATCAAATATATATAAATCAAATATATATAAATCAAATATATATAAATCAAATATATACAAATCAAATATATATAAATCAAATATATATGAATCATATTAATATAAATCAAACATATATAAATCAAATATATATAAATCAAATATATATAAATCAAATATATATAACTCAAATATATATGAATCAAATATATATGAATCTAATATATATTAGTCAAATATATATAACTCAAATATATATAAATTAAATATATATAAATCAAATATATATAAATCAAATATATATAAATCAAATATATATAACTCAAATATATATAAATTAAATATATATGAATCAAATATATATGAATCTAATATATATACATCCCCTACATTGAGTAAGAACAAGGACTATTCTATATCTATTTCCACAAAATATAAAATATTACAATTTTAACGAATTATTCACAAGACCAATCAAAAGTGTGGGAATAATGGGTGTCGTTAGTCATACTTAAAATTTTCTATCCTACTGTTAGTACTAACTAAGAATATATGAGTCATCACAATACTACATCCACTCCAAGGCTGTCCTATTTAAAATAAACCTAAATTTGAAAAAGTCTGATTGAACCTAAATATTTACAGAGATATCATTTAATTAATGAAGGAGTGGAGAAAACAGAAAAATCAACAAAACTCGGTTAATGTGGTAAAGCCCTCTCAACACTTTCTAAATAATAGACCGTCCACTGTTCTTTAGTTTGCCAAAAATAAGCAGGTCAATCTCTATGTGGTAGTGGGATCTAAGTGTTGGAGGAAAGAAAGAAGTGGTGGAGTTGAAGAGTGGGTAGAATCCTCCTAAAATGAGTGTAAATTAGTTGATAAAGGCCAGGAGTGAAAAGAAATAAAAGTGGGGAGTGGGAATCTTGGAGGTTTTCTATTACCGGCAAAGGGACTAACTAAAGGTCTAGAAACTTAAAAATTTACCCAAAGGCTACGGTCAGAACCTGGAACCATGCATGCTATGCTTAGACAGGGAACACATACTCTTCTTACACACAAACTTGCCATGCTTATCCACCGTCTTTTACACTCCAAGGAATGTAATCTTTTTCTATCAAACCTAATCTAGTTGCAGCTTGGCGTATGCAATCAGCAACAGATTTAATCCATTGGTCCACTCCAAGGCCCGACGTCTGTACCACTATCACCGCTACAGCCGTTTGCAAGAAACACCATCTGTCACTCTCTATCAGACCGACATTGTCAATAATGTAAGAAACGTTTAGTGAGTGAGGATTCTCAGTATCGATATGAGCTGTCGCCTCAATGACATAACCCCACTACCATCTGGGTTTGGGGCATTGAAAGAAAGCACACTCAGTCATTTTATCTTCGAACAAACCATAAGGACAATGGAGTGTCTTCACCATTCTTGTACTGTGTTGCATAACATCGAGAGGCAATGCCTTCCTGGCTAGTTCCCAGTTGAGCAAGAGTTGTTGAGATGACTTGAACTGGCACCCAACTTCATTCAGAGGGGATCTTCGTCTTCAACCATCCTAGGCGCCCACAGATCCATCAGTAGCTCCTTACTAGGTCCTTGTGTAGTTCCTTTCTGGACTAAGGAAGCTTTTTCAGCATGGCTCTGCACTCTCTAAAAAATTGTGTCACCTTTGGCCTATGCCTACCCTACAACAGTAGTTGAGAATGAGGTTGGAAAGGCACCATCGACTGTGGCATTCCATGCAGATTCTTCTGTCAAAGTCTGACTCAGAAAGGCCAGTCTCTCAGCATCTTGGTCATCTAAGTCAAGCAATCCCACGCCTCCCTCACATGGACGATGAATACACCTGTATGCAAACTCAATGCCTCTTCCTGTCCCAGAGAAGCGAGAACAGGACGCTCTCGAGGGGATAGAGGTTTGTTGCAAACAAGAGAAGTACAGTCAACCAGTGGAGGAGGAGAAGAAAGATGTAAGTGGTGCACACCTCCACTCTACTATTTAAGGATAGTTTCCTTTGAAATCAAGAGTAAATCAACAGTTTGACCTTTGACTTTACTTTTGATCAATTCCTCTCAAGCTGGAAACCCGGTTCGAACAACATGCTAAAAAATCATTTCATCCAGCAGAAAGGTGCCAGAAGGGTAGTGACACCACTCTAGGTACCTAATTGCAGGCTAACTGGCTGCAATCAATTTGGGGTCCTTTGATCGTTTTGTAATGTGTGAACCCCCTATGTTATTGCCTCAGTGTCTCAGAAGCATGGCATAAAGATGGTAATGTCATAGACGAACATGGAGACCTTGGCTCGTGATTCACCAAGGAATGCGATTTTACACAGGAGCAAAAACGCCCCCCCCCACTCTTTAGCTTACGAAGTAGCGACTCAAAAGCACGAATTTAGAGCAGGAGCAACACCAGACAGCCCTGATGTACCGACTGGGAGATAGTGAAGGATTGCAAACGCTTTCCATTGACTTGCACTACTGCCATTGGCACACAGTAAAGAGCGAAGATCCATTTGCAGAAGTCCGGTTTGAAAACAGATGTCAAGAAACGATGGTCGCCCCTATTGAAAGCTTTGGACTGATCCAAATTGATCAACGTGGTTTCCGTGTTGTCTTCTATCCCTCCTTCTTGAATTGTACAGATCAGATGCAAGTTGTTTTGAATCTCCCCTTCACAGTGTAATTTTGCTCGGGTTCTATCAACTCAATGATAACTCCCTGCAACCAATTCGTTTAGGAGCGTTATGGACTTGTCTAGTTCCCGTTTCTTCAACAATATGATCATTCCCTTGGTGACTTGACCAGGGATCAAACCCTCATCAAACCAACGGTATAACACATTTGTCAGAATTTGTATAAACATGTGTGACAGCCTCAGATACAGTTCATAGGGCATACCATCAAGTCCTGGCGATTTGTTTCAACCGACCTGCCTCAACGCAGATCTCAAGCTCTGTAACCCTACCTTTGCAACCAGCTCCTCTAGCTACCTTGAGGCAGGGAGAGTCGGCCAAATAGTTGCTAAACTTCTGTACAGAGAGATTGGATAGTTGGGTGAAGCTCACCTCAAAAAGCTCTTGAAATCCCTCGCAAATCTCCGAAGTTGAGTCTAAGGTATGTCCATCTGGGTACTTAACTTTGGCATGCCTAGAGACTTACATTCGTTTACGTTGTAGTTCACAGTTTCGTTCAAAACTTTCCTTAGTCTAGCCCTAACTACTTGGCCTTCATAATGCTTGCTAGCCTCACATCTAAGGTCTGCCTTGGTCAGTTCTATGCTAGCAGTGTCCTCCTCAGCCATCGCCTGAGTTAATTTATTTAGTACCTGCTTTTTCTCCTTGGCTTATCTAGAGCGAGGCGCAGGGCATATTTGATGGAGAATCCTCTAACTTTTGTTTTCATCCTAATCCACCACTTACTCCCGGAAACTTCCTCACTTAGTTCCTCTGGAAAAGTAACACTAGCTGTTCCCAGAAGACTTGTATCTCTAGCAAAGAAATATTTCACTTCCAGAAGTTAGCTAGTTTAAGCCTATTTCCTAACTTCAAACGGGCCATAACTAGTTTAATAAGTATTCGGGTAGAAAGGCACACTATTTGTCCATGTCTACATCTTGTAATCAGAGTTTTTTTTTTCTGTCTGTTTCGATTTACTCAAAACCGCACACACCTCGTCTTCTCATGTATCGTTCTCTTCTTCCTCTTCTACTTCTTGCTCTTTTTCTTCTTTTTTCTTCTCAGTCGTCAGAAGCGTCGTCTTTGTCTTGACTACGTTTTTCCTTCTCCCTTCTTGCTCACAGTGACCCGTTTTTATGCTAAGCTGAACTCTCATGTGTGCGAGAGAACACGAGATTTTGCGTGATTACTTGGCAATATTAACCGGCCGCCGCCATCTTGCCATTTTTCTTTGGACGTGCCCGCTTTGCAGAGTGCACACCTCGAGCGTTTGTCAGGTAAGCCCGTCTGTTCGCAATTTATTACACACTCCCCCCTGATCTCATTATCACAGAAAGAGCAGGGAGGCGGTGGCCTTTTCCTTCGAGTGCTTCTTCGGAGAGGGGGATTCGGGGCTTCATCATCGTCTGCGCTGTCTTCCGTGACACGAAGGTCGGCGAACCTAAAGCTGAGCATCGCAGTATCACTGTCCGGGTCTTCATCATCAGTAGGAGGGTCAGTACTTTGAAGGCTACCACTCTCAGTGTCGCTGTGCGTTGAAGCCGTCATGAACCAGAATGATGGGTCGCTGGTCACGGATTCAATTTCACTATCTTCGTCAAGCGGCAGCTGCGTTTGGAATACTGATCTTAAGTCTTTAATATGACGAGGTACTCCATCAACTCGCACCGCCTGTGGGCTGATCACTTCAGTGACATGACCGGTTCCGTAGCGAGTCGTGCACTGGCCTCGGGGTTTTTTAATCCAGACGACATCTCCCTCTTTTATGTTCTTTTGTGGTGGCTCCGGTTCGGGTAGTGAGCTGCTCTCCAAACCTCTCACCCTGACATGGTATATATGTAGCGCATTGGCTGGCGTGGTGGAGGGTGAAACATCATCCTTAGGGGTGATGTTGTACCAATAGACTGCTTCAGGTACCGTACACCCCTTCCGTGCTGCGATTGTCTTAACAGTTCTGTGATTGCGCTCAATAATCCCGTTTCCACTGGGAACATGGGCACACCAAAAACGCAGATGGACACCCCAGCCATCTGCAAACTGTTTAAACAGCTCACTAACAAAAGCGGGGCCATTGTCGGTGAGTATCTCAGAAGGAGGGCCACGCTCGAGGAACACACCTTCCAACTCATGGACAATGGCAGCCGCGTCCTGCCGGCGAAGGGGCCGCCACAATGAAAACCTAGATGGTCCACAGTCGATAAGCGTCAAAAAATGCCTCCCGTTGTAGTGCGTTATGTCCATCGCAATCCTATCCCAATTACGCTTCACACTGAGTATTCCCTTCTTCCACCGGACAGGTGCTGGGTCGATCGATCGGCAGGTGTTGCAGCTTCCCACAACAGATTTCACAGCCCTCCGAGACACAGAGGGGTCAACCAATCTGGCGAAGTAAAGCGTTCGGTTTACACCGGAGTGCCCGCTTTGGCAATGGACATCATTAATATGCTCTGGGCTGAGTCTATGTCCCACTGCAGCGCAATTTACAGGTGCTGACTTGTTCACTTCTTTTGGCAGGTCTAGCCAACGGCGTGGCACTCTGGTCAGACGATCTGCCTGATTCAAACAGGACTGCACCAGTGTCACATCTATGACCAAGTCGTATTCCTTAGTGGTTTCGGTTAGGGTAGCAAGCCGCCTCCGGATCAACATTTCGGCGGACGCCTTCGTTGTCAGACGTGCTTTTCCGTTCAAGGCATTGGTCATCCACCGATGCACACACGTGGAATCCGTGATGATGTGAAGGATTCTAGCCTGCCACTGAAGCGCTAGATTGACTCCTTTCAGTGTAGCATCGAGTTCAGCTAGGTTTATATGCTTGACGTCATTCTCCGGCCGAAGCCAGCAGGCATCTTCTATTATCCTTCCGTCGACCGCCAGAGCAACGCCAAGGGCAAGTGAGCTGGCGTCTACCCAAACTGTAAATTCACTCCCATTGACGCACCAGCTCCCCCGTACAGGGTCATCATTGGTCACTCTGGCCACAACTTCCACCAGCATGCTTCACAGGGCAGGATCATGCACCTCATCGTCCCATCCAGTTGACATAGAAGTTGCCCATCGCTTTATGGCCGCTACAGCCACTCGGAGCCACCCACACACAGGGAAGTGACCCACCAATTTTCCGCAAATGGAAAACGTGCTCCGACGTGTGATGGTAGATGGGATTTCCGGGATTTCACCACTCCTTCCCCATTGAAGGCCATCTGCACTTCCGCTCACCTGCAGTCCGAGCACTTTCGCCCCATCCTGTAGCCGCTCCGGTTCCTTGCACGACAATCCGAAGTGCTCGAAGTGTTCTTTGACCGCCTGGGCAGACAGGAGGCTCTCATTGACAAAAATGTCGTCTATATATGACGATGTCGCATGTTGCACCGCTTCATCTTGACGCCGGATCGCCTGCATGATTGCTGTCATGATGTTAGGGGCTACATTCAGGCCGAATCCTAGCCTGGTCAAGCAATAGCGAGTTCCTTTGATCACCACCGTCTGGAACGGCCACAACGATTTCTCAACACGTATTTGCAAGTACGCTCTTCGCAAGTCCAGTATGGCTGCTTCCGCACCCTGCCGCCGCCACTCCCGTAGTTTATGAGCACAGACATCAGCCCCTGCAGTGTGTGGGTCAACGTATTCATTAAGTTCCCGGTAATCAAGAACAGGTCGAACTTTCTGCTTGTTTTCTTGTCTGACAGCCATCAGGGGAGTTAGCCCCCGCGGGGGCGTGAGCTCATCCTCTGGGTATGGAACTAACCAGCCATTATCCAGCCACACTTGAAGTTCTGCCTCGTACTGCCCCCTAAGCCACGCAGGAGGGGGATACTCTGTAAGTCGATTCCGCAATGACACTGGTGGCTGGTCGCCTGCCCATTTCCAGGACGCTGTCCAAGTGTTTGTGCCCTTATCGTATTCTGCATGGAAGTCGGGCTCATCGAGAGTGATTGCTGCACACATTTGTTTGTTTGGTCGAGAGAAGCTCACATCACCGGTGCCGTTCACAGTAATTCCGCCTAGCTGTGTGATAGCGTCCATTCATATCCGAGCAGCTCCCCATCGACCACTAACACTGTCACAGCAACCGGAGAGCCATTGCCAATGCTGATATGAACAACGCTGACCCCACAACACACGAATGAGCCTTGGCCGACAGTAAGTACAGGGATCCTTCGTTTCTTCCATGTGGCGCAATATTCCTTTCGAAGAAGGGTTTGGGTACAGCCGGTGTCAACCAGCGCTGAACGTTCACATCCATCAACTTGAACTGTTACTGCAGGCAGCGCTTTGTTCAATGCTGCGTTGGGGAGGGTGCTAGCGCTGCTGCATCATCCCCTTGCCCGTTTCCCGGACAATTCCGCGCTATGTGGCCTGGCTTATTGCATTGGTGACACCGTATTACTTTTCGTGCTCCATAATTAGGGGTGCGCCTTGTACCGCTTTTGCAGTCTCTGGAAAAGTGGTTGGGGCCAACACAGGTATAGCATCGTAGACCCTTCGTTGGCGAGTCCAGAGTGTCAACAGCTGCGGAGACTAGTTCTCGATCGTCTTTCAAGATGTTTTGTGCTCTCGCCAATAACTCCTCCAATCCAATCTCAGTGAGTCTTGACGATGCTCGCAGCAGTCGACTTGCCTCATCCGGAAGTCCCGACAAAAAGGCGCATGCCAATATGCGATCACTTGCACCGCCGAAGGGAGTGGCAAGCTTTTTCAAGTCGGCCATGTAGACATCCACTGTCTCCCCCGGCCCAAGTCGGCGTTCAGAAAACTGCCTCCAGGCGACAAAAGGGTCTGTACCAAATGCCCCGTATAGCGCTTGTGTAATCTGCTCCATGGTCGGATCCTCCCCTAGCTGCTGGTACACGGCATAAGCCCCTTTAGTGAGTCTCAATGGGATAACCATAGCTGGGTCTTTAATCTTGCACAACCGGCAAATGCGCTCAGCCTTTTCCAGCCATTCGACCACCGAGGGACCAGTGGGGGAGCCATCGAATTTCGGAATTAATCTGATGTCAAATTTCTCCATACCAAAGCCGAAATAGCTTGTAATCAGAGTTTTTTTTCTGTCTGTTTCGATTTACTCAAAACCGCACACACCTCGTCTTCTCATGTATCGTTCTCTTCTTCCTCTTCTACTTCTTGCTCTTTTTCTTCTTTTTTCTTCTCAGTCGTCAGAAGCGTCGTCTTTGTCTTGACTACGTTTTTCCTTCTCCCTTCTTGCTCACAGTGACCCGTTTTTATGCTAAGCTGAACTCTCGTGTGTGCGAGAGAACACGAGATTTTGCGTGATTACTTGGCAATATTAACCGGCCGCCGCCATCTTGCCATTTTTCTTTGGACGTGCCCGCTTTGCAGAGTGCACACCTCGAGCGTTTGTCAGGTAAGCCCGTCTGTTCACAATTTATTACACACATCTCACTCCCCAAGTGTTTGACACAAAATCTGTCAGCTAGATCGCATCTAACCATCCCATATAACACAGAGCTAAGTCTTGTAATCATCATCACTCTTCAGTGCTTTACGATAGTGGATAGACACTTAATATATCTATTTGAATTGAGCCTAACAGTTTGAGGGCTTTCATGACCTGTGTAATTTTGTACAAACTATATAGACTGGGCACATGTTGTTCTGCCATTGCTCAACGAGTGCTAACAAGAACCAGAGCAGATCCTGTTTTACTTTGTGTTTAACCTTTCTGAGAAGTGTCTTGACTCCCATAAAACATTTCTCTTGATTCTTGGTGGTGAATAGTTTATACTTGTAACTATGTCAAGCATGATCGGAAGCGCACAAGTGTATGTCGGATCTACCTGCAGTGAAAAGCGAACCAAGGACCTTTCGATTAAAAATCAAATCCACTAATAAACTAAACCCATCTTACCTCAAAGTGACAATTTAGTTTCGCCCAACGGCTATGAAAAGAACAAGCCGATAAGTCATTTGGCGGTTCTGAAATACACTTCTTTGATAAGATGTTTCACATTATTGCATTTTCATATCGTGGCATGTTGATTTGACGAGACTGTTCGGTCCAGCTTGGGGATACGTGTGTATCGATTCAACGGTAACATATATATATATATATATATATATATATATATATATATATATAACCTTCCCCCCCCTTTTTTTCTTCCTTCACGGTACGAGTTCGAGCCTAGCTTCTTACTACCACTTTTTTTTATGCTCAACACACACACATCCAAACACCCGGGCAACCAATAACTTGATTTGAGCCCAAAACAATAAATGTTAAGGGGTCATAATAGGGGTCAAAGTTTTTAAAAAATTGACCTCTGCGGTCTCTTCCAAATTACTCAGACAATTTGTGGTCTAAATATTTGAAATTTTACATAAAGGGTATTCAGAGATAGGGCAAGCTTTTTCATCAGTTTGGGTCGAAAATTTTTTGTTACCAATATATAAATGTATGTATGTATGTATGTTTGCATGTCTGCCTTAAACTTTCAATAGAGGCGACGGATTTTACCAAGATCAGTATCGTTTTAAAGTTCGACCTTGCAGACGACAAATATCGAAAAATTGGCTAAAAACATTAATATCTTTCCCTTCAACTAGGCACAGGGGGGGGGTCATTTTTGAAAGTTATCCTCTCCTTTAGATTGTCTAGCCTTAATTTTTAAAAAATGTCGCTTCCGGTTTGGCGGTGGTCGTAACAGCATAAACGTTAGGTTTTACCCCGTTCTTTTCCTCCTTTGCGGTACGGGTTCGAGCCTACCTTCCTACTACCACTTTTTTTTTTGCTCAATATGCACATCAAAAAACTCGGGCAACGCTGGGCTGAAATGCTAGTGTATCTATAAAAGTGAACGTGTCGGTGTGTGTGTGTGTGTATGTGTACATTTCCCTACGCAATAACTCAGTCAATTTTTAGTCTATAGACTCGAAATTTGATATACAGGGTACTGAGATTTGGAAAAATCTATGTGATCGGTTTTTGGCAAGAAATTTGGCGATTAAGGGGTCAAAGTTCAACGATTTGACCTTTGAGAACTCTACCAAACTCCTCCGACAATTTTAGGTCTACACGCTTGAGATTTTAGATATAGGTTCGTTGGACATGGATCTAACTTAATAACTTAGTTTGAGCCCAAAACAATGAATTTTAAGGGGTCATAATAGGGGTCAAAGTTAAAAAAAAATTGACCGCTGCTTTTTGTTTATTTTTTGCTCAACATACACCTCCAAAAACCCGGGCAACGCCGGGCACCCATGCTAGTATATATATATATATATATATATATATATATATATATATATATATATATATATACATTTTTTCTGGTGCTCTCTCTTCCTTGTGTAGCAACAAGCTATCTCGGCCATCATGGCCTACGATCCGAAGTTCATACCTGCATTTGATGGCAGTGAACTTGAACAGTCAGTAGTGGAATGGTTGGAGAAAGCTAAACTAATATGCCAGCTGAATGGGGTGAAGCACTTCGAGTGCGCCATTCCGATGCGCTTGTCAGGCGGTGCATATGTTGTGTACCAGTGCTTTCTTTATACACTCAAAATCGGCCTACTTTCGTCACAAAACGTGACGAAAGTAGGCCGATTTTGAGTGTATAAAGAAAACACTGTACACAGCATTTGCTTTAGATTCTTTCGCTGCATGGAAGCAGTTTGCAGTACGCCGCCTCCAACTAGGTGACATAGTCAACATATTTTTGGCAGAACTACGCAGGCTTGCGGTCCTGTTTGGCGGTGTATCAGATCAATGCCTTCAATGTGCATTCATTGCTAGATTGCCACAACCTGCTGGAAAACCTAGATCTATCACGCATGCTGGCGCGTGATCGTGCCATTTTAAAGAACTGCATGGAAGTTCCACAGCAAGCTGCATTAGCTGCATGGTGAACACAAATTACACCTAAGGAGACGGACACTTCACGGTGGGGTTACAAGTGTAATGGACTCATTCATAGAGCAAGTGATTGACTACTGGATAGTGTGACGGGAAAAGATGTTAGTGTTAAGCATCGACAAGCTATCACATGTTACCGATGTAAGCGGCGAGGGCACATTGCCAGATTTTGTCTGGGAAACAAGCAAGGGGACGAGAATTCAGCGCCAATCTCATCCCCAAAACTGGTGTAAATGGCGCACTGTTCTAATCAATGGAATACCGCATACAGCTCTAGTGGAAACTGGATGCACACAGTCACTGGTTTGCAAGTCATATTGCAAGGAATGGACGAGGAAAGGGACCCCGGTGCTCACAGCAGATGGAAGCACACTTAGCTGCTGCGGAATAGGAATGATGCAAGTGAAGCTTGCCGTGCCACAGAGCATTAGCATAGAAGCCTTAGTTGTGGATGGATACTTGCTGGGATTTGATTGTTTGGGCTGGACGCAATCAAGCGACTGAGAGGAGTAACTGTGTCTAGTGAAGGTGAGGTGAACTTCCTACATTTCAGCAAGACCAATTTTGCTGCTATCACCATCACCGAGCCTGACTTCTCCGCAGTGGACCATATCGTAAAAATGGGCTGGCGACCAACCACCACTTATGTTGAAAAATAGACTTGCAGAGTATCCAGTCCCAACACTAATTTGTGAGGAATATGATCGCGAACTGCAGATGTGGATTGATAATGGTTGGCTGCTGCCATATCCTGAGAACAAACTTGGACCCCCAAAAGGTGTAATTCCCCTCATGGTTGTTTTACAGGAGAAGAGACAGAAAGTGTGGCCTATTATAGATTATCGGGAGATAAATAAGTATGTGAATGTTCATACGGCCAACAAGGATATTTGCTTACAAAAATTGAGGGAATAGCGACAACAGGGACCAAATGTTGCAGTGTTGGATTTATTTGCAAGTTGACAAGTTGACAGTTGACAAGTTGACAAGTATCTGTGGCTGTTCTAATCAGCAGAGATCAAGGGACAGCGATATTGTCTCACCCGCCTCGGATTTGGGATTAACGTTGCCCCTTTAATAATGCGGACCATTGGCAATACCATCCTCAGCCAGTATAAGACTATAAACGTGGCTACGTCTTTGTATATTGACGACATTTTTGTGAATGAAAGTATGTGTTCTACGACCTGTGTCAAGGAACATTTAGAAAATTTTGGTCTGGAAAGCAAGACCCCAGAATAGCTGAAACTGGGTTCATGCATATTGGGATTACATGTCCAGGAGGAGCACGGAAAATTGTTATGGTGACGTGGAAGTGACGTTCTAGCAATGCCCGATAAACTTACTCGCCAAATTTTATTTTCAGTGGGCGGGAAACTGACTGGTCATCTCCTGGTGTGTGACTGATTACGCGTCACCACAGCGTTTGTAAAAGAAAGAGCAAATATGATAATGACTGGATGGAATGATGCGAGATCCTATTCTAGCACAGATGATCAAAGACATTTGTTTGAGAGCAGCCCAGGAAGATCCAGTGAAAGGTGACTGGCGTATTTGTGTTACATGATAAGGGCTGTCCCCTTTTCATGTAAGTATAAAAATAGAGAGATTTAGTTAAAATGAAAATGAAATAGAATAGACGAAATTCGAACCTCGTAATTTAGGTTTAGAAATAGATTACGAGAGAGAATTAGAAAATGGAATGTAAAAACAAACCATTGTTTAGCTTAGAGATAAAATAGTTTTAAGAAAAGGAATGCAACTATAGGATAATTTAATAAACATGTTTTTAACATATTGGAAATATAGGTTACTGGAAATATAGGTTAAAATTCCTTTTGTAAACAAAGGAAATGTATTGGACACGCATTTCCAGAACACGTGAAAGAAGACACATGTTTTAACATGTGTATGGCGTCATGGAAAATGGGAAGTTCTCGATATAGTTAGAAACTTTAGAGTTAAGCAGAGAGAGTCTGAGGACGAGAGACGACAGTCTGGAGTCGAGAGATGGACAGTCGAACGTCTTGAAGCGAGATGGTCACCTTTGAAACATAGAATGTAAAACTTTGAATTCCTGACTAAGAAAGCCACCGACCGGTCGAAGAAGAAATAAACGCGTCATGTGTTTTTATAAACGTCGTCTTTGTGTTGTAATTCTATCAAAAGGTAAAGTGAAATTGTCATTATATGTCTTATATATCCTGTGTTTTAAAATGTCTTCACATACACAATGTCTCTACATCTCATATCTACAATGTGAACACTAAGACTGTCTCAACACTGTCTCCTCACTCTAAGAGCTTCTACTACACTTCTAAGTATGAACATTTTATATATATGAATCTCTTCATAACACGAACACAGAACGCAACATCTCTCTTAATAAGACTCTCTAAGACTCACTTTTAATAAGACTTCATAACAACTAACAAATAACAATAACAACAACAAATAGAACAACAATAATAATAATAATAACTATATAACATTTGTGGAGAAGATGTTAGAGTGTGGGTGGGCGCTAGTTCCATTGTTACAGATTGTGGAAAGCTGGCTTCAAGTAGTGTATGAAGACAAACACATAAATTTAGCTGAGCTTGATGCAGTGCTGTGAGGCGTCAACCTTGCATTACAGTAGAAAGCCAAAACCATACATCTACAAACGGACTCTGCCTGTGTATACCGATGGATAACTGACACCTTGTCCGGACAGATGGAGAGTGCACATGAAAACAGCACTGGAAATGTTAATTAAGCGTCGCTTCTCCACGCTCCAAGATTTGGCCTCGGAATATGCACCAACAATCGATGTAGGCTCGTTAAATCTCACGATAACAGAACTGACCAACTTACTCGAGTATCACAGCAATGGTTAAATAAGATCCGTAAAGCGACAGAACACAGAGAACTTGTGTGTGCTGTGGCCGCTGGACATGAACACGTGTCTCAGATACAGACAATTCATCGGTCTAGTGGATATCTCAGTGTGAAAAGGACATGGTACTTTGTTAAGTTAGTGTAACGGAATCGGCAATAACCAAAATGGAGAGAAATAAAGAGTGGACCCCAGATACGTCTGTTGTTGTGTTGTGAGACGAGCGGAAGAGAGTTCCAAGATGGCGTCCATGGGGAGTGTTTTGCAGATTGTGCGTAGGTGGTTCTGATGGCTGGATTGTTCTTTGTGACGAACCACGAATCTGTGAGAAGCGAGTTTTCTTCTGCCTTTTTTTTTCCTGTCTCCTTCTTCTTTTTCTACTGAAAGAAATATCCAGTTTCGCCGTTTGAAGAGAGAGATTTCTTGGCTGTAATAGTCAAGAAATCTCTCTCTTCAAACGGCGAAACTGACTATTTCTTATCTGTTCCTGATTTTTTCCTGCTACATTTTGCTTCAAGCTATTTCGGCTGGACTATGGCAAAGGCGCGGATAAGCAGTGATATCATCAAGCCGTTCTCTGGCGAAGGAGATGTTGACGCGTGGCTGAAAAAAGTGAGACTTGTCGCACAACTTCAGCAGGTGGATGATGTAGCGAGTCTGCTACCTTTATGCCTGGAAAGTGATGCACTGGCTGTCTACATGGAAATGGAGGAGGATGATCAAAAGAAGATGGACCAGATTGAGGCCCGATTAAAAGAGACATTTACTGACAACGCGTTTGCAGCATACAGAAAAATAACTATGGTTAGATGGGCTGGTGAACATGTGGATATTTACACCAACAAGATCAGGCAGTTAGTTGGATTGGCCAGGTTGGATTGGCCAGGTTCACAGGAGATGGTCTAGAGAGACTCACGAAATTGACTTTCGTCACTGGGTTCTCTGACGTCATCTCAATTGCTCTTCAACAGGTGGCGAACATCAAAGCCCTGAGCATGGGGGAGCTAATGTTGAGAGTGACAATTTTGATGACAAATGGGGAACAAAAGCAGGACGTGGTTGCGGCCACATGCTCACCCTACAACAACAGGGCCAAGAATAATCCTGTTAGTGTGACCTGTTTTAAATGCATTGTGGATAAATGCGGAGTGGTTGAAGGACTGTGCACGGGTGCTGGGATTGGCGGTCAGGATGGAACGCAGTGAACTGTGATGGAAGCGAGGAAATGCAATTCTAGAGGCTCCCAGTTTTGCTACAAAACGAACAATGTTCTCCCTGTGTGGTCGACTTGTCGGGCACTTTCCTGTGTGTGGTTGGCTTCGAGTGGCTTCTGGAATACTCAGAAAGAGAGTAAGTTTGGTAACAAAGGGCTGGGATGATGAAACGAGGGACGCCGTACTGCATCATATGATATTCGAGATCTTAGAATCTGTGCAGCAGGATGATCCAGCCCGGGGAAATTGGTGTGAGAACAGCAAAAAGCTGAATGTATGTGTCGATGCTATCTCTCTAGCAATTGGAGCAGCCTTGGAGATATGTGAAACTGTGTTGGAAGACGCATATTGGCTGAACTGGATGCTGTATTGAAAGGCATCAATTTGTCTCTTTAGTGGCAGGGCAAGGTGCTAAACATAAAGACAGATTCTGTTTGTGTATACCATTGGGTCTCGGACACGCTGACTGGAAAGACACGAGTACGCACCAAAGCAGCAAGCGAGATGCTTATCAGGAGGTAACTAAACACTCTCAAGGAGCTTGTGAAAGAGTATGGGCTGACAGTGGACGTGACGCTGGTTCCATCAGCATGAAACATCGCTGACCGATTGACACGAGTACCACAGCAGTGGTTTGAGGCAATAAATAAGAAGAAGGGGCTTGACCCGGTGATAGGCGCAGTTCACACAGATGAGATCGATGATAGTCAAATCATGGCTATTCACAAAGGTAGTGGACATCTGGGGGTGCGACGCACTATCTACTTTGTCAGGAAAATTTGCCCAACCATGACAAAAGCTACCGTTAAAACGGTCATACGGAAATGTGAGGAATGTCAGTCCATTGATCCAGCGCTGGTCAAGTGGGAAAAGGAAAGCTGGAAGTTAACGAGAATTGGCAGAGAATTGGAATGGATATCACGCATTATGGCACCTTCCATTTTTTAACTTTAACAGACTGTGGTCCATCGTGTTTCTCCATTTGGAGAAAATTAGTGAAGCAGGACTTGGCAAGCGTGATTCATCAGTTGGAGGTAGTGTTCCTCGAGCGTGGCTCACCACATGAAATCCTTTTAGACAATGACACAGCTTTCTGCAGCAACGTGTTCCAAGCATTTGCACATAAATGGGGAGTTCACTTGCAATTCCGTTGTGCATACGCTCCAGCCGGGAATGGCATAACAGAGCAATGTCATCATACAGTGAAACGAATAGCGGCTAGAATGCGCTGTCCCATACAAAAGGCTGTCTACTGGTATAACATCACACCCAGAGACGACGTATCTACCTTCACTGTGCTTGCCAACAGGATTTATTGATACGAAGTTCGAGTAAAGGAAACCAATCTCGCAACTGCATCCCGAGGCCCCAAGAACAGCTCTTACCAGGTTGGAGATCGCGTGTGGGTCAAAAGACCACAAAATCGATGTACCACGAGGTTCGGTAAGGGTG
Source organism: Euprymna scolopes (assembly GCF_053919585.1). Lineage (NCBI taxonomy): Eukaryota > Metazoa > Mollusca > Cephalopoda > Sepiida > Sepiolidae > Euprymna > Euprymna scolopes. Next base: position 61,842,842 of record NC_136510.1, read on the forward strand.
GGGTGACCAAAGTAATCAGCCCTCAATCAATTTTGGTGGACGGCGTGCCTTGCCACATGAAGAATCTGCACCCTTGCCATTATGTTGTCACATAGGAGGAAGACTCAAACAGTACGGTGTCTTCTGAAAGGACAGAGAGTATGATGCAGGACGATGGAGAGGATTTTGAGCTATATAATGCACATACTGAAGAAGTGGAAGAAGGACCACCCCTCTTGCCTTTACGAAGGAGTACCCAACAAAGATGGATACTGCCCCCCTGCCCTGATTGTGCAACACTGCCTATGGAACCACGAGAGGGGATAATGGAACATACTGGTGGCAATAATAGTGGTAATGAGGAAGACGAAGTGCTGTCCCCGATTCTTCGAAGAAGTACCCGACAAAGACGACTGTCCTCTTGCCCTGTCTGTGATCATGAGATCAGGGGGAGTGTAGCGGAATCGGCAATAACCAAAATAGAGGGAAATAAAGAGCTTACCTCGGATACATCTGTTGTTGTGCTGTGAGCTGAGCGAAGGAGAGTTCCAAGATGGTGTCCATGGGTTTTTATTGGCTTTGACCCCATGCAATTCTCATGGGATCTCGCGTGATTATGCAAATATATAATTCCCGGCTGCTATAAAGGCAGGAGGCTTAGAAGCAGTCGGGGAGTGTTTTGCCGATTGGGCGTAGGTGGTTCTGATGGTTGGATTGTTCTTTGTGATTAACCATGAATCTGTGAGAAACGACTTTTCTTCTGCCTTTTTTCCTACTGTTATTACAGCCAAGAATAAGTAAAAGGTAATATTTTTTTTCTTTTTCAGAAAACCCCAGTGTTGGGTGACGTGGACAATTTTAGTTTCCATCGATTTGTTATTTTGTTTTGTGACGGGTTCTCTGGAAGTTTATAAATGAGTCGTTTTTTTTTTTTTGGAAACGGCTACATATTTTAATTGTAAATGTCTATGTATTTTTGTAAACGACTGTGATATTTTTTTTATTTTTGATATTCTGTGAAATGGTAAATATGATGCAGCCGACCTCAGAATTTGATGACGTGGACAAAAGTGGGTTTCCACGAAACTGTTTTGTTATTTGGAGTTTTATTATTGGTGAGATGAGACTTTGTGAATGCTTATAAGAATTTTTTTATTTTTATTTTTCATGTAATTGATGTTTTCTCGAATCAGTATTGTGCAGGATTTTCTTGTTCTTTGACATGTATTTTTTTTTTTGCAGAATAGAGGAGTGAATCTTTGCCTTGTGGGGTTTATTGAAATAATGATTAATTTAAAATAAGAACATGTTGTTCATTAATAATGATAGTAATAATAATAATAAAATTGGGAAAAAGAGAAAGAAATAAGATTTAAGCAGTGTAAGAAATAATAAAAAAGACACACTACTGAGTTATGAATAAGGGGTCAACTAGTTCTTAAGTTTTGGAAGAGTCAAAGGTTCAGTCGATATTTATTCTATTTTCGAAATGGTTGTAGAATTTTTTGTTTCGTTTTTTTTTTCGTGGGAGTTTTCTCCGGATGCGTAGTCATTATTAGGTATATACATTAGAATTGAAATGATCTAGGAAAAATAAGATGATACTGATAAGATGGTTGGCCTAGAATAAATTAGAATTTTAGAGTGGGACAAAAATAGCAATTACGTAAATGGGTATTTTTGAGAAGTTTTTACAGATGTGATAAGCCAAAAGAAAGATTTTCTTTTGCTTTTTGTATATTTTTTAAAAGTCCATAAACATTTTTCGCAAGAAGAGTAACTTGCCGGGTAAGGATTAGAGATGCCCCGTTCAGAAAATAAAATAAACCCTATGGAATTGAGAGCTTGAAAAAAAAGCTGGTCGCATGTGACGATTCTAAGCAGGAGGTAAGACTTGGTTCAATTAATTAGAGACAGGCGTGGAGAGGATACAAGAATCCTTAAGGGTACCAAAGACCTATGAGAGTCAGTACCATAGGAAAATCACATATTGCTTAATGAGGTGAAAAAAAGTTAAATATACCATAGGTACGTAAGAAGATATAACTTTATATTTTTTTTTAGAGATGGATGAATACGGGATATCTCTGCTGATGAGAGAAAAGAAAAATCACAAAAATCGGGCCATAGCTAGAAATTAGGCGCAAATAGGAATCATGGTGCAAGGTTGGGGTTAATTAGTTAAGAGTGATATTCTCTAAATTTTCATCAAAATTCCAAGAGTCCAAGCAAGGAAATCCAAGTGAATCAGTGTGATGAAAGGTATATCTTAAAATTTTGAAGCCAACCACGAAGATTAATTATGAGCTTTGAGATGTCCCGGAAAAGATAAGATAGTTACAAAATGAAAGCAAAGCCATACTTAATAGAACAACCGGGCAAAGGATACGACCAGGGCACTTTTGGAACGAAAGGAGTTGTCAATTTAGAAAGAGGTAAAGTGAGACCTCTAGTTTACGGCATAAGGGTGGCTGGATAAAGTAGCTGACGTGGATCAAGGGAGGAATACCCTACATCCAAAAAGTAAATGCCAAGAAGATCAAAGAGGGTCTGATCTAATAAAAAAAAAAATAAATAATAATAATTGTGAAGTCAGTTGGAACGGGATGACTGAAGGAGTTATTTTAGCCTGATCTTTCTTAGCCATGTGGTTGTGTAGATATAAAAAAAAATGTACTAGAATTTAAAAATGCGTATATTTTTTGAAAATAAGGATAGAAGACCGGAAGTCAGGATCAGCTGACCGGATTGCGTGTGAGTCATGTGATTAGGTTAGCTGAATCGAGGAGATTTAGTTTGGACTTAGAATGTGACGGACGGTTTAACAGCGTCTCCTCTCCTTCACTGGGAGTGGACACTGACGTGTGTATAAATGAGACCAAGAGAAACCACGCAAACCAGAGATTCACTTCCCATCTTTCTGCGAGACATCTGGAAAGTGAAATAAACTATAAAACCAATTCATCGCTTTGGAGTGATTGAATCTTCGTCCAAGAGATCCCAGTTTCCCCTCCAAGGCACGAGATGATTCCAGATAGACCAACATCCACGATGCAGAAGGTATGTCCAAAAATACATGTACCACACACACACACGCACACACACACACACACACACACACACACACACACACACACACACATACACACACAACAGCATATGAACATATCATTTAATAGACTGGACCACTAGATGATCACACACAATCCACTTTATGATACAACAACGCAACGCAGTGACACAACTCTCGATCTCAGTTGATGGGACACCAAGCCACATAAAGGATGTGCGCCCAGTGCTAATCAGTGATGACCTTACTTCATCAAATGACGAAGCCCCACTGCTGTACAAACAACCAGATGAAGAAAGCTCCTCAGAAGATGACATACCCAATGATCCAGAGCAAGGAAAGTTTAATGATGCAGTAAATGCAGGCACCACTGAGGAGGCTCCTTTCCTTTATCCTTAAGGGGAAGTACCATGAGAAAACGGCCTGTCCAGCATTGTCATTTGTGTGATTTCGAGATCAGGGAGGAGTGTGCCGAGCATGTGCAGAAGTGCACAAGCATATGAGTCGAGTCTATCTGCGGTGAAAAGCGAAACAGAGACTTTTTCGATTACAAATCCACTAACTACACCCATCTTATCCCAAAGTGACGATTTAGTTTCTCCCAACGGCTATGAAAAGAACAAGCCGATAAGTCATTCGGCGGTTTTGAAATACACTTCTTTGATAACGTGTCTCACATTATTGCATTTTCGTATCGTGGCGTGTTGATTCGGAGAGGTTGTTTGTCCTGCTTGGAAACGTATGTGCCGATTCAACGCTATTTGTTCGTGGCGTGTTGATTCGGAGAGATTGTTTGGCTCTGCTTGGAAACGTATATGTCGATTCAACGCTATTTGTTCGTGGCGTGTCGATTCAGTGGTGGTGTTCGGAATGGTGTTGGTGGATGAATTTGTTAAGGACTGTGGCGTCACTTGTGAAAACACACACACACACACACACACACACACACACACACACACACACATATATATATATATATATATATATATATATATATATATATATATATATATATATATACACATTTTTCTGGCGCTCTCTCTCCCTCCTGTAGCGACAGTAACTCAAATGTAGATTAGTGAAGAACCTCGTTCTTTTTTTATAGTCGGCGAAACCCATCTTTTTCACCAAGGTCCGCATTGAATTTTTGCGACATTCTCGGGATCTTGACGCACCTTTTTATGCAAATTCTCGACGAATTTTGTTGTTCGGACACAGTTATAAAGCCTGCTATGATCAATCCCACTAGATACATAAATCATCGCAATTCTCTAATTCACAACTCACTGTGTTCAAATTATTTAAGGACTACAGCTAATACTTTCGACTCTTTGAACCCGGTTCAAGTCATCATGATACAAGTCATTCTCTTTTAATATTACAGGCTTTTCAGTCGTACATGATACCCAACTCTCAAGCCCACTAATAATACAGATATAGCTATTCGTTGAACTTTAGCGTTATATGAAATTTCTGAAATTAAAGAACGCCAGGAATTACCAAATTTGTCTCGAACACCGTGCACGTCTACACTTTGGGTTTACATAATAGCCCATGTGTATTCCCTTAATTTACATCTCTAATCACAAAGAAGAGAAATATTCAATCATCTTATCCGCTATGTATCACTGTACTCTTTTTATATGTGATGCTACTTCCTGGCACGTAACTTTAATTCATTTAAAAATTCATAATGAAAATTTCCGCTTTCCTATTTGATCTACTTCATGTGAAGAATTGTGTTTCTTACATTTTAACAAACCACATACAAATATCGCTACGTTCTTTCCTTCCAAAAGAATCAAAATTTATATTACGTGAATTTTTAAATATCTAATACTATTTGAGAAATTCTATATTGCTTTTATGATAGATTCTAATACAATTTCCAAAAGAAAATAAAAAACGGCCCTCTTCACGAGTCCATACATTGTATAAAACCTAAGACATCTCCTGGTTCTTAAGATCTTTTTAGCTCATCTGTAGTTCTCATTATAGAGATAACTGTTGATATATATTCAATTGCTATAGGGTCATCTGCCCCTTTCCAAAACCCCTTTACTGTGGGGATTCTCTCCCCTTTTATTGTAACTCTTCGGTTCTCCATGTTGTAAATAAAATACACACACATTGTGTGCGTCTTAGTATTTCGTCAAACAAAATGTGTTCATAGTAATTTTTAAAACCTTTCTGGATGTCGCAGGCTTCGGTGATGAGGTATGTGTCCACACATTTTTATTAAATGACTGTTTAATGACAACCCACAAGAGCTAACAGAACCCCGAAGATCATCAAGGCTAAAGAAAACCCCAGATCCGTATGGCGAATGGGTTTACATGGCTCATAACTTAAATGACCCATTGACCATGAAGGAAGCACTTTCTGGTCCTGAAAAGAATGAATGGTTGAATCATTGAAGGCAATGGCCTTCAATGATTCAACCATTCATTCTTTTCAGGACCGAATTTCTTTCTTACATTCTAATACAGTATGGGACCTGACGGAATTGCCCAGTGGACGAAAAACTATTGGTAGCAAGTGGGTGTTCAAGCGAAAATACGATGCTGATGGTAATATGGAACACTATAAAGCTCGACTTGTAGCTCAAGGTTTGCTTCAGAAGCAAGGAATCGATTATGACGAGACTTTCTGCCCAGTTGTGAGATTTGAATCTGTGCAAACAGTTATTGCACTAGCAGCACAGCATGATCTGAAGCTGCATCAATTGGACATAGCCACTGCTTTCCTGAATGGATTATTGTGTGCATCTTAGTATTTCGTCAAACAAAATGTGTTCATAGTAATTTTTAAAACCTTTCTGGATGTCGCAGGCTCCGATGATGAGGTATGTGTCCCCACATTTTTATTAAATGACTTCCACTCATTTTCAACAATAACATCTTTCTAAATCATGAAAAGATAACAACAAACCGATAGATATTACAAAAATTACCCCCTCTACATGAGGGCACTTGAACTAAATGATATATAGAGAAAGATAATATTTTTCGCGCCTAAACTCTCTTATATATTTATTTGAAATTTACCTACACTAGTACATGTACCTAAGATTTACCATTTCTGAATTTTTTTGCTATTGAATCCAAATCGAATGTTTATTTGCTAGGTGACACGAGAATGCTAAAAATATGACAATCATTATTTACCGCTTTCCGTCTATCTTTATCGCCCTATGTAAGTCATTATTTCCATTTGTACCCCAAGTAAACACCTGGGATTTTTAATCATTATTACACATACATGATGAAATCACATAAACTGCATGAAATGTAATATATCAAGAAATACCAAATATTAGAAAGTTCAAGACGTAAAAATTCGAAAATATTTAATAATCATCTGTTGCCCTTCTTTCAATGAAACAATAAGAACAACAACGATTGTTCTTCATATTTAAAGCCGTTTCACAAGTAAGTCGGATTCTACCTTTTTAGGCGACTATGTGTGAAAAGAAAGAAGAGGCTTGAAGTTTTGTTCCAAGTTCTGCGGAAGGGCAGGTCCTGAAGAATCAGCAGAAAAGAAAATCCTGTAAAGTCAGCAGACGAGCAAGTCCCAAAAAATCACACACACACTAAGGTACTCTTAAAGCTGCAGTAGTTCACCGATACGATCACACTGACGTCGATCCTAGAAAAGACACCCCCATGTTCCAAACACACTCCCTTTATCCTTCCGGCGTTCGTCCTCGGCCAATCAGCAGCCAAAGAACGGTCACGTGGGGCCCAGTGATGATCGCACAATCTACAAGATGAGGACGGCGCCATTTTGGAATTTCTTTCATGTTTCGGCCATGCACGTACGCACACCGTAGGAGCGTTCCAAGGTAAGGCATGACGCGCAGACACGTGGGCGCTTCCTCCCTTCATTTTCTTCGACTGTACATCCCCCCCACCCCTGGTCTCAAGATCACACATGCGGCCGCGGTCGTTTGATGCGGGCGCTCCTACGGAGGGGGATTAGCTGGGCTTCTTCATCTCCACCAGTGCCACCCGGGTCAGTGTCCACAGTCCTACCATCCGGCTGCACTTCATCTTCCTCCGAGCTACCTGGGTCAGTGTCCACAGTCCTACCATCCGGCTGCGCTTCATCTTCATCTTCATCCGAGCTCTCAGAAGTGGTGCTGGAGCTATCGCCATCCGTGCTGAGGTTCTCAGCCATAGGCCGGATCCACATTTCATCACTGGATGATTCATTACTTTCACTCGGACGTTCTTCTTTCTCCAAGTGTGGCAGAGATCTGCACATATGATAGTGCGGGAGCACCCGGAGTCGAGGAGTGCTGAGCGCAGTGTTTCGTTGACATATATCGAAACGATCGGCAGCGTCTCATTTAATTTCTGCATGGGGAAGAGGTTGACGCTGACACCTTGTCCCCGGTTCCGTTTCCCGGACAGTCTTGAGCTATATGGCTGGCTTCCTTACACCGGTAGCAGCGAACGGCCGTTGGTTGCTGCCGGCAGTTCCTTGCAATATGGTCCTGTCCATTGCATTTGTAGCATATGATTCCGCTACGTGGACCGGGTCCCTGATACGGTTTCTTATCATTCGGCGTGGATCGGGCAGCAGCAATTACCGGTTCCCTCATCTCGGAATAATTCTTCATTACAGTGCTGGCCCGATCCACTAGGTCATTAAGGGGCAACGAATCCGCACTTGAGCTGGCTCGTAATAGTCGCTTTGCTTCTGTATATAATACACATGTATATAATCAAATAACATTATAAATAACACCGTAAAACGGAGTAAATACCGTAACCAGGGATACGGTAAATATCGTATTCCACATCATAACCTGAAAAAACCGTATCCTGGGGTCGTCGTATCCTGGGTTCTACTCTATTCTCTTAACAGCTCTCTTCTTTTTTGTAACAGAAATTGTTAAAATTAATAATAATTGCAGAAGACAATTTTGTTATATCGGTTGAAACGTTGATAAAATGGCAATCCAGATGATAATTATAGTTCGAATAATATGATAGAGACACTCATGTGTTTCCATTAAATATAAGACTATTCGTTTCTTAGAATAAATTGTATACCATACTATTACGTGAAATTATTTATCGTTTACCTTAAAACGTCCACTTATATTCCACTAGTAATCATAAAAAATATATTTTCTGGGCGACCACTTTTTAATCATGAACAAGGAAGTTTCTTTATGATAAGTATTTTTATCATATACTTGACTAATTAATTCCAAGAATATTTTATTTATGTTACTAACTAGCCGTACCCGGCCACGCGTTGCTGTGGCTCAGTTTGTGTAACCCAAAAAGACAATTCATTTTTTTAAGAAGGAATTAGTGTGGCAAACTGTCTTTTTCATTATAGAAAAATATACGTAAGTTAATTAATATTAATTAATATTTTCTGCATTTATTTATTTGCGAACTCTTATCCTTACCTCCTATAGTTGTTGTTTGATGACAATCTGTGAATACGTAAGTAAAGGTGGATGAAAGGTAGGTAAATTAATTTTTTTTTTTTTTGCTATTGTGCTAGCAGTTCATTATAACGAGCCGCATGGTAAAAAACACACAGACTCAGCAACAGGCAAGAGAAATAAGAATCGGAGTGAGAGAAGAGTGAACGAAAGAGATAGAAATTGAGAGAGAGAGAGAGAGAGGGGGGGATAGTTGGGACCAATACATGTAAGCAGAGAGAGAGAGAGAGAGAGAGAGAGAGAGAGAGAGAGAGAGAGAGAGAGAGAGAGAATAGAAATAAAAACATAATGTAATAAGCGATCGATTGAGCGATCGATCGAAAGAGAGTGAGAGAAAGTGTGTGTATGTCTGTGTGTGTGAGAGAGAAAGAGAGAGAGAGAAAATAAAAACTGTTGTAGGTAGTGTTGACGCCGTAAAATGGTTGTTTTTTTTTTTTGGCATAAGAATAAATATAAAAAGCGAGAGAGAGAGAGAGAGAGAGAGAGAGAGAGAGAGAGAGAGAGAGAGAGAGAGAGAGAGAGAGAGAACTATTAAAGATAATGTTGACGTCGTAAAATGATTTTTTTATTTCGGCAGAACAAGAAATCTAAAAAGCGAGCGAGAGAATAAAAATGTTATAGGTAATGTTGACGCTGTAAAATGCTTTTTTCGGCATAAAAAGAAATGTAAAAAGCGAGCGAGATACAGATAGAGGAGGACAGAGAAAGAGGGAGAATGAGAGAGAGAGAGGTGGGATGAAAAAATACAGAGAGAGAGAGAAGGGAACGAGGGTGAGAGAGAAGAGCGAGAGAGAAACAAAGAAACACAAGGCGAGAGAGTGTGTGTTTGTGTGTGTGCGTGTGTGAGAGAGAGAAAGAGAGAGAGAGAGAGAGAGAGAGAGGGAGAGGAAATAAAAACTGGTGTAGATATTGCTCGCCGTGTAATGTTTTTTCTTCGGAATAAATAAGAATTAAAAAGCTATATATAGAGAGAGAAACGAAAGAGAGAGAAAGAGTTGAAATAATATATAAAGAGAGAGAGAGAGAGGGAGAGAGAGAGAGAGAGAGAGAGAGAGCGATATGTAGTTGTTGAAATAATATATAAAGAGAGAGAGAGAGAGGGAGAGAGAGAGAGAGAGAGAGAGAGGGAGAGCGATATGTAGTTGTTGTTTCACGACAATCTGTGAATATGTAAGTAAAGGCGGTTAAAAATGCGTACATGAATTTTTTTTTTTTTTTTTTTTTTGCTTTTGTGATCGCAATTTATTGTAGCGAGCAACACGGTAAAACGAACACACTGACACAGAAACATGCTAGAGAAATAATGATTCGAGTGAGAGACGAGCGAGCGAGAGAGTGAGAAACAGAGTGAAAGAGAGAGAAGGAGAAAGAGAGTTAGAGAGAGAGAAGAGGGGTTGGGAAGAATATATAAAGAAGGTGAGAGAGAGAAAGAAAGAAAGAGAGAGAGAGGAGATATAAGTTGTTGTAGATACTGTTGACGCCGTAAAATGTTTGCTTTTTTTTGGCAGAGACAGAAATGTAAAAAGCAAACGATCAAGCGATTGATCGAGCGAAGGAACGAACGCCCAAGAAAGAGAGAGAGAGAGAGAGAGAGAGAGAGAACGCCCTGCACACAAGAATTTCTATTAACCAAGATTAAAGTTAATGGAAATTCTTGTGTGCGGGGCGTTTGCTCAGTTGGTAGAATGCTTGCCTCGCATGCAAGAGGCTCGGGTTTCGAATCCTGAGTTCGGATGTGTCTAACTGATGAGCCCAAAATGAGGGCGAAACTCGAGTCTTGGACTTCCGGTTCGTTGAGTGCCATGGTTTGGCTGTGGAATTTATTGTATATATATATATATATATATAGATAGATAGAGAGTGGTAAAAGAATTTATACAGGGAGGGAGAAAGACAGAGAGGAAATAAAAACTGTAGATATTGTTGAAATGTAAAGCCGAAAAAAATGTAAGACTGTTTATTTTACAGCAGAATAATTCTATTACTAATAAACTTTTAGCCTGTTCGTTACTAAAATGCGTTGCTCAAAAGTCAATTTGGGAATGGATATAAAAATTTAAATGAACAGTGCTTTATGAGTTTTTTGAAATGCTGTTAAAATGCCATTAATATTAAGTTAACTATTTACTAAAACGCAATACGATTTGAAAGATTAAATGACATTTTAATGTGATCGAATAATTGTTGTAATGCATTCGAAGTACAAAAAAATCAAACGTAGCAGTTTAAACCGAAGTTCTTAATATTAAATAGTCAGCTTATAAAATAAGAAGGCTCCAATTCAGTTATCCTGTTTAACAAGCTTGAGTTGGTGTATTACTAGTATGCATTCCATAATCAGCTCTGACACCTTGTCGTTTAAACATAGTTATAGTAACACTCAAGTTCAAAGGTACCCCCTCTCTCCGAAAGAGAACAGTAGAATTTAACGAATATTTTCTACAATCCGTCAATACTTGAGGTTATAGAATGCTATTAAACATGTGATGAGAGATCATTACAACATTTCGAAGATTCGTATGACAATTAGATAAAGCAATCTATGCCTTTGATGGCATCCTTACTGAGCGCTTTCGCTTTGGGATTAAAAGATTATCATTTGAGGCATAGATAGGTTTCTGACTGGATATATGCGATTTTGATCCTTATATAAATTCCAAAATGACTACAGTCGATCTATGGCAATTATTGAGCTACCGCTCACGCATGATATAATTATTTTATTGATTTTTTTTGCTGTTGGCAATACTAGGAAGAGACATTAGGTTTTCTTTTTAAACACAACATAAACGTTTTAACTTCATTTCTTTCATAACATTTCTTAATGAAACCATATTTCACTACAAAAACAAATTTAATTAAAAAAATGTTGTTTACTATACAACTAGTGAGAACATAATTCTTTACTCCATCTCCATTGCCCGGAGAAGGTGATTGAACAAAATTAACATCGAGTTCCCTCCCGTTACGAAAAACAAATAAACAAATAATTATTTAGGAAATAATAAAACAAACAAAAAATAAATATGAAAGTAAACAGAATTTAGGCCGACGTCGACTAAAGAGAGCTAGTATGAAATATAGTTACCTGCCTACGTAACTATATTTTATACTAGTTCTCTCTAGCAGACGTGTATATATATATATCTACATCTAACTAGGATCATCGAAGTTGAAAACATCGGTCTATATAGAGACGACGGCTTTATGATTATAGAAGAATCTAACGGTTCTAAATGCGAGAGAATGAAAAAAATCATCCTCAAAGAGTTTAAGAGGATAAAGCTAAAAGTTGAAATTGTTTCTAATTTCAAAATAGTAAATTTTTTAGATGTAACATTAAATTTAAAGAAGGGGTGTTATGAACCTTATACGAAGGATAACGCTAATGCCATTATCAAACATATACATAAGGATTAACAACAACTCCTCAAACCAAAGTATCTTCAACTCCCACAAAAACTTCTACAATAAAGCCCTTAAAGACAGTGGCTATAAAAATATACAACTAGAGTATATCGAACCAATACCCCCTAATAGCACCCCCCCCCCAAAAAAAAAAGAAAAAGGAAAATAATTTGGTATACACTTACATATAATATGATGCTCAAAACTAACCTAGGCAACAAATTTTTAAACATCAAAAAGCATTTCCCTCCCCAAAACACTCTGCACAAATTATTCAATAAAAACACTATAAAATGACGTTAAATTTGAACTCAACCTCAGATCAAAAGTCTCAAACTCAAATCCAACTGTTCTCTTCTCTCTGCACTTTCCACACTGACACCCAAAATAAAGAAGACGGCTCTTTTATAGAGACCCCAACCACATCTCATTTGCATACCCCCTCCCCCCTCTCGTCACATCACGTGATTTTCAGTCCATAAATACCAGGGGGCGGCCATTTTTATTTTCTCTTTTTTCTTTCCTAACACCAGCCGCATGATGCATGAGGTAAGGTTCTTTACTTAACCACACACCCCCTTGACCTCTAAGATCAATAATTAGTATAATAGTCAGCCATCCACGCTGGGCGTCTTCGTTCACGATGCGATCGTCGAAGAGGCTCTTCTTCAGACACTTCAACATCAGCATCAACCTCCCCTTCCTCTGATGGCAAGGAGACTCTCCGTATAGCTAAAATGTGACGAGGCATTCCATCAATCGCTACCTTGTTTTTGGAGAGTACTTCAGTCACTGTACCATTTCGTGCAGCGAGTTTCACCCACACCTCTTCACCAACTGCAATGTCCACGCAGGCCTGTTCTCTCTGTGTTACAGCCAATGGATGTCGCCATTCATAAGCAAAAAATAGACCGGTGCGGCACTGAATTTTCGTCTTGACCTTCGGCATCATATTGTACCAAAAACTGCTTCTTGGGGAGAAATCTGTCTTCTTGATGCCACAGCTTTTATAGTGCGATCGTGCCTCTCTATAATTCCATTTCCAATTGGACGGTATGCAGCTCTAAAATATAGCCCCACATTCCACTTCGCACATAAGTCTCTTAAAACTTCCAAGTGGAAAGACGTACCATTATCCACCAACACCTCTTCTACTGGCCCCCTTTCCATAAAAACCTCCTTGACAACTCTCTTTACCTCTTCTGCTGTTTCATTCTTGATTTTCCGCCATATCGCTACTCTTCCAGGCCCACAATCTATCATAGTTACATGCGGTTCATGTTGATAATGTGTGATGTCAATGGCCAATCTTCACCAATTCTCTTCAACATGCAGTTCCCATTTTTCATGTCTAGCCGGTGCAGGGTCGATTGATTGGCATTCCCTACATTGTTCCACCACCTTTTGGACGTTTGCATTGTGACGTGCGGGTTTACTTTTCTTGCCAGGTAAAGGGTCCATTCCTTTCCAAAATGATGCAGGTTATGCAGGTCTTTTAAATTCTCTACTGCACAACATGCTGGAGCCCCGTCTCTTCCCTTGTGTAGCCAGGATTTCTTGACTCTTGTCAGCCCATCTGCTTTATTTTTTTGTGACGGAACTTAGTTCGAATTCTCAAACCAAGTCTCCCAGCGCTCCAAGTCTACGCTTGATAAGCATCTCCGCTGCTCCTTTTGTTTTGATCCGCTTATCACCAGACAGCTCCGATTTAATCCACGACACCACTGTTGCAGAGTCTGTTTTAACGTTCACTATCTCTAGCCCCCATTTTAGAGCCAGATTGATGCCTTTTATCACAGCATCGAGTTCAGCAACATTGACATGGGCGCTATCATCCTTTTTGCGTAGCCAAGCAGCATCTTCAACGGCCACTTCTCCTATTTCCAATAATACTCCTAATGCTACACTGCTAGCATCAGTCCATATCACCCCTTCATGGCCCTCCTTTACATGCCATTCTCCTCTCACAGGGTCCATTTTTTTCACTTCTGCAATGACTTCTTGTATCATGAGAAGCACTTTTTGATCAACTGCATCTTCCCAACTGTCTGTCCCAGTCTGCCTTTTAATAAAACTGCACACAGTTTGCAGCCATCCAGCTATTGGGTAGTGGCCAACCAGCTTTCCACATATAGAGAAAAGCTCTCTCTTGGCTAGGTCAACCTTGGCTTCAGGGATCTCATTTCCTCACCCAAACATCAATTTTCCTGCCTTATTGTTCTGTAGTCGAAATCCCAAAGCCATTCCATTTTCCAGTGACTCAGGCGGTTTTGTCGTCAGTCCATATGCTTTGATATGCTCTCTCACCCTTTCCGCAGTCACCTCTGTTTCCTCCACTAGTACATCGTCGATGTAAGAGCAGGTGCCTCTCTTCACTGCATCGTCTTTGGCCAACACTGTCTTAAGAACTGCAGTCATTATCTTTGGTGTGGAGTTCAGACCAAATCCTAATCTGGTCAGACAATAAACTTGACCTTTGATATTTCCACAATTTCTCATCCACATGAAGTTGGAGGTAGGCTTACTTCAGGTCCACAATTTTAGTTGCCTGCTTCATCCTCCTCCATTTCCTTACGACTTCTTCACACACGTCGATTTCGTCCTTTGTGTGACAAGCGACAAACTTGTTCAGCTCACGGAAATTCAACACTGGCCTAACTTTCTTCTTAATAGGTTGGACCACAGCCATGAGTGGCAAAATTCCTTCAATTTTCCCTGGCCACAGCATTAATATTTCTTCATCTATCCATCTCTCAACTTCTTTTTTAAACTGCGGCTCTGCAGCTCCTTTCAGTGTTCTTTTGTAGCAGCTGACCCGATTCGTCAATACAGGTGGCTCCGTAGTCCATCGCCATTCTACCATCCATTTTTCGCCATCGAAGCAGGCTCGAAAGTCATCATCCTCAATCAGACATGGTCGGGGTTTCGACGGGTGGTTGGTATCACCCCTGGTTACACTTCCTGTTATTCCCGGAGCACTCTGATTGCCAAACTTCACCTTGCCTTTAGCAATAGCAGCTCCTCCCAGTCGGTCTATCGCGTCCAGGCCCAGCACCACATCAATTCCTGCAACCAGTCCATCCAGCACGATCACTCTTAGTTGCAATGGCATATTCCTTACTACAATCTCCGCATTGGCCTCTCCACAGCATTCCACTTCTCTGCCATTCACCGCTCTAATGTTGCTGGTTCCATTCCAAGAGTTGGCGACGCTCATAGTAATAAGTATTGTTGTACATCCAGTATCAACAAGAGTTCTAGCCCTCTTTCCATTGATTGTGATCACTAACTGCGGCAACAAACTCTCATACGCCTGTTCAGTATAAAAGGGGTGACTACTGGCGCAATAGCACCCCTTTACTCGTTTCCCGGAAGCGAAGGGCAATTCCTGCTAATGTGCCCTACTTGGCCACACCGAAAACAGATAATGTCTGGCCGTGGCTCCCTACAGTCTCTCATCAGGTGTGGTCCTTGACATCGAAAGCATTTACCGGTAAATCCACGGCCTTGCTTAATCACTGGTCGCTCCTTTCTGCTTGCCACAGCAGCCGCGACCGCCCAGCTCACCGGACTGTTTCGCCAAAACTCTAGCATGCCTTAGAATCTCCTCCACCTCCATGGTTTCAATATCAGTAAGTCGTTGCAGTTCCATGGAGATGCGATCAGGGAAACCAGTTATAAGTGCCAGCTTTATAGTCTTCTCAAGGCTGCGTCCCCCATATCCAGCCAATCCTACTAGTCGCCTTATTTCTGCCACGTACACGTCCACAGACTCCCCAGTCCAGGTAACTCTTTTGAGCTTGTTGTAAGCCTCAAACGTGCTCTCAGAAAATGCGGTCTTTAACCGGTTTTCAGTGCTCTCAGCAATCGCCTGATCCATCTCTGCCATTTCTAGATAGACCGCTAAAGCACTTCCTTCCAAATACATTGGTATTAACGTGGCTACATCCTCGATCTTCTGCAAACTTGCCAGCTTTTTAATCCACGCAACCACGTCACCTTCTCCAGTAAATGGCCTCAGGATATCGCTGCTCGATCTTACTTGGTCACCCATTTTTGTCACTGTGCCGAAATAGTTTGACGTTAAATTTGAACTCAACCTCAGATCAAAAGTCTCAAACTCAAATCCAACTGTTCTCTTCTCTCTGCACTTTCCACCCTGACACCCAAAATAAAGAAGACGGCTCTTTTATAGAGATACCCAACCACATCTCATTTGCATACCCCCCTCTCGTCAAATCACGTGATTTTCAGTCCATAAATACCAGGGGGCGGCCATTTTTATTTTCTCTGTTTTTTCTTTCCTAACACGAGCCGCACGATGCATGAGGTAAGGTTCTTTACTTAACCACATAAAATTAAGCTATTTTTGTAGTGATAATTTAGAAAAAATAATAAAAAAACATAACAAAATATTTAATGGCAATAATAGAAATTCACTCAAAGTAAATAAATCATGCAACTGTAGAAGAAAGTCTGAATGTCTCCTTAAAGGAAACTGCCTAATAACTTCAGTTGTTTACAAAGCTACAATTTCTACTAAGGAAAACCCTGACAACAAAAAATATTATATTGGCATGGCTGGCAATACACTCAAGGAAAGATATACAAGCCATAAATGCTCCTTTGAAAATCTTAACTATACGAACAGAACATCACTATCCAAATACTTTAATGAGTTAATCGAACAGAGATTATCATTATTATTAATTGGTCTATCCTTAAGAAAGTTAACGCCTGTTCGTCTATAAATTCACCTTGCTATCTATGCCTTTTTGAGAACTATTTATTATAACGTTCAGGGAGAGAGATAAACTCCTTAACAAAAAACAAGAAAACTCTATTAATTGCAAACACTATAAGAAACACCTCCTTTCTAACCTCAATCTAATCTGAAGTCTTAAACACAAATAGTCTTATTTCGTATATACCCCCTTCCCTTCACCCTTAATTCGCCTATATTAAGTATCTACCCATTAATAACTACATATTTTTTATTTCAGAGACTCTTCCATCTTTTACCATATTTATATATATATATTTCTTTATATGTAAATTTTTTTTTACACATGTCAAAATTTCTGCTCCCCACCTATATTGTAAACGTACATATTACTATACCCATTCCCCCCACCACAACCTCATTTTAGTACTTTAGTATGTTTCAATTCTTGTATAATTAAATTTTAACTATGTATACTTTAGATGAAGAAAAGAGCCTGAGACCCAATGACGTTTTGCAAATGACCATATATTTAATACTTTTTTACCCCTTTATTATATACCTGTATATGCATGTGTATTCTTTTGTATGCGTATTTTATGTTTGTGCCTATTTGTATTTGCATCTGTATTTTTGTAACTTTCTTAATATTCTCTTAATATTCTGATATAATTTTTAATTCCATGGCCTAAAACCTGCACCACCCAACTCCAATCTATTCATTAAAAAACACGTTATTATAAACTTTAATTAATAACTAGTAAAATGAATACTGTACATAACACATAGTAATATGATAGAATTTAATACCTTTTATAACTCATTATAATGATGATACTAATAGCTGCTTATTATTAATGATATGCATATATTTGCATATTTACAATTAAATTTTAAATTCTCTTAATTTCTTAATAAGTCCATAATAGTCTTTAATCGAACATTTTATCCTAAATATAATTCATTTTAATTTTTAATATTCTAATACTATTTAATTAAATATATACTTATGTCTGTATAATAGTATCTCTCTACGTAGTTTTATTTCTGTAGATGCTCGTCTGTGTACATTTATTATATACATATGTATATTTGTAGATGTACATATAGATGGATTTGCTGACATTATATATATATATATATATATATATATATATATATATATATATATATATATATATATTATATACTAGCTGTACCCTGCCACGTGTTGCTGTGGCATAAATGGTAAATTGACAAAAAAAAAATGCATGCGTCTGATATGTTTAATTTTCCAGTACTTGTGGATACACAATATTCCTGGTGGTTCCTTATTCAGTACAAATGAAGAGATTGCCTGGTTTACCGACTCTAGAACATGCAACATATAATTACACATGTGAGAAGCAATCAGTATGTAAATATAAACCGCACAATTCTAAAGATTGTCCCTGTGCTTTGTTGATCGTTATAGCAAATGCCAGTCTAATTGGGAATTGCAATCTCTTGAATTGAAATAGCATGTCTGTAGGAATCATAGGAATGCTTGGAATCAGGACATTTGAAATGCCTTGTTAAAATTGTGGCTTCTATTAGGTTAGTCATTAATTTTTTACAGAAAAGCGTGTGCCATTACAAAGCTTGGGCTGATTAATATTTCGCAACAGGATGATTGGCAGCCAGTTTTCAATTGCAGTACATGAGGTGGCATCCCTGGCAAATCTAGCGAATTCAAAAATTCTGTTGGATAGTTGACTGCTTCGTCTTCTTCAAGAACAGTGTCGACGGAGTTGTATGTGACTAACTCACCAGGAATGTTCAGCTGAATAGTACTGTTGAGTTCATGAACATCTTTGTTCCTGGGTGCAAGAATGGCTCGTTCACTCATCCAACTGGGATCCTTATAGTTAAATTGGATGTCCACAAAAACCTTTTTAATCAAGTCATCTTTTGTTGTCACTAAATTACAGAAGTTTTGTGTCAATGTAATTTACCCTGTGGTCAGATTAGCCGGCAGTTTTCCATTCTTAATTTGCAGTAATTGATTTGAAAATAACTTTGCTGAGTGATCATTTTGCTGCTGGACACGCATATTTCTAGCCAACTGGAATGTTCTCACATGTTGCCAAAAAGTGGAATATTCTAGGCAAGCATTTATTTCATCTGCTGCTGTTGATCGAGGAATTATAGGTAGTGTTTGCCTGAAATCTCCAGCTAGCAATAATACTGCATTCCCAAAGAGTCAGTCATTACCACGCAAGTCTTGCAATGATCGATCCAGAGCCTCCAGTGATTTTTTGTGTGCCATTGTGCATTCATCCCAAACAATAAGTTTACATTTCTGCAATAACTTTCCCATACTCGATGTTTTGGAAATGTTGCACAATGGAGTTTCTATAAATTGCATATTCAGTGGTAGTTTCAAAGCTGAATGAGCAGTTCTTCCACCTGGCAGTAATGTTCCAGCTATTCCAGATTATGCAAGAGCTAAGGCTATGTCAGAATGGTTGCCAAAATTAATTTAATTAAGAAGGTTTTACCAGTTCCTCCTAACATATCTAAGAAGAAAATTTCTCTCACCCCATTATTGACTGTTTCCATTACTTCGTTGTAAATGTGTTTTTGCTCAGTAGTTAGTTTTGTAACATTTTAATGAATGTACAACAAAAGATCATCTGTGTTGTAAGTTTATTCCTGACGCAATTCTACATCAAACAAAGTCGCAGCAGATCGATTCGGTGACGTCAATCCCAATTGACTGAGAACTTTGTTTGCAATTTCTAAGCACAAATTTTCAATGTGTTTCAATGCCTCATTATAAATTTCTGATGTAAAATCCAGGTATTTGCAGTTTCATTGCGTTTTTGATGTCTTCGGCCATGTGTGATTTATATTTCTCCCATAACTCTAATGGAGATGAAGGGGAGCAAGTTGTCAATATGATCGCAAACAATGCACGAATTTGAATTGGATGCAATGTGTTACACGCATCATTAATGCATTCATCCCAGTGTCCGCCATTCTCCAATAAATTCAGTGCTTGACATGCACTGTGAAAAGTGGCATGTGTAACACCATTGACAATTTTTAAGTGCTGAAAAGATGTTGGACCAAGGACAATTACCAACAGCATACGAAGGAAAAAACATTCATCTTGTTTGGGATGAATAGTATAAAGTCGGCCTACTGTGTTTTCTTTTTAAATTCCAGGGTGTCCGTCTGCTCTATCTCCTCGTTTGCGTCGTTCAAATAATTTTCTACTCCTATTCCATGTGTAATACATGGGCACTTCCGAATAGAGCAGTGTTGATGCAAAGGTGTCATTTTGACATAACGTCAAAACAGCCGTTAATGTTGTCACCGGGGGATTAAGAGCTATCTGGTGCACATTTGAAGCTGTAAAGTAAACACGTTGTCCATTTTCTAAATGTACTGATAAGTGAACAACAGTTGGACTTCGTTCATGTATGGAAATGAAAGAATTCGCCATACAGCTTCATTACTGCTTATATATCTTCCAGCTTGAAACTGCAATTTCATCGATATGTACGTTTGCATTCCTATCATTGAAATAAAATGGAGGTGGAAGGACCTGGATACTCAACGTTTCGCCCGATTTATGCGGGCTTCTTCAAGAGGGATGGTCATTGACGAGAGAGTCGGAGGATTGGGGCTATATATAATGATGGGGGAGAGCAGCGTGTTTTCCTTATGTAAATTAGATGTCATATGTACATGTATATACATTTTATGAGAGAAAAACTAAATTAGAGTAAACTAGTGTAGTGGATTACTTCTAAAAGATAAAATATCGTAGATTAAAAAAAAAATCGTAATTTCACTTAATTTTATTTTTATTTTACTTATTTACTGTATTTTATCATTATCTATTTTTAGACTTCATTTTATCACCTCCTATTCTTATTTTTAGACACAATCTTTTAAGTTACTGCGCTATTTTATCCCAATTCAATTATTTCTAATTTAAAAAAAAAAAGATTCTTTCGTAATCTCATGTCATTTTATTTATTTAATCTATCACCGCTATATTTCCAAACACAATTTTTTTTTAATCTCTACGATATTTTAACTTTTAGACGTAATCCACTACATTAGTTTACTCTAATTTATTTTTTTCTCTCATAAAATGTATATACATGTACATATGATATCTAATTTACATAAGGAAAACACGCTGCACTCCCCCATCATTATATATAGTCCCGATCCTCCGACTCTCTCGTCAATGACAATCCCTCTTGAAGAAACGTTGAGTATCCAGGTCCTTCCACCTCCATTTTATTTCATATCGTCGGATTTAATCCAGCTCAACAATCATTCCTATCATTGCCTTGAGTTTTTAAACCAAAAACTGCCATATCGCTGCCTTTATTCACATACTTGTAAATGTATTTGATGGACTTAACTGAGTTACAGTATTCCACATTAATGTGCGATTTGTACGCTTTTGAAAGCAAAGGTGAATATGGAACAATCCATCGATTATCGACTTCAATATCACCATTGCACATTTGTATGATTGCTAATTTGCCGCCATTATCTGTAGATAAAGGATATTCATTATTTCCTGTAACTGTGTCTGATAGTAATGCCCGAGGATATCGCTTAGAGCATTTTCCATCTTTCATGCATGGTGAATTTGGATTTAATGTACCACAAGGTCCATGTATCATGTTTTGTCACAACTTCATGCAAGTCTTTATCAATGTCAGCATCAGGTATTTCAGCACGTATTACATTGTCGATTTGATCTGGACTGATTTTGTTATAGAACAAGATTAGTATGTGTGAGTGTGGTAATCCGCTCTATTGCGATTCCACTGAATACATCCAGCAGCACACAGACCCAAAGACTTTATGCTTAAAAATGAAATCTATTAGCGATTTCAGCTTTTGCCTGAAAACACGTGCAGTAATATCATGCCTATCCACTGATGATTGTCCAGGAAGTAATAGTTGCTGTATATCATCCCAGGCAGGGTTGCATGTGAATGTAATGAACAGGTCAGGACGGCCATACTGACGAACATATGAAAAAGCATCCTGAGTGTACTCATGCATATGACGTTGGCTATCTATATATGAAGACGGCAAAATTGTGAGTCTTCCAACGTTTGTAGTATTACCATCAATTTGAACTGCATCTCGCAAGTAAACATATTCTTCAGAGCAAAGTTTGGACTGATTCAAACGTATGAATAGCAAACGTTCAGATTCAATTTTTGCGTACATGTCTACGATGTATTGATGGAACAATTGGCATCATTTTAGAATGTGATTGATTTCATTTTCCCGAATCATTAATCGGTATGAATAATAGTTCATTGCGCTGCATTTTTATTTGTTTCCTCACAAGTAACTGGATTTATCATGTTAATATTGAAATGATATCCATCAGCACCATCACAGAAAATGATTGGATATTGCAAAGCATCATAGCATCGATGAGTTTCTGCAATGTTTGATCATTTCTCCTATGAAGGACAATATCCCTCGGTTGAAATTGATCTCCAACTATAACAATTGCCACCTCATCTATAGTTAGAGCATTTAATCTTCGCATGTGTTCTCCAGCAGGAGCTTTGTCAGCACGAATAACAATCTTGTGTATCAGATGGCATCATTTCAATTGCAGTTTTGAATAAACGCACCAAATTGTTTTTATTATGAAGCATGTCTTGCAGTTCGGAAACAATGGACCTTCTTGTGCCAGTTGAAATTCCACAGCGTGCATTCAGTTCATCATTGTTATCACCGATAAAATACAGTTGTAGGAATCTATGATGACCGTCTTGGCAAGGAAGAATATATCCAACTTTATGGTAAATATGTCCCTTTACTTTAAAAGTTGGCATGAATTGTGCTGTAATGATTTCTGCACCGAACAACGTCATTTGGAAGCATGAGTTATATTTCCTGATGTTAGATAGAAAATGCTTTGATTTAGCAGTATATCCATCAAGCAAAGGTTTTAATGGTTCTGGTGGTTCCTCAAGTTGAGGTAGTTTAATCTTTCCATTGGCACAGCACACTCCTGCAGTTTCCCCCTTAAATTTCAGAGCCTTGCCATAGGGACACACTACAGTCATTGTGCCGATTTGAACCTGGTGACTCAAACTGTAATCGTCATCAGGGTCGTAAGCCGATCCCAATCCTGGGTTGGTTGAGCATGGAGTCGAGTTTGATGCTGAGCGGCAGTTTCTCGTTGAAGTCTTTCCGTATGCCGCCATCTCTCATGTTCATTCTGTTGAGATCGAAGCAGATCTGTATTACGGGATTATTGTACCAGTAATCTTGCTGCCTCAAGTCTGGAAGCATGTCGGTCTGCTGCTTCATTGGCACGTATCAAAATCATCCGTTGTCTGCTCTGCTCGTTTGCCGATGCTCGTTGTTCAGGATTTTGACTGTGAAATAATCACCGAATTGAATCGGCATTGCGAGTACGCTGACCTAAGTGTGATCTGTGACGGGGCATTTTAAACGGAAAAAACTGTTACGCAACCGGTATTTACCAAGAACGACTTTAGATCCAAAGAACAGCCAAAAGGAAAAGGGGTTGTCCTAAGCAGTAAATGGACAAATTACTAATGTACGAATCGAACAAAAGAAAGACTTCTATCGTTTTTTGTTTGTGGTAAATAGGAAAAGTGACGTAACAGTAATCAACGTGAATTTACTGTTTATGTAAAAAAAATTGAAAAAAATAGTAATGCAAGTAACGTTGGCGGAAAGAAGTTTGTTTAATTTGATCAAAATAAAGAAGTTTGTTTAATTTGATCAAAATAAAGAAGTTTGTTTAATATGATCAAAATAAAGAAGTTTGTTAAATTTGATCAAAATAAAGAAGTTTGTTTAATTTGATCAAAATAAAGAAGTTTGTTTAATATGATAAAAATAAAGAAGTTTGTTTAATTTGATCAAAATAAAGAAGTTTGTTTAATTTGATCAAAATAAAGAAGTTTGTTTAATATGATCAAAATAAAGAAGTTTGTTTAATATGATCAAAATAAAGAAGTTTGTTTAATTTGATCAAAATAAAGAAGTTTGTTTAATTTGATCAAAATAAAGAAGTTTGTTTAATATGATCACAATAGAGAAGAGGAT